>NC_090444.1:729620364-730299530 GCF_031143425.1 Pleurodeles waltl
ATTTGTGGCTCCTCTCAGATTACAGAACTTTCTGCCACAGAAATGTGAGGAACATGTGTTTTTTTAGCCAAATTTTGAGATTTGCAAAGGATTCTGGGTAACAGAACCTGGTCCGAGCCCCGCAAGTCACCCCTCCTTGGATTCCCCTAGGTCTCTAGTTTTCAGAAATGCACAGGTTTGGTAGGTTTCCCTAGGTGGCGGCTGAGCTAGAGGCCAAAATCTACAGGTAGTCACTTTGCTAAAAACAGCTCTGTTTTCTGTGATATGTCCACGTTGTGTTTTGGGGCATATCCTGTTTGGGCGCTAGGCCTACCCACACAAGTGAGGTATCATTTTATTTTAGGCCATTTCTGCCCCCCCGGGGGACAGATCGGCCTATTATTAGGCCGAACTGCCCCCGGGGGGGGGGGGGCAGAACACTCTAGGCGCCAGGGCAATTTTTTTTTTGTGTTTTTTTTTGTTGTTGTTTCTTTTTTTAGAGATGGGGAGCGACCCATCAGGCAAGGGTCGCTCCCCTGGGAGGGGCAAATTGTATTTAGACCATTTCTGCCCCCCTGGGGGCAGATTGGCCAATTTTAGGTCAATCTGCCCCCAAGGGGGCAGAAACCACTAGGCACCGGGGATTTGTTTTTTGGCACCAATGTCACGCAGGGGGAGCGACCCCGTAGGCAAGGGTCGCTCCCGGGGGGGGGGTGGGGGTTGGGGGGGCAAATTTATTTTAGGCCATTTCTGCCCCCCCGGGGGACACATCGGCCTATTATTAGGCCGAACTGCCCCCGGGGGGGGGGGGGCAGAACACTCTAGGCGCCAGGGCAATTTTTTTTTTGTGTTTTTTTTTTTTTGTTGTTTCTTTTTTTAGAGATGGGGAGCGACCCATCAGGCAAGGGTCGCTCCCCTGGGGGGGGCAAATTGTATTTAGACCATTTCTGCCCCCCTGGGGGCAGACTGGCCAATTTTAGGTCAATCTGCCCCCAAGGGGGCAGAAACCACTAGGCACCGGGGATTTGTTTTTTGGCGCCAATGTCACGCAGGGGGAGCGACCCCGTAGGCAAGGGTCGCTCCCGGGGGGGGGATGGGGGTTGGGGGGGCAAATTTATTTTAGGCCATTTCTGCCCCCCCGGGGGACAGATCGGCCTATTATTAGGCCGAACTGCCCCCGGGGGGGGGGGCAGAACACTCTAGGCACCAGGACAATTTTTTTTTGTGTTTTTTTTTTTTGTTGTTTCTTTTTTTAGAGATGGGGAGCGACCCATCAGGGAAGGGTCGCTCCCCTGGGGGGGCAAATTGTATTTAGACCATTTCTGCCCCCCTGGGGGCAGATTGGCCAATTTTAGGTCAATCTGCCCCCAAGGGGGCAGAAACCACTAGGCACCGGGGATTTGTTTTTTGGCGCCAATGTCACGCAGGGGGAGCGACCCCGTAGGCAAGGGTCGATCCCGGGGGGGGGGGGTGGGGGTTGGGGGGGGCAAATTTATTTTAGGCCATTTCTGCCCCCCGGGGACAGATCGGCCTATTATTAGGCCGAACTGCCCCCGGGGGGGGGGGGCAGAACACTCTAGGCACCAGGGCAATTTTTTTTTGTGTTTTTTTTTTTTGTTGTTTCTTTTTTTAGAGATGGGGAGCGACCCATCAGGCAAGGGTCGCTCCCCTGGGGGGGCAAATTGTATTTAGACCATTTCTGCCCTCCTGGGGGCAAATGGCCAATTTTAGGTCAATCTGCCCCCAAGGGGGCAGAAACCACTAGGCACCGGGGATTTGTTTTTTGGCGCCAATGTCACGCAGGGGGAGCGACCCCGTAGGCAAGGGTCGCTCCCGGGGGGTGGTGGGGGTTGGGGGGGCAAATTTATTTTACGCCATTTCTGCCCCCCCGGGGGACAGATCGGCCTAATATTAGGCCGAACTGCCCCCGGGGGGGGGGGGCAGAACACTCTAGGCACCAGGGCAATTTTTTTTGTGTGTTTTGTTTTTGTTGTTGTTTCTTTTTTTAGAGATGGGGAGCGACCCATCAGGCAAGGGTCGCTCCCCTGGGGGGGCAAATTGTATTTAGACCATTTCTGCCCCCCTGGGGGCAGATTGGCCAATTTTAGGTCAATCTGCCCCCAAGGGGGCAGAAACCAATAGGCACCGGGGATTTGTTTTTTGGCGCCAATGTCACGCAGGGGGAGCGACCCCGTAGGCAAGGGTCGCTCCCGGGGGGGGGTGGGTGTTGGGGGGGCAAATTTATTTTAGGCCATTTCTGCCCCCCCGGGGGGCAGATCGGCCTATTATTAGGCCGATCTGCCCCCGGGGGGGGGGGGCAGAAACCTCTAGGCGCCAGGGGAATTTTTCTTTTTTTTTCTTTTTTTTTTTCTTTTTTTTTTTTTTTTTAGAGATGGGGAGCGACCCATCAGGCAAAAGTCGCTCCCCTGGGGGACAAATTGTATTTAGGCCATTTCTGCCCCCCTTGGGGCAGATTGGCTGAGTTTAGGTCAACCTGCCCCCAAGGGGGCAGAAACCACTAGGCACCGGGGATTTGTTTTTTTGGCGCCAATGTCACGCAGGGAGAGCGACCCCGTAGGCAAGGGTCGCTCCCGGGGGGGGGTGGGTGTTGGGGGGGCACATTTATTTTAGGCCATTTCTGCCCCCCCGGGGGGCAGATCGGCCTATTATTAGGCCGATGGCCGATCTGCCCCCGGGGGGGGGGGGGGGGCAGAAACCTCTAGGCGCCAGGGGAATTTTTCTTTTTTTCTTTTTTTTTTTTTTTTTAGAGATGGGGAGCGACCCATCAGGCAAAAGTCGCTCCCCTGGGGTACAAATTGCTATTTAGAGCCATTTCTGCCCCCCTTGGGGGCAGATTGGCTGAGTTTAGGTCAACCTGCCCCCAAGGGGGCAGAAACCACTAGGCACCGGGGATTTGTTTTTTTGGCGCCAATGTCACGCAGGGAGAGCGACCCCGTAGGCAAGGGTCGCTCCCGGGGGGGGGTGGGTGTTGGGGGGGGCAAATTTATTTTAGGCCATTTCTGCCCCCCCCGGGGGGCAGATCGGCCTATTATTAGGCCGATGGCCGATCTGCCCCCGGGGGGGGGGGGGCAGAAACCTCTAGGCGCCAGGGGAATTTTTCTTTTTTTTCTTTGTTTTTTTTTTTTAGAGATGGGGAGCGACCCATCAGGCAAAAGTCGCTCCCCTGGGGGACAAATTGTATTTAGGCCAATTCTGCCCCCCTTGGGGGCAGATTGGCTGAGTTTAGGTCAACCTGCCCCAAGGGGGCAGAAACCACTAGGCACCGGGGATTTGTTTTTTGGTGCCAATGTCACGCAGGGGGAGCGACCCCGTAGGCAAGGGTCGCTCCCGGCGGGGGAGGGTGGGGGTTGGGGGGGCAAATTTATTTTAGGGCATTTCTGCCCCCCCACCTGGGGCCGGCTGAGCTACAGGCCAAACACCACAGGTAGGCACCTTGCAAAAAACACCTCTGTTTTCTGTGAAAAAATATGTTGTGTCCACGTTGTGTTTTGGGCCATTTCCTTTTGTGGGCGCTAGGCCTACCCACAGAAGTGATGTACCATTTTTATCGAGAGACTTAGGGGAACGCTGGGTGGAAGGAAATTTGTGGCTCCTCTCAGATTCCAGAACTTTCTGTCACCGAAATGAGAGGAAAAAGTGTTTTTTGGGGCAAATTTTGATGTTTGCAAAGGATTCTGGGTAACATAACCTGGTCAGAGCCCCGCAAGTCACCCCATCTTGGATTCCCCTGGGTTTCTAGTTTTCAAAAATGCACTGGTTTGCTAGGTTTCCTCAGGTGTCGGCTGAGCTACAGGCCAAAATCCACAGGTAGGCCACTGCTTTTTATAAAAAAATGTGATGTGTCCACGTTGTGTTTTGGGCCCTTTCCTTTCGTGGGCGCTAGTCCTACCCACACAAGTGAGGTATCATTTTTATCGGGAGACTTGGGGGAACGCTGGGTAGAAGGAAATTTGTGGCTCCTCTCAGATTCCAGAACTTTCTGCCACAGAAATGTGAGTAACATGTGTATTTTTAGCCAAATTTTGAGGTTTGCAAAGGATTCTGGGTAACAGAACCTGGTCCGAGCCCCGCAAGTCACCCCTCCTTGGATTCCCCTAGGTCTCTAGTTTTCAGAAATGCACAGGTTTGGTAGGTTTCCCTAGGTGCCGGCTGAGCTAGAGGCCAAAATCTACAGGTAGGCACTTCGCAAAAAACACCTCTGTTTTTTTCCAAAATTTAGGATGTGTCCACGTTGCGCTTTGGGGTGTTTCCTGTCGCCGGCGCTAGGCCTACCCACGCAAGTGAGGTATCATTTTTATCGGGAGACTTGGGGGAACGCTGGGTGGAAGGAAGTTTGTGGCTCCTCTCAGATTCCAGAACTTTCTGCCACAGAAATGTGAGTAACATGTGTATTTTTAGCCAAATTTTGAGGTTTGCAAAGGATTCTGGGTAACAGAACCTGGTCCGAGCCCCGCAAGTCACCCCTCCTTGGATTCCCCTAGGTCTCTAGTTTTCAGAAATGCACAGGTTTGGTAGGTTTCCCTAGGTGCCGGCTGAGCTAGAGGCCAAAACCTACAGGTAGGCACTTCGCAAAAAACACCTCTGTTTTTTTCCAAAATTTAGGATGTGTCCACGTTGCGCTTTGGGGTGTTTCCTGTCGCCGGCGCTAGGCCTACCCACGCAAGTGAGGTATCATTTTTATCGGGAGACTTGGGGGAACGCTGGGTGGAAGGAAATTTGTAGCTCCTCTCAGATTCCAGAACTTTCTGCCACAGAAATGTGAGGGACATGTGTTTTTTTAGCCAAATTTTGAGGTTTGCAAAGGATTCTGGGTAACAGAACCTGGTCCGAGCCACACAAGTCACCCCTCCTTGGATTCCCCTAGGTCTCTAGTTTTCAGAAATGTACAGGTTTGGTAGGTTTCCCTAGGTGGCGGCTGAGCTAGAGGCCAAAATCTCCAGGTAGTCACTTTGCTAAAAACAGCTGTTTTCTGTGATGTGTCCACGTTGTGTTTTGGGGCATATCCTGTCGCGGGCGCTAGGCCTACCCACACAAGTGAGGTATCATTTTTATCGGGAGACGTGGGGGAACGCTGGGTGGAAGGAAATTTGTGGCTCCTCTCAGATTCCAGAACTTTCTGCCACAGAAATGTGAGGAACATGTGTTTTTTTAGCCAAATTTTGAGGTTTGCAAAGGATTCTGGGTAACAGAACCTGGTCCGAGCCACACAAGTCACCCCTCCTTGGATTCCCCTAGGTCTCTAGTTTTCAGAAATGTACAGGTTTGGTAGGTTTCCCTAGGTGCCGGCTGAGCTAGAGGCCAAAATCTACAGGTAGTCACTTTGCTAAAAACAGCTCTGTTTTCTGTGATATGTCCACGTTGTGTTTTGGGGCATATCCTGTCGCGGGCGCTAGGCCTACCCACACAAGTGAGGTATCATTTTTATCGGGAGACGTGGGGGAACGCTGGGTGGAAGGATATTTGTGGCTCCTCTCAGATTCCAGAACTTTTCTGCCACACGAAATGTGAGGAACATGTGTTTTTTTAGCCAAATTTTGAGGTTTGCAAAGGATTCTGGGTAACAGAACCTGGTCCGAGCCACACAAGTCACCCCTCCTTGGATTCCCCTAGGTCTCTAGTTTTCAGAAATGTACAGGTTTGGTAGGTTTCCCTAGGTGGCGGCTGAGCTAGAGGCCAAAATCTCCAGGTAGTCACTTTGCTAAAAACAGCTCTGTTTTCTGTGATGTGTCCACGTTGTGTTTTGGGGCATATCCTGTCGCGGGCGCTAGGCCTACCCACACAAGTGAGGTATCATTTTTATCGGGAGACATGGGGGAACGCTGGGTGGAAGGAAATTTGTGGCTCCTCTCAGATTCCAGAATTTTCTGCCACAGAAATGTGAGGAACATGTGTTTTTTTAGCCAAATTTTGAGGTTTGCAAAGGATTCTGGGTAACAGAACCTGGTCCGAGCCACACAAGTCACCCCTCCTTGGATTCCCCTACGTCTCTAGTTTTCAGAAATGTACAGGTTTGGTAGGTTTCCCTAGGTGGCGGCTGAGCTAGAGGCCAAAATCTCCAGGTAGTCACTTTGCTAAAAACAGCTCTGTTTTCTGTGATGTGTCCACGTTGTGTTTTGGGGCATATCCTGTCGCGGGCGCTAGGCCTACCCACACAAGTGAGGTATCATTTTTATCGGGAGACATGGGGAACGCTGGGTGGAAGGAAATTTGTGGCTCCTCTCAGATTCCAGAACTTTTTGCCACAGAAATGTGAGGAACATGTGTTTTTTTAGCCAAATTTTGAGATTTGCAAAGGATTCTGGGTAACAGAACCTGGTCCGAGCCCCGCAAGTCACCCCTCCTTGGATTCCCCTAGGTCTCTAGTTTTCAGAAATGCACAGGTTTGGTAGGTTTCCCTAGGTGGCGGCTGAGCTAGAGGCCAAAATCTACAGGTAGTCACTTTGCTAAAAACAGCTCTGTTTTCTGTGATATGTCCACGTTGTGTTTTGGGGCATATCCTGTCGTGGGCGCTAGGCCTACCCACACAAGTGAGGTATCATTTTTATCGGGAGACGTGGGGGAACGCTGGGTGGAAGGAAATTTGTGGCTCCTCTCAGATTCCAGAACTTTCTGCCACAGAAATGTGAGGAACATGTGTTTTTTTAGCCAAATTTTGAGATTTGCAAAGGATTCTGGGTAACAGAACCTGGTCCGAGCCCCGCAAGTCACCCCTCCTTGGATTCCCCTAGGTCTCTAGTTTTCAGAAATGCACAGGTTTGGTAGGTTTCCCTAGGTGGCGGCTGAGCTAGAGGCCAAAATCTACAGGTAGTCACTTTGCTAAAAACAGCTCTGTTTTCTGTGATATGTCCACGTTGTGTTTTGGGGCATATCCTGTCGTGGGCGCTAGGCCTACCCACACAAGTGAGGTATCATTTTTATCGGGAGACGTGGGGGAACGCTGGGTGGAAGGAAATTTGTGGCTCCTCTCAGATTCCAGAACTTTCTGCCACAGAAATGTGAGGAACATGTGTTTTTTTTAGCCAAATTTTGAGATTTGCAAAGGATTCTGGGTAACAGAACCTGGTCCGAGCCCCGCAAGTCACCCCTCCTTGGATTCCCCTAGGTCTCTAGTTTTCAGAAATGCACAGGTTTGGTAGGTTTCCCTAGGTGGCGGCTGAGCTAGAGGCCAAAATCTACAGGTAGTCACTTTGCTAAAAACAGCTCTGTTTTCTGTGATATGTCCACGTTGTGTTTTGGGGCATATCCTGTCGCGGGCGCTAGGCCTACCCACACAAGTGAGGTATCATTTTTATCGGGAGACATGGGGGAACGCTGGGTGGAAGGAAATTTGTGGCTCCTCTCAGATTCCAGAACTTTCTGCCACAGAAATGTGAGGAATATGTGTTTTTTTAGCCAAATTTTGAGGTTTGCAAAGGATTCTGGGTAACAGAACCTGGTCCGAGCCACACAAGTCACCCCTCCTTGGATTCCCCTAGGTCTCTAGTTTTCAGAAATGTACAGGTTTGGTAGGTTTCCCTAGGTGGCGGCTGAGCTAGAGGCCAAAATCTCCAGGTAGTCACTTTGCTAAAAACAGCTGTTTTCTGTGATGTGTCCACGTTGTGTTTTGGGGCATATCCTGTCGCGGGCGCTAGGCCTACCCACACAAGTGAGGTATCATTTTTATCGGGAGACGTGGGGGAACGCTGGGTGGAAGGAAATTTGTGGCTCCTCTCAGATTCCAGAACTTTCTGCCACAGAAATGTGAGGAACATGTGTTTTTTTAGCCAAATTTTGAGGTTTGCAAAGGATTCTGGGTAACAGAACCTGGTCCGAGCCACACAAGTCACCCCTCCTTGGATTCCCCTAGGTCTCTAGTTTTCAGAAATGCACAGGTTTGGTAGGTTTCCCTAGGTGCCAGCTGAGCTAGAGGCCAAAATCTACAGGTAGTCACTTTGCTAAAAACAGCTCTGTTTTCTGTGATATGTCCACGTTGTGTTTTGGGGCATATCCTGTCGCGGGCGCTAGGCCTACCCACACAAGTGAGGTATCATTTTTATCGGGAGACGTGGGGGAACGCTGGGTGGAAGGAAATTTGTGGCTCCTCTCAGATTCCAGAACTTTCTGCCACAGAAATGTGAGGAACATGTGTTTTTTTAGCCAAATTTTGAGGTTTGCAAAGGATTCTGGGTAACAGAACCTGGTCCGAGCCACACAAGTCACCCCTCCTTGGATTCCCCTAGGTCTCTAGTTGTCAGAAATGTACAGGTTTGGTAGGTTTCCCTAGGTGGCGGCTGAGCTAGAGGCCAAAATCTCCAGGTAGTCACTTTGCTAAAAACAGCTCTGTTTTCTGTGATGTGTCCCACGTTGTGTTTTGGGGCATATCCTGTCGCGGGCGCTAGGCCTACCCACACAAGTGAGGTATCATTTTTATCGGGAGACATGGGGAACGCTGGGTGGAAGGAAATTTGTGGCTCCTCTCAGATTCCAGAACTTTTTGCCACAGAAATGTGAGGAACATGTGTTTTTTTAGCGAAATTTTGAGATTTGCAAAGGATTCTGAGTAACAGAACCTGGTCCGAGCCCCGCAAGTCACCCCTCCTTGGATTCCCCTAGGTCTCTAGTTTTCAGAAATGCACAGGTTTGGTAGGTTTCCCTAGGTGGCGGCTGAGCTAGAGGCCAAAATCTACAGGTAGTCACTTTGCTAAAAACAGCTCTGTTTTCTGTGATATGTCCACGTTGTGTTTTGGGGCATATCCTGTCGCGGGCGCTAGGCCTACCCACACAAGTGAGGTATCATTTTTATCGGGAGACGTGGGGGAACGCTGGGTGGAAGGAAATTTGTGGCTCCTCTCAGATTACAGAACTTTCTGCCACAGAAATGTGAGGAACATGTGTTTTTTTAGCCAAATTTTGAGATTTGCAAAGGATTCTGGGTAACAGAACCTGGTCCGAGCCCCGCAAGTCACCCCTCCTTGGATTCCCCTAGGTCTCTAGTTTTCAGAAATGCACAGGTTTGGTAGGTTTCCCAAGGTGGCGGCTGAGCTAGAGGCCAAAATCTACAGGTAGTCACTTTGCTAAAAACAGCTCTGTTTTCTGTGATATGTCCACGTTGTGTTTTGGGGCATATCCTGTCGTGGGCGCTAGGCCTACCCACACAAGTGAGGTATCATTTTATTTTAGGCCATTTCTGCCCCCCGGGGGACAGATCGGCCTATTATTAGGCCGAACTGCCCCCGGGGGGGGGGCAGAACACTCTAGGCGCCAGGGCAATTTTTTTTTGGTGTTTTTTTTTTTTGTTGTTTCTTTTTTTAGAGATGGGGAGCGACCCATCAGGCAAGGGTCGCTCCCCTGGGGGGGCAAATTGTATTTAGACCATTTCTGCCCCCCTGGGGGCAGATTGGCCAATTTTAGGTCAATCTGCCCCCAAGGGGGGCAGAAACCACTAGGCACCGGGGATTTGTTTTTTGGCGCCAATGTCACGCAGGGGAGCGACCCCGTAGGCAAGGGTCGCTCCCGGGGGGGGGTGGGGGTTGGGGGGGGCAAATTTATTTTAGGCCATTTCTGCCCCCCCGGGGGACACATCGGCCTATTATTAGGCCGAACTGCCCCCGGGGGGGGGGGGCAGAACACTCTAGGCGCCAGGGCAATTTTTTTTTTTTGTTTTTTTTTTTTTCTTGTTTCTTTTTTTAGAGATGGGGAGCGACCCATCAGGCAAGGGTCGCTCCCCTGGGGGGGGCAAATTGTATTTAGACCATTTCTGCCCCCCTGGGGGCAGACTGGCCAATTTTAGGTCAATCTGCCCCCAAGGGGGCAGAAACCACTAGGCACCGGGGATTTGTTTTTTGGCGCCAATGTCACGCAGGGGGGAGCGACCCCGTAGGCAAGGGTCGCTCCCGGGGGGGGGATGGGGGTTGGGGGGGCAAATTTATTTTAGGCCATTTCTGCCCCCCCGGGGGACAGATCGGCCTATTATTAGGCCGAACTGCCCCCGGGGGGGGGGGGGCAGAACACTCTAGGCACCAGGACAATTTTTTTTTGTGTTTTTTTTTTTTTGTTGTTTCTTTTTTTAGAGATGGGGAGCGACCCATCAGGCAGGGTCGCTCCCCTGGGGGGGCAAATTGTATTTAGACCATTTCTGCCCTCCTGGGGGCAGATTGGCCAATTTTAGGTCAATCTGCCCCCAAGGGGGCAGAAACCACTAGGCACCGGGGATTTGTTTTTTGGCGCCAATGTCACGCAGGGGGAGCGACCCCGTAGGCAAGGGTCGCTCCCGGGGGGTGGTGGGGGTTGGGGGGGCAAATTTATTTTACGCCATTTCTGCCCCCCCGGGGGACAGATCGGCCTAATATTAGGCCGAACTGCCCCCGGGGGGGGGGGCAGAACACTCTAGGCACCAGGGCAATTTTTTTTGTGTGTTTTGTTTTTTTTGTTGTTTCTTTTTTTAGAGATGGGGAGCGACCCATCAGGCAAGGGTCGCTCCCCTGGGGGGGCAAATTGTATTTAGACCATTTCTGCCCCCCTGGGGGCAGATTGGCCAATTTTAGGTCAATCTGCCCCCAAGGGGGCAGAAACCAACTAGGCACCGGGGATTTTGTTTTTTGGCGCCAATGTCACGCAGGGGGAGCGACCCCGTAGGCAAGGGTCGCTCCCGGGGGGGGGTGGGTGTTGGGGGGGCAAATTTATTTTAGGCCATTTCTGCCCCCCCGGGGGGCAGATCGGCCTATTATTAGGCCGATCTGCTCCCGGGGGGGGGGGCAGAAACCTCTAGGCGCCAGGGGAATTTTTCTTTTTTTTCTTTTTTTTTTTCTTTGTTTTTTTTTTTTTAGAGATGGGGAGCGACCCATCAGGCAAAAGTCGCTCCCCTGGGGACAAATTGTATTTAGGCCATTTCTGCCCCCCTTGGGGGCAGATTGGCTGAGTTTAGGTCAACCTGCCCCCAAGGGGGCAGAAACCACTAGGCACCGGGGATTTGTTTTTTTGGCGCCAATGTCACGCAGGGAGAGCGACCCCGTAGGCAAGGGTCGCTCCCGGGGGGGGGTGGGTGTTGGGGGGGCAAATTTATTTTAGGCCATTTCTGCCCCCCCGGGGGGCAGATCGGCCTATTATTAGGCCGATGGCCGATCTGCCCCCGGGGGGGGGGGCAGAAACCTCTAGGCGCCAGGGGAATTTTTCTTTTTTTCTTTGTTTTTTTTTTTTAGAGATGGGGAGCGACCCATCAGGCAAAAGTCGCTCCCCTGGGGGACAAATTGTATTTAGGCCATTTCTGCCCCCCTTGGGGGCAGATTGGCTGAGTTTAGGTCAACCTGCCCCCAAGGGGGCAGAAACCACTAGGCACCGGGGATTTGTTTTTTGGTGCCAATGTCACGCAGGGGGAGCGACCCCGTAGGCAAGGGTCGCTCCCGGCGGGGGAGGGTGGGGGTTGGGGGGGCAAATTTATTTTAGGGCATTTCTGCCCCCCCACCTGGGGCCGGCTGAGCTACAGGCCAAACACCACAGGTAGGCACCTTGCAAAAAACACCTCTGTTTTCTGTGAAAAAATATGTTGTGTCCACGTTGTGTTTTGGGCCATTTCCTTTTGTGGGCGCTAGGCCTACCCACAGAAGTGATGTACCATTTTTATCGAGAGACTTAGGGGAACGCTGGGTGGAAGGAAATTTGTGGCTCCTCTCAGATTCCAGAACTTTCTGTCACCGAAATGAGAGGAAAAAGTGTTTTTTGGGCCAAATTTTGATGTTTGCAAAGGATTCTGGGTAACATAACCTGGTCAGAGCCCCGCAAGTCACCCCATCTTGGATTCCCCTGGGTTTCTAGTTTTCAAAAATGCACTGGTTTGCTAGGTTTCCTCAGGTGTCGGCTGAGCTACAGGCCAAAATCCACAGGTAGGCACTGCTTTTTATAAAAAAATGTGATGTGTCCACGTTGTGTTTTGGGCCCTTTCCTTTCGTGGGCGCTAGTCCTACCCACACAAGTGAGGTATCATTTTTATCGGGAGACTTGGGGGAACGCTGGGTAGAAGGAAATTTGTGGCTCCTCTCAGATTCCAGAACTTTCTGCCACAGAAATGTGAGTAACATGTGTATTTTTAGCCAAATTTTGAGGTTTGCAAAGGATTCTGGGTAACAGAACCTGGTCCGAGCCCCGCAAGTCACCCCTCCTTGGATTCCCCTAGGTCTCTAGTTTTCAGAAATGCACAGGTTTGGTAGGTTTCCCTAGGTGCCGGCTGAGCTAGAGGCCAAAATCTACAGGTAGGCACTTCGCAAAAAACACCTCTGTTTTTTTCCAAAATTTAGGATGTGTCCACGTTGCGCTTTGGGGTGTTTCCTGTCGCCGGCGCTAGGCCTACCCACGCAAGTGAGGTATCATTTTTATCGGGAGACTTGGGGGAACGCTGGGTGGAAGGAAATTTGTGGCTCCTCTCAGATTCCAGAACTTTCTGCCACAGAAATGTGAGTAACATGTGTATTTTTAGCCAAATTTTGAGGTTTGCAAAGGATTCTGGGTAACAGAACCTGGTCCGAGCCCCGCAAGTCACCCCTCCTTGGATTCCCCTAGGTCTCTAGTTTTCAGAAATGCACAGGTTTGGTAGGTTTCCCTAGGTGCCGGCTGAGCTAGAGGCCAAAACCTACAGGTAGGCACTTCGCAAAAAACACCTCTGTTTTTTTCCAAAATTTAGGATGTGTCCACGTTGCGCTTTGGGGTGTTTCCTGTCGCCGGCGCTAGGCCTACCCACGCAAGTGAGGTATCATTTTTATCGGGAGACTTGGGGGAACGCTGGGTGGAAGGAAATTTGTAGCTCCTCTCAGATTCCAGAACTTTCTGCCACAGAAATGTGAGGGACATGTGTTTTTTTAGCCAAATTTTGAGGTTTGCAAAGGATTCTGGGTAACAGAACCTGGTCCGAGCCACACAAGTCACCCCTCCTTGGATTCCCCTAGGTCTCTAGTTTTCAGAAATGTACAGGTTTGGTAGGTTTCCCTAGGTGGCGGCTGAGCTAGAGGCCAAAATCTCCAGGTAGTCACTTTGCTAAAAACAGCTGTTTTCTGTGATGTGTCCACGTTGTGTTTTGGGGCATATCCTGTCGCGGACGTTAGGCCTACCCACACAAGTGAGGTATCATTTTTATCGGGAGACATGGGGGAACGCTGGGTGGAAGGAAATTTGTGGCTCCTCTCAGATTCCAGAACTTTCTGCCACAGAAATGTGAGGAACATGTGTTTTTTTAGCCAAATTTTGAGGTTTGCAAAGGATTCTGGGTAACAGAACCTGGTCCGAGCCACACAAGTCACCCCTCCTTGGATTCCCCTAGGTCTCTAGTTTTCAGAAATGTACAGGTTTGGTAGGTTTCCCTAGGTGCCGGCTGAGCTAGAGGCCAAAATCTACAGGTAGTCACTTTGCTAAAAACAGCTCTGTTTTCTGTGATATGTCCACGTTGTGTTTTGGGGCATATCCTGTCGCGGGCGCTAGGCCTACCCACACAAGTGAGGTATCATTTTTATCGGGAGACGTGGGGGAACGCTGGGTGGAAGGAAATTTGTGGCTCCTCTCAGATTCCAGAACTTTCTGCCACAGAAATGTGAGGAACATGTGTTTTTTTAGCCAAATTTTGAGGTTTGCAAAGGATTCTGGGTAACAGAACCTGGTCCGAGCCACACAAGTCACCCCTCCTTGGATTCCCCTAGGTCTCTAGTTTTCAGAAATGTACAGGTTTGGTAGGTTTCCCTAGGTGGCGGCTGAGCTAGAGGCCAAAATCTCCAGGTAGTCACTTTGCTAAAAACAGCTCTGTTTTCTGTGATGTGTCCACGTTGTGTTTTGGGGCATATCCTGTCGCGGGCGCTAGGCCTACCCACACAAGTGAGGTATCATTTTTATCGGGAGACATGGGGGAACGCTGGGTGGAAGGAAATTTGTGGCTCCTCTCAGATTCCAGAACTTTCTGCCACAGAAATGTGAGGAACATGTGTTTTTTTAGCCAAATTTTGAGGTTTGCAAAGGATTCTGGGTAACAGAACCTGGTCCGAGCCACACAAGTCACCCCTCCTTGGATTCCCCTAGGTCTCTAGTTTTCAGAAATGTACAGGTTTGGTAGGTTTCCCTAGGTGGCGGCTGAGCTAGAGGCCAAAATCTCCAGGTAGTCACTTTGCTAAAAACAGCTCTGTTTTCTGTGATGTGTCCACGTTGTGTTTTGGGGCATATCCTGTCGCGGGCGCTAGGCCTACCCACACAAGTGAGGTATCATTTTTATCGGGAGACATGGGGGAACGCTGGGTGGAAGGAAATTTGTGGCTCCTCTCAGATTCCAGAACTTTCTGCCACAGAAATGTGAGGAACATGTGTTTTTTTAGCCAAATTTTGAGGTTTGCAAAGGATTCTGGGTAACAGAACCTGGTCCGAGCCACACAAGTCACCCCTCCTTGGATTCCCCTAGGTCTCTAGTTTTCAGAAATGCACAGGTTTGGTAGGTTTCCCTAGGTGCCGGCTGAGCTAGAGGCCAAAATCTACAGGTAGTCACTTTGCTAAAAACAGCTCTGTTTTCTGTGATATGTCCACGTTGTGTTTTGGGGCATATCCTGTCGCGGGCGCTAGGCCTACCCACACAAGTGAGGTATCATTTTTATCGGGAGACATGGGGAACGCTGGGTGGAAGGAAATTTGTGGCTCCTCTCAGATTCCAGAACTTTTTGCCACAGAAATGTGAGGAACATGTGTTTTTTTAGCCAAATTTTGAGATTTGCAAAGGATTCTGGGTAACAGAACCTGGTCCGAGCCCCGCAAGTCACCCCTCCTTGGATTCCCCTAGGTCTCTAGTTTTCAGAAATGCACAGGTTTGGTAGGTTTCCCTAGGTGGCGGCTGAGCTAGAGGCCAAAATCTACAGGTAGTCACTTTGCTAAAAACAGCTCTGTTTTCTGTGATATGTCCACGTTGTGTTTTGGGGCATATCCTGTCGCGGGCGCTAGGCCTACCCACACAAGTGAGGTATCATTTTTATCGGGAGACGTGGGGGAACGCTGGGTGGAAGGAAATTTGTGGCTCCTCTCAGATTCCAGAACTTTCTGCCACAGAAATGTGAGGAACATGTGTTTTTTTAGCCAAATTTTGAGATTTGCAAAGGATTCTGGGTAACAGAACCTGGTCCGAGCCCCGCAAGTCACCCCTCCTTGGATTCCCCTAGGTCTCTAGTTTTCAGAAATGCACAGGTTTGGTAGGTTTCCCTAGGTGGCGGCTGAGCTAGAGGCCAAAATCTACAGGTAGTCACTTTGCTAAAAACAGCTCTGTTTTCTGTGATATGTCCATGTTGTGTTTTGGGGCATATCCTGTCGTGGGCGCTAGGCCTACCCACACAAGTGAGGTATCATTTTTATCGGGAGACGTGGGGGAACGCTGGGTGGAAGGAAATTTGTGGCTCCTCTCAGATTCCAGAACTTTCTGCCACAGAAATGTGAGGAACATGTGTTTTTTTAGCCAAATTTTGAGATTTGCAAAGGATTCTGGGTAACAGAACCTGGTCCGAGCCCCGCAAGTCACCCCTCCTTGGATTCCCCTAGGTCTCTAGTTTTCAGAAATGCACAGGTTTGGTAGGTTTCCCTAGGTGGCGGCTGAGCTAGAGGCCAAAATCTACAGGTAGTCACTTTGCTAAAAACAGCTCTGTTTTCTGTGATATGTCCACGTTGTGTTTTGGGGCATATCCTGTCGCGGGCGCTAGGCCTACCCACACAAGTGAGGTATCATTTTTATCGGGAGACGTGGGGGAACGCTGGGTGGAAGGAAATTTGTGGCTCCTCTCAGATTCCAGAACTTTCTGCCACAGAAATGTGAGGAACATGTGTTTTTTTAGCCAAATTTTGAGGTTTGCAAAGGATTCTGGGTAACAGAACCTGGTCCGAGCCACACAAGTCACCCCTCCTTGGATTCCCCTAGGTCTCTAGTTGTCAGAAATGTACAGGTTTGGTAGGTTTCCCTAGGTGGCGGCTGAGCTAGAGGCCAAAATCTCCAGGTAGTCACTTTGCTAAAAACAGCTCTGTTTTCTGTGATGTGTCCACGTTGTGTTTTGGGGCATATCCTGTCGCGGGCGCTAGGCCTACCCACACAAGTGAGGTATCATTTTTATCGGGAGACATGGGGGAACGCTGGGTGGAAGGAAATTTGTGGCTCCTCTCAGATTCCAGAACTTTCTGCCACAGAAATGTGAGGAACATGTGTTTTTTTAGCCAAATTTTGAGGTTTGCAAAGGATTCTGGGTAACAGAACCTGGTCCGAGCCACACAAGTCACCCCTCCTTGGATTCCCCTAGGTCTCTAGTTTTCAGAAATGTACAGGTTTGGTAGGTTTCCCTAGGTGGCGGCTGAGCTAGAGGCCAAAATCTCCAGGTAGTCACTTTGCTAAAAACAGCTCTGTTTTCTGTGATGTGTCCACGTTGTGTTTTGGGGCATATCCTGTCGCGGGCGCTAGGCCTACCCACACAAGTGAGGTATCATTTTTATCGGGAGACATGGGGGAACGCTGGGTGGAAGGAAATTTGTGGCTCCTCTCAGATTCCAGAACTTTCTGCCACAGAAATGTGAGGAACATGTGTTTTTTTAGCCAAATTTTGAGGTTTGCAAAGGATTCTGGGTAACAGAACCTGGTCCGAGCCACACAAGTCACCCCTCCTTGGATTCCCCTAGGTCTCTAGTTTTCAGAAATGCACAGGTTTGGTAGGTTTCCCTAGGTGCCGGCTGAGCTAGAGGCCAAAATCTACAGGTAGTCACTTTGCTAAAAACAGCTCTGTTTTCTGTGATATGTCCACGTTGTGTTTTGGGGCATATCCTGTCGCGGGCGCTAGGCCTACCCACACAAGTGAGGTATCATTTTTATCGGGAGACATGGGGAACGCTGGGTGGAAGGAAATTTGTGGCTCCTCTCAGATTCCAGAACTTTTTGCCACAGAAATGTGAGGAACATGTGTTTTTTTAGCCAAATTTTGAGATTTGCAAAGGATTCTGGGTAACAGAACCTGGTCCGAGCCCCGCAAGTCACCCCTCCTTGGATTCCCCTAGGTCTCTAGTTTTCAGAAATGCACAGGTTTGGTAGGTTTCCCTAGGTGGCGGCTGAGCTAGAGGCCAAAATCTACAGGTAGTCACTTTGCTAAAAACAGCTCTGTTTTCTGTGATATGTCCACGTTGTGTTTTGGGGCATATCCTGTCGCGGGCGCTAGGCCTACCCACACAAGTGAGGTATCATTTTTATCGGGAGACGTGGGGGAACGCTGGGTGGAAGGAAATTTGTGGCTCCTCTCAGATTCCAGAACTTTCTGCCACAGAAATGTGAGGAACATGTGTTTTTTTAGCCAAATTTTGAGATTTGCAAAGGATTCTGGGTAACAGAACCTGGTCCGAGCCCCGCAAGTCACCCCTCCTTGGATTCCCCTAGGTCTCTAGTTTTCAGAAATGCACAGGTTTGGTAGGTTTCCCTAGGTGGCGGCTGAGCTAGAGGCCAAAATCTACAGGTAGTCACTTTGCTAAAAACAGCTCTGTTTTCTGTGATATGTCCATGTTGTGTTTTGGGGCATATCCTGTCGTGGGCGCTAGGCCTACCCACACAAGTGAGGTATCATTTTTATCGGGAGACGTGGGGGAACGCTGGGTGGAAGGAAATTTGTGGCTCCTCTCAGATTCCAGAACTTTCTGCCACAGAAATGTGAGGAACATGTGTTTTTTTAGCCAAATTTTGAGATTTGCAAAGGATTCTGGGTAACAGAACCTGGTCCGAGCCCCGCAAGTCACCCCTCCTTGGATTCCCCTAGGTCTCTAGTTTTCAGAAATGCACAGGTTTGGTAGGTTTCCCTAGGTGGCGGCTGAGCTAGAGGCCAAAATCTACAGGTAGTCACTTTGCTAAAAACAGCTCTGTTTTCTGTGATATGTCCACGTTGTGTTTTGGGGCATATCCTGTCGTGGGCGCTAGGCCTACCCACACAAGTGAGGTATCATTTTTATCGGGAGACGTGGGGGAACGCTGGGTGGAAGGAAATTTGTGGCTCCTCTCAGATTCCAGAACTTTCTGCCACAGAAATGTGAGGAACATGTGTTTTTTTAGCCAAATTTTGAGATTTGCAAAGGATTCTGGGTAACAGAACCTGGTCCGAGCCCCGCAAGTCACCCCTCCTTGGATTCCCCTAGGTCTCTAGTTTTCAGAAATGCACAGGTTTGGTAGGTTTCCCTAGGTGGCGGCTGAGCTAGAGGCCAAAATCTACAGGTAGTCACTTTGCTAAAAACAGCTGTTTTCTGTGATGTGTCCACGTTGTGTTTTGGGGCATATCCTGTCGCGGGCGCTAGGCCTACCCACACAAGTGAGGTATCATTTTTATCGGGAGACGTGGGGGAACGCTGGGTGGAAGGAAATTTGTGGCTCCTCTCAGATTCCAGAACTTTCTGCCACAGAAATGTGAGGAACATGTGTTTTTTTAGCCAAATTTTGAGGTTTGCAAAGGATTCTGGGTAACAGAACCTGGTCCGAGCCACACAAGTCACCCCTCCTTGGATTCCCCTAGGTCTCTAGTTGTCAGAAATGTACAGGTTTGGTAGGTTTCCCTAGGTGGCGGCTGAGCTAGAGGCCAAAATCTCCAGGTAGTCACTTTGCTAAAAACAGCTCTGTTTTCTGTGATGTGTCCACGTTGTGTTTTGGGGCATATCCTGTCGCGGGCGCTAGGCCTACCCACACAAGTGAGGTATCATTTTTATCGGGAGACGTGGGGGAACGCTGGGTGGAAGGAAATTTGTGGCTCCTCTCAGATTCCAGAACTTTCTGCCACAGAAATGTGAGGAACATGTGTTTTTTTAGCCAAATTTTGAGGTTTGCAAAGGATTCTGGGTAACAGAACCTGGTCCGAGCCACACAAGTCACCCCTCCTTGGATTCCCCTAGGTCTCTAGTTTTCAGAAATGCACAGGTTTGGTAGGTTTCCCTAGGTGCCGGCTGAGCTAGAGGCCAAAATCTACAGGTAGTCACTTTGCTAAAAACAGCTCTGTTTTCTGTGATATGTCCACGTTGTGTTTTGGGGCATATCCTGTCGTGGGCGCTAGGCCTACCCACACAAGTGAGGTATCATTTTTATCGGGAGACATGGGGGAACGCTGGGTGGAAGGAAATTTGTGGCTCCTCTCAGATTTCCGAACTTTCTGCCACAGAAATGTGAGGAACATGTGTTTTTTTAGCCAAATTTTGAGATTTGCAAAGGATTCTGGGTAACAGAACCTGGTCCGAGCCCCGCAAGTCACCCCTCCTTGGATTCCCCTAGGTCTCTAGTTTTCAGAAATGCACAGGTTTGGTAGGTTTCCCTAGGTGGCGGCTGAGCTAGAGGCCAAAATCTACAGGTAGTCACTTTGCTAAAAACAGCTCTGTTTTCTGTGATATGTCCACGTTGTGTTTTGGGGCATATCCTGTCGTGGGCGCTAGGCCTACCCACACAAGTGAGGTATCATTTTTATCGGGAGACGTGGGGGAACGCTGGGTGGAAGGAAATTTGTGGCTCCTCTCAGATTCCAGAACTTTCTGCCACAGAAATGTGAGGAACATGTGTTTTTTTAGCCAAATTTTGAGATTTGCAAAGGATTCTGGGTAACAGAACCTGGTCCGAGCCCCGCAAGTCACCCCTCCTTGGATTCCCCTAGGTCTCTAGTTTTCAGAAATGCACAGGTTTGGTAGGTTTCCCTAGGTGGCGGCTGAGCTAGAGGCCAAAATCTACAGGTAGTCACTTTGCTAAAAACAGCTCTGTTTTCTGTGATATGTCCATGTTGTGTTTTGGGGCATATCCTGTCGTGGGCGCTAGGCCTACCCACACAAGTGAGGTATCATTTTTATCGGGAGACGTGGGGGAACGCTGGGTGGAAGGAAATTTGTGGCTCCTCTCAGATTCCAGAACTTTCTGCCACAGAAATGTGAGGAACATGTGTTTTTTTAGCCAAATTTTGAGATTTGCAAAGGATTCTGGGTAACAGAACCTGGTCCGAGCCCCGCAAGTCACCCCTCCTTGGATTCCCCTAGGTCTCTAGTTTTCAGAAATGCACAGGTTTGGTAGGTTTCCCTAGGTGGCGGCTGAGCTAGAGGCCAAAATCTACAGGTAGTCACTTTGCTAAAAACAGCTGTTTTCTGTGATGTGTCCACGTTGTGTTTTGGGGCATATCCTGTCGCGGGCGCTAGGCCTACCCACACAAGTGAGGTATCATTTTTATCGGGAGACGTGGGGGAACGCTGGGTGGAAGGAAATTTGTGGCTCCTCTCAGATTCCAGAACTTTCTGCCACAGAAATGTGAGGAACATGTGTTTTTTTAGCCAAATTTTGAGGTTTGCAAAGGATTCTGGGTAACAGAACCTGGTCCGAGCCACACAAGTCACCCCTCCTTGGATTCCCCTAGGTCTCTAGTTTTCAGAAATGCACAGGTTTGGTAGGTTTCCCTAGGTGCCGTCTGAGCTAGAGGCCAAAATCTACAGGTAGTCACTTTGCTAAAAACAGCTCTGTTTTCTGTGATATGTCCACGTTGTGTTTTGGGGCATATCCTTTCGCGGGTGCTAGGCCTACCCACACAAGTGAGGTATCATTTTTATCGGGAGACGTGGGGGAACGCTGGGTGGAAGGAAATTTGTGGCTCCTCTCAGATTCCAGAACTTTCTGCCACAGAAATGTGAGGAACATGTGTTTTTTTAGCCAAATTTTGAGGTTTGCAAAGGATTCTGGGTAACAGAACCTGGTCCGAGCCACACAAGTCACCCCTCCTTGGATTCCAATAGGTCTCTAGTTGTCAGAAATGTACAGGTTTGGTAGGTTTCCCTAGGTGGCGGCTGAGCTAGAGGCCAAAATCTCCAGGTAGTCACTTTGCTAAAAACAGCTCTGTTTTCTGTGATGTGTCCACGTTGTGTTTTGGGGCATATCCTGTCGCGGGCGCTAGGCCTACCCACACAAGTGAGGTATCATTTTTATCGGGAGACGTGGGGGAACGCTGGGTGGAAGGAAATTTGTGGCTCCTCTCAGATTCCAGAACTTTCTGCCAAGAAATGTGAGGAACATGTGTTTTTTTAGCCAAATTTTGAGGTTTGCAAAGGATTCTGGGTAACAGAACCTGGTCCGAGCCACACAAGTCACCCCTCCTTGGATTCCCCTAGGTCTCTAGTTTTCAGAAATGCACAGGTTTGGTAGGTTTCCCTAGGTGCCGGCTGAGCTAGAGGCCAAAATCTACAGGTAGTCACTTTGCTAAAAACAGCTCTGTTTTCTGTGATATGTCCACGTTGTGTTTTGGGGCATATCCTGTCGCGGGCGCTAGGCCTACCCACACAAGTGAGGTATCATTTTTATCGGGAGACATGGGGAACGCTGGGTGGAAGGAAATTTGTGGCTCCTCTCAGATTCCAGAACTTTTTGCCACAGAAATGTGAGGAACATGTGTTTTTTTTAGCGAAATTTTGAGATTTGCAAAGGATTCTGAGTAACAGAACCTGGTCCGAGCCCCGCAAGTCACCCCTCCTTGGATTCCCCTAGGTCTCTAGTTTTCAGAAATGCACAGGTTTGGTAGGTTTCCCTAGGTGGCGGCTGAGCTAGAGGCCAAAATCTACAGGTAGTCACTTTGCTAAAAACAGCTCTGTTTTCTGTGATATGTCCACGTTGTGTTTTGGGGCATATCCTGTCGCGGGCGCTAGGCCTACCCACACAAGTGAGGTATCATTTTTATCGGGAGACGTGGGGGAACGCTGGGTGGAAGGAAATTTGTGGCTCCTCTCAGATTACAGAACTTTCTGCCACAGAAATGTGAGGAACATGTGTTTTTTTAGCCAAATTTTGAGATTTGCAAAGGATTCTGGGTAACAGAACCTGGTCCGAGCCCCGCAAGTCACCCCTCCTTGGATTCCCCTAGGTCTCTAGTTTTCAGAAATGCACAGGTTTGGTAGGTTTCCCTAGGTGGCGGCTGAGCTAGAGGCCAAAATCTACAGGTAGTCACTTTGCTAAAAACAGCTCTGTTTTCTGTGATATGTCCACGTTGTGTTTTGGGGCATATCCTGTCGTGGGCGCTAGGCCTACCCACACAAGTGAGGTATCATTTTTATCGGGAGACGTGGGGGAACGCTGGGTGGAAGGAAATTTGTGGCTCCTCTCAGATTCCAGAACTTTCTGCCACAGAAATGTGAGGAACATGTGTTTTTTAGCCAAATTTTGAGATTTGCAAAGGATTCTGGGTAACAGAACCTGGTCCGAGCCCCGCAAGTCACCCCTCCTTGGATTCCCCTAGGTCTCTAGTTTTCAGAAATGCACAGGTTTGGTAGGTTTCCCTAGGTGGCGGCTGAGCTAGAGGCCAAAATCTACAGGTAGTCACTTTGCTAAAAACAGCTGTTTTCTGTGATGTGTCCACGTTGTGTTTTGGGGCATATCCTGTCGCGGGCGCTAGGCCTACCCACACAAGTGAGGTATCATTTTTATCGGGAGACGTGGGGGAACGCTGGGTGGAAGGAAATTTGTGGCTCCTCTCAGATTCCAGAACTTTCTGCCACAGAAATGTGAGGAACATGTGTTTTTTTAGCCAAATTTTGAGGTTTGCAAAGGATTCTGGGTAACAGAACCTGGTCCGAGCCACACAAGTCACCCCTCCTTGGATTCCCCTAGGTCTCTAGTTTTCAGAAATGCACAGGTTTGGTAGGTTTCCCTAGGTGCCGGCTGAGCTAGAGGCCAAAATCTACAGGTAGTCACTTTGCTAAAAACAGCTCTGTTTTCTGTGATATGTCCACGTTGTGTTTTGGGGCATATCCTGTCGCGGGCGCTAGGCCTACCCACACAAGTGAGGTATCATTTTTATCGGGAGACGTGGGGGAACGCTGGGTGGAAGGAAATTTGTGGCTCCTCTCAGATTCCAGAACTTTCTGCCACAGAAATGTGAGGAACATGTGTTTTTTTAGCCAAATTTTGAGGTTTGCAAAGGATTCTGGGTAACAGAACCTGGTCCGAGCCACACAAGTCACCCCTCCTTGGATTCCCCTAGGTCTCTAGTTGTCAGAAATGTACAGGTTTGGTAGGTTTCCCTAGGTGGCGGCTGAGCTAGAGGCCAAAATCTCCAGGTAGTCACTTTGCTAAAAACAGCTCTGTTTTCTGTGATGTGTCCACGTTGTGTTTTGGGGCATATCCTGTCGCGGGCGCTAGGCCTACCCACACAAGTGAGGTATCATTTTTATCGGGAGACGTGGGGGAACGCTGGGTGGAAGGAAATTTGTGGCTCCTCTCAGATTCCAGAACTTTCTGCCACAGAAATGTGAGGAACATGTGTTTTTTTAGCCAAATTTTGAGGTTTGCAAAGGATTCTGGGTAACAGAACCTGGTCCGAGCCACACAAGTCACCCCTCCTTGGATTCCCCTAGGTCTCTAGTTTTCAGAAATGCACAGGTTTGGTAGGTTTCCCTAGGTGCCGGCTGAGCTAGAGGCCAAAATCTACAGGTAGTCACTTTGCTAAAAACAGCTCTGTTTTCTGTGATATGTCCACGTTGTGTTTTGGGGCATATCCTGTCGTGGGCGCTAGGCCTACCCACACAAGTGAGGTATCATTTTTATCGGGAGACGTGGGGGAACGCTGGGTGGAAGGAAATTTGTGGCTCCTCTCAGATTCCAGAACTTTCTGCCACAGAAATGTGAGGAACATGTGTTTTTTTAGCCAAATTTTGAGATTTGCAAAGGATTCTGGGTAACAGAACCTGGTCCGAGCCCCGCAAGTCACCCCTCCTTGGATTCCCCTAGGTCTCTAGTTTTCAGAAATGCACAGGTTTGGTAGGTTTCCCTAGGTGGCGGCTGAGCTAGAGGCCAAAATCTACAGGTAGTCACTTTGCTAAAAACAGCTCTGCTTTCTGTGATATGTCCACGTTGTGTTTTGGGGCATATCCTGTCGTGGGCGCTAGGCCTACCCACACAAGTGAGGTATCATTTTTATCGGGAGACGTGGGGGAACGCTGGGTGGAAGGAAATTTGTGGCTCCTCTCAGATTCCAGAACTTTCTGCCACAGAAATGTGAGGAACATGTGTTTTTTTAGCCAAATTTTGAGATTTGCAAAGGATTCTGGGTAACAGAACCTGGTCCGAGCCCCGCAAGTCACCCCTCCTTGGATTCCCCTAGGTCTCTAGTTTTCAGAAATGCACAGGTTTGGTAGGTTTCCCTAGGTGGCGGCTGAGCTAGAGGCCAAAATCTACAGGTAGTCACTTTGCTAAAAACAGCTCTGCTTTCTGTGATATGTCCACGTTGTGTTTTGGGGCATATCCTGTCGTGGGCGCTAGGCCTACCCACACAAGTGAGGTATCATTTTTATCGGGAGACGTGGGGGAACGCTGGGTGGAAGGAAATTTGTGGCTCCTCTCAGATTCCAGAACTTTCTGCCACAGAAATGTGAGGAACATGTGTTTTTTTAGCCAAATTTTGAGATTTGCAAAGGATTCTGGGTAACAGAACCTGGTCCGAGCCCCGCAAGTCACCCCTCCTTGGATTCCCCTAGGTCTCTAGTTTTCAGAAATGCACAGGTTTGGTAGGTTTCCCTAGGTGGCGGCTGAGCTAGAGGCCAAAATCTACAGGTAGTCACTTTGCTAAAAACAGCTCTGTTTTCTGTGATATGTCCATGTTGTGTTTTGGGGCATATCCTGTCGTGGGCGCTAGGCCTACCCACACAAGTGAGGTATCATTTTTATCGGGAGACGTGGGGGAACGCTGGGTGGAAGGAAATTTGTGGCTCCTCTCAGATTCCAGAACTTTCTGCCACAGAAATGTGAGGAACATGTGTTTTTTTAGCCAAATTTTGAGATTTGCAAAGGATTCTGGGTAACAGAACCTGGTCCGAGCCCCGCAAGTCACCCCTCCTTGGATTCCCCTAGGTCTCTAGTTTTCAGAAATGCACAGGTTTGGTAGGTTTCCCTAGGTGGCGGCTGAGCTAGAGGCCAAAATCTACAGGTAGTCACTTTGCTAAAAACAGCTGTTTTCTGTGATGTGTCCACGTTGTGTTTTGGGGCATATCCTGTCGCGGGCGCTAGGCCTACCCACACAAGTGAGGTATCATTTTTATCGGGAGACGTGGGGGAACGCTGGGTGGAAGGAAATTTGTGGCTCCTCTCAGATTCCAGAACTTTCTGCCACAGAAATGTGAGGAACATGTGTTTTTTTAGCCAAATTTTGAGGTTTGCAAAGGATTCTGGGTAACAGAACCTGGTCCGAGCCACACAAGTCACCCCTCCTTGGATTCCCCTAGGTCTCTAGTTTTCAGAAATGCACAGGTTTGGTAGGTTTCCCTAGGTGCCGTCTGAGCTAGAGGCCAAAATCTACAGGTAGTCACTTTGCTAAAAACAGCTCTGTTTTCTGTGATATGTCCACGTTGTGTTTTGGGGCATATCCTGTCGCGGGTGCTAGGCCTACCCACACAAGTGAGGTATCATTTTTATCGGGAGACGTGGGGGAACGCTGGGTGGAAGGAAATTTGTGGCTCCTCTCAGATTCCAGAACTTTCTGCCACAGAAATGTGAGGAACATGTGTTTTTTTAGCCAAATTTTGAGGTTTGCAAAGGATTCTGGGTAACAGAACCTGGTCCGAGCCACACAAGTCACCCCTCCTTGGATTCCAATAGGTCTCTAGTTGTCAGAAATGTACAGGTTTGGTAGGTTTCCCTAGGTGGCGGCTGAGCTAGAGGCCAAAATCTCCAGGTAGTCACTTTGCTAAAAACAGCTCTGTTTTCTGTGATGTGTCCACGTTGTGTTTTGGGGCATATCCTGTCGCGGGCGCTAGGCCTACCCACACAAGTGAGGTATCATTTTTATCGGGAGACGTGGGGGAACGCTGGGTGGAAGGAAATTTGTGGCTCCTCTCAGATTCCAGAACTTTCTGCCAAGAAATGTGAGGAACATGTGTTTTTTTAGCCAAATTTTGAGGTTTGCAAAGGATTCTGGGTAACAGAACCTGGTCCGAGCCACACAAGTCACCCCTCCTTGGATTCCCCTAGGTCTCTAGTTTTCAGAAATGCACAGGTTTGGTAGGTTTCCCTAGGTGCCGGCTGAGCTAGAGGCCAAAATCTACAGGTAGTCACTTTGCTAAAAACAGCTCTGTTTTCTGTGATATGTCCACGTTGTGTTTTGGGGCATATCCTGTCGCGGGCGCTAGGCCTACCCACACAAGTGAGGTATCATTTTTATCGGGAGACATGGGGAACGCTGGGTGGAAGGAAATTTGTGGCTCCTCTCAGATTCCAGAACTTT
The DNA here is from genome assembly GCF_031143425.1 of Pleurodeles waltl. Lineage (NCBI taxonomy): Eukaryota > Metazoa > Chordata > Amphibia > Caudata > Salamandridae > Pleurodeles > Pleurodeles waltl. The sequence continues at coordinate 729,646,572 of NC_090444.1, forward strand.
TTGCCACAGAAATGTGAGGAACATGTGTTTTTTTAGCGAAATTTTGAGATTTGCAAAGGATTCTGAGTAACAGAACCTGGTCCGAGCCCCGCAAGTCACCCCTCCTTGGATTCCCCTAGGTCTCTAGTTTTCAGAAATGCACAGGTTTGGTAGGTTTCCCTAGGTGGCGGCTGAGCTAGAGGCCAAAATCTACAGGTAGTCACTTTGCTAAAAACAGCTCTGTTTTCTGTGATATGTCCACGTTGTGTTTTGGGGCATATCCTGTCGCGGGCGCTAGGCCTACCCACACAAGTGAGGTATCATTTTTATCGGGAGACGTGGGGGAACGCTGGGTGGAAGGAAATTTGTGGCTCCTCTCAGATTACAGAACTTTCTGCCACAGAAATGTGAGGAACATGTGTTTTTTTAGCCAAATTTTGAGATTTGCAAAGGATTCTGGGTAACAGAACCTGGTCCGAGCCCCGCAAGTCACCCCTCCTTGGATTCCCCTAGGTCTCTAGTTTTCAGAAATGCACAGGTTTGGTAGGTTTCCCTAGGTGGCGGCTGAGCTAGAGGCCAAAATCTACAGGTAGTCACTTTGCTAAAAACAGCTCTGTTTTCTGTGATATGTCCACGTTGTGTTTTGGGGCATATCCTGTCGTGGGCGCTAGGCCTACCCACACAAGTGAGGTATCATTTTTATCGGGAGACGTGGGGGAACGCTGGGTGGAAGGAAATTTGTGGCTCCTCTCAGATTCCAGAACTTTCTGCCACAGAAATGTGAGGAACATGTGTTTTTTAGCCAAATTTTGAGATTTGCAAAGGATTCTGGGTAACAGAACCTGGTCCGAGCCCCGCAAGTCACCCCTCCTTGGATTCCCCTAGGTCTCTAGTTTTCAGAAATGCACAGGTTTGGTAGGTTTCCCTAGGTGGCGGCTGAGCTAGAGGCCAAAATCTACAGGTAGTCACTTTGCTAAAAACAGCTGTTTTCTGTGATGTGTCCACGTTGTGTTTTGGGGCATATCCTGTCGCGGGCGCTAGGCCTACCCACACAAGTGAGGTATCATTTTTATCGGGAGACGTGGGGGAACGCTGGGTGGAAGGAAATTTGTGGCTCCTCTCAGATTCCAGAACTTTCTGCCACAGAAATGTGAGGAACATGTGTTTTTTTAGCCAAATTTTGAGGTTTGCAAAGGATTCTGGGTAACAGAACCTGGTCCGAGCCACACAAGTCACCCCTCCTTGGATTCCCCTAGGTCTCTAGTTTTCAGAAATGCACAGGTTTGGTAGGTTTCCCTAGGTGCCGGCTGAGCTAGAGGCCAAAATCTACAGGTAGTCACTTTGCTAAAAACAGCTCTGTTTTCTGTGATATGTCCACGTTGTGTTTTGGGGCATATCCTGTCGCGGGCGCTAGGCCTACCCACACAAGTGAGGTATCATTTTTATCGGGAGACGTGGGGGAACGCTGGGTGGAAGGAAATTTGTGGCTCCTCTCAGATTCCAGAACTTTCTGCCACAGAAATGTGAGGAACATGTGTTTTTTTAGCCAAATTTTGAGGTTTGCAAAGGATTCTGGGTAACAGAACCTGGTCCGAGCCACACAAGTCACCCCTCCTTGGATTCCCCTAGGTCTCTAGTTGTCAGAAATGTACAGGTTTGGTAGGTTTCCCTAGGTGGCGGCTGAGCTAGAGGCCAAAATCTCCAGGTAGTCACTTTGCTAAAAACAGCTCTGTTTTCTGTGATGTGTCCACGTTGTGTTTTGGGGCATATCCTGTCGCGGGCGCTAGGCCTACCCACACAAGTGAGGTATCATTTTTATCGGGAGACGTGGGGGAACGCTGGGTGGAAGGAAATTTGTGGCTCCTCTCAGATTCCAGAACTTTCTGCCACAGAAATGTGAGGAACATGTGTTTTTTTAGCCAAATTTTGAGGTTTGCAAAGGATTCTGGGTAACAGAACCTGGTCCGAGCCACACAAGTCACCCCTCCTTGGATTCCCCTAGGTCTCTAGTTTTCAGAAATGCACAGGTTTGGTAGGTTTCCCTAGGTGCCGGCTGAGCTAGAGGCCAAAATCTACAGGTAGTCACTTTGCTAAAAACAGCTCTGTTTTCTGTGATATGTCCACGTTGTGTTTTGGGGCATATCCTGTCGTGGGCGCTAGGCCTACCCACACAAGTGAGGTATCATTTTTATCGGGAGACGTGGGGGAACGCTGGGTGGAAGGAAATTTGTGGCTCCTCTCAGATTCCAGAACTTTCTGCCACAGAAATGTGAGGAACATGTGTTTTTTTAGCCAAATTTTGAGATTTGCAAAGGATTCTGGGTAACAGAACCTGGTCCGAGCCCCGCAAGTCACCCCTCCTTGGATTCCCCTAGGTCTCTAGTTTTCAGAAATGCACAGGTTTGGTAGGTTTCCCTAGGTGGCGGCTGAGCTAGAGGCCAAAATCTACAGGTAGTCACTTTGCTAAAAACAGCTCTGCTTTCTGTGATATGTCCACGTTGTGTTTTGGGGCATATCCTGTCGTGGGCGCTAGGCCTACCCACACAAGTGAGGTATCATTTTTATCGGGAGACGTGGGGGAACGCTGGGTGGAAGGAAATTTGTGGCTCCTCTCAGATTCCAGAACTTTCTGCCACAGAAATGTGAGGAACATGTGTTTTTTTAGCCAAATTTTGAGATTTGCAAAGGATTCTGGGTAACAGAACCTGGTCCGAGCCCCGCAAGTCACCCCTCCTTGGATTCCCCTAGGTCTCTAGTTTTCAGAAATGCACAGGTTTGGTAGGTGTCCCTAGGTGGCGGCTGAGCTAGAGGCCAAAATCTACAGGTAGTCACTTTGCTAAAAACAGCTCTGTTTTCTGTGATATGTCCATGTTGTGTTTTGGGGCATATCCTGTCGTGGGCGCTAGGCCTACCCACACAAGTGAGGTATCATTTTTATCGGGAGACGTGGGGGAACGCTGGGTGGAAGGAAATTTGTGGCTCCTCTCAGATTCCAGAACTTTCTGCCACAGAAATGTGAGGAACATGTGTTTTTTTAGCCAAATTTTGAGATTTGCAAAGGATTCTGGGTAACAGAACCTGGTCCGAGCCCCGCAAGTCACCCCTCCTTGGATTCCCCTAGGTCTCTAGTTTTCAGAAATGCACAGGTTTGGTAGGTTTCCCTAGGTGGCGGCTGAGCTAGAGGCCAAAATCTACAGGTAGTCACTTTGCTAAAAACAGCTGTTTTCTGTGATGTGTCCACGTTGTGTTTTGGGGCATATCCTGTCGCGGGCGCTAGGCCTACCCACACAAGTGAGGTATCATTTTTATCGGGAGACGTGGGGGAACGCTGGGTGGAAGGAAATTTGTGGCTCCTCTCAGATTCCAGAACTTTCTGCCACAGAAATGTGAGGAACATGTGTTTTTTTAGCCAAATTTTGAGGTTTGCAAAGGATTCTGGGTAACAGAACCTGGTCCGAGCCACACAAGTCACCCCTCCTTGGATTCCCCTAGGTCTCTAGTTTTCAGAAATGCACAGGTTTGGTAGGTTTCCCTAGGTGCCGGCTGAGCTAGAGGCCAAAATCTACAGGTAGTCACTTTGCTAAAAACAGCTCTGTTTTCTGTGATATGTCCACGTTGTGTTTTGGGGCATATCCTGTCGCGGGCGCTAGGCCTACCCACACAAGTGAGGTATCATTTTTATCGGGAGACGTGGGGGAACGCTGGGTGGAAGGAAATTTGTGGCTCCTCTCAGATTCCAGAACTTTCTGCCACAGAAATGTGAGGAACATGTGTTTTTTTAGCCAAATTTTGAGGTTTGCAAAGGATTCTGGGTAACAGAACCTGGTCCGAGCCACACAAGTCACCCCTCCTTGGATTCCCCTAGGTCTCTAGTTGTCAGAAATGTACAGGTTTGGTAGGTTTCCCTAGGTGGCGGCTGAGCTAGAGGCCAAAATCTCCAGGTAGTCACTTTGCTAAAAACAGCTCTGTTTTCTGTGATGTGTCCACGTTGTGTTTTGGGGCATATCCTGTCGCGGGCGCTAGGCCTACCCACACAAGTGAGGTATCATTTTTATCGGGAGATGTGGGGGAACGCTGGGTGGAAGGAAATTTGTGGCTCCTCTCAGATTCCAGAACTTTCTGCCACAGAAATGTGAGGAACATGTGTTTTTTTAGCCAAATTTTGAGGTTTGCAAAGGATTCTGGGTAACAGAACCTGGTCCGAGCCACACAAGTCACCCCTCCTTGGATTCCCCTAGGTCTCTAGTTTTCAGAAATGCACAGGTTTGGTAGGTTTCCCTAGGTGCCGGCTGAGCTAGAGGCCAAAATCTACAGGTAGTCACTTTGCTAAAAACAGCTCTGTTTTCTGTGATATGTCCACGTTGTGTTTTGGGGCATATCCTGTCGCGGGCGCTAGGCCTACCCACACAAGTGAGGTATCATTTTTATCGGGAGACATGGGGAACGCTGGGTGGAAGGAAATTTGTGGCTCCTCTCAGATTCCAGAACTTTTTGCCACAGAAATGTGAGGAACATGTGTTTTTTTAGCGAAATTTTGAGATTTGCAAAGGATTCTGAGTAACAGAACCTGGTCCGAGCCCCGCAAGTCACCCCTCCTTGGATTCCCCTAGGTCTCTAGTTTTCAGAAATGCACAGGTTTGGTAGGTTTCCCTAGGTGGCGGCTGAGCTAGAGGCCAAAATCTACAGGTAGTCACTTTGCTAAAAACAGCTCTGTTTTCTGTGATATGTCCACGTTGTGTTTTGGGGCATATCCTGTCGCGGGCGCTAGGCCTACCCACACAAGTGAGGTATCATTTTTATCGGGAGACGTGGGGGAACGCTGGGTGGAAGGAAATTTGTGGCTCCTCTCAGATTACAGAACTTTCTGCCACAGAAATGTGAGGAACATGTGTTTTTTTAGCCAAATTTTGAGATTTGCAAAGGATTCTGGGTAACAGAACCTGGTCCGAGCCCCGCAAGTCACCCCTCCTTGGATTCCCCTAGGTCTCTAGTTTTCAGAAATGCACAGGTTTGGTAGGTTTCCCTAGGTGGCGGCTGAGCTAGAGGCCAAAATCTACAGGTAGTCACTTTGCTAAAAACAGCTCTGTTTTCTGTGATATGTCCACGTTGTGTTTTGGGGCATATCCTGTCGTGGGCGCTAGGCCTACCCACACAAGTGAGGTATCATTTTATTTTAGGCCATTTCTGCCCCCCCGGGGGACAGATCGGCCTATTATTAGGCCGAACTGCCCCCGGGGGGGGGGGGCAGAACACTCTAGGCGCCAGGGCAATTTTTTTTTTGTGTTTTTTTTTTTTGTTGTTTCTTTTTTTAGAGATGGGGAGCGACCCATCAGGCAAGGGTCGCTCCCCTGGGGGGGCAAATTGTATTTAGACCATTTCTGCCCCCCTGGGGGCAGATTGGCCAATTTTAGGTCAATCTGCCCCCAAGGGGGCAGAAACCACTAGGCACCGGGGATTTGTTTTTTGGCGCCAATGTCACGCAGGGGGAGCGACCCCGCAGGCAAGGGTCGCTCCGGGGGGGGGGGGTGGGGGTTGGGGGGGCAAATTTATTTTAGGCCATTTCTGCCCCCCCGGGGGACACATCGGCCTATTATTAGGCCGAACTGCCCCCGGGGGGGGGGGCAGAACACTCTAGGCGCCAGGGCAATTTTTTTTTTGTGTTTTTTTTTTTTTGTTGTTTCTTTTTTTAGAGATGGGGAGCGACCCATCAGGCAAGGGTCCCTCCCCTGGGGGGGCAAATTGTATTTAGACCATTTCTGCCCTCCTGGGGGCAAATTGGCCAATTTTAGGTCAATCTGCCCCCAAGGGGGCAGAAACCACTAGGCACCGGGGATTTGTTTTTTGGCGCCAATGTCACGCAGGGGGAGCGACCCCGTAGGCAAGGGTCGCTCCCGGGGGGTGGTGGGGGTTGGGGGGGCAAATTTATTTTACGCCATTTCTGCCCCCCCGGGGGACAGATCGGCCTAATATTAGGCCGAACTGCCCCCGGGGGGGGGGGGGGGGCAGAACACTCTAGGCACCAGGGCAATTTTTTTTGTGTGTTTTGTTTTTTTTGTTGTTTCTTTTTTTAGAGATGGGGAGCGACCCATCAGGCAAAAGTCGCTCCCCTGGGGGACAAATTGTATTTAGGCCATTTCTGCCCCCCTTGGGGGCAGATTGGCTGAGTTTAGATCAACCTGCCCCCAAGGGGGCAGAAACCACTAGGCACCGGGGATTTGTTTTTTTGGCGCCAATGTCACGCAGGGAGAGCGACCCCGTAGGCAAGGGTCGCTCCCGGGGGGGGGTGGGTGTTGGGGGGGCAAATTTATTTTAGGCCATTTCTGCCCCCCCGGGGGGCAGATCGGCCTATTATTAGGCCGATGGCCGATCTGCCCCCGGGGGGGGGGGGCAGAAACCTCTAGGCGCCAGGGGAATTTTTCTTTTTTTTCTTTGTTTTTTTTTTTTAGAGATGGGGAGCGACCCATCAGGCAAAAGTCGCTCCCCTGGGGGACAAATTGTATTTAGGCCATTTCTGCCCCCCTTGGGGGCAGATTGGCTGAGTTTAGGTCAACCTGCCCCCAAGGGGGCAGAAACCACTAGGCACCGGGGATTTGTTTTTTGGTGCCAATGTCACGCAGGGGGAGCGACCCCGTAGGCAAGGGTCGCTCCCGGCGGGGGAGGGTGGGGGTTGGGGGGGCAAATTTATTTTAGGGCATTTCTGCCCCCCCACCTGGGGCCGGCTGAGCTACAGGCCAAACACCACAGGTAGGCACCTTGCAAAAAACACCTCTGTTTTCTGTGAAAAAATATGTTGTGTCCACGTTGTGTTTTGGGCCATTTCCTTTTGTGGGCGCTAGGCCTACCCACAGAAGTGATGTACCATTTTTATCGAGAGACTTAGGGGAACGCTGGGTGGAAGGAAATTTGTGGCTCCTCTCAGATTCCAGAACTTTCTGTCACCGAAATGAGAGGAAAAAGTGTTTTTTTGGGCCAAATTTTGATGTTTGCAAAGGATTCTGGGTAACATAACCTGGTCAGAGCCCCGCAAGTCACCCCATCTTGGATTCCCCTGGGTTTCTAGTTTTCAAAAATGCACTGGTTTGCTTGGTTTCCTCAGGTGTCGGCTGAGCTACAGGCCAAAATCCACAGGTAGGCACTGCTTTTTATAAAAAAATGTGATGTGTCCACGTTGTGTTTTGGGCCCTTTCCTTTCGTGGGCGCTAGTCCTACCCACACAAGTGAGGTATCATTTTTATCGGGAGACTTGGGGGAACGCTGGGTAGAAGGAAATTTGTGGCTCCTCTCAGATTCCAGAACTTTCTGCCACAGAAATGTGAGTAACATGTGTATTTTTAGCCAAATTTTGAGGTTTGCAAAGGATTCTGGGTAACAGAACCTGGTCCGAGCCCCGCAAGTCACCCCTCCTTGGATTCCCCTAGGTCTCTAGTTTTCAGAAATGCACAGGTTTGGTAGGTTTCCCTAGGTGCCGGCTGAGCTAGAGGCCAAAATCTACAGGTAGGCACTTCGCAAAAAACACCTCTGTTTTTTTCCAAAATTTAGGATGTGTCCACGTTGCGCTTTGGGGTGTTTCCTGTCGCCGGCGCTAGGCCTACCCACGCAAGTGAGGTATCATTTTTATCGGGAGACTTGGGGGAACGCTGGGTGGCAGGAAATTTGTGGCTCCTCTCAGATTCCAGAACTTTCTGCCACAGAAATGTGAGTAACATGTGTATTTTTAGCCAAATTTTGAGGTTTGCAAAGGATTCTGGGTAACAGAACCTGGTCCGAGCCCCGCAAGTCACCCCTCCTTGGATTCCCCTAGGTCTCTAGTTTTCAGAAATGCACAGGTTTGGTAGGTTTCCCTAGGTGCCGGCTGAGCTAGAGGCCAAAACCTACAGGTAGGCACTTCGCAAAAAACACCTCTGTTTTTTTCCAAAATTTAGGATGTGTCCACGTTGCGCTTTGGGGTGTTTCCTGTCGCCGGCGCTAGGCCTACCCACGCAAGTGAGGTATCATTTTTATCGGGAGACTTGGGGGAACGCTGGGTGGAAGGAAATTTGTAGCTCCTCTCAGATTCCAGAACTTTCTGCCACAGAAATGTGAGGGACATGTGTTTTTTTAGCCAAATTTTGAGGTTTGCAAAGGATTCTGGGTAACAGAACCTGGTCCGAGCCACACAAGTCACCCCTCCTTGGATTCCCCTAGGTCTCTAGTTTTCAGAAATGTACAGGTTTGGTAGGTTTCCCTAGGTGGCGGCTGAGCTAGAGGCCAAAATCTCCAGGTAGTCACTTTGCTAAAAACAGCTGTTTTCTGTGATGTGTCCACGTTGTGTTTTGGGGCATATCCTGTCGCGGGCGCTAGGCCTACCCACACAAGTGAGGTATCATTTTTATCGGGAGACGTGGGGGAACGCTGGGTGGAAGGAAATTTGTGGCTCCTCTCAGATTCCAGAACTTTCTGCCACAGAAATGTGAGGAACATGTGTTTTTTTAGCCAAATTTTGAGGTTTGCAAAGGATTCTGGGTAACAGAACCTGGTCCGAGCCACACAAGTCACCCCTCCTTGGATTCCCCTAGGTCTCTAGTTTTCAGAAATGCACAGGTTTGGTAGGTTTCCCTAGGTGCCGGCTGAGCTAGAGGCCAAAATCTACAGGTAGTCACTTTGCTAAAAACAGCTCTGTTTTCTGTGATATGTCCACGTTGTGTTTTGGGGCATATCCTGTCGCGGGCGCTAGGCCTACCCACACAAGTGAGGTATCATTTTTATCGGGAGACGTGGGGGAACGCTGGGTGGAAGGAAATTTGTGGCTCCTCTCAGATTCGAGAACTTTCTGCCACAGAAATGTGAGGAACATGTGTTTTTTTAGCCAAATTTTGAGGTTTGCAAAGGATTCTGGGTAACAGAACCTGGTCCGAGCCACACAAGTCACCCCTCCTTGGATTCCCCTAGGTCTCTAGTTTTCAGAAATGTACAGGTTTGGTAGGTTTCCCTAGGTGGCGGCTGAGCTAGAGGCCAAAATCTCCAGGTAGTCACTTTGCTAAAAACAGCTCTGTTTTCTGTGATGTGTCCACGTTGTGTTTTGGGGCATATCCTGTCGCGGGCGCTAGGCCTACCCACACAAGTGAGGTATCATTTTTATCGGGAGACATGGGGGAACGCTGGGTGGAAGGAAATTTGTGGCTCCTCTCAGATTCCAGAACTTTCTGCCACAGAAATGTGAGGAACATGTGTTTTTTTAGCCAAATTTTGAGGTTTGCAAAGGATTCTGGGTAACAGAACCTGGTCCGAGCCACACAAGTCACCCCTCCTTGGATTCCCCTAGGTCTCTAGTTTTCAGAAATGCACAGGTTTGGTAGGTTTCCCTAGGTGCCGGCTGAGCTAGAGGCCAAAATCTACAGGTAGTCACTTTGCTAAAAACAGCTCTGTTTTCTGTGATATGTCCACGTTGTGTTTTGGGGCATATCCTGTCGCGGGCGCTAGGCCTACCCACACAAGTGAGGTATCATTTTTATCGGGAGACATGGGGAACGCTGGGTGGAAGGAAATTTGTGGCTCCTCTCAGATTCCAGAACTTTTTGCCACAGAAATGTGAGGAACATGTGTTTTTTTAGCCAAATTTTGAGATTTGCAAAGGATTCTGGGTAACAGAACCTGGTCCGAGCCCCGCAAGTCACCCCTCCTTGGATTCCCCTAGGTCTCTAGTTTTCAGAAATGCACAGGTTTGGTAGGTTTCCCTAGGTGGCGGCTGAGCTAGAGGCCAAAATCTACAGGTAGTCACTTTGCTAAAAACAGCTCTGTTTTCTGTGATATGTCCACGTTGTGTTTTGGGGCATATCCTGTCGCGGGCGCTAGGCCTACCCACACAAGTGAGGTATCATTTTTATCGGGAGACGTGGGGGAACGCTGGGTGGAAGGAAATTTGTGGCTCCTCTCAGATTCCAGAACTTTCTGCCACAGAAATGTGAGGAACATGTGTTTTTTTAGCCAAATTTTGAGATTTGCAAAGGATTCTGGGTAACAGAACCTGGTCCGAGCCCCGCAAGTCACCCCTCCTTGGATTCCCCTAGGTCTCTAGTTTTCAGAAATGCACAGGTTTGGTAGGTTTCCCTAGGTGCCGGCTGAGCTAGAGGCCAAAATCTACAGGTAGTCACTTTGCTAAAAACAGCTCTGTTTTCTGTGATATGTCCACGTTGTGTTTTGGGGCATATCCTGTCGTGGGCGCTAGGCCTACCCACACAAGTGAGGTATCATTTTTATCGGGAGACGTGGGGGAACGCTGGGTGGAAGGAAATTTGTGGCTCCTCTCAGATTCCAGAACTTTCTGCCACAGAAATGTGAGGAACATGTGTTTTTTTAGCCAAATTTTGAGATTTGCAAAGGATTCTGGGTAACAGAACCTGGTCCGAGCCCCGCAAGTCACCCCTCCTTGGATTCCCCTAGGTCTCTAGTTTTCAGAAATGCACAGGTTTGGTAGGTTTCCCTAGGTGGCGGCTGAGCTAGAGGCCAAAATCTACAGGTAGTCACTTTGCTAAAAACAGCTCTGTTTTCTGTGACATGTCCACGTTGTGTTTTGGGGCATATCCTGTCGCGGGCGCTAGGCCTACCCACACAAGTGAGGTATCATTTTTATCGGGAGACATGGGGGAACGCTGGGTGGAAGGAAATTTGTGGCTCCTCTCAGATTCCAGAACTTTCTGCCACAGAAATGTGAGGAACATGTGTTTTTTTAGCCAAATTTTGAGGTTTGCAAAGGATTCTGGGTAACAGAACCTGGTCCGAGCCACACAAGTCACCCCTCCTTGGATTCCCCTAGGTCTCTAGTTTTCAGAAATGCACAGGTTTGGTAGGTTTCCCTAGGTGCCGGCTGAGCTAGAGGCCAAAATCTACAGGTAGTCACTTTGCTAAAAACAGCTCTGTTTTCTGTGATATGTCCACGTTGTGTTTTGGGGCATATCCTGTCGCGGGCGCTAGGCCTACCCACACAAGTGAGGTATCATTTTTATCGGGAGACATGGGGAACGCTGGGTGGAAGGAAATTTGTGGCTCCTCTCAGATTCCAGAACTTTTTGCCACAGAAATGTGAGGAACATGTGTTTTTTTAGCCAAATTTTGAGATTTGCAAAGGATTCTGGGTAACAGAACCTGGTCCGAGCCCCGCAAGTCACCCCTCCTTGGATTCCCCTAGGTCTCTAGTTTTCAGAAATGCACAGGTTTGGTAGGTTTCCCTAGGTGGCGGCTGAGCTAGAGGCCAAAATCTACAGGTAGTCACTTTGCTAAAAACAGCTCTGTTTTCTGTGATATGTCCACGTTGTGTTTTGGGGCATATCCTGTCGCGGGCGCTAGGCCTACCCACACAAGTGAGGTATCATTTTTATCTGGAGACGTGGGGGAACGCTGGGTGGAAGGAAATTTGTGGCTCCTCTCAGATTCCAGAACTTTCTGCCACAGAAATGTGAGGAACATGTGTTTTTTTAGCCAAATTTTGAGATTTGCAAAGGATTCTGGGTAACAGAACCTGGTCCGAGCCCCTCAAGTCACCCCTCCTTGGATTCCCCTAGGTCTCTAGTTTTCAGAAATGCACAGGTTTGGTAGGTTTCCCTAGGTGGCGGCTGAGCTAGAGGCCAAAATCTACAGGTAGTCACTTTGCTAAAAACAGCTCTGTTTTCTGTGATATGTCCACGTTGTGTTTTGGGGCATATCCTGTCGTGGGCGCTAGGCCTACCCACACAAGTGAGGTATCATTTTTATCGGGAGACGTGGGGGAACGCTGGGTGGAAGGAAATTTGTGGCTCCTCTCAGGTTCCAGAACTTTCTGCCACAGAAATGTGAGGAACATGTGTTTTTTTAGCCAAATTTTGAGGTTTGCAAAGGATTCTGGGTAACAGAACCTGGTCCGAGCCACACAAGTCACACCTCCTTGGATTCCCCTATGTCTCTAGTTTTCAGAAATGTACAGGTTTGGTAGGTTTCCCTAGGTGGCGGCTGAGCTAGAGGCCAAAATCTCTAGGTAGTCACTTTGCTAAAAACAGCTCTGTTTTCTGTGATGTGTCCACGTTGTGTTTTGGGGCATATCCTGTCGCGGGCGCTAGGCCTACCCACACAAGTGAGGTATCATTTTTATCGGGAGACATGGGGGAACGCTGGGTGGAAGGAAATTTGTGGCTCCTCTCAGATTCCAGAACTTTCTGCCACAGAAATGTGAGGAACATGTGTTTTTTTAGCCAAATTTTGAGGTTTGCAAAGGATTCTGGGTAACAGAACCTGGTCCGAGCCACACAAGTCACCCCGCCTTGGATTCCCCTAGGTCTCTAGTTTTCAGAAATGCACAGGTTTGGTAGGTTTCCCTAGGTGCCGGCTGAGCTAGAGGCCAAAATCTACAGGTAGTCACTTTGCTAAAAACAGCTCTGTTTTCTGTGATATGTCCACGTTGTGTTTTGGGGCATATCCTGTCGCGGGCGCTAGGCCTACCCACACAAGTGAGGTATCATTTTTATCGGGAGACATGGGGAACGCTGGGTGGAAGGAAATTTGTGGCTCCTCTCAGATTCCAGAACTTTCTGCCACAGAAATGTGAGGAACATGTGTTTTTTTAGCCAAATTTTGAGATTTGCAAAGGATTCTGGGTAACAGAACCTGGTCCGAGCCCCGCAAGTCACCCCTCCTTGGATTCCCCTAGGTCTCTAGTTTTCAGAAATGCACAGGTTTGGTAGGTTTCCCTAGGTGGCGGCTGAGCTAGAGGCCAAAATCTACAGGTAGTCACTTTGCTAAAAACAGCTCTGTTTTCTGTGATATGTCCACGTTGTGTTTTGGGGCATATCCTGTCGCGGGCGCTAGGCCTACCCACACAAGTGAGGTATCATTTTTATCGGGAGACGTGGGGGAACGCTGGGTGGAAGGAAATTTGTGGCTCCTCTCAGATTCCAGAACTTTCTGCCACAGAAATGTGAGGAACATGTGTTTTTTTAGCCAAATTTTGAGATTTGCAAAGGATTCTGGGTAACAGAACCTGGTCCGAGCCCCGCAAGTCACCCCTCCTTGGATTCCCCTAGGTCTCTAGTTTTCAGAAATGCACAGGTTTGGTAGGTTTCCCTAGGTGGCGGCTGAGCTAGAGGCCAAAATCTACAGGTAGTCACTTTGCTAAAAACAGCTCTGTTTTCTGTGATATGTCCACGTTGTGTTTTGGGGCATATCCTGTCGCGGGCGCTAGGCCTACCCACACAAGTGAGGTATCATTTTTATCGGGAGACGTGGGGGAACGCTGGGTGGAAGGAAATTTGTGGCTCCTCTCAGATTCCAGAACTTTCTGCCACAGAAATGTGAGGAACATGTGTTTTTTTAGCCAAATTTTGAGGTTTGCAAAGGATTCTGGGTAACAGAACCTGGTCCGAGCCACACAAGTCACCCCTCCTTGGATTCCCCTAGGTCTCTAGTTTTCAGAAATGCACAGGTTTGGTAGGTTTCCCTAGGTGGCGGCTGAGCTAGAGGCCAAAATCTACAGGTAGTCACTTTGCTAAAAACAGCTCTGTTTTCTGTGATGTGTCCACGTTGTGTTTTGGGGCATATCCTGTCGCGGGTGCTAGGCCTACCCACACAAGTGAGGTATCATTTTTATCGGGAGACGTGGGGGAACGCTGGGTGGAAGGAAATTTGTGGCTCCTCTCAGATTCCAGAACTTTCTGCCACAGAAATGTGAGGAACATGTGTTTTTTTAGCCAAATTTTGAGGTTTGCAAAGGATTCTGGGTAACAGAACCTGGTCTGAGCCACACAAGTCACCCCTCCTTGGATTCCCCTAGGTCTCTAGTTTTCAGAAATGCACAGGTTTGGTAGGTTTCCCTAGGTGCCGGCTGAGCTAGAGGCCAAAATCTACAGGTAGTCACTTTGCTAAAAACAGATCTGTTTTCTGTGATATGTCCACGTTGTGTTTTGGGGCATATCCTGTCGCGGGCGCTAGGCCTACCCACACAAGTGAGGTATCATTTTTATCGGGAGACATGGGGAACGCTGGGTGGAAGGAAATTTGTGGCTCCTCTCAGATTCCAGAACTTTTTGCCACAGAAATGTGAGGAACATGTGTTTTTTTAGCCAAATTTTGAGATTTGCAAAGGATTCTGGGTAACAGAACCTGGTCCGAGCCCCGCAAGTCACCCCTCCTTGGATTCCCCTAGGTCTCTAGTTTTCAGAAATGCACAGGTTTGGTAGGTTTCCCTAGGTGGCGGCTGAGCTAGAGGCCAAAATCTACAGGTAGTCACTTTGCTAAAAACAGCTCTGTTTTCTGTGATATGTCCACGTTGTGTTTTGGGGCATATCCTGTCGCGGGCGCTAGGCCTACCCACACAAGTGAGGTATCATTTTTATCGGGAGACGTGGGGGAACGCTGGGTGGAAGGAAATTTGTGGCTCCTCTCAGATTCCAGAACTTTCTGCCACAGAAATGTGAGGAACATGTGTTTTTTTAGCCAAATTTTGAGATTTGCAAAGGATTCTGGGTAACAGAACCTGGTCCGAGCCCCGCAAGTCACCCCTCCTTGGATTCCCCTAGGTCTCTAGTTTTCAGAAATGCACAGGTTTGGTAGGTTTCCCTAGGTGCCGGCTGAGCTAGAGGCCAAAATCTACAGGTAGTCACTTTGCTAAAAACAGCTCTGTTTTCTGTGATATGTCCACGTTGTGTTTTGGGGCATATCCTGTCGTGGGCGCTAGGCCTACCCACACAAGTGAGGTATCATTTTTATCGGGAGACGTGGGGGAACGCTGGGTGGAAGGAAATTTGTGGCTCCTCTCAGATTCCAGAACTTTCTGCCACAGAAATGTGAGGAACATGTGTTTTTTTAGCCAAATTTTGAGATTTGCAAAGGATTCTGGGTAACAGAACCTGGTCCGAGCCCCGCAAGTCACCCCTCCTTGGATTCCCCTAGGTCTCTAGTTTTCAGAAATGCACAGGCTTGGTAGGTTTCCCTAGGTGCCGGCTGAGCTAGAGGCCAAAATCTACAGGTAGTCACTTTGCTAAAAACAGCTCTGTTTTCTGTGATATGTCCACGTTGTGTTTTGGGGCATATCCTGTCGCGGGCGCTAGGCCTACCCACACAAGTGAGGTATCATTTTTATCGGGAGACATGGGGGAACGCTGGGTGGAAGGAAATTTGTGGCTCCTCTCAGATTCCAGAACTTTCTGCCACAGAAATGTGAGGAACATGTGTTTTTTTAGCCAAATTTTGAGGTTTGCAAAGGATTCTGGGTAACATAACCTGGTCCGAGCCACACAAGTCACCCCTCCTTGGATTCCCCTAGGTCTCTAGTTTTCAGAAATGCACAGGTTTGGTAGGTTTCCCTAGGTGCCGGCTGAGCTAGAGGCCAAAATCTACAGGTAGTCACTTTGCTAAAAACAGCTCTGTTTTCTGTGATATGTCCACGTTGTGTTTTGGGGCATATCCTGTCGCGGGCGCTAGGCCTACCCACACAAGTGAGGTATCATTTTTATCGGGAGACATGGGGGAACGCTGGGTGGAAGGAAATTTGTGGCTCCTCTCAGATTCCAGAACTTTCTGCCACAGAAATGTGAGGAACATGTGTTTTTTTAGCCAAATTTTGAGGTTTGCAAAGGATTCTGGGTAACAGAACCTGGTCCGAGCCACACAAGTCACCCCTCCTTGGATTCCCCTAGGTCTCTAGTTTTCAGAAATGCACAGGTTTGGTAGGTTTCCCTAGGTGCCGGCTGAGCTAGAGGCCAAAATCTACAGGTAGTCACTTTGCTAAAAACAGCTCTGTTTTCTGTGATATGTCCACGTTGTGTTTTGGGGCATATCCTGTCGCGGGCGCTAGGCCTACCCACACAAGTGAGGTATCATTTTTATCGGGAGACATGGGGAACGCTGGGTGGAAGGAAATTTGTGGCTCCTCTCAGATTCCAGAACTTTTTGCCACAGAAATGTGAGGAACATGTATTTTTTTAGCCAAATTTTGAGATTTGCAAAGGATTCTGGGTAACAGAACCTGGTCCGAGCCCCGCAAGTCACCCCTCCTTGGATTCCCCTAGGTCTCTAGTTTTCAGAAATGCACAGGTTTGGTAGGTTTCCCTAGGTGGCGGCTGAGCTAGAGGCCAAAATCTACAGGTAGTCACTTTGCTAAAAACAGCTCTGTTTTCTGTGATATGTCCACGTTGTGTTTTGGGGCATATCCTGTCGCGGGCGCTAGGCCTACCCACACAAGTGAGGTATCATTTTTATCGGGAGACGTGGGGGAACGCTGGGTGGAAGGAAATTTGTGGCTCCTCTCAGATTCCAGAACTTTCTGCCACAGAAATGTGAGGAACATGTGTTTTTTTAGCCAAATTTTGAGATTTGCAAAGGATTCTGGGTAACAGAACCTGGTCCGAGCCCCGCAAGTCACCCCTCCTTGGATTCCCCTAGGTCTCTAGTTTTCAGAAATGCACAGGTTTGGTAGGTTTCCCTAGGTGGCGGCTGAGCTAGAGGCCAAAATCTACAGGTAGTCACTTTGCTAAAAACAGCTCTGTTTTCTGTGATATGTCCACGTTGTGTTTTGGGGCATATCCTGTCGTGGGCGCTAGGCCTACCCACACAAGTGAGGTATCATTTTTATCGGGAGACGTGGGGGAACGCTGGGTGGAAGGAAATTTGTGGCTCCTCTCAGGTTCCAGAACTTTCTGCCACAGAAATGTGAGGAACATGTGTTTTTTTAGCCAAATTTTGAGGTTTGCAAAGGATTCTGGGTAACAGAACCTGGTCCGAGCCACACAAGTCACCCCTCCTTGGATTCCCCTATGTCTCTAGTTTTCAGAAATGTACAGGTTTGGTAGGTTTCCCTAGGTGGCGGCTGAGCTAGAGGCCAAAATCTCCAGGTAGTCACTTTGCTAAAAACAGCTCTGTTTTCTGTGATGTGTCCACGTTGTGTTTTGGGGCATATCCTGTCGCGGGCGCTAGGCCTACCCACACAAGTGAGGTATCATTTTTATCGGGAGACATGGGGGAACGCTGGGTGGAAGGAAATTTGTGGCTCCTCTCAGATTCCAGAACTTTCTGCCACAGAAATGTGAGGAACATGTGTTTTTTTAGCCAAATTTTGAGGTTTGCAAAGGATTCTGGGTAACAGAACCTGGTCCGAGCCACACAAGTCACCCCGCCTTGGATTCCCCTAGGTCTCTAGTTTTCAGAAATGCACAGGTTTGGTAGGTTTCCCTAGGTGCCGGCTGAGCTAGAGGCCAAAATCTACAGGTAGTCACTTTGCTAAAAACAGCTCTGTTTTCTGTGATATGTCCACGTTGTGTTTTGGGGCATATCCTGTCGCGGGCGCTAGGCCTACCCACACAAGTGAGGTATCATTTTTATCGGGAGACATGGGGAACGCTGGGTGGAAGGAAATTTGTGGCTCCTCTCAGATTCCAGAACTTTCTGCCACAGAAATGTGAGGAACATGTGTTTTTTTAGCCAAATTTTGAGATTTGCAAAGGATTCTGGGTAACAGAACCTGGTCCGAGCCCCGCAAGTCACCCCTCCTTGGATTCCCCTAGGTCTCTAGTTTTCAGAAATGCACAGGTTTGGTAGGTTTCCCTAGGTGGCGGCTGAGCTAGAGGCCAAAATCTACAGGTAGTCACTTTGCTAAAAACAGCTCTGTTTTCTGTGATATGTCCACGTTGTGTTTTGGGGCATATCCTGTCGCGGGCGCTAGGCCTACCCACACAAGTGAGGTATCATTTTTATCGGGAGACGTGGGGGAACGCTGGGTGGAAGGAAATTTGTGGCTCCTCTCAGATTCCAGAACTTTCTGCCACAGAAATGTGAGGAACATGTGTTTTTTTAGCCAAATTTTGAGATTTGCAAAGGATTCTGGGTAACAGAACCTGGTCCGAGCCCCGCAAGTCACCCCTCCTTGGATTCCCCTAGGTCTCTAGTTTTCAGAAATGCACAGGTTTGGTAAGTTTCCCTAGGTGGCGGCTGAGCTAGAGGCCAAAATCTACAGGTAGTCACTTTGCTAAAAACAGCTCTGTTTTCTGTGATATGTCCACGTTGTGTTTTGGGGCATATCCTGTCGCGGGCGCTAGGCCTACCCACACAAGTGAGGTATCATTTTTATCGGGAGACGTGGGGGAACGCTGGGTGGAAGGAAATTTGTGGCTCCTCTCAGATTCCAGAACTTTCTGCCACAGAAATGTGAGGAACATGTGTTTTTTTAGCCAAATTTTGAGGTTTGCAAAGGATTCTGGGTAACAGAACCTGGTCCGAGCCCCGCAAGTCACCCCTCCTTGGATTCCCCTAGGTCTCTAGTTTTCAGAAATGCACAGGTTTGGTAGGTTTCCCTAGGTGGCGGCTGAGCTAGAGGCCAAAATCTACAGGTAGTCACTTTGCTAAAAACAGCTCTGTTTTCTGTGATATGTCCACGTTGTGTTTTGGGGCATATCCTGTCGCGGGCGCTAGGCCTACCCACACAAGTGAGGTATCATTTTTATCGGGAGACGTGGGGGAACGCTGGGTGGAAGGAAATTTGTGGCTCCTCTCAGATTCCAGAACTTTCTGCCACAGAAATGTGAGGAACATGTGTTTTTTTAGCCAAATTTTGAGATTTGCAAAGGATTCTGGGTAACAGAACCTGGTCCGAGCCCCGCAAGTCACCCCTCCTTGGATTCCCCTAGGTCTCTAGTTTTCAGAAATGCACAGGTTTGGTAGGTTTCCCTAGGTGGCGGCTGAGCTAGAGGCCAAAATCTAGAGGTAGTCACTTTGCTAAAAACAGCTCTGTTTTCTGTGATATGTCCACGTTGTGTTTTGGGGCATATCCTGTCGCGGGCGCTAGGCCTACCCACACAAGTGAGGTATCATTTTTATCGGGAGACGTGGGGGAACGCTGGGTGGAAGGAAATTTGTGGCTCCTCTCAGATTCCAGAACTTTCTGCCACAGAAATGTGAGGAACATGTGTTTTTTTAGCCAAATTTTGAGGTTTGCAAAGGATTCTGGGTAACAGAACCTGGTCCGAGCCACACAAGTCACCCCTCCTTGGATTCCAATAGGTCTCTAGTTGTCAGAAATGTACAGGTTTGGTAGGTTTCCCTAGGTGGCGGCTGAGCTAGAGGCCAAAATCTCCAGGTAGTCACTTTGCTAAAAACAGCTCTGTTTTCTGTGATGTGTCCACGTTGTGTTTTGGGGCATATCCTGTCGCGGGCGCTAGGCCTACCCACACAAGTGAGGTATCATTTTTATCGGGAGACGTGGGGGAACGCTGGGTGGAAGGAAATTTGTGGCTCCTCTCAGATTCCAGAACTTTCTGCCAAGAAATGTGAGGAACATGTGTTTTTTTAGCCAAATTTTGAGGTTTGCAAAGGATTCTGGGTAACAGAACCTGGTCCGAGCCACACAAGTCACCCCTCCTTGGATTCCCCTAGGTCTCTAGTTTTCAGAAATGCACAGGTTTGGTAGGTTTCCCTAGGTGCCGGCTGAGCTAGAGGCCAAAATCTACAGGTAGTCACTTTGCTAAAAACAGCTCTGTTTTCTGTGATATGTCCACGTTGTGTTTTGGGGCATATCCTGTCGCGGGCGCTAGGCCTACCCACACAAGTGAGGTATCATTTTTATCGGGAGACATGGGGAACGCTGGGTGGAAGGAAATTTGTGGCTCCTCTCAGATTCCAGAACTTTTTGCCACAGAAATGTGAGGAACATGTGTTTTTTTAGCGAAATTTTGAGATTTGCAAAGGATTCTGAGTAACAGAACCTGGTCCGAGCCCCGCAAGTCACCCCTCCTTGGATTCCCCTAGGTCTCTAGTTTTCAGAAATGCACAGGTTTGGTAGGTTTCCCTAGGTGGCGGCTGAGCTAGAGGCCAAAATCTACAGGTAGTCACTTTGCTAAAAACAGCTCTGTTTTCTGTGATATGTCCACGTTGTGTTTTGGGGCATATCCTGTCGCGGGCGCTAGGCCTACCCACACAAGTGAGGTATCATTTTTATCGGGAGACGTGGGGGAACGCTGGGTGGAAGGAAATTTGTGGCTCCTCTCAGATTACAGAACTTTCTGCCACAGAAATGTGAGGAACATGTGTTTTTTTAGCCAAATTTTGAGATTTGCAAAGGATTCTGGGTAACAGAACCTGGTCCGAGCCCCGCAAGTCACCCCTCCTTGGATTCCCCTAGGTCTCTAGTTTTCAGAAATGCACAGGTTTGGTAGGTTTCCCTAGGTGGCGGCTGAGCTAGAGGCCAAAATCTACAGGTAGTCACTTTGCTAAAAACAGCTCTGTTTTCTGTGATATGTCCACGTTGTGTTTTGGGGCATATCCTGTCGTGGGCGCTAGGCCTACCCACACAAGTGAGGTATCATTTTATTTTAGGCCAT
Source organism: Pleurodeles waltl (assembly GCF_031143425.1). NCBI lineage: Eukaryota > Metazoa > Chordata > Amphibia > Caudata > Salamandridae > Pleurodeles > Pleurodeles waltl. The sequence goes on from NC_090444.1 coordinate 729,666,860, forward strand.
TTCTGCCCCCCCGGGGGACAGATCGGCCTATTATTAGGCCGAACTGCCCCCGGGGGGGGGGGGCAGAACACTCTAGGCGCCAGGGCAATTTTTTTTTTGTGTTTTTTTTTTTTGTTGTTTCTTTTTTTAGAGATGGGGAGCGACCCATCAGGCAAGGGTCGCTCCCCTGGGGGGGCAAATTGTATTTAGACCATTTCTGCCCCCCTGGGGGCAGATTGGCCAATTTTAGGTCAATCTGCCCCCAAGGGGGCAGAAACCACTAGGCACCGGGGATTTGTTTTTTGGCGCCAATGTCACGCAGGGGGAGCGACCCCGCAGGCAAGGGTCGCTCCGGGGGGGGGGGTGGGGGTTGGGGGGGCAAATTTATTTTAGGCCATTTCTGCCCCCCCGGGGGACACATCGGCCTATTATTAGGCCGAACTGCCCCCGGGGGGGGGGGCAGAACACTCTAGGCGCCAGGGCAATTTTTTTTTTGTGTTTTTTTTTTTTTGTTGTTTCTTTTTTTAGAGATGGGGAGCGACCCATCAGGCAAGGGTCCCTCCCCTGGGGGGGCAAATTGTATTTAGACCATTTCTGCCCTCCTGGGGGCAAATTGGCCAATTTTAGGTCAATCTGCCCCCAAGGGGGCAGAAACCACTAGGCACCGGGGATTTGTTTTTTGGCGCCAATGTCACGCAGGGGGAGCGACCCCGTAGGCAAGGGTCGCTCCCGGGGGGTGGTGGGGGTTGGGGGGGCAAATTTATTTTACGCCATTTCTGCCCCCCCGGGGGACAGATCGGCCTAATATTAGGCCGAACTGCCCCCGGGGGGGGGGGGGGGGGCAGAACACTCTAGGCACCAGGGCAATTTTTTTTGTGTGTTTTGTTTTTTTTGTTGTTTCTTTTTTTAGAGATGGGGAGCGACCCATCAGGCAAAAGTCGCTCCCCTGGGGGGACAAATTGTATTTAGGCCATTTCTGCCCCCCTTGGGGGCAGATTGGCTGAGTTTAGATCAACCTGCCCCCAAGGGGGCAGAAACCACTAGGCACCGGGGATTTGTTTTTTTGGCGCCAATGTCACGCAGGGAGAGCGACCCCGTAGGCAAGGGTCGCTCCCGGGGGGGGGGTGGGTGTTGGGGGGGCAAATTTATTTTAGGCCATTTCTGCCCCCCCCGGGGGGCAGATCGGCCTATTATTAGGCCGATGGCCGATCTGCCCCCGGGGGGGGGGGGGCAGAAACCTCTAGGCGCCAGGGGAATTTTTCTTTTTTTTCTTTGTTTTTTTTTTTTAGAGATGGGGAGCGACCCATCAGGCAAAAGTCGCTCCCCTGGGGGACAAATTGTATTTAGGCCATTTCTGCCCCCCTTGGGGGCAGATTGGCTGAGTTTAGGTCAACCTGCCCCCAAGGGGGCAGAAACCACTAGGCACCGGGGATTTGTTTTTTGGTGCCAATGTCACGCAGGGGGAGCGACCCCGTAGGCAAGGGTCGCTCCCGGCGGGGGAGGGTGGGGGTTGGGGGGGGCAAATTTATTTTAGGGCATTTCTGCCCCCCCACCTGGGGCCGGCTGAGCTACAGGCCAAACACCACAGGTAGGCACCTTGCAAAAAACACCTCTGTTTTCTGTGAAAAAATATGTTGTGTCCACGTTGTGTTTTGGGCCATTTCCTTTTGTGGGCGCTAGGCCTACCCACAGAAGTGATGTACCATTTTATCGAGAGACTTAGGGGAACGCTGGGTGGAAGGAAATTGTGGCTCCTCTCAGATTCCAGAACTTTCTGTCACCGAAATGAGCGGAAAAAGTGTTTTTTGGGCCAAATTTTGATGTTTGCAAAGGATTCTGGGTAACATAACCTGGTCAGAGCCCCGCAAGTCACCCCATCTTGGATTCCCCTGGGTTTCTAGTTGCAAAAATGCACTGGTTTGCTTGGTTTCCTCAGGTGTCGGCTGAGCTACAGGCCAAAATCCACAGGTAGGCACTGCTTTTTATAAAAAAATGTGATGTGTCCACGTTGTGTTTTGGGCCCTTTCCTTTCGTGGGCGCTAGTCCTACCCACACAAGTGAGGTATCATTTTTATCGGGAGACTTGGGGAACGCTGGGTAGAAGGAAATTTGTGGCTCCTCTCAGATTCCAGAACTTTCTGCCACAGAAATGTGAGTAACATGTGTATTTTTAGCCAAATTTTGAGGTTTGCAAAGGATTCTGGGTAACAGAACCTGGTCCGAGCCCCGCAAGTCACCCCTCCTTGGATTCCCCTAGGTCTCTAGTTTTCAGAAATGCACAGGTTTGGTAGGTTTCCCTAGGTGCCGGCTGAGCTAGAGGCCAAAATCTACAGGTAGGCACTTCGCAAAAAACCACCTCTGTTTTTTTCCAAAATTTAGGATGTGTCCACGTTGCGCTTTGGGGTGTTTCCTGTCGCCGGCGCTAGGCCTACCCACGCAAGTGAGGTATCATTTTTATCGGGAGACTTGGGGGAACGCTGGGTGGCAGGAAATTTGTGGCTCCTCTCAGATTCCAGAACTTTCTGCCACAGAAATGTGAGTAACATGTGTATTTTTAGCCAAATTTTGAGGTTTGCAAAGGATTCTGGGTAACAGAACCTGGTCCGAGCCCCGCAAGTCACCCCTCCTTGGATTCCCCTAGGTCTCTAGTTTTCAGAAATGCACAGGTTTGGTAGGTTTCCCTAGGTGCCGGCTGAGCTAGAGGCCAAAACCTACAGGTAGGCACTTCGCAAAAACACCTCTGTTTTTTTCCAAAATTTAGGATGTGTCCACGTTGCGCTTTGGGGTGTTTCCTGTCGCCGGCGCTAGGCCTACCCACGCAAGTGAGGTATCATTTTTATCGGGAGACTTGGGGGAACGCTGGGTGGAAGGAAATTTGTAGCTCCTCTCAGATTCCAGAACTTTCTGCCACAGAAATGTGAGGGACATGTGTTTTTTTAGCCAAATTTTGAGGTTTGCAAAGGATTCTGGGTAACAGAACCTGGTCCGAGCCACACAAGTCACCCCTCCTTGGATTCCCCTAGGTCTCTAGTTTTCAGAAATGTACAGGTTTGGTAGGTTTCCCTAGGTGGCGGCTGAGCTAGAGGCCAAAATCTCCAGGTAGTCACTTTGCTAAAAACAGCTGTTTTCTGTGATGTGTCCACGTTGTGTTTTGGGGCATATCCTGTCGCGGGCGCTAGGCCTACCCACACAAGTGAGGTATCATTTTTATCGGGAGACGTGGGGGAACGCTGGGTGGAAGGAAATTTGTGGCTCCTCTCAGATTCCAGAACTTTCTGCCACAGAAATGTGAGGAACATGTGTTTTTTTAGCCAAATTTTGAGGTTTGCAAAGGATTCTGGGTAACAGAACCTGGTCCGAGCCACACAAGTCACCCCTCCTTGGATTCCCCTAGGTCTCTAGTTTTCAGAAATGCACAGGTTTGGTAGGTTTCCCTAGGTGCCGGCTGAGCTAGAGGCCAAAATCTACAGGTAGTCACTTTGCTAAAAACAGCTCTGTTTTCTGTGATATGTCCACGTTGTGTTTTGGGGCATATCCTGTCGCGGGCGCTAGGCCTACCCACACAAGTGAGGTATCATTTTTATCGGGAGACGTGGGGGAACGCTGGGTGGAAGGAAATTTGTGGCTCCTCTCAGATTCGAGAACTTTCTGCCACAGAAATGTGAGGAACATGTGTTTTTTTAGCCAAATTTTGAGGTTTGCAAAGGATTCTGGGTAACAGAACCTGGTCCGAGCCACACAAGTCACCCCTCCTTGGATTCCCCTAGGTCTCTAGTTTTCAGAAATGTACAGGTTTGGTAGGTTTCCCTAGGTGGCGGCTGAGCTAGAGGCCAAAATCTCCAGGTAGTCACTTTGCTAAAAACAGCTCTGTTTTCTGTGATGTGTCCACGTTGTGTTTTGGGGCATATCCTGTCGCGGGCGCTAGGCCTACCCACACAAGTGAGGTATCATTTTTATCGGGAGACATGGGGGAACGCTGGGTGGAAGGAAATTTGTGGCTCCTCTCAGATTCCAGAACTTTCTGCCACAGAAATGTGAGGAACATGTGTTTTTTTAGCCAAATTTTGAGGTTTGCAAAGGATTCTGGGTAACAGAACCTGGTCCGAGCCACACAAGTCACCCCTCCTTGGATTCCCCTAGGTCTCTAGTTTTCAGAAATGCACAGGTTTGGTAGGTTTCCCTAGGTGCCGGCTGAGCTAGAGGCCAAAATCTACAGGTAGTCACTTTGCTAAAAACAGCTCTGTTTTCTGTGATATGTCCACGTTGTGTTTTGGGGCATATCCTGTCGCGGGCGCTAGGCCTACCCACACAAGTGAGGTATCATTTTTATCGGGAGACATGGGGAACGCTGGGTGGAAGGAAATTTGTGGCTCCTCTCAGATTCCAGAACTTTTTGCCACAGAAATGTGAGGAACATGTGTTTTTTTAGCCAAATTTTGAGATTTGCAAAGGATTCTGGGTAACAGAACCTGGTCCGAGCCCCGCAAGTCACCCCTCCTTGGATTCCCCTAGGTCTCTAGTTTTCAGAAATGCACAGGTTTGGTAGGTTTCCCTAGGTGGCGGCTGAGCTAGAGGCCAAAATCTACAGGTAGTCACTTTGCTAAAAACAGCTCTGTTTTCTGTGATATGTCCACGTTGTGTTTTGGGGCATATCCTGTCGCGGGCGCTAGGCCTACCCACACAAGTGAGGTATCATTTTTATCGGGAGACGTGGGGGAACGCTGGGTGGAAGGAAATTTGTGGCTCCTCTCAGATTCCAGAACTTTCTGCCACAGAAATGTGAGGAACATGTGTTTTTTTAGCCAAATTTTGAGATTTGCAAAGGATTCTGGGTAACAGAACCTGGTCCGAGCCCCGCAAGTCACCCCTCCTTGGATTCCCCTAGGTCTCTAGTTTTCAGAAATGCACAGGTTTGGTAGGTTTCCCTAGGTGCCGGCTGAGCTAGAGGCCAAAATCTACAGGTAGTCACTTTGCTAAAAACAGCTCTGTTTTCTGTGATATGTCCACGTTGTGTTTTGGGGCATATCCTGTCGTGGGCGCTAGGCCTACCCACACAAGTGAGGTATCATTTTTATCGGGAGACGTGGGGGAACGCTGGGTGGAAGGAAATTTGTGGCTCCTCTCAGATTCCAGAACTTTCTGCCACAGAAATGTGAGGAACATGTGTTTTTTTAGCCAAATTTTGAGATTTGCAAAGGATTCTGGGTAACAGAACCTGGTCCGAGCCCCGCAAGTCACCCCTCCTTGGATTCCCCTAGGTCTCTAGTTTTCAGAAATGCACAGGTTTGGTAGGTTTCCCTAGGTGGCGGCTGAGCTAGAGGCCAAAATCTACAGGTAGTCACTTTGCTAAAAACAGCTCTGTTTTCTGTGACATGTCCACGTTGTGTTTTGGGGCATATCCTGTCGCGGGCGCTAGGCCTACCCACACAAGTGAGGTATCATTTTTATCGGGAGACATGGGGGAACGCTGGGTGGAAGGAAATTTGTGGCTCCTCTCAGATTCCAGAACTTTCTGCCACAGAAATGTGAGGAACATGTGTTTTTTTAGCCAAATTTTGAGGTTTGCAAAGGATTCTGGGTAACAGAACCTGGTCCGAGCCACACAAGTCACCCCTCCTTGGATTCCCCTAGGTCTCTAGTTTTCAGAAATGCACAGGTTTGGTAGGTTTCCCTAGGTGCCGGCTGAGCTAGAGGCCAAAATCTACAGGTAGTCACTTTGCTAAAAACAGCTCTGTTTTCTGTGATATGTCCACGTTGTGTTTTGGGGCATATCCTGTCGCGGGCGCTAGGCCTACCCACACAAGTGAGGTATCATTTTTATCGGGAGACATGGGGAACGCTGGGTGGAAGGAAATTTGTGGCTCCTCTCAGATTCCAGAACTTTTTGCCACAGAAATGTGAGGAACATGTGTTTTTTTAGCCAAATTTTGAGATTTGCAAAGGATTCTGGGTAACAGAACCTGGTCCGAGCCCCGCAAGTCACCCCTCCTTGGATTCCCCTAGGTCTCTAGTTTTCAGAAATGCACAGGTTTGGTAGGTTTCCCTAGGTGGCGGCTGAGCTAGAGGCCAAAATCTACAGGTAGTCACTTTGCTAAAAACAGCTCTGTTTTCTGTGATATGTCCACGTTGTGTTTTGGGGCATATCCTGTCGCGGGCGCTAGGCCTACCCACACAAGTGAGGTATCATTTTTATCTGGAGACGTGGGGGAACGCTGGGTGGAAGGAAATTTGTGGCTCCTCTCAGATTCCAGAACTTTCTGCCACAGAAATGTGAGGAACATGTGTTTTTTTAGCCAAATTTTGAGATTTGCAAAGGATTCTGGGTAACAGAACCTGGTCCGAGCCCCTCAAGTCACCCCTCCTTGGATTCCCCTAGGTCTCTAGTTTTCAGAAATGCACAGGTTTGGTAGGTTTCCCTAGGTGGCGGCTGAGCTAGAGGCCAAAATCTACAGGTAGTCACTTTGCTAAAAACAGCTCTGTTTTCTGTGATATGTCCACGTTGTGTTTTGGGGCATATCCTGTCGTGGGCGCTAGGCCTACCCACACAAGTGAGGTATCATTTTTATCGGGAGACGTGGGGGAACGCTGGGTGGAAGGAAATTTGTGGCTCCTCTCAGGTTCCAGAACTTTCTGCCACAGAAATGTGAGGAACATGTGTTTTTTTAGCCAAATTTTGAGGTTTGCAAAGGATTCTGGGTAACAGAACCTGGTCCGAGCCACACAAGTCACACCTCCTTGGATTCCCCTATGTCTCTAGTTTTCAGAAATGTACAGGTTTGGTAGGTTTCCCTAGGTGGCGGCTGAGCTAGAGGCCAAAATCTCTAGGTAGTCACTTTGCTAAAAACAGCTCTGTTTTCTGTGATGTGTCCACGTTGTGTTTTGGGGCATATCCTGTCGCGGGCGCTAGGCCTACCCACACAAGTGAGGTATCATTTTTATCGGGAGACATGGGGGAACGCTGGGTGGAAGGAAATTTGTGGCTCCTCTCAGATTCCAGAACTTTCTGCCACAGAAATGTGAGGAACATGTGTTTTTTTAGCCAAATTTTGAGGTTTGCAAAGGATTCTGGGTAACAGAACCTGGTCCGAGCCACACAAGTCACCCCGCCTTGGATTCCCCTAGGTCTCTAGTTTTCAGAAATGCACAGGTTTGGTAGGTTTCCCTAGGTGCCGGCTGAGCTAGAGGCCAAAATCTACAGGTAGTCACTTTGCTAAAAACAGCTCTGTTTTCTGTGATATGTCCACGTTGTGTTTTGGGGCATATCCTGTCGCGGGCGCTAGGCCTACCCACACAAGTGAGGTATCATTTTTATCGGGAGACATGGGGAACGCTGGGTGGAAGGAAATTTGTGGCTCCTCTCAGATTCCAGAACTTTCTGCCACAGAAATGTGAGGAACATGTGTTTTTTTAGCCAAATTTTGAGATTTGCAAAGGATTCTGGGTAACAGAACCTGGTCCGAGCCCCGCAAGTCACCCCTCCTTGGATTCCCCTAGGTCTCTAGTTTTCAGAAATGCACAGGTTTGGTAGGTTTCCCTAGGTGGCGGCTGAGCTAGAGGCCAAAATCTACAGGTAGTCACTTTGCTAAAAACAGCTCTGTTTTCTGTGATATGTCCACGTTGTGTTTTGGGGCATATCCTGTCGCGGGCGCTAGGCCTACCCACACAAGTGAGGTATCATTTTTATCGGGAGACGTGGGGGAACGCTGGGTGGAAGGAAATTTGTGGCTCCTCTCAGATTCCAGAACTTTCTGCCACAGAAATGTGAGGAACATGTGTTTTTTTAGCCAAATTTTGAGATTTGCAAAGGATTCTGGGTAACAGAACCTGGTCCGAGCCCCGCAAGTCACCCCTCCTTGGATTCCCCTAGGTCTCTAGTTTTCAGAAATGCACAGGTTTGGTAGGTTTCCCTAGGTGGCGGCTGAGCTAGAGGCCAAAATCTACAGGTAGTCACTTTGCTAAAAACAGCTCTGTTTTCTGTGATATGTCCACGTTGTGTTTTGGGGCATATCCTGTCGCGGGCGCTAGGCCTACCCACACAAGTGAGGTATCATTTTTATCGGGAGACGTGGGGGAACGCTGGGTGGAAGGAAATTTGTGGCTCCTCTCAGATTCCAGAACTTTCTGCCACAGAAATGTGAGGAACATGTGTTTTTTTAGCCAAATTTTGAGGTTTGCAAAGGATTCTGGGTAACAGAACCTGGTCCGAGCCACACAAGTCACCCCTCCTTGGATTCCCCTAGGTCTCTAGTTTTCAGAAATGCACAGGTTTGGTAGGTTTCCCTAGGTGGCGGCTGAGCTAGAGGCCAAAATCTACAGGTAGTCACTTTGCTAAAAACAGCTCTGTTTTCTGTGATGTGTCCACGTTGTGTTTTGGGGCATATCCTGTCGCGGGTGCTAGGCCTACCCACACAAGTGAGGTATCATTTTTATCGGGAGACGTGGGGGAACGCTGGGTGGAAGGAAATTTGTGGCTCCTCTCAGATTCCAGAACTTTCTGCCACAGAAATGTGAGGAACATGTGTTTTTTTAGCCAAATTTTGAGGTTTGCAAAGGATTCTGGGTAACAGAACCTGGTCTGAGCCACACAAGTCACCCCTCCTTGGATTCCCCTAGGTCTCTAGTTTTCAGAAATGCACAGGTTTGGTAGGTTTCCCTAGGTGCCGGCTGAGCTAGAGGCCAAAATCTACAGGTAGTCACTTTGCTAAAAACAGATCTGTTTTCTGTGATATGTCCACGTTGTGTTTTGGGGCATATCCTGTCGCGGGCGCTAGGCCTACCCACACAAGTGAGGTATCATTTTTATCGGGAGACATGGGGAACGCTGGGTGGAAGGAAATTTGTGGCTCCTCTCAGATTCCAGAACTTTTTGCCACAGAAATGTGAGGAACATGTGTTTTTTTAGCCAAATTTTGAGATTTGCAAAGGATTCTGGGTAACAGAACCTGGTCCGAGCCCCGCAAGTCACCCCTCCTTGGATTCCCCTAGGTCTCTAGTTTTCAGAAATGCACAGGTTTGGTAGGTTTCCCTAGGTGGCGGCTGAGCTAGAGGCCAAAATCTACAGGTAGTCACTTTGCTAAAAACAGCTCTGTTTTCTGTGATATGTCCACGTTGTGTTTTGGGGCATATCCTGTCGCGGGCGCTAGGCCTACCCACACAAGTGAGGTATCATTTTTATCGGGAGACGTGGGGGAACGCTGGGTGGAAGGAAATTTGTGGCTCCTCTCAGATTCCAGAACTTTCTGCCACAGAAATGTGAGGAACATGTGTTTTTTTAGCCAAATTTTGAGATTTGCAAAGGATTCTGGGTAACAGAACCTGGTCCGAGCCCCGCAAGTCACCCCTCCTTGGATTCCCCTAGGTCTCTAGTTTTCAGAAATGCACAGGTTTGGTAGGTTTCCCTAGGTGCCGGCTGAGCTAGAGGCCAAAATCTACAGGTAGTCACTTTGCTAAAAACAGCTCTGTTTTCTGTGATATGTCCACGTTGTGTTTTGGGGCATATCCTGTCGTGGGCGCTAGGCCTACCCACACAAGTGAGGTATCATTTTTATCGGGAGACGTGGGGGAACGCTGGGTGGAAGGAAATTTGTGGCTCCTCTCAGATTCCAGAACTTTCTGCCACAGAAATGTGAGGAACATGTGTTTTTTTAGCCAAATTTTGAGATTTGCAAAGGATTCTGGGTAACAGAACCTGGTCCGAGCCCCGCAAGTCACCCCTCCTTGGATTCCCCTAGGTCTCTAGTTTTCAGAAATGCACAGGCTTGGTAGGTTTCCCTAGGTGCCGGCTGAGCTAGAGGCCAAAATCTACAGGTAGTCACTTTGCTAAAAACAGCTCTGTTTTCTGTGATATGTCCACGTTGTGTTTTGGGGCATATCCTGTCGCGGGCGCTAGGCCTACCCACACAAGTGAGGTATCATTTTTATCGGGAGACATGGGGGAACGCTGGGTGGAAGGAAATTTGTGGCTCCTCTCAGATTCCAGAACTTTCTGCCACAGAAATGTGAGGAACATGTGTTTTTTTAGCCAAATTTTGAGGTTTGCAAAGGATTCTGGGTAACATAACCTGGTCCGAGCCACACAAGTCACCCCTCCTTGGATTCCCCTAGGTCTCTAGTTTTCAGAAATGCACAGGTTTGGTAGGTTTCCCTAGGTGCCGGCTGAGCTAGAGGCCAAAATCTACAGGTAGTCACTTTGCTAAAAACAGCTCTGTTTTCTGTGATATGTCCACGTTGTGTTTTGGGGCATATCCTGTCGCGGGCGCTAGGCCTACCCACACAAGTGAGGTATCATTTTTATCGGGAGACATGGGGGAACGCTGGGTGGAAGGAAATTTGTGGCTCCTCTCAGATTCCAGAACTTTCTGCCACAGAAATGTGAGGAACATGTGTTTTTTTAGCCAAATTTTGAGGTTTGCAAAGGATTCTGGGTAACAGAACCTGGTCCGAGCCACACAAGTCACCCCTCCTTGGATTCCCCTAGGTCTCTAGTTTTCAGAAATGCACAGGTTTGGTAGGTTTCCCTAGGTGCCGGCTGAGCTAGAGGCCAAAATCTACAGGTAGTCACTTTGCTAAAAACAGCTCTGTTTTCTGTGATATGTCCACGTTGTGTTTTGGGGCATATCCTGTCGCGGGCGCTAGGCCTACCCACACAAGTGAGGTATCATTTTTATCGGGAGACATGGGGAACGCTGGGTGGAAGGAAATTTGTGGCTCCTCTCAGATTCCAGAACTTTTTGCCACAGAAATGTGAGGAACATGTATTTTTTTAGCCAAATTTTGAGATTTGCAAAGGATTCTGGGTAACAGAACCTGGTCCGAGCCCCGCAAGTCACCCCTCCTTGGATTCCCCTAGGTCTCTAGTTTTCAGAAATGCACAGGTTTGGTAGGTTTCCCTAGGTGGCGGCTGAGCTAGAGGCCAAAATCTACAGGTAGTCACTTTGCTAAAAACAGCTCTGTTTTCTGTGATATGTCCACGTTGTGTTTTGGGGCATATCCTGTCGCGGGCGCTAGGCCTACCCACACAAGTGAGGTATCATTTTTATCGGGAGACGTGGGGGAACGCTGGGTGGAAGGAAATTTGTGGCTCCTCTCAGATTCCAGAACTTTCTGCCACAGAAATGTGAGGAACATGTGTTTTTTTAGCCAAATTTTGAGATTTGCAAAGGATTCTGGGTAACAGAACCTGGTCCGAGCCCCGCAAGTCACCCCTCCTTGGATTCCCCTAGGTCTCTAGTTTTCAGAAATGCACAGGTTTGGTAGGTTTCCCTAGGTGGCGGCTGAGCTAGAGGCCAAAATCTACAGGTAGTCACTTTGCTAAAAACAGCTCTGTTTTCTGTGATATGTCCACGTTGTGTTTTGGGGCATATCCTGTCGTGGGCGCTAGGCCTACCCACACAAGTGAGGTATCATTTTTATCGGGAGACGTGGGGGAACGCTGGGTGGAAGGAAATTTGTGGCTCCTCTCAGGTTCCAGAACTTTCTGCCACAGAAATGTGAGGAACATGTGTTTTTTTAGCCAAATTTTGAGGTTTGCAAAGGATTCTGGGTAACAGAACCTGGTCCGAGCCACACAAGTCACCCCTCCTTGGATTCCCCTATGTCTCTAGTTTTCAGAAATGTACAGGTTTGGTAGGTTTCCCTAGGTGGCGGCTGAGCTAGAGGCCAAAATCTCCAGGTAGTCACTTTGCTAAAAACAGCTCTGTTTTCTGTGATGTGTCCACGTTGTGTTTTGGGGCATATCCTGTCGCGGGCGCTAGGCCTACCCACACAAGTGAGGTATCATTTTTATCGGGAGACATGGGGGAACGCTGGGTGGAAGGAAATTTGTGGCTCCTCTCAGATTCCAGAACTTTCTGCCACAGAAATGTGAGGAACATGTGTTTTTTTAGCCAAATTTTGAGGTTTGCAAAGGATTCTGGGTAACAGAACCTGGTCCGAGCCACACAAGTCACCCCGCCTTGGATTCCCCTAGGTCTCTAGTTTTCAGAAATGCACAGGTTTGGTAGGTTTCCCTAGGTGCCGGCTGAGCTAGAGGCCAAAATCTACAGGTAGTCACTTTGCTAAAAACAGCTCTGTTTTCTGTGATATGTCCACGTTGTGTTTTGGGGCATATCCTGTCGCGGGCGCTAGGCCTACCCACACAAGTGAGGTATCATTTTTATCGGGAGACATGGGGAACGCTGGGTGGAAGGAAATTTGTGGCTCCTCTCAGATTCCAGAACTTTCTGCCACAGAAATGTGAGGAACATGTGTTTTTTTAGCCAAATTTTGAGATTTGCAAAGGATTCTGGGTAACAGAACCTGGTCCGAGCCCCGCAAGTCACCCCTCCTTGGATTCCCCTAGGTCTCTAGTTTTCAGAAATGCACAGGTTTGGTAGGTTTCCCTAGGTGGCGGCTGAGCTAGAGGCCAAAATCTACAGGTAGTCACTTTGCTAAAAACAGCTCTGTTTTCTGTGATATGTCCACGTTGTGTTTTGGGGCATATCCTGTCGCGGGCGCTAGGCCTACCCACACAAGTGAGGTATCATTTTTATCGGGAGACGTGGGGGAACGCTGGGTGGAAGGAAATTTGTGGCTCCTCTCAGATTCCAGAACTTTCTGCCACAGAAATGTGAGGAACATGTGTTTTTTTAGCCAAATTTTGAGATTTGCAAAGGATTCTGGGTAACAGAACCTGGTCCGAGCCCCGCAAGTCACCCCTCCTTGGATTCCCCTAGGTCTCTAGTTTTCAGAAATGCACAGGTTTGGTAAGTTTCCCTAGGTGGCGGCTGAGCTAGAGGCCAAAATCTACAGGTAGTCACTTTGCTAAAAACAGCTCTGTTTTCTGTGATATGTCCACGTTGTGTTTTGGGGCATATCCTGTCGCGGGCGCTAGGCCTACCCACACAAGTGAGGTATCATTTTTATCGGGAGACGTGGGGGAACGCTGGGTGGAAGGAAATTTGTGGCTCCTCTCAGATTCCAGAACTTTCTGCCACAGAAATGTGAGGAACATGTGTTTTTTTAGCCAAATTTTGAGGTTTGCAAAGGATTCTGGGTAACAGAACCTGGTCCGAGCCCCGCAAGTCACCCCTCCTTGGATTCCCCTAGGTCTCTAGTTTTCAGAAATGCACAGGTTTGGTAGGTTTCCCTAGGTGGCGGCTGAGCTAGAGGCCAAAATCTACAGGTAGTCACTTTGCTAAAAACAGCTCTGTTTTCTGTGATATGTCCACGTTGTGTTTTGGGGCATATCCTGTCGCGGGCGCTAGGCCTACCCACACAAGTGAGGTATCATTTTTATCGGGAGACGTGGGGGAACGCTGGGTGGAAGGAAATTTGTGGCTCCTCTCAGATTCCAGAACTTTCTGCCACAGAAATGTGAGGAACATGTGTTTTTTTAGCCAAATTTTGAGATTTGCAAAGGATTCTGGGTAACAGAACCTGGTCCGAGCCCCGCAAGTCACCCCTCCTTGGATTCCCCTAGGTCTCTAGTTTTCAGAAATGCACAGGTTTGGTAGGTTTCCCTAGGTGGCGGCTGAGCTAGAGGCCAAAATCTAGAGGTAGTCACTTTGCTAAAAACAGCTCTGTTTTCTGTGATATGTCCACGTTGTGTTTTGGGGCATATCCTGTCGCGGGCGCTAGGCCTACCCACACAAGTGAGGTATCATTTTTATCGGGAGACGTGGGGGAACGCTGGGTGGAAGGAAATTTGTGGCTCCTCTCAGATTCCAGAACTTTCTGCCACAGAAATGTGAGGAACATGTGTTTTTTTAGCCAAATTTTGAGGTTTGCAAAGGATTCTGGGTAACAGAACCTGGTCCGAGCCCCGCAAGTCACCCCTCCTTGGATTCCCCTAGGTCTCTAGTTTTCAGAAATGCACAGGTTTGGTAGGTGTCCCTTGGTGGCGGCTGAGCTAGAGGCCAAAATCTACAGGTAGTCACTTTGCTAAAAACAGCTCTGTTTTCTGTGATATGTCCACGTTGTGTTTTGGGGCATATCCTGTCGCGGGCGCTAGGCCTACCCACACAAGTGAGGTATCATTTTTATCGGGAGACGTGGGAGAACGCTGGGTGGAAGGAAATTTGTGGCTCCTCTCAGATTCCAGAACTTTCTGCCACAGAAATGTGAGGAACATGTGTTTTTTTAGCCAAATTTTGAGGTTTGCAAAGGATTCTGGGTAACAGAACCTGGTCTGAGCCACACAAGTCACCCCTCCTTGGATTCCCCTAGGTCTCTAGATTTCAGAAATGCACAGGTTTGGTAGGTTTCCCTAGGTGGCGGCTGAGCTAGAGGCCAAAATCTACAGGTAGTCACTTTGCTAAAAACAGCTCTGTTTTCTGTGATGTGTCCACGTTGTGTTTTGGGGCATATCCTGTCGCGGGTGCTAGGCCTACCCACACAAGTGAGGTATCATTTTTATCGGGAGACGTGGGGGAACGCTGGGTGGAAGGAAATTTGTGGCTCCTCTCAGATTCCAGAACTTTCTGCCACAGAAATGTGAGGAACATGTGTTTTTTTAGCCAAATTTTGAGGTTTGCAAAGGATTCTGGGTAACAGAACCTGGTCCGAGCCACACAAGTCACCCCTCCTTGGATTCCCCTAGGTCTCTAGTTTTCAGAAATGCACAGGTTTGGTAGGTTTCCCTAGGTGGCGGCTGAGCTAGAGGCCAAAATCTACAGGTAGTCACTTTGCTAAAAACAGCTCTGTTTTCTGTGATGTGTCCACGTTGTGTTTTGGGGCATATCCTGTCGCGGGTGCTAGGCCTACCCACACAAGTGAGGTACCATTTTTATCGGCAGACTTGGGGGAACATAGATTAGCAAAACAAGTACTATTGCCCCTTGTCTTTCTCTACATTTTTTCCTTCCAAATATAGGAGTGTGTGTAAAAAAGACATCTATTTGAGAAATTCCCTGTAATTCACGTGCTACTATGGTCACCCCGGAATTCAGAGATGTGCAAATAACCACTGCTCCTCAACACCTTATCTTGTGCCCTTTTTGGAAATGCAAAGGTTTTCTTGATAGCAATTTTTTACTCCTTATATTTCAGCAAATGAATTGCTGTATACCCGGTATAGAATGAAAACGCACTGCAGGGTGCAGCTCATTTATTGGCTCTGGGTTCCTCGGGTTCTTGATGAACCTACAAACCCTATATATCCCCGCAACCAGAGGAGTCCAGCAGACGTAACGGTATATTGCTTTCGATAATCTGACATTGCAGGGAAAAGTTACAGAGTAAAACGTAGAGAAAAATTGATGGTTTTTTCACCTCAATTTCAATATTTTTCTTTTTCAGCTGTTATTTTCTGTAGGAAACCCTTGTAGGATCTACACAAATGACCCCTTGCTGAATTCAGAATTTTGTCTACTTTTCAGAAATGTTTAGGTTTCTGGGATCCAGCATTGGTTTCATGACCATTCCTGTCACTGACTGGAAGGAGGCTGAAAGCACAAAAAATTGCACAAATGGGGTATGCCCCAGTAAAATGCCAAAATTGTGTTGAAAAATTGGGTTTTCTGATTCAAGTCTGCCTGTTCCTGAAAGCTGATAAGCTGCTGAGTTTAGCACCGCAAACCCTTTGTTGATGCCGTTTTCAGGGGAAAAACCACAAGCCTTCTTCTGCAGCCACTTTTTCCAATTTTTTTGAAAAAAACGAAATTTTCACTGTATTTTGGCCAATTTCTTGGCCTCCTTCAGGGGAACCCACAAAGTCTGGGTACCTCTAGAATCCCTAGGATGTTGGAAAAAAAGGACGCAAATTTGGCTTGGTTAGCTTATGTGGACAAAAAGTTATGAGGGCCTAAGCGCGAACTGCCCCAAATAGGCAAAAAAAGGCCCGGCACAGGAGGGGGAAAAGGCCTGGCAGCGAAGGGGTTAACAGAGAAGAAGCTGACAAGACTTACTCTCGCTCTGCCCACACTAGAGGGTAATGCAAGTTGGTAAATGGCATGACACCCATTAATGTGACAATCTGTCGTCATCCAAGTCTCCTGACAGCATATGATTTTGTGTGCATTTAGGAAGCTGCCCCAATTCAGATTTGACAGTTTCCAGCGCTCCAGCGTGCACTTGTAATGTTCCATGAGACAATGCTGAGGGCATTCTTGGCAGAGCTTACTTTATGCTTGGCCGGTGAAGCTACTTCTAGGAGAACAATGCTGGAGTTGCTAGGACCAAGTACAGGGAAATAATGCTGGGTAATATGTAAGCCCCTTTGGCCGAGTGATGGGCAGTGACCTGATTACCACATAAAGGCTCTGCCTTCTTATTAACAGAGATCAAATTAGAGTGGTGTCAATCAATATCCTCTAATGTGGCCATGAGTTCGAAAAAATGATTGGTCAGTATAGTGAATCTGTGTCTGGGTGAGATATTATGAAGACTGGCCTCAACATTAAATAACCTAGACAAGGGAGGTGGTCTATAAAAATAGCTCAATGATAACACCTGAATAGAGCCTGGTGAGTAAAACTGATTTCCCGAAAAGTCTAAAAATAATTTCACCAAACAAGGGAATTTAGAATTAACAATTAAACAATCTCCCTTTGATTTATTTTTACCCACATCCAATCAAGGTTTTCTTCTGATGATCAGAATATCACACAATAAATCCAGAGCCCAACCAGTCTTATCTTTCAGCCAGAAGATGGCTTTATTCTTCAGGCTCACAAAGACTTCATGGTTGATGGGGAAACAGTTGGAACATATTTTTAAAACCAAAACATATGGGGTACAATCAGGTGGGAGTTGGGGAAAGATATCAGTTTTCTCTCTGGATTTTGATAAGTCACTGCTTATGCCATTCCCATCAGTCTCACATTGGCCAGAATTAGCTGGAAACCCTGTTCCCTTCTTATTATCTTTGTAAACCTTTGTGCTATTTGAGCAATTGTTTGGCTTATTATATAGGGATATCTTGGAGACAACCAAAGAGTTATCGCAACAGTTGTTGGCAACAGATGAAGACATACCTGGCCTTGGCCTAGGGCATCCTGAGTATAAAAGTACCTCTGATTGTGATGATGGAAGATTTTTCGGGGCCAGATTAATTATTTAGCTTCAATATTCCCCAAGAAAGCATTAAAAAGTTGAAACTTACTTGCTATAAAATCTATTATGGAGTCCTTGAGATCGTGAGTAAAAGCATTAAGGCCATGTGCATCCATATCTACCTGCTCCTTTTCTAGCACTGGAGTCAGTGTAGTAATACGAGGCCTCTTGGATTTAGGGCTGACTTTTAGGGGCATATTTATAATCCCCTGGCACCACCTTATGCCACATTAACATCATTATTTTTTACGTTAATGGCTCAATGAGGCCAAAATCCCTGCACTGTATTTACAGAGTGGCGCAATGCGTGCATTGTGCTACTCTGTAACCCTTTGCACTACATTATGCCAGCACCAGGCATAATGTATGGAAAGAGGGAGTTCCCCCTGCCGAAAAAATGGCACTAGGAAATCTATGAGATTTTTTTGTGCAATTTTTTTACAGCACTTTGAAAGCCTGCTCAGAGCAGGCGTTAAAAGGGGGCTTCCATTCTTTAGAATGGGCCCCTATGTACTCTGCAGGAGGAGCGCCAACAGTATGGAGCTACTCCTGCAGAGTACATCAGTAGCGTCAAAAATAATGATGCTATTGCCCCCTACTCTGCGCCATGGTGCGTTGTATTTTAAATACAGCACACACATGGTGGCGGTAGGGGGACGCTAAGGGGTGCAAGGAAAGTGGCACTGCACTGAGTGCAGCCCCTATTTCCATAAATCTGACCCTTAGTCTCTTTCTTCTCCCATACTGGCCATCCGACTGCTTGGTACCCAGCTTTCAAGAAGTGGAGAAGGGAGAGGGAAAAGGTTACACTTGGTTTCTCTGGACAAACAGATTAAAAAAACAGGTAAACAGTGTATCAAACCAAACTCTCTCCTCCTCTTTATAGGGACAGCCAGTAAAAGCATTTCTTAAGGCGCAAGCAAAAGTCATGTACTTCTTACTAGGCTGATGAGTACTTTGTGCAAAGCCACTGCCCTGCCTCTTCCTGTCTCTAACAGGCGCAGGACGGGATCGCCCTTGACCCATGCATTCCGCACTGTGGGACACAAAGTGTGCTTACGTAGTGCTAGCAGCCACAAAGAAACACAGAAGCGGGCGTCACAGGCCTCCTCCTATACCCTGATGGATAGTGAGTCAAGTAGTCCCTTACTGGCAGTCTTAGGCAGCTCCCGCACCACTGGTCACAAAGTGCACTTAAGTAGTGCTATCAGCCACAGAGAAACACAGCTAGGGGCATTACAGGGCTCCTCCTGTGCCCTGACGGATATTTGGACAGGTAGTCCCTCACATCCCTCACATCCCACGCCGCAACCACATCTCAGCCCACCTGAGAGATCTACACTGCCTCCCCGTCAACAAGAGGATCACGTTCACGCTCCTCACCCACGCCCACAAAGCACTCCACAACGCCGGCCCTGCTTACCTCAACAAACGACTCACCTTCTACACTCCCAACCGTCAACTCTGCTCCGCCAACCTCGCCCTCGTCACCGTCTCTCGAACCCACCGGGCAACAGCCGGCAGCCGATCGTTCTCCAACCCCGCTGCCAAGACCTGGAACACCCTTCCCATCCATCTATGACAGACCCAGGACCTGCTGACCTTCAGGCAGCGCCTCAAGACCTGGCTGTTTGAGCAGTAGCACCTTCCCCCCTCCTCAGCACCTTCAGACCCTCACAGGTGAGTAGCGTGCTCTACAAATGATTGATTGATTGATTGACTGGCAATCATGAGCAGCTCCCACGCTGCGGGACACAAAGTGTGCTCAAGTACCACTATCAGTCACAAACAAACACAGCTGCGGGTGTTGCAGGGCTCCTCCTGTGTCCTGATGGATATTGGGACAGGTAGTCTATCATTGGTAGTAAGGAGTGGCTCCCCAGTCATTTCTAGCCACTGGTTTGTAAGTGAATGGTGGAGTCTCCAAGAACAAGTACCTGACTTTGTCACAGAATAAAATAATAACATCATATTTTGCTAAAACACTTCTAGGTGTAGCTCTATGCTATTTAGCTGGAATACAGGGCCCTCTTGTGGTTGTTTTTATGATTTTCTTTCTGGGGCTGGAAATGATAAACAAAAGACTCAGAGAAATGTTGGTTTTATTTAACAAAACTGAGTCTTTCTTTTAACATTTTTAGCCCACAAAATGTAATATTAATAACTATGGTAAAATAAAGAAAGACTCACAGACATGTTTTGTCAAACCTTATTAAACCTTTTTATAATAATCACTATTATTAACCGTTGCAATGTGTGAATTACTAAACTATACATTAATCTGCTATATATATTCATATTCAAATTCACACCTGTTGACAAAGCCAATAGGCTCACTTTTTATATACTTATGTTGTCACTCTTTGTAGGCCAACCCTATAGTGTGCATGGCTGATGGCTGTGCATGGCGTAGAGATGCTTGCTGGGAAGAACAAGATGCAGGGCCTGGCTGCTGCTATCCTCACATTGTGCACAATTGAAGGCTGTGCACAGCAGGTTATGGCTGCCCCCAGGAGGTTGCCACAGGCCGTGTGCAGTGTGGAGTTACTTGCCTGCGAGAGGGTTGGATGCAGGGCTTGGCTGGGGGTTGGCTTTGCATATGGTAGTAAAATATTAGATTATGTTAAAAAAACTAGAATTTCACAAAAAAAACAAAGATTAAAGTGATGCTACAGTTAGGTGAAAAGTTCAGTGACAACATAGGGGGTCATTCTGACCCTGGCGGTCCATGACCGCCATGGTGGAGGGTGGCGGAAGCACCGCCAACAGGCTGGCGGTGCTTCCTGGGCTATTCTGACCGCGACGGTAAAGCCGCGGTCAGAAAAGGGGAACCAGCGGTTTCCCGCCGGTTTTCCCCTGGCCCAGGGAATCCGCCATGGCGGCGCTGCTTGCAGCACCGCCATGGGGATTCCGACCCCCTTCCCGCCAGCCTGTTTCTGGCGGTGTCCACTGCCAGAACCAGGATGGCGGGAACGGGTGCCGTGGGGCCCTGGGGGCCCCTGCACTGCCCATGCCAATGGCATGGGCAGTGCAGGGACCCCCTAACAGGGCCCCACAAAGATTTTCAGTGTCTGCTTTGCAGACAGTGAAAATCGCGACGGGTGCCACTGCACCCGTCGCACCCCTGCAACTCCGCCGGCTCCATTCGGAGCCGGCTTCCTCGTTGCAGGGGCTTTCCCGCTGGGCCGGCGGGCGGCCTTTTGGCGGTCGCACTCCGGCCCAGCGGGAAAGTTGGAATGACGTCCGCGGTCTTTTGACCGCGGTGCGGTCATTCAGCGGTAACCGCATGGCGGGTGGCGACCGCCGGCCGCCGTGGTCAGATTGACCGCCATAATGTTTTGAATTAGAAAAAACACTGAAATTCACCACTTACGGTTATCTCTATCAAATATAACATGCCCTAAATTAACTATAACTCGTACCCTTGCCATGCACTGCTAATTACCCCACATATTACATCACTCATGACACGATCTATGACATCACTTATAACATGACTGCAGCGCCTGAAATGAACACATCATTGATGAAATGATGGCAAGACTGTGAAAGGTGGAAGCATGTTTTATAGTTACTTTAGGGCACTTACTTGAGATAACTAGAACTGGTGAATTTGTTATTTTTAGTTGAAAACAGTACTTTATATAGGTATATTCTGTCCTCGCTTGGCTTGAACCAGTGCTGTGCTCCTGATCAAAGGGGGTGTTGGTTCAATATTAGTCAGCCCCCTCCTTTTATACACATCTAAAAAGGGCACTGACACCACAGATGGAATAAACTGAAATGTATTTCAGAATATCTGTTGTCACACATTTTAGCGGTATCTACAGCCTCATTCACACAGTGGATTACCATCTTGAACAGCTAATTTAAAGTGCACACATGCATAACAATTCATAAAGATAGAAAATAGATGCAAACCTATAATACAATATTGTTATTTCCACAAATGGTAAAAAAAATCTGCAAATACATTTTTTATTGAACTGTTTCATGCTGACGTAAATCCATTAAATATTTTTTACAAATTGTACTTAATCCCACATAACTAAATGATCTTATTACCAGCAAGGCAACATTTTTTTAAATCTTATTTGAGTGCCAACCCTATTCAAATGTCTAGATTTCAATGAAGAGAAATGGGACACTTGTCTAAATATGTGTGATAGGGTTAAAGGTGCAATTTGCATTTAAGCAGAATAGGATTGACACTGAAATATGATAAAACATAGTACCTTGCTAATATTAAATTCATTTAGTTGGGCTGGAGTTTGAATTTTTAGCATGTTATTCATTGAAATATATTGTATTTTTCTAAATTATTTTGAGATTTTTCATATGTTGTTTTTTCACTTTATAACAGATTGACTGATGCATAAAGACTTAACACGTCGCCTCTAAGTTAAGACTGTCTGCATTTGTGCCTCGCTATCAGAGGGTTAAGCATCGGTTCATTTAGTGACTGTTGTGTTGCCTGAGTGAGGCTTCTACTCCCCTCAGCCAATCATCTATATTCTTACATTGGTGTTTAGTTGTGCGATCCAGTACTTGTGTTTGTGCAGTGTCACTCAATGATTTTGTGTAAAACGAAAAATTCCATATGAATAATCTGACACCAGATTTGACCCCTTTTCCAATTCTCATCCATTGGCTATTTCACCTTCTTCCAAATGTTATGCCGCTCTCACCTGAATTGTGCACTTGTATCTCTTGCCTGGAAGCAACTACACTGTGGCTGCGCTGAAATGATTTTGCAGGGAGAGGGCATACCAGTAAACAGGAGCTCAAAAAGGCAGAAGCTCAAGAAAGCCCTTAGGGCCTGGGAGGAGGTCCACCAACTGCTCAGGAACAAGAGAAGGACGAGGTTATGGAGGAGGAGGAAGTAGTATAGAAGGAGGATGAAAACCCTCAAAGCATAGCTTCTGAGGTCAACTTGCCCACAGGAGTGATGTCTCCTGCCAGAGCAGGAAGCAGTGCGTCCACCTGCTACCTATCTCTTGAGGAACTGGAGGACAGGAGGCTGAAAGGAAGTTCAGGTTGCAGCCGGCCAAACTCAAAACTGAGGAGTTAGCCACAGAAAGTGAGGCTGCCAATGAGGATGCAGCTGCCAAGGAGGCCTTGGAGAAAGAGAGCTGAGGCCATGATTGCCTTGATCAAAACGAAAGCTGAGTCCTAAAGGGCATTAGCAGAGAGGAAACAAGTGTTGGCTCCTGAAGTTAACTGTAAAGAGTGACAGCAATCAACCAGTGTCACATGGAGATAGGAGGATCTACATTCCGAGGAATTTGGTGCCTAACTTTGCTGTGGGGGATGGCATAGACAAGGGGTTTGAGGCATATGAAGTAGCTTTAGAGACGCATAGGGTCCCAGAGGATGACTGTGGATCCTATGCATGATGAGCGGAAATTTCATTTGGAATGTCACATCAATGAGGTCCTGAGAACTCTGCGGATATACAGTAATCAGTTGGCATTGTCAGTGATGTTCAGTCCATCTGTATGCAATGATTTTAAACGTTACATGAGGAAGTTGTTTTCTGGAGTTCAGTAGTTCTGACTTTAAGAACTTAAGACATGTTCCACAGGGAAAATCCTCAAAATTGATAGCAAATGGTCCACAAGGTCAAACTGATTTGATACAAGCTGGTCAAGTTTCTTATTAATTATTGCTGGCTTCTTATTCCTCAATCGTGTCAGAGGTCTTTCACTGTTTGGCCTATATATATATATATATATATATATATTAGGAAGAGGATGGTTTTGGTTAACAGGGCTGCACTGTATTAGGTTAAGGGGCCTGCCACACCTTTAAAAGGTGGTAGCTATGGAACTGTAGGCTGCAGTGAGAAAGTGAATGGTTCTGGAATGAAGTTGGTCAGCATCAACCAGAGGGATACACCCCAATGGCCTCAGTTGACAGCGAACCCTTTTGTGCCTAAGGAAGGGGAAAGGATCATACAGAGATCAACACTGTCAGGCAAGTGAAGGAGTCATGCAGGCATTCCAACAGGTGCAGTCTTTAACCAGTCCACTCACATTCTCCACCATTTCACTGAGCAATCATGACTGTAAACAGAGAGGGGGCATTGCAATCATTTTTACGGAGGTTTACAAATGTATGCAGGTGAGCGAGTTTTTTGCTGATTGGTGATTTCAATCTTCATTTTGAGGATGAGATGGATTCCTTCTGCATGAACCTATAGAAAGAGATGTAAATGTTACATCTAAATCCGTGGATAAAGTATGCAAAGCAGAAAGCAGGGTACACTCTTGACTTGTTGTATTCTAATTTGTGCACAATTGCGATATAATCCATGATCCAATCGCCTGGTCAGATCACCTTTTGATTAAATTCCCAATCCCTGTGCTAAGTAGACCTCCCATTAAATACAGCCCCATTCCTGTTTTGGGGATACCATGGATGAGAGTTCATCTTGAGTCTCTTACAAAAAGTTTCAGCCTTCCTATGATGAGAGCGAACCGGTCTCTAGAAACAAATGTCAACGCATTTTTTAAAAGCCTTGGTAAAGGTGATTGATGCCTGTGCACCCCAGAAATTAAGGAATTCCACTAGATTATCACCATCTGAGAATTGGCATTCTAACAAATTAAGGAAATTGAAGAGGGACTGCAAAGTCCTGGAGTGCCACTGCTGGCTCTCTAAAGGCCCATAGGATTGATTGTCTTTTAGAACTGCACTATAAGCCTACCACAAACAGTTCAGACAAGCAAAAAGACAGTATTTTGTGAGAAGGCTGGTGGAGAACAGTGGCTCCTAAAGAGAGCTAATCAAAATAGTCAAGGAATTGTCCCACCTTGTCTCCTTAAACCAGACAATCACAGCCTTAGTTCACCACTGTGAGGAACTGGCTACATTTTTCAATCAGAAGATTGACACAATTTATTCATCCTTCAGGACTCAACTCCCTATGGAAGAGAATTTCCTTAGAGATTCCAGTCCTCACCTTAAGGCTTTGGCATATTAGGGTGGGTTTTCGGACTTACATCTGAGATGGTGGAAAAACTATGTTGAAGGTGAAATCTGGTTCACCTCTGGACCCCCTACCCTCATTTTGTCTTCTCATGGCTGGCCCCCTTATTAAGTACATATGTAAGATGGCTTTTCAATTATTCACTGTAAAATGCAGAATATCCTTCCATCTGGAAACACACCATGGTTTTACCACTGGCAAAGAAAGCCAGAGTGAACATATCTATCCTATCAAATTTTCGCCCTATCTCACGCTAGACATATATGGCTAAAGTAATGGAAAGATTGGTTAATGTTCAACTATCATATTTCCTTGACAGCACTAATCTGCTAGATGCCACCCAAACAGGATTGAGAGCCAAAAACAGCACTGAATCCACCTTACTGGTGGTACTGGACAGCATCAGCTCAAAGGCTGATCAAGGTAAGCCAGAAGCCCTAATATTATTAGATCAGTCCGCAGCTTTTGACATGATCTCTCACTCCCTATTAATGTATAAGTTGCATGAAGTCAGTCTACACTCTGCCACATTGCAGTGGTTTGGATCTTTTTTGAGTAATAAATCCCACTCCATACAACTAGCCCCTTGTAAATCCATTTCTCTCTTATCCAACTGGGGGTTTCTCAAGTGCCTTCACTTAGCCCTTCCTAGTTGAACATCTATGTCATCTCCTTGGCTGGAATTGTTAAGACCTGGGGCTTTGAGATTCTCTCATGTGCTAAGGGCACCTAGCTTGTTATTTCTATTGATAAGAGTCACACAGAGATATGAGGGACCATGATAAGCTGCCTATCTGATGCAGCTAAATGGATGCAGACACATTGTCTGAAACTCAATGCAGACAAAACCGAAATCCTGCTCTTCAGAGGGGCAAACAAAGTGTGGAACGACGCATAGTGACCATCTCTCCTGGGCTCTATCCCCAAGTCAAAAAGAGTAATTAAGAATGTAGGATTCCTAATAGAAGGTTCTCTCTCTATGCAGGATCAGGTGAATGCAGTGTGTGGTGGATGTTTTGGACTCCTACACATGCTGCAGAAGTTTTTCGATGGATCTCAGAAGTGTGGCAAAGAAACTTTATCCAGGCACTGATTATGAGCAGACTACACTATGGTAATGCCCAGTATCTAGGAATGGCTGACTATCTGTTTAATCACCTCCAATTCATCCAAAATGAGGCAGCCAACCTTATTTGCAGCAGCACTAGAAGGAGCTCAGCCTCATCTTGTGTTAATTCGCTACACTGGCTTCCGCTGTGCAAGAGATCCAAGTTGAAGCTATTATGTAATTTACATAAGGCACTCTATGACACCAGGCCAGCAATCCTGTACGATTGAGTCACTTTTTACAAACCAGTATGAGTGCTTCGATCCTCGAATCAAGCTCTGGTGTATAGCAGATGAATTAAGGAAGCCGGAATGGGTGGTCGCTCTTTTAATCATCTAGCAGCACTCCATTGAAATTCTCAATCCCCGCAAATTTGCCTAATCGGAGGTCTCCTCACTTTTCGGAAGAGGTTGAAGACCTGGTTATTCTCCAGGTACTTGTGGCTAGCATAGGGAGTTTTTGTATCATTCGTTCAGTACTGAAATTTCTTACAGGATGATAGATTGTTTTATAAATATTTTAATAATAATAGTAATGTAAATGACTGTTATCTGGATGGTAATAGCTAGATGATTGCAGACACTTTTTATTCCTAGACAATTTCACTTCATATTGTTGTCCTACAACCATGGCATCATCGGCTAGGCCTTCTTCATGCTGTGCTGTACTTGTAGGCTTCATTTCTTTCTTGGGCAGTTTACCAGCTCTTCTTCCAGGCAGGACATAAAAGAGGCTTCTCCAGTGTTACAGGGTAAGGGTTAGCATTCTTCAAAGCTCTAGTCCTACTGAAATTCTCCTTCAGTCTAATGTTACAGATTCTCTTTTGCAGTCCAACAAATGCACAGCTTTGGAGTTCCTGTTAAAATCCAGTTCAGGAGACACTTGTGGGGACACATGACCATACAAAAGATGTGATATTGATCCAGCATTAGTTTCTACACAACCAGTGCATGGTGCATCACACTCATAGGAAACAAATGTATTAAATGGTCAAAGGGGATATTACTTGAAGGGACACAGTGTAGACTTCACAAGCGGGGAGGTTCTTTTTCCATAGTTTTCGTTTCTCGTTCAATCTTGTGGTGCTATCATTGAGTCCTTGCAGAGGATGAGATTGACTTCCCAGACTGCAAAATATATAGGGCCTAATTCACAAAGGTAAGCTTACACTTTTGTGTAAGTTTACGTTTGTTTTGGTATTATTTGTGAATTAGGCCCATGATGAACACATACAGCATACATGTTGTGCTAAGCAGGACTGGGTGAATTTTTCATAAGGCAGCCTATAGTCCCACTCCTAGCAGTACAGGCAAGAAGGTCTTGCCCCTGCACTATTGTTTCAGCTGCCATCAACCATCACTCTCCCATAGCCTTGTGAGAGATAGTAGTTACTCTATACTATGGGTGGGAGTACCCTCTGGAGGTATGCTTGAGGAGCAAAACAATCATGCAGCACGTATAGGAAATGCAAAGGTTTAATTACGTTTGCTGAAAAACCAAAAAGCATGCAAGAAAAGCAATAATGACTTGGGGGAGTCACAACTTTCAGTGGAGTTAGATGACTTTTGACCCTCAAGCATGCCTATCCAATATCAGACTTTCAGGAGTTATCCAGTTCCAGGAGATTCTCTGTTAGATGACTGGAAAATTTTCTGAAAAGTCCATGAAGATCACCTCACATCATGAAGGTTCTTTGACAATCCAAATTCCCTGATGGGTTGCCAGCATCTGACTAGTGAGCTTTTTCTACCAGTTTGGGGATTTCTAGATGTGAACTGATAGGCGTTAGTGCCGATATTTGGTATACAAGCCACAAAATATTCAGACTTCAGCTCAACCGAATGGAGTGTCACCTTCTTTTGCATGTACAAGAGGCACAGAAAGAACATTGCCCACTCACCCTGAGTAGTTTGTTTTTGAAGCTTAACCGTAAACATGCTGCTTTAATTTCCATGACAATGGTTGAGTAGGACCTAATACTTCACTTAGCAAACCTGTTTCAGAAGACACAAAGCCTTGATTATTGTTTCTAGGACCACTCCCAGCTTAGGAGAGATCTTTATGTTCCTACTTAGCCTGTTGCCTTATGTTGCTCCTTGATGGAGCTGATCTATCCATCTGTGTTGCAGAGAGAGTAGGGAATATTTCCATAACCGCAGTATCCCGATCCAGAAGATCGGGAAAGTATTTACAGAACCCCAAAAGCCTTGATCCTATAGCCACAGGTTTTGCCTCTTACTTGCTGCCCTTGACAAAGGGTACAGCTAGAGAAGTACCTCAAGAATAATGTTCCCTCCACCAAAACACTGATAAAGGAGGTCCACTTGCAAAGTTGTACCTGGGTATTATGCTTCCATCTTATTGAGTCAATTAGCACTCTGCAGGATATCGTCTTCAAAGGGCCCCATCATTGAGGGACTACTTTTCCTGTACACTCAGAGGGCAAGTGACAGATTCTCTTTCCAGCTGTCATGTGACCCAACTGGACAACTTAGAGATGCCATGGAGGAAGGGTTAGACAACTTGTCATTCTATTCTATTCCTATTGCAAAGTTGGCAGCTTCATTACATGTCTGATGGCCTGTAAATCTCACAATGGTTGCTTGTGGTGTCTCTCAGCACTAAGATCTAGACACCCAACACGCTATTCATCTCATCTCTCTCAGTGTGATTCCTGTGAAACAGTACCCTTGCCTATGGACATAGGGCTTCCTCAGAAACAGCTGTCTTAAACGCTGTTGATGGTACATGGCCCACCTACCCGCAATGGAGTATCCATTTATCTCATAAGAATTAGATTCATCCTCACTTCCCAAAGAATCTTACACAATTCCTTCTTTTATCACATTTTAGCAATAGATAGCACATTGAGGCCCATATTTATACTTTTTGACGCTAAACTGCGCTAACGCAGTTTAGCGTCAAAAAATTTTGCGCCGTCTAACGCCATTCTGAAGCGCCATGCGGGCGCCGTATTTATGGAATGGCGTTAGACGGCGCAATCAGACCGGCGCTGCCTGGTTTGCGTGGGAAAAAACCACGTAGACCAGACAACGCCGGTGTAGGGGGAAAATGGCGTATGGGCGTCTTAAAATGGGGCAAGTCAGGTTACGTCGAAAAAATCGTCGTAACCCGACTTGCGCCATTTATTTTCGACGCCCATCCCCCATCAACATGACTCCTATCATTGTAAAGATAGGAGTCATGCCCCCTTGCCCAATGGCCATGCCCAGGGGACTTCTGTCCCCTGGGCATGGTCATTGGGCATAGTGGCATGTAGGGGGGCACAAATCAGGCCCCCCTATGCCACAAAAAAAATAAAAAAAAATACTTACCTGAACTTACCTGAATGTCCCTGGGGTGGGTCCCTCCAGCCTTGGGTGTCCTCCTGGGGTGGGCAAGGGTGGCAGGGGGGGTCCCTGGGGGCAGGGGAGGGCACTCTGGGCTCATTTTGAGCCCACTTGTCCCTTAACGCCATGCCTGACCCAGGCGTTAAAAAGCGGCGCAAATGCGCCGTTTTTAGCCACGCCCACTCCCGGGCGTCTCTTTTGCCCGGGAGTATAAATACCACGTAAAGGCCTGGGAGTCATTTTTTAGACGGGAACGCCTCCCTTGCATATCATTAACGCAAGGAAGGGGTTCACGCTAAAAAATGACGCACATTCCGGGAACTTTGGCGCTATACGCCTCTAACGCCATAGTATAAATATGGCGTTAGTTGGCGTTAGTTTAGCGTTGAATTTGCGTCGAAAAAAACGACGCAAATTCGGCGCAAACGGAGTATAAATACGGCCCTGAGTTTCACATAACCTGAAATGATAGATTAAACCTATATTCTGTTTTAAGGCTTCTGTTGAGCAACTGCCATAACAGCTCATCAGAAGGACAATCCATGCTACTAGTGGGACATCCGGATGGTGTCTATCAAGCCGAGCTCCATGAGCTCATTTCAGAAGAAAACGTCTGTGTTACGATCTCCTCACACACACACCCTGTCACATATTGCCCTGATCTTTAGTGTGCTATGGTTGGTACATCTGCTTCCAGAATCCCTGAGTACAGTATAGAGTTCTCATCACTATCAGGGCACAGTGCAAGGACCCAGCTCCCTAATAATTAGTGTCACCAGTCTGCTTCATTGGGGGCCCTGGTGGATGAGATTTCTACATGGAAATGGTTAAGAAGTCATGGAATTGAGCTTAGAAGTCTTTCTTCCTGTGGCCTTGATGATTAGCACAAAAACATATTTGTATAAGCTACATCCATTATGCTGTTAAAAGGACCCATTCCTCTTTCTTTGACATCTCTACACTTTCTGACAAACGTGATAACTTCCACTGGCCATTCTGAGAAGGCTACTGCATTTTTCAGGAGCTTGTTCTCCAGGCCTAGTTTAATCTGTTGTGGTCCCTTCTGCTCATGACCTACTCTGCCACACATCTCATTGCAGGCTTTGCTAACTGCTTGAGAACAGTGATTTGTGAGTCTAAAACATGCTACTTGCTACACCCCCTTTTGCAGTTTTCCAAAGTTTGCTTCAACTGTCTCAAAGCAGCATGTATCTATCGTACCTTTGATACACAAATAGCTTATGGAACATTTTTTAATATTTCAGATATGACAAAGTAAGAAAAAACCTGTTGGCGTGCACAATCCTCTCATAGGCATACTGTTACCCTCACCATCACTCACTTTCATTGCGGTTTCACAGCCATTGCTTTTTCTTGCTCAGTCAGCCTACGCATGTCACATAAACGTTCAAACACACTCAGCATTGCACAATCATCCAAAGTGGGCTCTTGAATCAAGATCACTACAAAAAGGAAATGTATAAAACTGCAATTTGGTGGACTGATTCCCATGGCAAGGGCAATCATGGGTCTATGGACAGAGATTAGACTCACTAGTTCCCAATAATATCTGCAAGAAGCAGTTTGGTTTTAGGTATTCCACACTCAACTACAGTCTTCTAGGTCATCGAAAGATGGTTCAGAGTTCCAGAAGTAAGGCTATGAGGGTCAAACAACTGGTTACAACTCAAAGACCCAGGCCCATATTTAAGAAAAAGTGGTGCAACAGCTATGCTGCAGCACTTTTCTTGTCCCCCCTCCCCATACCAGGCCCCTAGCAACACCACGGTTGCACCATATTTATGATACAGTGCACCATGGCGGTCGTTAGCACAATAGCATCAAAAATGTTCACACTATTGTGGTGCTTTGCAACACTAGCATAAAAAATGTTGACGCTAGTGCAGCAAAGTGCAAAGAGGCCCCTAGGTTACTATGGAAACATCATTTTAACACCTGTTCCGAGCAGGTGTTAAAAAATACACCAAAAATAGTGCAGTGAAATCAGTTAAATTTCACAGTGCCATTTTTGTGGGCCTCCTAGTGCCAGAACGCCCCCTTGCATACTTTATGCCTGAGACAGGCATAATGTGGCGCAAGAGGTTACAAAGTGGCACAATGCATGCATTCTGCCACTTTGTAAATATGGTGCAACAGAAAAGCCACTTTAGCACCACTTTAACATAAAAAAAGATGCTATGGTGGCACTAAGTTGCATACAAAAAAGGACTCCAAAAGTGGAGAGGGTCTAAAGGCACTAGCTTCCTGTATAAAATGCCTAGTTCATTGCATATTATGTGTGGACTTTGCCGGGGACATGGACCCAAGTCCTCCAAAGAAGAGATAAAATTACAAAAGTGGAAAAGTCCCTCGTTAAAGAAAGTCTTTGTTTAAGGTCCTAATGCCATAAATTAAAGAGAATTCAGGTGGACAAGATTTCAAAAAGCGTTGTTGTTAATCCAATAATTCCTTATTTATTTTGTGTAAAGAAAACAAGATATTTCCAGAAAAAGGTACATCAATAAATGAATCCAGAAGAGAGACAAAGGAGTCAGCCAACTCGTGTTTCTCCCCAACAAGCACGTAAGCCGGGGCTTTCTCAAGGCTGAAAGGAAAAGGAAACAAAATCCAGCTGAGAATAATATAATATTAGTGAGAAGAGTGATTAGAATAAAGCCACACCGAAAGGTGAGAAATTCCAGAATACGTGCAATGGTTTAGTATTCTCATTTGCTAATTGATCTCAAAAAGACAATGCTTAGGAACATTATTGAAAATATGTGAAAAATAAAGAAAAGATCCATCCCAGGCATAAAATATTTATTAGCTCTTAAAAATAGTAAAGATAATGAATATAGATATGTGAGTATGTGAATGGGTTAGTAAGGTCTAAGAAAGTCATGATAAACGTGACCTTAAAGTTAGAAACACTAAATAGATAAATTAATAAACGATAAGTGAAGAATGAATGATACAAACAATGAATTGCGATATAATACCAGTGATTAAAGTAATGTGATTAAATGGATATATTTCAAGTGAAGAAGGGAGAGTGAAGGAGAATGTGCGAGATGAGAATTAAAAAGATGATAAAATGAGACAAGAAGACCGAGGGGTGTGATATAAAATCAAACATACCCTTTGGATAGAATTCAGCAATGTAATACAGTTGTAGTGTACATGATTAGAAATTTTCTTAATCTGCAAAGGATACATACAACAAACATGTAACTTGTGCCATGAGTATAAATCCAAGGGAGAACATTAAATAAACGTGAATAATATAATCTACGCTACAAATAATAACTGGCCATCTACCTTAATTGGTTAAAAGAAGGGAAAAGGAAACAATGTAACCTGCCAATGTAGTGAAGATAAGGAAGACAATAAGTGACTTAAAAGGACTAGTATATAATTTTAGAAAGGGAGCTACTTTACTGGGAGAACAAAACTATGGAGCTTAATCAGTGGACATTAAGATATTATGTTCAATGGGGAAGAATTGACAGAGAAGCCTGAAGAGCAAACGGCAGTACAGTATGACAACCTTTGTCAATAAAACAGCTCCTCAGTTATAGCTTGGCTGTCCAGGCTATTTTCTGACTCAAATACAATCTGTCAAAGGTTTACTACCTCATTCTTAATCAAGAATGTCACCCCTGAATTAAGAGGGCAGCATTGTGAGTCTCAACGTCTTGTCCTGTGATCTACTTTTAACAAAGACTTCCCCTCTCACTGATAACCGCAAGGGAATTCACTAAAATGGGATTAAATGGCTATAGAGTGGAATCACTAGCTGCACAGAATTGTTTGAATTCAGTCTTTCGTCTAGCACTGTCCTCTTACTACGGGCCTGGTTTAGAGCTTAGGAGATGTGTTACTCCGTCATACATGAGTAGTAGGAAGGGATACCTTTAATCATCATATTAAAAGTGACAGTTATCCCGCCCCCCGGAAATGACGTCATTTCCGGTGGCTGGGACTTCCGGTGTCCCTGAAAGCCCTCCCCGGAAGTGACGTGTGTGCATGGGGGTGTCAAGTGGGATGTGCCCCCATGGTGTCACGTGTTAGCCCTGTGTCTGGGTCCTAGCCCCTGGGTTTTGGCCTATGAGATGTGTAAAAAGTATGACTTAGTGATGTGCACGTGGTTTCAGAGCTTGAGAGGGACAGGTCTGGACATGTCAGACATTCATGCCCAAGTGGCTGTTAGGGTGCCTCTGCATAGGGCTGCAAAGTGGGCAGTCTGGTCAAACCTCCACACTGTTGGCTAATCCAAAAAAGTGGGAATGGTCAAATGCTGCTTTTGTTAGAGCCAGCCTATCAATTTAGAGAGGTAAATCTAAAACAGCTGTGTGCCTATAGGGTTTCCCTGGGACACAGTGGAGGCTAAATTAGAAACTGGCCATGTAATTAAAAGTTTGAAACACAACAGAGGATGAGGGGCATAGCAAATCTAAAACAGATGTGTGCCTACAGCCTTTCCCAGGGACACAGTGGGGTCTAAATTAGAAACTGGCCCAGTAATTAAAAGGTTGAAACACAACAGAGGATGAGAGGCATAGCAAATCTAAAACAGATGTGTGCCTACAGCCTTTCCCGGGGACACAGTGGGGGCTAAATTAGAAACTGGTCCAGTAATTAAAAGTTTGAAACACAACAGAGGATGAGGGGCATGGCTAATCTAAAACAGAGGTGGGCCTACATTCTTTCCAGGGGACACAGAGGGGGCTAAATTAGAAACTGGCCCAGTAATTAAAAGTTGAAACACAACAGAGGTTGTTGTGGCATGGCTAATCTAAAACAGAGGTGGGCCTACATTCTTTCCAGGGACACAGAGGGGGCTAAATTAGAAACTGGCCCAGTAATTAAAAGTTGAAACACAACAGAGGTTGTTGTGGCATGGCTAATCTAAAACAGAGGTGGGCCTACATTCTTTCCAGGGACACAGAGGGGGCTAAATTAGAAACTGACGCAGTAATTAAAAGTTGAAACACAACAAAGGCCAAGTATTGCTAACCTATAACAGATGTCTATTTCCAGGGCCCACCAATCATAGAGCACAGGCATAATTACCACGGTGAGCATGGTATAAGTACCCCCACCTTCACAGACCTCTTTTTTCTGAACTACATACTGACATTTGTGGCAAGCAGGGCTGTATCAGGACATCATGGCTGGAAACATGAAGGGCAGAGCTCAGACTGGTGATGCTGAACATCTTCTACTTAAGGTCTGTAACAGTGTGGTGTGTGTATGTGTTTTACTAAAGTTTAACAATGACATTAGCCCCAACCTGTTTAACTATACATAGATATGTAAAATGCCTGCTTTTAAAAAATAAATAAAAACAAATACAAATTTAAAAGCTATTAGTGTATTTTTGAGATACTGAAATTACTTTATGGGATGGTTTTGTTTAATTGGTACTTGTAGGGGCTTGTGCTATGTATTTGTAGGTATTTTACGGGGGCGCACTTATTTTGGGGATTGTGTTGGTACTGCTTGATTTGTACATGCTGGTTCTGGGGTTGTGTATCTGTAGGTATTTTTTAAAGTCTGCACTTGTTTTATGGGTCGGGGTTGTTTAATTGGTACTTGTGGGGGTGATGTGCTATGTATAGGCATGTATTTCAGCGCGAGCGCACTTGCGATGTGGGGTGTATTGGGACTGCTTAATATGTACATGGTAGTTCTGGGGCTATGTATGGACATGTATTTTTGAGGGTATGCACTTATTTTGGGGGCTGATGGCCATGCTTAATTTGTACTTATGGGTTCTGGGGTTATGCATTTGTATGTAGTTTTGAAGGGCTGCCCTTGTTTTGTGGAGTGGTGCCATGGTTTAAATTGTACTTGATGTTTCAGGGGTTGTGTATGGGCGTGTATTTTTGGGGTCTGCACTTATTTTGGGGGCTGCGGGCCATGCTTAATTGGTACTTGTGGGGTCTTGTGCTATGTCTGGGCCGGTATTTTTGTGGGGTTGCACTTATTTTGATGGCTGTATGGTGGGCTTATTGTGTACATCATGGTTCAGGGGTTGTGTAGCTAATGGTATTAGTGGTGGGGGTGTATTTAATTTGTACAGGAATGTTATGGGTCTCTTTAGGTATTTTTTTTTTATGTGCATTTTATTGTATGGGCCAGTATTATATGCTCCCACAACTAATGGCCGCAGTAGTGAGTTTAAGTGGTGAGCTTTTGGGGGTGGCATAGTTATTAATTTTAGAGCTCAGCGCCATGAGTCCCGGGGTGCAGAGCTCTAAAATTAATAACTATGCTCAAAGGAGTCAACCATAGCTCTGGGGGGCCCATGCTATGAACTTTTCGGCGCGGCTCTCAAGAGACCGCGAGGCCTCTTGAGAGCCGCGCCGAAATGTTCATAGCAAGGGTCCCCAGAGCCGGCCTGAGCTCTGGGGCCCTCGTGATTAACTTAGCAAAACTGCTCTCAGAGACCTCGAGGTCTCTGAAAGCTGCTTTGTTTAGTTAATAACACGGGTCCCCAAAGCCGTTTTGTGCTCTGGGGACCCGCGTTATTAACTTAGCAAAACTGCTCCCAGAGACCTCGAGGTCTCTGAAAGCAGCTTTGTTAAGTTAATAACGCGGGTCCCCAAAGCCGTCTTGTGCTCTGGGGACCCGCGTTATTAACTTAGCAAAACTGCTCCCAGAGACCTCGAGGTCTCTGAAAGCTGCTTTGTTTAGTTAATAACACGGGTCCCCAAAGCCGTCCTGTGCTCTGGGGACACGCGTTATTAACCTAGCAAAACTGCTTTCAGAGACCTCGAGGTCTCTGAAAGCAGCTTTGTTAAGTTAATAACACAGGTCCCCAAAGCCGTCCTGGGCTCTGGGGACACGCGTTATTAACCTAGCAAAACTGCTCCCAAAGACCTCGAGGTCTCTGAAAGCAGCTTTGTTAAGTTAATAGCGCAGGTCCCCAGAGCCGCCCTGTGCTCTGGGGACCCGCGTTATTAACTTAGCAAAACTGCTCCCAGAGACCTCGAGGTCTCTGAAAGCATCTTTGGTTAAGTTAATAACGCAGGTCCCCAGAGGCTGTAAACGCCCGGAGACAGCGTTATCATGTTAGGAGATCTCTTCGCGGAGGTCGCGCTGCCTCCTAGAAGAGATCTCCTAACTTGATAACGAGGTCTCTGAGCGCTTACAGCCTCGGAGACCTCTATTGGCAGTATTAACACCGCGGCTCTCAGAAGCCGCTGGGGAACACCCCAGCGGCTTCTGAGAGTCGCGTTGAAAGTTTAATTAGAGAGAATGCAGTGCGTGTTTCAGCGCGGCATTCTCTCTAATTAAACCTTCTGACCGGCTCACAGAGACCTCGGGTGGTCCCTGGGGTCTCTGAGAGCCGATCGCTAGCCGCCAAAGTGCGGCAATAGTTTAAAAATGTTTAGTAATGGCGCGTGGGCGCCATTACTAAGCATTTTTTAATTCTTTTTTTTTTTTCTTTTTTTTTTTTAAAAGAAGAAGGAGTAATGGCTCGTGGCCATGGTCTGTGGGGCCCTGACCACGAGCGCTAGGGCCCTAGGGCCCATACATATATATAAATTGAAAAATAAATGAATAGCGTTTTGGGGGCCTTGGGATTGGGGCCCCCAAGGTCCCTTAGGGCAGCATTTTTTTTAAAATACAAATATGAGGGCCCTGAGCACCAGGCTCAGAGACCCCAGGTCTCCTTGGGGCATGCTTTAAAAAAAAAATATATATATATATATATATATATATATATATATATATATATATATATATATATCAATATTTATATGGCAAGTGTGACCAGGGGTTTAGGAGACCCTGAAGTCTAGAACATTTTAAAAATAGAAAATCACATAAAATAAAAAAAAATAAAAGCTGTTGAAAAAAATAAAAAATAATAATGATTAAAAAATAACTATCCCTGGTAGGGAGCCTCAGACCCCTCAAGTACCCCACACCACTCACCGTAGTTCAGGATGGCATTGGATCTGATTTTGTTGCCCTGAAAAACCCAGGACCTCACACATGTTGCATCCACATCCGGCCATTTTCTTTTTTTTTTAAAACAAAGACTGTGTGGTGTTGGAATTGGCTCAGCTTGGAGTTTAGACTGAGCTCCGCCCCCACACATGGTTCACAGCCTTGTTCAGCTAAGGTGAAAACCAGGCATGGCTCCTAGGATCCGGTTTCCTGGCTATGTCTTATAGAGACAATCTTAGAGCTCGTATTATGCAAGAGCGCCACCATGTGGAATTTGTTTATTAAACCGTGTATAGTTTTTGAGAAATGTTTTACAGTTGTCAATATGTATTTATACTTACAGAACATAGGGATTCAACAATTTGAATCTTGATATATATACATATGCATATATATATTTTTTTTATTACTTGTTTTTTTTTTTTTCTCAAATAAAAAAAAAAAAAAACACTCGGTGTGATTTTATGAAGGGTTCTGCCCTAGAAGATGAATTGTGGGGTGCTTAAAGGTAAATCTGTCTCTCTTGTACACAGGACTGTCAAGAGTCTGGGGAATCCCATGTGGAAATGGAGACCGTGCAGCAAGGTGAGTTACAGGCCATAGGTCGTTCTGAACGACGTTGTCAGGAATGTTATTTTTATTTTACTGCTAATGGGAACCCATGTGTTTGCATAGGTTATGATGCCGAACTCAGGTGTGCGATTGCCTCTCTCCAACAAATCCTTCATGTTCAAGATGGGTCAAACACCTTGTCACAGGATAACGTTTCTGCAGGTAAATATTAGGGTTCTTTTTGTAACCCCTCTGAAAACCTAACAAGCCCTACAATCAGACCTATATTTGGTCATCTTAGTGAGTTCGTATAGTCTATGTATTATCTTGTATGTGTAACATTATTTTTTATGTTTTTTATCCCGAGGGGTCCCTATGGATGAAGCGATCCGGAATTTGGATGCA
Source organism: Pleurodeles waltl (assembly GCF_031143425.1). NCBI lineage: Eukaryota > Metazoa > Chordata > Amphibia > Caudata > Salamandridae > Pleurodeles > Pleurodeles waltl. The sequence goes on from NC_090444.1 coordinate 729,704,238, forward strand.
AAGCTTAAAAGCCATCCCTGCAAAAGGAAGTCCCCTGGTTCTAAGGACGGCCCGCCTATTAAGAAGGGCCCCTCAAGCCGAAAAACCCAAGGTGATTTTTAGAAAATGTAGAGTCTGATGTATACTGTCCTTAGTGTGTCTAAACGTCTTTCACACCCACTGGTATAGCAGCTATAACCAACCCTAATATGTATTTTGCTATCTTTACATCCTAGAATCATCACCCCAGAGCTCCGGAGACGCTGGCCCTCAGCCTGTGCAGCGGATGTCGTCTTTAAAGGTCTGCACTGGGACTGCTCAAAACCCCACCGCGTCATTGGTCCACGTGAACCAACCCGAACATCAAGACCCGCCCTGCAACCCCTCTACAGCCACCGATCATGGTCCGGGTACAACTCTTAACGGCATCACACCATCCGTCATAAAGGGAATACCTAGTACAGCGAACACTTCTGCAACAACTATCCCGGGGATGGGGCATGGACAAACGGACATTATCGTTCTTACATCACCAAAAGCCCAACTGTTTGTACCGTGTGAGGTCTCTGGAGGGTCCCCAAAACAGTGCAGCAGTCCTAAAATAAATCGGCTGTCCTTAAAGAGTCGTAGGAAGAAGTTCCAGACCCCTGAGCTGCAATCTGGGCCTTTAGACCTGTCTTTTAAAAATGTTGTTAAGGTACAACCGGTTCCACCTAGGTCCCAGAGTTCTAATACCGGGGTGTCAGGCCACACCCTAACCCCTACAGGGTGTACAACTATCCCCTCCGTGTTATATGACTCGTCATTGGAAAATGATCACCCTGCAGAGGATCCTTACTCCCACTGTATAGGACTTCTTAAGGCTCTAGCTGGTACTACCCAAAGTTCTGAAGCCCCGGCATCCCCTTGTGATACTTCTAAGATGATCCCCTCAGGGTTACAATCAGTAGGGTCTCAATCAGTAGCACCCAGCCACAACACTACCTCTACATCAGCGGCCATTCGTTATTGCGATAAACATTTAACCTCCCCATGTCTGATGTCCCCCGATACACCCCCGGGGGCATACGACCCCACCAATCCTTCGCCAAGTGCCTGTGCGCAGTGGTCTTCACCCTCCTCATCAATATACCCCGACAGCAGTATAGGGTGTAGCGGAACGCAAAATCAGAGTTTTGGAACACCCTCGAGCGATGATCAGGGCTCTCAAACTCCTGGGTGTTCACACTGGAACCCTGTTTTTACGTCCCGCTCTGGTCCATCAACAGTGAGTGGGGGTGATAACGCCAGCCACTGTCCTATAACCGGGGTGGCTCAGGGAGTTGGCAATCATACCTCTAATGTCATAAGTACTGGCCTTGAAACCAACCTTTCAAACCGTACTAGAGTTCTAGACAGCTACATTAAAGAAATCCATCAGTCGTTCAGACAATTAAAATGCCAACTCCGTCTAAAAACTTTAAAACTGTGTAAGAACGGCGGTAATATAGCGGCATCCAGAGCTAGCATAAAGGCTTTAAAACAGCTGATGGCTCGGTGTAGAAACACAATGGCCCAAACTTGCGCTTCAACAGTTATAGCCATGGGTAACATACCATCATGACTAGGCGCGCGTACATACACGGGGAATGTTAGAGGTACATTTACCAGTACAATGGGCCGTAGGTCTAAATATGAAAAGAAGCCACAGCACCTACTTAGTAGAGCTCTAAGAGTTTTACGAGCGTTCAATAGTCAGAGGTCATGTCAACCCCCAAAACCAACACCCATAAGACCTCAAAATATAGAGTTAGGAGGTGCTGATGGTCTTTACAGGCCCTGTGGGGGTGACGGTCCGAGCAGTCTCAGCCTTAATCAGTCTGAAGGAGACCCATCCGAAGTAGGTGTAGGGTCAGTGTCACCATTTGTAAACAACACAAATATTGTTCAGATCGGCGGGGGACAGTTACCAAAAACCAGATGGGCCCATAAGAAGCCAAAGTGGCTCGGTAGCTCTAGAAAACGCAAGCTTGTAATAAAAAAGTTAAAGAAAGCCAGACTCTGCGTTACCAGAAGGTCTAAAAACACACCTACATCTAACCATACCCCTGTGAGCTCTCCAACAACCAGTAATTCTCAAACTGAGGCTTCAGAACCAGTATTTATGGAAAGTGTGAGACGGTATAGTCGAGTTGTAGAGCGGTTTAACGCTACAGAGCACTATGAGTTTAGGTTTGTTAACCTAGATCGCCTACACTCCTCAGATCATGGCATTATAGCTATACATCAGGCTGTGCAAGCGCTAATCGAACGATTGTTACACGATGTGGGTCCTAATGATTTCTTTCAGATGCGTTTTCAGGGACAGGGTCTCAATAGTCCCCTGTTCACCAGACGGTCATCTCGGGATGTGTTTGACGCTGTAACGTTTTTAGAAAACCTATCTAAACTTTTACAGAGCAAGGCTGAATTATTGGCGTACGGGTCCTTTAGAATCATCGCCCTCGTTGTTAGGGGTCGCGAGGGTGGTGCTTCCAGAGCCTTAAAGAGCGTTATGTACAGTAAAATCATTGGCAAGAAATCTCAGTGGTTGCTCGATTTTAATACCGGAGCTACCAACATGTGTCTGGCCGCAAGCATTGCGGGCTTATTGATGGACCGCTCTACCCCAGACGCCGTCATTATGTCGATGGCTGTAGCGGCACATGAGACGCTTCAGATACCGTCTGACAAAATGGTAGGTTTTGGGGATCTGGGCCTTTTTGAGAATCACTTTGCCGTGACGGTTAAAGTTCTAAACCATGCCGGTTCTTGGAAGTACTTCACTACCAATGAAGGTGTGAAAAACAAGACCGTGTATGTGCTGCATCATGAAAACCACTTCTACGGTGTCTTGAACCTGAAGGGTTTTCTAGGGGCCAAGTATGTGTGCGAGCATTGCGATCATATATACAACAATCGGACCAAACATCAGTGTGAATTTCACTGTAAAATGTGTCAGAGGGACGGTTGTGTCAATGACAATGCTCAGAAAGTGAACTGCACAAAGTGTAAGCTGTTTTGTTGGTCGCAAGACAGCTTAATCACACACATCGGCCTCGCCCAATGTGTTCTTAAAGCCGACTGTGGGACATGCGGTCGCTATAAACCTGTCGACCACAAATGTAAAGGCATGGAATGCCCTAGGTGTACCGAGGCTTTTATAGCCGGAACAACACATGAGTGTTACATGCTCAGAAGTCACTACCAGAAAAAAACAGAAGACTATATCGTATTTGATATAGAGTATACGCAAGAGACGGGTGTGCACCAGCCAAACTATATTTACGCCCACCATCTAACAGGTGATGAGAGCTGGGAGTTTGAAGGACGGTCATGCGTGAATGATTTTCTCATCACGTTCATGCAACCTCGATACCAGGATTATACATTTCTGGCTCACAACTCTAAAGCATATGACTCATTCTTCATTATCCGTGACCTGATACATGAAAAGCTGCCCATTAGTCTCATAACCCAAGGTTCCAAACTAATGCTGCTTAAGGTTGTACCTTTTGACATTAGGTTCATAGACACCTTGAATTTTTTGCCCATGAAGTTGAGCAAACTGCCAAAAGCCTTTGGGTTTGAAGGCTGTAAAGGTTATTTCCCTCACTTTTTTAACACCTGGGCTAATCAGAATTACAGCGGACCTATGCCTCCGCCCGACAGTTATGGTTGCGAGTACATGATGCCCTCTGAAAAAGAGAGTTTTCTACAGTGGTACGATGAAAACCGTGAAAAATGGTTTCATTTTCAAACAGAATTGAAAGCATACTGTCAGGCGGATGTTATGATATTGCGAAAAGCATGCAACCTTTTCAGAGATATTGTGGTGGCGATGACAAAGCGGGTCCTGTTTGTTGAAACCGAATCACTCAAGAGTAAAGAAAAAATAACTGTATACCTGGACCCATTTCAAAACATTACTCTGGCTTCAATGTGCAAGTCTATTTATAAACACATGTTTTTATTGCCTGGAACTATCGCCTTAGTACCACCTGACCTCTATAACGGCAAGCAGAAACGTTACTCCACCCCCTCTATTCAGTGGCTCATGTACGTCTCTGCGAATGAGAGCATCTTCATTCACCACGCTTTGCAGGGCGGCGAATACCGGCTGGGTCGCTACTATCTAGACGGGTATGCATTAATTAACGGTGTACCAACGGCCTTTGAGTTCAACGGGTGACAGTCTGAAGGGTCTGGTGCACGAATACTCCGCCTCGAGCGATCACAAAAATAGCAAAGCCATTGTTGTAAACCACCCGAGCATTGTCAGGTCCAAGAAAAAAAGGGAAATTACAACCCAGCCTATGTATAAAACCTTAAGAGTAGTCTTTGACAAACGGGTCCTCACATCGGACTACAAAACACTGCCTTACGGTTACTAAAAGACATTAGAGGCTCGAACTCCACCCAGATATGGACACTAGACTACAACACCCATTCTCCTGCGTTTTAGCAGGTCCCTCCAATAGCGGTAAAAGTTTTTATAAAGAAACTGCTAGAAAACGCTCCCGGTGTTTTATCTCAGACCCCTAACAACATTGTGTGGCTTTATTCATGCTGGCAGGATCTTTACACGGAGCTCACCCTAAAGCTCCCCCACATTCGGTTTATAGAGGGGATCCCCGATAATCTCAACGACGATGATTTGCTACCAAAACAACTTGTAAACATGGTTGTGGTGGATGACCTCATGCGTGAAGGCGGGGACCACCCCGAGATTGAGCGGGCTTTTACGCAATATTCACACCACCGTAATCTGAGCATATGCTATATAGTGCAGAACCTGTTTTACAAGGGCAAGAGCAGCCGGTCCATAACTCTCAACGCCTCATACCTGGTCTTATTTAAAAAAACCCAGAGACAAACTTCAGATCTCAATTATAGCTAAACAAATGTACCCCGGAAACACCCCGTTTTTCATGGAGGCCTTTAACGATGCTACAGCAAAACCCCATGGTTACTTACTGGTGGATTTGAAACCCAACACTCTTGAAGACTACAGACTACGAGCCGGCATACTACCACCTGACTTCCCTGTCGCCTACACGCCTAAAACAATGCCCAAAACCTATAAAAAGAACAAGTAAAAAGATGTTTATAACATTTACACTCTAAACCTTGTCATATAAGGACCCCACAATGTCTGCGAGGTTGCGGCGTAATTTAGGCCTTCTAAAAATGTTGATCACAGCCAGCCCCTCTAAAAGAAAAGCAATCCTTTGCGCTGCCTCGGACGACTTAGTGGCCGCCATTTCAGAAATAGCCCTAAACACCCTAAAAGGTAATGTCCCGATATCAACGAGCCAGTTCCGCGTTATGAAGAAGAAGCGCCACATTATTAAGAAGCTCAGCAATAAGAGGGCATCGCTCCTTTCCAAAAGAAAACTGTTCAAACAGTCAGGAGGCTTTATAGGGTCGCTGTTAGGTATAGCTATACCCCTAATCACAGGGTTACTGTCGAGGTCCTGATGGAGCACGCCCACAAAATGTACCTCGTACCACGGCAACAGCTGGAACATCTTGGCCCTTCTAACACGGATGTCTGGGACATACGCAAAAACGAAACGCAGCGTCTCGATGCTGAAATCAAAGCCATTTTGAACCGAACACGACAAAGCAGGGCTTTACTCAGGAGCCCTTCAAAACTTTCTACAATACTACAAGCAGCTAACCTCTGAAAAAAACAAACTGACGCTGTATACCCCAGATGCTGAACAGCAGCCAGGACCCTCTACGTCGTCTCAAGACATAGGCCCCACACCCACAACGGATGCCTTTGTCTTAGACCTTTTAAAAAATATCAGTCAGAAATATAGAGGGGCTGCTCAAATGTTGCTCAGTAAAATGACTACTACTAAAGATTTGACCACCTGGAACGACCGGGGTGAATTCGTTTACAAAGGGCAGCCGGTTGCTGGTTCCCATATGTACGATCTGGTCCGGGGTCTCACACACGGTAAAACCCTATCGACACAAGACGCTCCTAGAGGCTGGGAGCAGTTCCTAAGTGCAGCTGCGGAACTCAACATTCCCTCCACGATTATCGGTAATGCAGAGAATCGCCGTAAGCTTGAAAGATTAAAAGATCCGGCCCCAGCTGTTTTTACAAGGAGCCCCGCTATATCGACATCACCTTTCTTTCCACAACTAACAACCGTTCGGAACAGTGCTGCTCTTCCTATGGAGCCTAAAAAGAGACTAATCAAAATGAACACCTGGCTACCGCTCTAATTTTGCACACCTGTACAGTTTTTGTTAAAAGTTTTTACGGTTTGAAAAATTGTGCTTCATTTTATATGTTTAACCTTGTAAATGTTAGTGTTGAAACATGCTTGTAATAAACACTTTTAAATTTTCATCAGTAGTCTGCCATCTTTTTGTTTATAAATGGTTTGAAAATGTGCGCAGTGTGAATTAAAAAAAAAAAATGCCAAGGATGAAAGCATGTTTAAGATGTTTTTTATTTTAGGCACACATAAGTACAAATAACAGCTTTACAGTACCTTACACTTTTGACAAAGACCATATTCTGCTTTAACAACGTGCGACATTGTCCTGGAGTTTTCATTCACATATTTCATAACAACACCATCGTTGTTTACTAGATCGTCTGAGTACAGATTAAAAAAATTTCTAAACGTTATACCTTCAGACATTTTACTAATAAAGTATATACAATGTTCCCCACATGTGATGGCCATAGGATCCTGTACCCGAAGTTTATTATACACAACAGTGGGTGATGCTTTTTTTACATATTTGAATATCGGCTTTGTATAAATACTATGCTCAGGGAATTCGGCTAAACTATCAAACACTATAACCTTGTCCACATCCAGAAACAGAGCCGCCCAATGTGCACCACCCCTGTAATGGGGATCGGTGTTAAAGACGAGGGTGCGGGGCCTTTCTGGACCTATCTTTTCAGGTAGTCCATCGCTAGGGTATACCCCTAGAAAGTATTTCTTAGCATGTTTATGTCTACTTAAGAAGTCCTGTATCTCCGTAGTGTCCATTTTATATATTTTTTTAAAAAATTAAAATTGTTATTTTTGTATTTTACACTCTTTCAATGATAGTCAAACATAAGCTGAGGGGTGTGGTTGACCTGGATAACGCTGTCGAATACCGAGAACACAACCATGTTCACATTGGCCGCCAGCGCCTGTGTAAAACGTATTTCCGCTTTTAGATTTCCGTTTTTGATCAGGTTGTAATGGTCGCCGTCTTCCATGTCAGGCGTCAGGTCGAACGCAAACAGAGTGTAGCCGGCAGCATACCCTTCTCTTGAAACAACTACTCCAGAGTCCCTCAGCTGTTTCCCCGTTATCGAGACCAGTCCTAGATATTCCCGGACAAAATTTGATGTTCCAAAATTCGGCGTGAAAGGTTTTGCAGGGATCACGGCGCCCTCGTGAACCAGAGCAGCATAGTTGATATCATAGTGTTTGAAGTTGAAAGGGTTTGAGTTGTAGACGCCACTAAAAGCGGTATTGTCCACAAACCCTATGATGATGAGTTTCGGTAATTGCCCCAGAAATAGATTCTGCTGCTGGGTTAATCGGGTTCCGGCGGGGATGCTGAATATCTTCAGAGCAACTCTTTCAATGGCATACTTGGCGTTCGATAATTGTAAAGCTTCAGCATGGGCCAGTCTGACACTTGGGGACACTTTCACTCTCTTTACAAACAGGCTCGCTGACAAAATAACCAGTTTATACTGCTCTGCATCACCGCTGATGAGACAGAAAGCGTCTTTGTTACGATTGAGTTTGATCTTAAGATCGATACCGTTGACTAACAGTTTGTCTTGGAAGAAAAGGTCTGAATGTACGCGCCCTAGGAGGTCAAAATGCCTACTGCCGGCGACGAAGCGGGCTCTTTTTTTAAATCCCTCATTGTCCCCGTCCAAAGCTGTGTTCTCCAAATGCGCTTCGGTATCTCGGTAGAAGAGCCCCGCTGAAAGATGTGTGTCCAGCGCATCGCGACTATAATTTAGAATACTCTCTATGTAGGCCCTGTAGGCATACATGTTATCACTCTGTGTGACGAGGCGATCGCCTAGGTTAATGTCCACTTGATTAAACATTGTTGCGATGGGGTAGGCTATCGGGGCCACTCTAGCATCATCCTCGATGTTGTCACCGTTCGCTTTGGTTATTTTACAGACGAGGTGCAGGAGAGTGTTGTTGAGATCAAGGTACATATCCGTGGACCCCGACACATAAAACTCTATCGGTGCAAGGGGTGTCAGAGCGGCCATCGGCGACACTTCCATGAAAAAACTGTTTTCAATGCTAGTCTGTGTGGGTTTGAGAGAAAACAGATCTAACTCAGATTTGGCGCATTCACCCGATGCACAGTGTACGAAGGCCATGATCGATGTTTTAAAAAATATTCGCACTAGAACGAGTTCTCTTCTTCCTGGTCGATCTCTTCCGTCTTACGGCTCTTCTTTTCTGAGGGCCTTTTGAAGTAGTCCGGCGCTTCTTATAGGGCCTTGGTGGACCCCTACGCCTCGAAGCCCTGCGCTTCCTTTTAACACCACCATGCGCTTTATACAGCAACCCCGCTCCTTCTTGGGGCTGTCTATTCATGCGTTCAGCTACCGCAGACGTTACACTACCCACGACATCCTGGGCGATGTTTGTAGCAGCCGCTTTAACATGAGGTTTTGCAATTTCGAACCCTCTTCTCAAAAAGGGCATGGCTCTCCTAAACATGCTCCGGAAGAAACCACCCAATCCCGCCCCATACATAACCGGAGCCCCTTGAAAGTAGGGCTGGGGCCCTCCATACCCCGCCTGAACTCTATAATAGTCCCTGTACATAGAGGGATCCCCGTAGGTTTTCATGATGACCATTGCAGCTGTCTAATAGTCACCTTCGCGCCGTGGCCTTAAATGAAGCTTGACAATAACTTTCCCGTATTTAAAGGCAACCGGCTCCGACTGATCGTTGTACACCATGATGGTTATAGTGTCAAAATGTTTTTTAGAAATTGCAACATAGTCGAGTTTGTGATGTTGTATATTAACCATTGTGTTATTTTCGCCCTGCACAGGGACCCACCTCAACAAAGGTGAATAACTGTCCCCGACCCTCTGCGGCTCTACAATATCGCTATAAACGTATAAAATCCTCCGTTAATATCGGGACATGTAGGGTCTGGATCCACCTGCCTTTGCTGATGTTGTACGGTCCCTAAAACCCGTTGTAATTTACCACTACATTTAAACACAGTACTGAGCTCTGGGGCTTTAAGAAACACTTTTCTTCTAACGTAATCCAATACCAGATATATATTCGCATACGTCTCGATGCTGCCTATAGATTTGTTGATGGCCTCGACTACCGTCGCTACGGTGGGGTAATAGCCGTGTGGGAAAGACAGGTGATAGGTCAGGGTATCCTGAGGGCGCTTTATGTGAAATTTAACATCGGCTTTTGTAAAGGTATTCCAAGTTCTAGGGTACTGTATTTCTGTTAGTGCCACCTCCCACGGGCCTTTCAAATCCACTGGTTTTGCAAGTTTCACCGTATAACTCGAAATCTGATTGTCTGGGAACATGTCCTTCGAAGCATTGGATGGCAGCGTGATATAAAAAGGGGAGTTCTCCATCATGGCGCTTACAGCTTGACCTCACACACCGTGCAATGAGCTGGCCAGGACCCAACTGTTAAATTTCTCGGGCCACCCACGCCATTTGACCAACGCCTGTCTCTGGGCACCGCTCCCTTTCCTTTTCAGAACCTTTTCAACCCTGTACACCCTGTTCGGATCGTAGGGCACCTTTTGCAACTCTTCGGTGTAAAAGACACCCGATACCTCTTCCCCAGCGTAGTTTTTTAACCTGTAAATATATATCCCTTCTTTAAGCTGCACACTTTCCACTATGAATATCTCATCGCTGAATGTTTGCTGGTAGCCTTTGGTGAAGACCCCCTTCAACTTTGAAACCCTGACATGATCCCCTTCTTTTAAATTCGGTTTCTTGACCTTCGGCGTGAGACGCCCAACGTACACCGTTCTCCACCGTTCTCCACACCGTTAACGAATTATCCCTTGTTACCTTAACAGGGGCCATTTTGATTGTCCTGTGGTAGGTGGCGTTATAAACATCTATAAAAGCCTTTAGAACATCCACGTATCTGTAGGTGTTGTTGGCGGTGAAATATCGCCACATCTTCGACTTTAAAGTACGGTTAAAACGCTCTACAACAGCAGCCTTTACCTCTGTGTGCGTTACAAAATGTTGAACAGCGTGTTGGTCTAATAATTTTTGGAAATGTTTGTTTAAAAATTCCTTTCCGGCGTCTGTTTGTAGTTTCTGGGGCACACGCCCGCTAGCGAAGATGTCTTTAAAAGCAGATGTAACGCTGGTACCACTTTTATCGTTTAATGCCTCTGCATAGGCGTACTTGGACAAGACATCTATGACTGTTAATATATACATGGCGCCATCGTTATGTTTTGCTAGATCTTGAAGACTGATTATGTCGGCCTGCCACTGATAATCGAGCTGTGCGTTAACAACGGTGGCCCTCCTCTTAAAGCGTCTCCTGGCAGGTTTGTGCAGCGAATAAGCCTCTTCCCCAGCTAACCAAGTCTTCACACTGGCACGTTTTACAGATTCATTTTCAGCTCAAGCCCTTCTAAATAGAGCTTCGGAGCCTCCGAAACTTCCAACCCCATGTTTATCGTAATAAAGCTTCCTTAAATCTGCATCCGTCATGCTGTCTCCCACCAACACCACGAAATGAAAGACGCCTGTTTTGTGTAAGGTCAATTTATTAAACATGAAAAAACATAAAAGTGCGGCTGGGCTACACAACCAACGTGTATTTGACATTTTGTGCTACATAGCTTATAGATGTCATAACGCTGGACCGCTGTGGTCTTTTTACAATCGTATACATAGTACAACACCCACTACACATGTTACTCAGAGCATGTCCTTTTACAAACCCTAAGCGCCACAAACTTTGATATTTTTATAGCTATACTCTCAATAGCTCTAGACATGACTTCCCGCTCCCCATGCCTATAACTCTGAACACTCAGGATACTGACAGAATTCAACAGTTCATACAGTTCTAGCCAGGACCATTCAGAACCTTTATTTGTGAGATAATCTTCAGTCATGTTCTCCAAAGCCTCGTGTATCCCCGTCTCAGGTGAAAGTCTTAACTCTCGATTGTGATCTTTGTCCGAGGTCCGGCATTTAACAGATGCGTTTAGCCGTCCATTGATACACCACTTGGCGATCCACACATGACTGCTACATTGCAACAAGGCCGAAGGTTCCGAAATGTTCAGATACCGCAGAGTCACAGGATGTATTTCAGCTATTCTTTCTTTAACCAGCACAAAAAAACTCCCGATACAGATGTAGCCCGGGTGTAACTCATAGACATCTTGCATCTCGATACCCGGATTCCCCGCCTAAAAGTGAGTAAGTATGGAGCGTTAAGTAACACATTTATGGTCTACTTTTTTTTTTATTTATTTTTTTATTTACTTATTTATTTATTTCATTTTTTTAAAACAGCTTTCGTGGGGCTAAAGACATCATTCTTCTGTTTTTATAATAAATGTCACACATTCGTCTTTCTATAACCCGTTCTAACATACTTATGTCAAAGTGGGGACACATCCCATGCATGCGGTCGAGTTTTGAGCAGGGCTCAGCAGCGTATCGGATCTCATTGACAGCCGCAGCCAAGACCTTAATCATATCACTGTGGACACCTTTCTTCACAGCAGACAGCCCATACACAACCCTTAACAACTTATATACCCGGTAAGGGTCTATCCGACTACAAATGTGGCGAATTATTCTTGCTGTGTATGCATCGTATAAACATTCATGAGCCTCCTGTTGAGGCTCATTAATTTTATGCCCGTAACAAAGATCATAATAATCCCGTTTAACACAAGCGTTCACAGCGACCGCTGCAAAACCTTTAACTGGCCATATGGTGGCCCAGGGTACGCCCGGAGCTTCCTTTTCAAAATCGCGGCTAGTGTAGGTGCAGACACATTTCTTACGAGGCTCTTTGTTCTGGCTTGTAATACTTTCAGACTGTCTGGAACAGCATAAGCAGTAAAAATATACGGAGTTGACCCTTCTAGAGGCTCTCTTTCTTCAGCTACGTTCTAGGGTTCAAACAGAAAGCACAAGACACATTATTAGTTAAAAGTATGACATTAGAGTATACAGGCATAAAAAAAAAACTGTCATTACCAACCTCCATATTCGCGTCACACTCAGAGGCTCCTCTGAAATCTTGGGAGTCGCAGAGGTCCATTGGGGTAGAAACATCGTTGGAGCTTACACCTGATGGCTGTACAATAACGGCCTCTGACTCGGGGTCCTCCTGGACGCCCATGTCTTCATAGATGGGCGAATTCGGTGGTGCTACACATTCTTCAACATCTTCAATGTCTATGAAGTTAGATGCAACACTTAATTCATCTTTCGAGGCATTGCTGTCACTGTCGGCCCCCTTAATAGGGGATATCTGGGTCGACACATCCTTGAGGTTGAGCTTTTCAAGCCGATAGCAAAGTTCCTCTTAAAAACCGGTAACATCGGTATCCTGGGTGGCAGGGACACCCTGTTGTGCATTCTCATCCATCGTAAGAGGGGCTAGGGTCCGGTAATATCTACCAATAGTGTTCAGGGCCCCTGAGGAGGCGGCTTTTCTTGCGATCGGATTGTATCTCTTCATGGCACCTTGCCAAACTGTTTCAGCCCTGGTTCACGGTTTGACAGCCGGTTCTAACCAGCTCCTTATATGCAACATTTCAAAAAAAGGGGGGCTAACACGTGACACCATGAGGGCACATCCCACTTGACACCCCCATGCACACACGTCACTTCCGGGGAGGGCTTTCAGGGACACCGGAAGTCCCAGCCACCGGAAATGACGTCATTTCCGGGGGGCGGGATAACTGTCACTTTTAATATGATGATTAAAGGTATCCCTTCCTACTACTCACATGATGGATATGCGTCCACCTTCTTGTAAGAGCATTACAAGTGCAAAACATCCTATGGCACTTGTAATTGGGCCAACAAGATTTCTGTCACATTGTGGTGGAGTAACCCACTGTCAAACTCTAAATCAGTCCCTAAATAGGGGCATCTCAAATCCCCTAACCCTGCAACAGAGTTAGATGCCTTATGTGGTGTCCTATGCAGGTCACTCACTTACGTGGCCTCTGCCTAATTTTGTAGGTCGCTTCACACATGGAGCATCAGGCCATTCTGATAGTAGTCAAGTGAAGATGGCTCAACCATACCCAGTGGAACTGTAGGCAGAAAGCTCAGGTGGGATATTGGTCCACTTTTCCTGCCCTTCACGAAGCCTGCCACATGCATTCCTTTCAGCTTCTGGTCCAATCACATTCATAATTCATTCATACTGGCAGTCGCACCTAATTCCTTTTGTACAGTGGTTTCGCAGTTAAATAGTCCAGGGTGAAATTTCTGTTATGCGGGCATAATCATGTGTAATTTTGGCAATTTTATGTTATGCTTGTTTCACAAAATTCCCAAAATGTTGGCATTATAGCCATGTTGCGTAATTACATGAAGCTTGCATCAAAAATTTAGCATGAGCGCACGGGAGCAACGTGAGCAAACAGACGAGCAGCTGCTGTTTGCAATACTTATGTTTTGTCAGCTATTTTTAGCACAAAATGTGTCCTTGTGCAGAAAATGCAGGCAAGGACACATTTTGGTATTAAATATACAATTAAATATAGCTCCAACTGTTGGTTTTGTGTAATTATGTATAAGTTCGCGCAATGTTTACAAAATGTCTTATAATTATGCAAAAGCAAATTACACTAATTTTGCACACACCTGCAGGTAACCCACCTCTATGCCACTTGTAGGGCAGCCAGAAGTCTTATTACTGTTAAAAATTGTAATCTAATTATTGCCCTTGAATTTAGAAGGATCAGGTAAGGGCCCTGTTTTTTCTGCTATCAATTGAGCTGTTCAGCATAAAGAGCGGCCGTGCCTGTGCCTTATTCACAGACTCCTCTCTACCCCTAAATGCCCCTGCAAAGCAACATCTTAAAGGCAATGGATTTGATAGCCCCCCAAAAACTTAAATGAAATTTTGAGCAAACACAGCACACTCACATAAGGTGGTAAACAATTCTATAGTGGTTTATTGTTTGTATAATTTAAGAATACACCTATAAAATAATTACATTATACATATAGCATTTCGTTATTGTTTGATTTTTATGTATTAATTAAAAATACAGTCAGAAGCATTGCAAGGTAACCTAGACTTTATATACAAATTGCCCCAAAAATGAGTTAAACGGTGAAACATATACTGACTGCACGCTCGCGGAAAACTCTTTTATTACTTTGGACCAGGCAGTGTGTGTATTGTGTGTATAGTGCTAATATGTCTGTAATTATACATTGCCATTGATGAGTGACTTAAAAATAATTACATCTTAACAAAGAGCAATAGCAGGTAATATAAGATGATCATTTTCAAGGGCAATGTGAAATATGATGCAGTCTGCACTTTGTTCTATATAATTCAATAGACATGTACATTCGTTATGTAGGACAATAATAACATACATTTCACAATTGTATACAATAAATATTGTATGAAGAAACTTTCTATACATAAAAAGAAGCCAGTGGGTATTTTGTCAAACTACTTTAAAGATAACATCAACATCAAATACTACTTGTCAAAGTTTTCATTACATTGAAACAAAATAGAAAACTACTTTAATAAATTATGCTGAGTTCAATGCAAGGACACGATAGTGTAAAATGTTTATCTGTGCCTTCAAGAATTAAAGTGAATTAGGTTTTCACAGAAAGTTGCATGAAATATCCATGTTTTTCTGGTCTTTTTATGATACACTTAGGTAGTGATCTACTGCATGCGAAATGGCCTCACTGTGCTGTCAGTTTCAGATACCTTTAAGCTCAGGTTTCAATGTTTTTGTGCTGCACTGAAGTCTAATTTTTCACTTGAGTGCGATGATCAGTAATTTGGGTGCGGTTAATTCAAATGGTCTGTAGTATAATATCAGATCAAGGTGTCAATTATGTATTTTAAAATCAAATGAATTGTTTTCATAAAAGTGGCTATCCAACCCGATATAGTGGTGGTGTGGGCTGAGTCTCTAATTGCTGTGTTCTCGCCTCTGTAGCCAGAGTGTGTCGATCTTGTTCCAACTTATAATGAAAATAATTCCACTACCACCGAGGTAACGCTCAGTAGGATCTTCTGTACTGCTACATTATGTAAAATGTGTACCCAGGAGGATGAAAGGAAGAGTCAATGTGGCTGTGGTGTTGAATACTAGCTAGAGCTGGTTCTCTGAAAGTTACATTTTCATAGCTAGTTCCACAAAGCGATGCTACATTGAGCACAGAGACTAAAACACAGAAATTCTCCGAAAATCTAATAACAAATATGTGAAATCATTTACTTAAAAATGCTTCACTTATTTTAGAAATGTAATTCCTCTGTTCTGGGATATATATATATATATATATATATATACAAAATGCATCTCCATGGCGTAAAAGCTGAGAACTCTTCACTCTGTCTAACCATTAATTAAAAATACTGATGACTTGTTTTGGTCAAAGTAATGCTGAAAACGTTTCATGAAAACTGAGTTAGAGTGCAGGATGCTATAAAAAAACGGATGCACACAAATTAGTGGAAAATATATTAAACAAAAAAAAATAAAATTATCTCTTCACTGTAAGAATGAAATTTGACTATACAGCCAACACAACACCAAAATAATAACCGCCCATGTCCAGCTTGGAGGAGCTGATCTTTCTTTTAACGCACATGCTAATGAAGTGATGTTCTCACAGCTGGAGCAAGGTAAAATTTGAAGTTGGGAGAATTTCTGAAATTACTTTTGATGGTGACTTAGGGAGTTGACTGATCAGAGCTATATCTTAGAATTCTTCGGTGTGACATTATACCTGTTTGATGTATTTTCGTTGTACCATTGGATTCCCTTTGCAAAATGCTTGTTTGGAAAATAGCACAAATAAAATCTAAAATAGTGACCACCTAATGTTGCCCTCATTTAAATGTCAGTGCATGGGTGACTTTTTCCATTGGCTGCGATACATGCAGACAGGCGCTGAAAATTGGAGAAAGTACAAAGTAAAGAAAATTGTTACAGGGTTTGTGATTACAGCACAAATTACAATTTAAAACAATTATAAACTACATCTAAAGATGATTCATGGGTGCACTGTGTACAATTACAAGACACTGGCCCAGCTACAGCTTTAATAAGCTTCAGACGTTTAGGAGTTGTGTTGTTATTAGCGATTTATATAGACTCTATTCGTGGATGAGGATAAACATAGTGGGAACCCTGTAGATATTTGTGGTCTCAGAGTGCACTGGGTATGCCCAGTCTCATCCTGTCACACCAACATTTGCTGGTGGCTGGCATCCAGTAATAACAATAAGAGAAGTGTGAGGTAGCTGTGACCCAGCATCGATAGCAAAGTGGAATTTTATGGAAAGATTATTTTGGAATGAGCAATGCTCTTTCAGCCATTTAACACTCTGAAGCTCTGTGATGCACCCATCATTGTGACGTGGTGTGCTTTTTAAATTAAATCACTACGTGCTGAATGACTAGCTCATTAGTCGGCGGTCACCACCATACAAGCTGTGTTTCCTGATTGACGGCAAAAGGTAGACCACTAATTCCACTAACTGCCTCATGATTCAGGGTAAAAAGAAGGGTGCATCTTTTTTTGACCAGCTGGAGGTATCTAATGAAGCATCATCCCTCGTCATGTTTGAGAATGGGATAAGCATTAGTTTTAGTTTGGTATGTTAGGTTAAAGTGATGGGTTGAGTGTGCAAAGAGTTCTGATCAGATTTCAATTGGCTGAAATGCGTTTCTGATTTCTATGAAATATTTGATCTACATTGTTTACTAGAAGAAAGAGTTAATTTAAAACTGGGCTGTGTTCATTGAGACCACAATAATATAAAGTCCAGTCAAGTTTTCAGCATACCCACTGTGAATGTGTGCGAGGCAAATTTATATATAATAAAATTAAATTCAGCTCCTTTTCTTATTTGTTAGTAATTCTGGAAAACAAGCTGTTTGTTTTAAGTATTGGAGGCTCAGTGAGGCCAGCCCTATTTCGAAATGTGCCCAAACTTAACAACACCTATCACTAGAAATTGTAATTCATATTTTAAATGCAGGAGTTTAAAGGTTATATTTCACCCACAAATATAACACCAGACAGTATTTGCCCGTCATGCAGATGATTTTAGCATTATTTTTTAATTCTTGAGAGACTTTCGTTTTTACAAAACTAGTTTGGCAAATTAATAGACAACTAATTTGTGTGCAACGTTCTTTATTTAACCATCCCAAACCCAATATTGCCCTGAAGGGGGAATGCTATATAGTCTGATAAAATTATTTAAAAAACTAGGGATGTGCCTGTTTGCTTTGCAAATGTTAGATGAATTTGCTTTAGGTGGATAAACTTGCTTTCTATGAATATAAATTCACCCTTCGTATTATAATGAACAAGGTAAAAGTCATTGTAACCTTTTGACTCATAGGCCCAGATGTACAAGAAAATGGTGGTGTGCGATGCTGCGCCAACTTTGGCAGCGCCGTGCTCTGTCATTTCCAAAATGCAGGGACGTGCTGTATTAACAACAATACAGTGCATCCCTGTGTTCCCCCCTACGCCAGAGATACATTTGCTGCCCAGTGCCAACGCACACACCCTTGCGCCATGGTGGAAGGATGGCTGCATGGTAGGGGAGATTGTTTTTGTGCAGGAAGGAACACCTTCCTGCACAACAACAGTCCTTAATGGCGATTTGCGCTTTCTATGTGGGCTGCAGAACGCAGCCCATATAGAAAGACAAAAAACGAGGAGAAATTGATGCTTTCCTCCTTGTAGCCCATGCTAACGCCACCCCAGGGGTCACGTTAGATTTTGGCACTGCCACAGATGTACAATTCCTCGTAAATCTGGGAACGCTCACAGCAACACCCACTACACGCCTCTTCCACGCAAAGTGCTGCGTGTGAAGGGGTCGTACTTACAAGGTGGCGTTAAGCTACAAAAAGTGACTTAATGCCACCTTGCAAATACAGCGCAGTGCACAGAGCCACAGGAGCATCACAAAAAATGACGCTCCGGTTGCGCTAGGGCTTTGTAAATCTGGCCCATAGTGTATGAAGAAACTAATATATTTAACTCACTTTTGGATACATACACCTGTTTGGATAGTGGTAACTTTAAATGTGCATTTACTATCTGCTGTGCATTTCAACTAGCAAAATGCTTAATGAAAACATTACTTCAGAGAGTTCCATTACCAACCAATATGGGCTGGTCTGATGGTTGGGTTTGGCTCAATGAGATCATACTGTAGGGACTGCACATACTGAATGTCATCACCAGGGAGCTGGATGTTTGGGGTATTAAGTTAATTAAAAATATTTTCTGATTGGCCATGAAAACTGTCAGAAAATCAGTCAATGCAAACAGGGAAAGATCCGAAACAATGCCAGCGGAACCACGCCTGTGTTGTTCACGCAAGGGGAACAACGCTTGCCTGAACAGCACAGGCCCTTTTCTCTGCCTTAACCACGCATGTGCTGAACATGAAAAGGAAGAGCCATCGGGAGAGGACACAGTCAGGTAAGTGGGGCTGAGGCATGTTTGGGGGAAGTTTTTACGGGTGGGGGGGTGAAGGTGTTGGGGTAGTTAGGTTATTTATTTATTTTTAATGGGCAGGGTGCGGGTTGGGGTTATTTTGTTTTTAGGGTTGGGGTAATTTTGTGTTAAGGGCACATGGGGTTTTTAGGAGACGAGGTGGAGGTTTGGGGTAATTTTGTATTTAGAGCAGGTAGGGGGTGGGGTTTTTAGGGGCTGGGCGGGGGGTGGGGTAATTTTGTATTTAGGGTGGGTAATTAGTGGTCAGGGTGGGGGGTCAGGGTAATTTTGTATTTAGGGCGGGCGGGTTTTTAGGGGTGATGGGTCATGGTCATTTTGTATTTAGGGCAGGTGGGGGGGTGGGTTTTTAGGAGTGGGGTGGGGGTTGGGGTAATTTTGTATTCAGGGCTGGTAGGGGCGGGTAATTAGTGGTCAGGGTGGAGGGTTGGGGTAGTTGTGTATTTAGGATGGGCAGGTTTTTAGTGGTGGGGGTTAGGGTAATTTTGTATTTGGGGGGTGGGGGGTTGGGTTTTTTAGGGTTGGGATAATTTTGTATTCAGGGCAGGCGGGGTTGGGGTTTTAGGGTCAGGGTGGTGGGTTCGGTGTCATTTTGTTTTTAGGGGTTGAGTAGTTTTATTTTGGGGGTGGTTTTAGGGCTTCAGGTGGGTGGGGGTATTAGGGTAGTTTTTAAAGGTGGGGGCGCGGTACTTCGGTTTTCAGGGACGGGGTGGGGGTAGGGGTAATTTTGTTTTTAGGGTTTGGGTTTGGGTTGTTTTAGTTTTGGGGTGGAGGTCGGTTTTAGGGCTCAGGGTGGGTGGGGGGGTATCAGGGTAGTTTTTAAGAGTTGGGGGGTCGGGGTCCTTCTGTTTTTAGGGTGGGGGGTTGGCATGCAACAACCACGCCTACTGTTTCCACACATGCCTTTACTAGCCATGCCTTTACAACGAAAAAAGGCATGCATGGAAACAACACGGTCGTTGTTCCGGCCGCGTTGTTCAGGCATGCGTGGTTGCCTCATGTGTGGTTTCATCATACAACCATACAAACAAGCTAGTCCTTTGAGGTGAAGCTTTGGCTTGTAGACATTACTTATTGGACATTTCAAAAGAATGGTATTCGTTTATAATAAAAACTTTACATGCATTAGTTGATTGCTGGAGATTTCACAAAAACAAGTCAGTGAGAAGGGATGGATGAAAAGTGCTTTTCTCCCAAAATATTCACTGGACCAATGGTTCTATTTGCATCTGCAGCTGATTCTATTTCTTTTTTTGCTGAAAAAGAATCGGATTTTTGTAATCCTTCCCTCTTCTCACAAAGCATTTTAGATGCATTTTATTTAGCCTAGAAACCACGGGACATATGTGTTCTTTTGACTACCATATCGATTGTAGAACCAGCAAATTGGGCCTTATTCTGATTGTTTGCACTGGTGCCAAAATCACCGCTTGCTGAGTCTGTCATATTGAAGGGGAAAGGGATTTCGCTCCAGTACATATCATAGAACGACTTTTGCACTGGAACTGCAGAGGAGAAAATGGACTGTAACACACTTATTATTTGTAATTTATTTTAAATAAGTGATAGAATTGTTGCCAAATACATTGTCATCCATGGCATGTCCTATTTAAAACAGGTATTAACGAAGTAGATTGTAATGACGTTGGCTGCCTGCCTATTAGCTTTGCTAATGCTTGTTTTATGCTTGTAATTTTGCAAATATTCATTCCAAAAGCATTTTAAACACGTATTGGC
Organism: Pleurodeles waltl; assembly: GCF_031143425.1. NCBI lineage: Eukaryota > Metazoa > Chordata > Amphibia > Caudata > Salamandridae > Pleurodeles > Pleurodeles waltl. The sequence goes on from NC_090444.1 coordinate 729,724,745, forward strand.
AAAACCAACAGGCCTCCTCTTTCGTACTTATTAGCTTTGACAATGCTGTTTACCGATGCTGTACAGCATTGGACAAAATCAAAAAGAAAGGAAAAAATGAAGAGCGATGAAGTGGCTGGAGTTTCCCCTGACTGCATCATTTTGTAGGTGTGTGCATGCATGATGGTGTGTGTGTTTGTATATACATATATATATATATCCATAGATAGATAGATAGATAGATAGATAGATAGATAGATAGATAGATAGATAGATAGATAGATAGATATGTGCCTTGTCTCTCAAGTGCACACGTTGTCAACATACATGCAGATGCATAGGAAATTACCACTGACAACAGTTTTTTTTATTTACTGAATTGAGATGAATGAGTACATTGAAAAAATACTTTCAACTAGTGCAATAGCACTTTTTAAGGTGGAGGGGACAGCAGAAATTTGCTACCTGGCCCACAAGATGAAATTAAATATATATTTAAAAGGCAAGACTGTGGGGCGGGTGGGCAAAAGAGGAGCAGATGGGAGTCGGGGTGGGGAAAGCAATGGGGAGCAGGCAGGGCGATAAAAAAATGAAACTTAGTGGAATGAGGATGGGAAAAGCAGCACATGAGGAACGGAGCAACACAGAGCTCATGGGTAGACATCTAGGAGGTGAGAAGCACACAAGGGAGGAGATGAAGCACTCTCAGGGAGTGCTTAACCATAAAGAAGAAAGTAAGGGGCACATTTAAGAGCCCCTATCACCACCTTAGCACCGCCATAGTGTCATTTTGTTATGCTAAGGTGGCGCTAAAGTGGCATTTTCCCAGTGACATATTTTCAAAGTGGCGCATAGAACACATTGCGCCACTTTGTAAACCCTTCCTCCACATTATGCCTGTGCCAAGTATAATGTATGCAAGTGGGGCATTCCTCATTAGGGGGGGGCGAGAAAATGGAGCAAGACAATCGAAGAGATTTCCTTGCACCATTTTGTCCAGGGCCCCTATGTACCTGCAGGAATATTGCCAAAATTTAAATAGCGTAAAAATAAAATGAGGCTATTTTAGATACGGCGCACACATGGTGGCGGTATGGGGGGACTGAGGGGTGCAGGGAAAGTCACCCTGCACTTAGTGCAGCACCACTTTTCTTAAATCTGCTCCTAAGTCTCAAAAAGTGAAAAGTGAAAGGGAGCAAGGCAGCAAATCAAAAGGTTTGTAGAGAGGCTATGTTCCAGGGGAGAGACAAACACAAGAAGAGGAAAATGAGCCATTGAATTAGAAGCATGCAAATGAGGGTGACAATAAAACCAACCAATGGTAAGCAATGGACGGGCTGTAAGCCTTCTGTAAGTTCTTGGTGAGACAATAATAAGTGTTTCACAACCAGTCAGCATATTCTGTCTAGTAGGCAAAAGCTAAAAATTGGCTATCTATGCACTGCACTTGCATGTGCGTGCAAAGACAGCAGTCCCTGAATGTTTTTGTACAAAATATTTAAAGAAACATAAAAGCGGCTGACCATGTACCCACTTCTGAGCATACATGCAGACATCTTTAAATAATGTTTCACAAAAACATGCAAATATGGTCACAATTTTGTGCTTTCCAGCACGTGCAAAGGTAGGGTTTTAAATGGATTGGAGGGGCATTCGCAAAGTTTGAAACTGCAAGCGGTGTATATGTAGTAGGAGGTTCACTACAAGAGGTGTCCAGGAATGTCAGTGTATTGAGTGCTGCCAGGTCCTTGAGAAGTTTTAAAATAAGAATGAAAAAATATGAAATCACAAAATATCTTTGTAAAAAGCACACAATAGTTGACAAGTCCATGATGAGGACTAATGTGTGAGTGGCTACATTATTTTTTGACAGGACGCAGTCACTCGCACAGGAGCGAACCAATGGATGAAGTGGGCTGAACCACTTCCCCATGCTGTGGTGGGCAGAAGCAAAATGAGAATGACACTACATTGGAACAAACGGCTGAAGAGGTCTGGAGAAATCCCTAATAATAAAGTATATTATATACATTTTAATAAGATCAAAAGGTCTTGTCTAGCGCCTGACCTAAAAATGAAAAAAATGTGTTACACTAATGTTGCTGCTTGGTTAATAAAAGATTGTGAAATGCATTGTGCCTGAAACACAGTCATATCATAAATTGTTCAACAGTAAAGAAAAATAGTTTCCACATACATTTTTATGTACAGAAAGCACAAACGGTGTGAAATCAGATTGCCATGCTTGTCTATGTTCAACTTTACCCCACATCATATCACATAAGCGGTATTAATGGACCAAATGGATTGGCCCTGTTTTTTTTTCTGTTTTTGCACCAGTGCAAACTTTCTGTAATACAGTGCTTGAAGACATATTCTGCCTTGATCCTTTACCACATTCTTAGATAACCAGCAAAGCAACTATGCTTCCTAGTTCCTCATCTGTCAAACTTCACTGCAATAGTGCCATTCCACAGTGACCCAATCATGAGCTGCCTCCTCCTATCACAGTGTTTAGTCATGACAACAGTATTATAATAAGAAACTGTATGGGAAGGCTAGCCTCACTTAAATCACAGAGGCTTTCTAAGTGAGCCTGTCTTTGCCAACTCTCTGCTTATCAGTTAGCTGTAGCTATACATACATTTGCAAGCCTATGCTGAAATCAGATATTGAAAAAACGGATGGCCCATTTATGCAACAAAGACTAAGGAAAATTATTTAGGCCAAAGATCTCTCAGCAGCAGAATATGGCCTGGCTACCGAGGCATTGCAGGTGGGTAAGGCTCTGCCTGAGGTAGCATCTGCTGAATGATGCCCTTTCTCCCACATGTAGGTTGGTAGACTGGGTTACAGCACATGCAATATTCTAACAGTGATTTACACTCACACGCAGAAGTTAAATGATCGCAGAGGGCACCTTCACACTACTTTAATACAACAGAGACTACCTTTGGGACCTTGAGTCCCTTCTGTGCCCTCAACTCTTCTCTTTCTAGAGACTGCAATTTGTAGACCAACTCTGGAGTGATCTACATTTTGTGCTCCCAACAGGAGAACATTTTCCATTTACATCATGGTGGACACAATGCTGATAGCAGACATTGCCTCCATTACGTAGGGCACCTTTGTTCAAGTGAAGGCATCCCTTCTGGTCATACATACCACTACACTTTTAGTGAGGGCACACCTGTTTTCACTGAAAAGGCATAGACTTGCTCAGCCCTGAAACATGAGTAGTGTTGACTGCAAAGCCCATATTTAGCAAATATATGCGCACTCCTAAACCCATGTTGGGTGTGTTTCTCCTACCCTTGGAATTTAATGTGCAAGTCAATGCTTTTGAAATTCAAAATAAATGTAATAGTCTACGTAATCATGTGAAAAAGACAGGCCAATCACCTTCCAATCCTACTGCCTCCCCGGATGAAATGCATGTCCAGCTATGGCAAGCTTCTCTCTAGGTGGATTTCCAATGAGCATCTCAACCCCCTCAGATTTCGCCATGATTGACACCAGGGTACTTCTCAGCTGATACAGTCATCAGGGTGTGAGCGAAGAGGCACACACAATCAATAACATGCTTCGGAGTGAGTAGAGTAAAAGTAGACCACATAACTCAAACTCAAAGTGCCCATTTAGATGGGGTTCATTTTAGTAAAATATTTGAGGTTTGTGTTTTACAATCAAAGCATGAGAATGGGGACCCGTTTCCTGGTCCAGTACTTTCAAAGAAGGTAAAATTACCACATATTTTATGAAGTAATTGGATGTATTTGTCTCTCTCTAATACCTAAAGGGAATGGTATTTCACAGTCATTGTTTTTCTTTATTTACGTTCTTTACATTTTTGGAATTTCTGTTGGGTGAAAAGTATGCCTCTGTGGTTAACAATCGTCTTTGTTTAGGCAAATATATTCTTTCAACAGACTGTTTCACTTAAATACTACTTCCCAGTTGCACTGTACGCTTTCCGTGAAAAGGATTTCATTATTTAACGTGTGTCATGGCTCATTTTTTCTCCCCAGTGGGATTCATCTGTAGTTTCGTTCTGTGCGAGGAATGTTAATTTTTTCACACATGCAATTCTGGCTTATTTTTTACCTGCAATATCCTGTTGGTTGCCATCAGTGGAAGTATTGTGTTCCAACGATAACAAACTGTTTTTTTGCGGTTGATATTGATTGCATTGAAAAATACACCTCTGGAATAACCATCAATTGCCAAACGTTTTCCCTTTGTTTTCAACCAATACTTTTCTCAAACCTCACTTATCACATCACTGATTATCTTTTGAAATTGCCTGTGCACCTAATTAACGTAGAATGACAAGAATATTGCATTTTTTTCTGCGGTGTCAACTTCTATGCTTTCTCTAACAAGCATGCCATTGTTTAAACCCAGATGTAAATTGTAGTTGCACAAACTGCACACATCTGTTGAGCTTTTGCGCCTCATTTACATATCAGGGAGGTTTACGGGAAGCGATGCGCACAAACTCCGTGCACGTCAAACTTGCCACCATTGTTACACTATTTTTGTCGTTTTATACTTCCGGCTTTTGCTTCAAACACAGGAATTGTGGTGAGCAAGGAACAGAAGACTACGATCCTTTTGTGAGCGTTCCCAAAATTGGAAACGTTTGTGTAAAGAAGCCAGGGTTGGATTGGGATTTAAAATAGGCCCGGGAACCCTAAAACAAAATTGGCCCACAATTGCGGAATATGCCTTTTTGCATAGCACTGCTTCAATGTTGGAAGTAGTATCAAAATAAGGAGGGGGGTTCACTAAGAGGCATGCTCAAAAAACTGAAACAGAATGATCTCAGTCTATCTGTCTAGATCCATGAGTATAACTTTTGTTTTTTTAACTTTACTGAAATTAAAACATTGCCAGCACTCCTTCACATGGATTAGTTCACACTAGTGAACCACAGCTGAACATCAGTGAGGCCACTTCTGCTCATGCCCCCTGCCCCTGCTCAATCTACATACATTAATGGTCCCATAGCCGGCCCAAGTTAGCTTTTTATATCAATGGGTCAGCCCAGCGGGCGCTGGGATTGATGGTTCCTGCCCTATTGGTGAAGGGGAGGTAACAAACGCTCATCTACCTTCTGATACAGGCCTCTAGAAAGGCCGCTTAGACCCCCACTGGGCTGCTGGTTGCATCGGAACAGGCAAAGATTGATCTCAAATCGGCCACCACGCTGCCCAAAAAAGCAGCCCATAGCTGCATCTCTGACACTGGCCCATTGGCCATTGCCCGAGTGCCCACCTTACCAATCCGACCTTGAAAGAAGCCCCTGTTCCTTAATGGAAGTGCTGCTGGTTAATAACATTCCTGCATGGGAAGAGACCACCAGGAGCAGCCACTTGTCCCATGTATCGTTGCCTGCTCCCTCTAATGTCCCGGACAGGATTCACAAAGTGGAAGGTGTCTCAAGGAGATGCGTTCTCGTTTGCGAATCACTTACCACCACATTTGTGGTGTCAGTAAATGTTTAAGGGTTTGCAACCCTAATTGTTGTCACAAACAACTGATGCATGACATTGTGACTCACAATTAATAGAGGACTCCTCTTTTAAGCCTCCTCCTAGTTGTGATTCTATATGGGTCTCAAACCCATTTTGCGAGTCAGAAAGGCCTTTCCAACTCGTAAAATGGGATTAGTAAATGGAAAAAAAAAATCCAGTTCGATTTTCTGAATCGCTAGATATGCAATGGAAAAGCGGCTATGTGCGTCTGGACCCTCACTTGTGATGTCTTTCTGTTCCAGGGGAGAAATATTAAAAGGCTGTCATGACTGTTTTGCAACCATCATTCTTAAAGGCACAACTGAGGACCTTTCTTGATGGCCAGTTTCTTCCCTTCACCCTTCAAAGGAGTCTCTTTCGTGAGCTTAGTTCAGTTTGGTGCTCTGTTTCGCTCCTACAGCTAGATTACACAAATTGAATGAATGGTGCTAATTTTGTGTTTTTGGGTAATTTCTTGTGAGATGGTAGTCAACCTCGGGTAATGGAATAGTGTTTATTTTTTGCTTAAATTACTGTGCAGCAACAAAATTATTGTTTGTGTTTGGTATACTACAGTCAAAATCAGTTCTTGGTTTTTGCTATTTAAAAACGGTGTTGCTGGCTGCCAACATAAATTGACCTAAATAACACACCCATACAATTTGTATTAGGGAGCTAAACAGTGCTTAATTTGTGCTTGTTATTTCCAGTGAAGAACACCTGCACTTATTTTTGAGGGTGGTGCTTATGTTTTTGCCTCAAGCATTTCCGGCGAGCAAATGACACATGTGGGAAAGATGGAGGATGAGAAAAACGAAAAAGCGTCACAATGGGAAAAAGCAGAAAGCTGCAAGAGTGAGCTGAAGGGGCAGGGAATGGCTGTAAATGGATTGAAAAGGCCAGAGATGGCTTCAAGATTACGCTGCCTCAGTATTCTGTGTTTGCTCATTTAATTGCAGCAGCCGTGTGTTTCAGAGGAGAGCTTTGGGCACTGGCACATTTTTATTTACAAATTAAGCACTGGAGCTACATAGCTAAGTAGCACATACTGGCACCCTACATTTGAGGCAATCTGGTTTTCTGAGTCCTGAGTCATGTTGATAGAAAACTATTAGCCTCTCTCTCCTTGATGACTGTAATGTTGTGCACGGTGGCTCGTGTACTCTGCCCAATAAATCAGGACACAGTTGTGGATTATTAGTGTGTTGGTCCGGGCGCTAGGATCGTGCTTTCTTTTTTCCGCACCGGCAACCCAATTTTTGTTGCTTTTCCCTTTGACCCTCGGACCTACCTAAATGGCCCAGGTCACAGGAGGGGTACACTGAACACCCCTCCATGTAGAGATCACTTGCTCCACCCCACTCTCTTTGTTCCCGGGACGCGTACTTGTTACGTCACAAGTGCGCCTTCCCAATTCCACTCACAACATAACAATGACATCATGCACCTGTGCATTACAAAGAATGTACAGAGGCATTTTGTATGGCAGACCACTCAATGCCCTCTACTCAATTTCTAAGGGAATCCACGCAACTGGTCCATGTAGATGTAGTTCAAGGGCATCTGAAATTTTCCTTTTCCCATAAACATATTGCTTTTCTATTCAATGTAATACAGGGCTAAGATGTGGTGTAGAACAAACTATTGTGACCTCATTCATGGGTGGTTTTTGTCTTAACCTATGAAGCAAACTTTACTAAATTTGGATTGCTCTTGCCTATCTGTAAATCTACTGCATAGGTCATATTCAGCTATGGATAATGTAATTTAGGTAACAGCTGGCTTGTACTTAAAATCTGTTTTTCTTGTTTGGAAGATTGTGAAAGTGTGCGTTTGCGTGTGTGTGTGTGTGTGTCTGCACATGCATGTGCGTGAGAATGTGTGCACACGCACCCCTATTTTAAATCTTAGTATTCACTCTGGGTGGCTCATTTTGCTCCATCTACACATGGCTGGGTCTGTTTTTTTTTTATGATAGACTGTTTCCGTTTGGTTTTGACGGAGTTAAATAGGACGTACAAGATGTACTGACCTGTCAGTTCCCCTCAAGACTTGCCATTTAGAGAAATAATTCAGGATAGTTCCTTCTTCAAAAAAAGAACTGGGGCCTCCCTCCTGGGTAACATTAGAGTGATCCACAGCAGTGTACAGTAATTGATTGTACTGTTCGTCCTACAGTTAAATCCCCACAGGGCATACCACTGTGCCTTATAACAAAGGGTTCAGGTAGCCTAAATTGAGTCAAGGAATTAAAAGTATTAGATATGAGAATTGTATTAATATGCCCTTAAAAGGCATTTCAAAACCTGATCACTATGTTAGCAACCTTGAGGGCAAGGAGCTGTTTCAGGGTCTAGGGGCACATTTAAGGGCCCCTAGCGCCACCTTAGTGCTTCCACAGCATGATTTTTGTATGCTAAGATGGCGCTAAAGTGACCTTTCCCACGTGCCATATTTACAAAGTGGTGGCATGCATGCATTGCACCACTTTGTAACCTCCTGTGCCACATTATGCCTACGCCAGGCATAATGTATACAAGGGGGCCGTTCCAGCCCTCGGAGGCCTGCAAAAATGGCTCAGTGAAATGTAAAAGATTTCACTGCGCCATTTCTGCCGTCCTTTTCAACACCCGCTCAGAGCAGGCATTAAAGTGACTCTTCCATAGTAACCTATGGGCCTCCTTGCACTTTGCTGCACTAGCCTAAAAATGTTTGATGCTAGTGTAGCAATGCGCCACAATAGCGTCAAAAATTTTGAAATGAATCTTTATAAGCTGAAGACTTCTCTTGCCAAGCACTGACAGTGCAGTAGACCTGATGCAACTAGTTTACGTGCACACCAACAGAAATTAAAAAGTGTACACCCAAAATAAAAGTGTGAACATTATCCGTGTCTGAGATTGCAGGATTTAAAATTGAAAACTGGGAGTAACTCTACATATGCTGGTAATATGACATAGGAAGGTTGGAAAAAGAACAGATGATGGATGGAATGCTGAACAATGCAAACATTCACATCGTCACAAAGATCTGGGTTTAATCCATTGTTTTTTTGCTCACCATGCCACCCCAGTTTGGACGCAGCCATATGCAAATCAGTCTTGACCCATTCCTCATGGTAACAGTCCAGCCCGATCTGCCAAGCGAGGTCCTCCGTAGACTGGAAACAAGCATCTTAGGACCGGTTTCAGGGTATCACCCTTCATTAGCTAGGCTAGCTTGAATCCAGTGGCGCAGTGAGCACGGGACCCACGTCTGGGCAGGAATGCTGGAGGCACTAGAAGAAACAAGCTGTATGTACATTGTAGCTGGTTAAAGTAGTGGTCCTCCAGCATATATGACCAAAATAATAATGTCCACTTTATTGAGTTACCCTTGTAGTCAGAGTTCCAATCACTTGAAAAGCAGTTAGGACATTGAGCCTAAATTTATTGAAAAAGTTGAAACCCTACTCTATAATTTACCAGCTACAGTTAATTTTTTATACCTAGGGCATAGAAGGGAGTGTAGTGGCGCTTAGGCAACCAGCATACACACACTACATAACAAAGGCAGGGTACTTTTGTTTCCATGAGCATATTGCCTGTTAATACTGCACACTAATCAGTTGGCACCAATCAGTGAACAGTTGGCAGTGTCAAGGAGACCTGGAAAATGGATAGGGCACCAAATGAAGCAAAAGCACAAGCACACAGTACACCCAAATGTTTTGGTGTACTATCCCAAATTTGGACTTAGTCAATACCTTACACATTTCTAGGCATGGAGGAGTAGAGGAGAAACTGACCTCATGAGGGTTCTTGTATTCGTGCATCCCTAGATAAGGTTACTTAATTTCAAATTTGTAGTTCACAGCAAAAAACTCTCCCAATCTACCAGTCTTTATACAAGTCTGCTCATAGGTTTTGATATTAGATTAACTGCCACAGAGCCACGTAGTACTTGAATAAATAGTGTATTTCATGCTCTGGATTAAATCTCAATAGACTCTGCCACTACTGTCCTACTCTCAGATGTAGGGTCCTAAACTATTTCGTAAGACAATTGTGGCTCCTGATAATGCTTATCCAGTTAGATGTTAGTGGAAACCTGGCGGAGGATTCAAAATGTCTGTCGAATAGGTTAATGGTCATTTCTTGACAGATAAATGTTGATGTAAAGGTGCTCAGAAAAAATGCGGAATACCATGATAGTAATCGCGCTACCATACCTTCTTACCCATCTTTTCAGGCAAACTGTCAAGCACCTTGCAGAAATAATCGCCCTTGGAATTACCACCCTATTTATGAGCAGTTTCTCTATGAAGATGTATTTTGGTGAACTAAATTGCAGTGGGGGTGTCCGTGTCCTTTATCATCATGCCTGTTTAATCCAAGATTGTGAGTCGTTATAAACGTTTTCGTCCATTTTTCAGTCAATAAGACATTATCTATTTCCCTTGAAAACAACACCTTTTACTTTCGTCAGCTAAATTTCATATTTTTTCTCTCATGAATGCAATCATAAAAAGCAAGTACACATAGCAAGAGAAGCAATGATTTGACAAAAACGAACATTAAGAGACAGAATTCAGAGGATATGCTCTTACTAAGCAAGCCCTCCCTGGTGTTAAGTCAGTTCTAAAAGCTACATCATGCGTGTACACTAAATACTCTCTTGATTGCACGTGAAATATAACTACAAACCATATGTGTCTGATCTCCATACATTTCTGCTGTATCATTAATATATTGTTTACACAAGGGAGACATTCATATTCATATTCAGTCTTCGTCTGGAAAAGAATTGGCTCAGGTTGATGGCCTTCTCAAGGCCACCATAAAACATGTTGTGCTGAGCAGTGATTGTCCTTTTGAAATGTTGTGTTTTCATTGTCTTAGATCTTGAGAAGTGGACCTCCATATTAAAGTCGGATGATTTATGGCACCATATACCTGTGTATTATTGTCTCCAGCTACATACAACTGGAGGAGTGGGCCTTTAGGGGAAGGAATCCTGCATATTGAGTGCAACAAATTGTAATTTGACGGCAACCACATGCTCTATTACATCAAAGGAGGCAAACTGATTCGGTGACGATTTTCTCCCACACAGTGGAAACTTCAGCCCTGGTTTAAACGGGCTATCACGTTTCCAGATATTGTCCCATGATTTCCAATTTCTTCAACCTCTGTTATTCCTTGCTCATCTTCAAATGCATGATTTGTGTGTAACAGCAGTACTGGGCATGATTGCTTTGAGGCAAAGGTGCATTTGGCCATGAGGCATAAAAAGTAGAAATTAACACCTGCGGCACAGGTCCACAAGGTCAAGTTTCATTTTCAGTCGGCAGGATGGGAAAAACATTTGCACCTGCCTTTAGCATGCATTACATTTTCTGTGTCCACATATTGGTTATCAAGAGCAAATAATACTATCTGGTACATACGTGTCCTACTCATTTATATTAAAACACTTTGGAATGGGCTTAAAGCACAAAGATGCCTCAAGATGTAAAAGGCTGGTGAAGGTCACATGACCGGCACAACTTGATGGAAGGATAAGCATTATGTGGGAAACAGTAAACACATTCATTTATCCATTTTCAGAGGCTATTGATTGTGCTACAATTCCATCAGTTTTCCTCACAGTTTGTCTGAGTGATTGAGGTTGACGGACATGCATCTGCACTGCTTGACTTTCTGGATTTTTTTAAGACGGAAGGGCGGTTCCAGCCCAGGGCACTCAAGCTCCACGGTCAATGAGGTGAATTTCTGTGGTTTACAGAAAGCACAGGACTGGAAGGATTCCTCATCCCTTTTCACATGGCGGGGGATGTAGAAGGAGTTGCACTGGCCGTAGCAGAAGCGGTTGATGATAGTGCGGCTCAGACAGCCTTCCTCACTAACGGTCTGCCTCAGGGGCTGAGTTTTGCACCAGTCGCTCTTCAGGTACTTTCTCTCAGTGACCACAAGGGCCTCTTGACTGGAGGCTAGCACCTCTTTGATCTGGTGCTGCTGATGTAGCCTCCGTTCAGAGTTGTTGGTGATGTCTTTATAAGGTGAAGGAATGGCTCCTTGAGGTCGATTTTTCCTAGCTTCAGCTATTTTTAACAAAAGAGCTAGCAAATGTAGTGATAGCAGAAATTTCCAGTACATTCTGTAAAAATTAAGAAGAAATTGATTAATGTAATATAGAGGCACATAGATATCAGTTTCTGTATATTCATAATGACATTATTTATGGATATATAAAGAAAAATGCATTGGCTAACTAAATATATAATAATTTCCTCCACACAGTTCTTCAGTTCACATTATTACTCAATTCACCATTGATATTGTAATCATTTGTTTCTAAACATGTTCGTTAAAGGTATCTCAACAGAGGTCAGTAGTCAACAACCGTGCTCTTTACAGCATGCACCAGAGAATCTCATAGAGGTGTGGGGGGTTATAAATACACAATGCTGGGAAAGCATCTGCCAACCCCACTCCAAGAGTGCAAACTGTTCAACCTCCAATGGGGGGGCCTATCTCTCACTGTCCAACTGAATATTTGCAATTTCACAAATATTATATTCTACATTGTAGAAAACGTCTGTGTAATGCCTGATATAGAGAACTGTTTAAATTAGTGAAACAGGGACGAATACTGATCTGAATTGTTTGCATCACTAACATAGACATGCATTTGTAATGCCATCTATTGAGCAAACACCAGTTTGTCCTGTCAAATACCCTGAACCATGTTTTTAAATGCTCGACTACTTATTTAGGGACCAGACGACAATTGTATTTACTTGTATTCTTTTCGTTTCCACTGCTTCGAAGTTACAATGGTCCTCATAAAGAAAGTAGACCTTCAGTGCAGGATTAAAATTCAACAATTCTGCATTTTCATGTAATTATCAGGATTAGAGACATTGATCCTAGTCTAACTTCACAGTATTTTTGCCAACACAGATAAAATACAAACAAATGATTTTTGCTGCCACAAAACAGCAGAAAACACGACAAAGCACAAGCATTGGAAAAAACAACTGTCTGTTGTTGACTGAGAGCCTACTGACTTTGTCAGTGTGTTTTTGTTTTGCTATGGTTTTTATCAATCGTTGTTGGAGGTGCTGAGCCCTCACCAATATAAAAGAAAAATAGAAGAACAACATTTATTTAGTAATATAATACCAAGTGGCAGTTCCCAATGTGTAGTTATAGTTAGGACGAGTTTCCATAGAAAAATGCATGTTTTGTTTTGCTATTAACTTTGCGCCCTTTCAGAATCTTCATCAAACTTTTTTGTTTTAAAAAAAGGTTAATCCACAGCAGTTCCTTCCTGGAATGTTCCAGGGTGATCTCCCAAGTGGACAGAGAAAAAGAGAGGTCTTTGAGCAGTGGTTCCCAACCTTTTGACTTTTCTGAACCCACACGTTATCATTGCTGGAACCCAGGGACCCCACTGAATAGTTGTTGGAATCCAGGGACCCCGCACTGAGTCATTACTGAAATCTGAAAACCTAATCTGTTAACATTATTTAATTTCTAAGCAGTTATGGACCCCCTGTGGAGGCTTCGTGGACCCCCAAGGGTCCCTGGAATAAATGCAATTCCCCATAGGAAGTTCAGACAATGCTACAGCTAAAATGGCTGAATTTACTTTCACCAAATTTGCCAGAAAGCTGGGTCTTTGCCCAGAAAGTGTCATTTTTGTTATTTGGTGAAAATCTGTTCAGACATTTGAGTGAAATTAAGCTGCATAATTTATAAATATCTAGCAACATGGTACTACAGAGGGAGTGCCAAGGGAAAAAACAACAATTGAAGCATTCTAATTGGCTAGTCCCGCGGGACAGGACCAGACCTGCATGACAGAGAGTTGTGACTGGCTGGCCGAAATATGAAGAGAAATGTTGCAGGTGCCATTTTAGGACTCGTTGACTCATTCCCCACATCCAGAACATTAAAATAAAACAACATATATTAGGGGGGGCAGAGTAGGGGTGCCCTGACCACCTAGCCATTATAGGGAGGGGGATCCTACAGGGACAGCTCACAGGGTGAAAGCACATTTTTTGGGATTGCCACAGACTAGCGGTACTCTTGTAGTATTCAGCATGGCCCTCACACTAAAATTTGCAGAAGTACAGCCAAATTACCACAAAATTACCACAAGATAACTTTGAGATTACCATGGGACCAAGAAAAAACAAGATAAAAATAGTTGAGTGAGTGCCAATTGGGGTTGGACGACTGTGAATGGTTGACCCGCAATGGCTGCCTCTGGGGATTGGGAGCAGGACCCCACCACACACCACATCCTGCACCCAACCCACCGCTGCACATTGCCAAAGGCTTTACATTAAAATACTATAGAAATTCACCAAAAAAGACAAAGATTAAAGTGACATTATAGTTAGGAATTGTAATTATATCTTACTTTACATAAAAAAATATAGAAATTCACTGAAAAAAATAAAGTTATAGTTAGTTGAAAATTTCAGAGACAATCTAATGTTTTATATTTAAAAAGCACAGAAATTTACTATTTATATTTATCTCTAGTAACTATAACTCATGCACTAACATAGCTATACCTTGTGCCCCCCCACCATGCACAGTCTTGTCATGACTAATGTTATTTCAGATGTTGGAGTCATGTTATCAATGATGTCATAGATCATGGCTCGAGAGATGTAATATGTGGTATAATTAGCAGTAAATGATTAGGGTGCAAATTGTTCTTTTAACATTTTTCAGTCACGCCGCGCAATAATAAAAACAACCACAAGAGAGCCCAGAACACACGTTTGTTTTAATGTTGCTTAGGGGCTTCTGCACTCTCTGCTGCCAGCCGGAAACATTGAAACATTTTTGATGATACCATTGCCCCTTCTGGGAACATCACCAAGCTCAATAGAAAGTTTTAAAACACCTAGCAGATCAATAGAAGACGCTCCTCTAAGAGGCAGAGAAAAATAAAAGAGCGGCTCCTGACGTGCATTTATAATTCTAGTTTTCTTACATTTACTTTGGTTCTCCTGGTGCCCACCAGTGGCAACCTTATTTACAACTATTTAGGGTAGACGGTGTGGGGCCCCCCTTTCTGAGCCTTTAGAGGCCACGGCGACCCCATTCCCTAAGGATGTAGTGATATATTAAGGGGAGAGAGGCATGCAAAAACCTTTCCTGAGCCTCTATGGGCCCTGGCAACCCCATTCCCCAGGGCCTTTTTCTATTAAAGGAAGGGGCTTGCACAATCCCCCACCCCAAGCCACTATGGGCCCCATGGACCCCATCCTCCACTTCACACCCCTCCTTGAGTCTTTACAGCCCTCCACAAAAATGATTTAAATTGACTCCTGGGATCTGACCCACCACAGGGGTCATGTCAAAGCAAACAAATATGGTGGCTGTCCTTTTAATATTTTGTTTTTTTTAGCTTTTTTCCAGCGATCCCATGGGAGTACCAGAGGATTGCGGCAAAGCCCCTGATTATTTCACCTTTACAAGGGCTAGGGAGGCAGGTTATCCCTACATTGCCCCTATATCTTTTTTTTGCTCACTTATTTCCCCAATTGGGGGCTAAGTCCCTGAAGTTCTGTAATAGCTGTCATAACATTTTCTTTCATGTTGCAGCCAGAAAATCAGAGTGCTCACTCCACAGGAGCGAGATAGCCCAAGGGAAAAAAAGTCCCCTTGGCCAATCAGAATGCTATTTTCTAAGTTAAGCATATGCAACTCTTTTGAGAGTCTCTCAAATCCAGCCATACAAATATTTTGTATATCTGGATGGCTGGATTTGAGAATATTTTGTATCTTAATTTCTCAACAAACTACTAATTAAGTTCACATCAAATCACAAAAAGCAGGCTTTCTGGACCAATATCTAGCTTCCTGACAAATTTGGTGTAATTCCATAGAGAATATTTTGCAATATCACATTCCAGAAATGCATAGGGATTTAGCCATTTTTGAACTCCCTTTTGAACCCCCTATTCTGGGGAACCAACTTGACGGATCACCTCAAAACATTCCATAAAGAAAGCAGCCCCCAAAAAAGTATGTTTTTGGAAAGTTTTGTGAAGATTCCTCAAATGGCACCATAGATATTAGAAAAACAAAAAAGCCATTTCATACGCAAGAAACATCAAACGTAACTATAACTACCAATTGGCGACCACCACTGGTTAATCGGAATAATATATATTAAATATATATATATAAATACTCTAAGCCTGAAAGGGTATTGTTTTGACTTTTTGACTTATACTGTGGCTGTCTTGTGTCTGGGCAAAGCTAAACCACTCTGAAGAGCTATAATGATAGTGAAACAAGTATTGGGGGTTGCCTTCACTCATTCCAGGTTGGCTTGGGTGGCATTTTACCAATCCAAAACTGAATACTGTGCTTGGAGTGGTGAAAGGCTTTTGTCATTTTACAGCTTGGCGTGGATGGTGTTGTGCTAATTCTACGCTGAAAGACTTTGTTGTATAAATGCTAAAAGACTTTGGGCCATATTTATGGCCTGCTTTGTGTCACTCTTGCACCACACAAGGTGGTGCAAGAGTGACACAAAACTTAAGGGAGAGTTATCAAGCCGCCATGCGTGGCTTCATAAATCTCGAGTAAAGTAATGCAGCACAAATTGCTGCACTACATTACTCTGTGCCAGGAAGGTGTTTCCATGGGTGTTCCCATGCAGTATCCGTGAATTCTGACACATTCCCAGATACAAAGATGAGGCAAAACTAGGAGAAATATGTATTCTGCAGCACTCATAGAAAGAGGAAAAAGTCTCTCAGGACTGTTTTTGTGGAGCACCATGGTACAAGGGTGCCTGCATTGGCACTAGGCTGATAAAAGGGCACCAGCACCAGGGAAAGGACAGCAATGCACCGTATTTGGATCAATACAGCACATTCCTGTCCTTTCTCTGTGATGCAGGGCAGCGCACCCAGGTGACTTGCTGCACCGCCCTGCACCACAAGCCAAACAAATTTGGGCCTTTGTGACTTTCTAGCTCAGCGTGAATGGCACAGTGGTAATACTATGCCTAAAAACATTGCTAGAAAAACAGACAATTGAGGTGAGCAAATTTAGAGTGTCGCTGGTGTTGTAGGGTGCATTGTACTGGAGCTGCGCTCCTCCTGAACTTGGGACTACCCTGAGTTTTCTCATATATATATATATATTATATATATATAATATAACATTATAGTTATGTGGATCTGCTAATGGTAACATTCATGTTTTGAACTAAAAAAACACAGAAATTCACCAGTTACAGTTAGCAGAGCTAACTATAATTTGTGCCACTGTCATGCAAGGCATATGACCTCACATATTACATCACTCATGACATGATCTGTGACATCATTTATGACATCACAGATAGCATCTGTGATGACTACATCCAAGCTTTGTTTTTGTACATATTGCTCTATAAATTAGTATGCCAATAGAGGCCTGAAAGCAAGTACAAAATAGCTTAGAAGACTATAAGGCATCATTAAATCTACTACAGACACCACTCCCCTAGGTTTAGACGGTATGGGTTATGTGCAACATAGACCTATTCCACACACTTCACACATAGTGTAGTTAACATTAACAAATAAACACAGGTATATGGGAAACCCTCATTGGATACAGTGTTCAATCTGTATGCAACTGCTCAGAGAAAGGCAAGTTCCTAAAAATACTGATGGCCTGTTCCAAAATAAATGCCCTGCTACAGACAGCTTTTGTCTGTATCAAAACTCTAACAATCACCTAACCTACATTGAGAAATGAAATTGATATGAGTAGAGAATGGATATTGTACACAGTATTCACTTAATCGAGAGAGTTTACTTAAAATAAGCAATGTCTGAAGGTGCTAAAGATTATTCTACCTGCAGCCTTCATACTGTGATGAAAGCTTTACAGATAGACCATCTTATGAAGCAAAGAAGCATGTGTACATAGGTCAATACCTGGAGCACACATTCTTCTATGTTACGTACAAATTGTCATGCTGAGACGATTGTGTCTAATAACTCAAGGACGCTTACAATACTTAGTATGTTGTATGCACATTATTTGCCCTGTTGCAATTTGTTTCCTACAGAGTGTGAAAACGTGTGTGGAACATGCTGAACACAAGTTGTCAACAGTCACCTGCACACAGGGTTACTCTTCATTGCAAACATTTGTAACATGTTCAACACCTGTACAAAGCTATGCTGTATTAGGGCACATGCATTTTGTAAACACTTACACCCAGTAGCTGGACACAGGCTGTACAAAATTAGATACAGAGAATTATGATAGCTACATGTCACTATGTAAACTATAAATAAAACAAAGACTCTCATTGGATGATGTCAATAGTGATGCTATAAATGAAATCATTTGAGCTGTCATGAGTAATGTCATAATGATGTCATAGAACATGTCATGAGTGATTTAATATGTGAGGTCATAAGCAGTGCCACACGTTTTAGTTAGCTCTGCTAACTATGAATCTATGACTGGTGCATTTCTGTGTTTTTTTTTTAGTTCAAACATTAACATTGTCACTAACTATAACGTTACTTTAATTTTTGTTTTTTCAGTGAATTTTTAAGTTTGTTTACAACAAAAACAGACCTTTTTATCACATCTAACTATAACATTACTTTAACCATTGTTTCTTTTCAGTGTATTTCCAGGTTTTTTTTTAACATTAAGTAATATTTTATTACTACACATAAAGTCAACCCCCCACAGTGCATGGCACAGGGGGTGATCACAGGGCCTATGTTTTTTTAAATGGAAGAGGAGAAGGGCTGCATGGCCCACCCCTGAGCCTTGTTAGGCCTTGGAGACCCCATCCTGAAGGGCATTTTATTTTAATGAGGGGGATGGTGTGCGTTGCCCCTTCCCCAGTCTTCTTAGGCTTGCGGGACCTCAGCCCCCAGAGAAGTTTTTTTAATGAAGTGGGAGGGTGTCACGTGGTCCCCTCCCTGAACCTTGTTAGGCCCTGGGGACCCCACTCCCCAGGACTTTTTTTCTAATGAAAGGCGAGACGGGGCACATTTCAGCCCCTGGGAATGTAGTCCCTGGGGCCTAACTAGGCCCCAGAAGCAGTCTGTCCACCCCCCTTCTGTTTACTTAATTACTTGACCTCTAGGTTATTAAGGTATGGGGAGGAGCATTTTGCCCCCGTTCCTTAAAATATATGTTTTGGTCCTGGGGGATGGTGTCCTTGGGGCCTGAAGGTCAACCTCACACCGCATTGCCATAGGCTGTGCATGGCGTGGAGTTGGCAGCCCGGAAGGTGGTGTTTGTCTTCAGGTGGGTTGGCCACCAGGCCTGGCTGTAGGCCAGGCCCTGTGGGCAACCCCCCGCTGCTCATGGCCAAATGCTGTGTGTAGCCTGGGGTTAGCTCCCTGCGGGGGAGGTTGGCCACACTACCCTGCTGCGCATGGCCGAAGGTTCTGCGAGGTGTGCAGTTAGATGCCTATAGGGGGGGTTAACCACAGGGTCTAGTCACAGGCTAGGCCCTGCAGCCAACCTCGCAGCTTGGAGTTGGCTGCCTCTGAAGTGTTGATAACCTGATTAGAATTTACCAAACCCTGGGGAAAGTTCTTAGCGAAAGGCCAAGTATTACATACAGGAAACTCCCTTCTCTAAAGGACATTTTGCTCTACAGTGACATTACTGAGAAGTACAATGTGAGGTGTTATGAGCTCAAGGTTTTTATCTGTGTGGGAAATGCAAGGCATGAAGTAACAGTGGAGTAAGAAGGAGTTTCCAGTTCCCTGTGAAAAAGGCACCAAAGTGATCATGCACTTCCTCACATGCATCTCACAATTTCTGATTTAGGTTTTAGAATGCCCCTGCAATAAGGGATATGTGAACCGCATGATTCCTCAGGTCATAAAGACAATCCTCAAACATGTGGGGCAGTTAATAACAATGAGCCCCATTATCCCATGGTGAGTCATTTCAAAGAAGCTCTCTTTACCGAAAGAAGTAAGCTCAAGTATCATACAATTAAAAACATTTCCTATGACATTACAGGCAGTGGCAGTGTACTGGCACTCAGAAGGAAAGAGTCCATATACATCATAGACTTGGTAACCAACGGTCTCCTGGGCTGAAATGCGAAAGGAGAACTAAGAGTGCATTTAGGTGAATAATATAGTTCCCACTTTTGTCTTTTGTGAGAGCCTTTTGATGTCTAGGCATTTTTAATTGGTTTTATGTTTTTTCCTTAATCACAAGACGAGAAGGAAGGGAACCTGGAGTCAGTGGTATGGATCTTTGTGAAAGATATGGTGAAGCTGTACAGTCGGTTGCCCTTACCCTTTTTTATAAGTTCAATGCAAAGACTGGAGAATGATCAACTTTTTAAATAAGAACTTGCCTTCTTAGGGTTGGCGATATTATGCACTCATGGAACGCATGACAAAGTAGAGGTTGACTGACTATTTATGTGAGTTCACCAATAAGAGCTAGGATCATGCACCTAAACTAGTACACAAGTATGTATTTTCTTAATATAGTTATAGTTATTTGAAATAACTCTAACTATAACTGCTGAATTTCTCTGATTTTGTGTGAGTAAATTCAGAACCTAACTATAACATCCCTGTAACATTTGTTTTTTTAAGTGAATATATATATATATATATATATATATATATATATATATATATATATATTTTTTTTTTTACATCAGTGGTTGAAGTGCATTAAAAAATTTATGGGAACTGTAATGCTGCATGCAATGGGGACGGGGTCAGTAAGTATGACGGCAGGGTCAGAGGTGTGGCTACAAACCAAAATGTTTTGTAAGTTTTATTGGTCTTTCACCATCAGGAAGCTTCATATTAAATAACACACAGCTTAAATGAAAAATAAATTTAAAAAAGATGTTGCTCAAATGGAAATGCACTATAGTACATTAATGCAATGCAGAGGTCTGTGTCTAACTGGAGGGCTACAGAATTAAATCTTGGTGGTGCAGGGGAGAATAGTGACTTGTGTATTTTTAATGCTACAAGGTCAGAGCCTGTGTGACTATGTAAGTCATTATTTTAAACTTTCATGATACACAGTAAAATATAGACTGCTACAAAATTCACAAAAGGGGTTAAGATAAAATGGTGCTTCCAAAATATAGATTTTAGCAATACCTAGATTGAACGTAATGCAATTCTTTTGACATAACTGACCCTTCAACACTTCCTCAGGGGTAGAAAACTCTTTGTAAATACAATTTCAAATAAAGCATGCACTTCACAGCTCAGTTGTTAATTCTTTGCACTACCACTCAAAAAGATATCTTTGTTAACACAAAGCTTTGAGTGATTTGTTCAATTAAAACCAGTACCGACTCCCAAGCGTCCTTTACATTTGCAGATTGCCCAATACATTTACAGATGAATTTGTTGTCCACATTTGCATTTCTTCCAGGGAAGCACGCACCATAGCAAAAAGGCTTACTTAGCTGTCTGCTCAGCTTCGATCTCACAGCACAGGATGTGTCAGCTGAAGCATTTAAAATAATAAAATTAACCGACTTGGGACAGTTGACTTTTTACAAAAATTAGAGAAATGGTTTCTCATAAATCAGAAAAGTATGAGCACGTAGGCCCCTCCAATCCCACCCGCTTCACCACTTCGACCACTGATTTACACAAACACACACACACACACATACATATATTATGACTGCGTTGAATAAAGCAGGATTGCTCTTATCCTACCAGAGTGCTGGTGTTTCTTCCCTGACTAAAGAGATTAAAGAGAAACTTGTTCTGCATATATATGTGGGTGTGTACGTGTGTAGTATTGTGCGTAGTTTCACTGACGAAGACCATAATGCCAGACCTAAAAATGAAGAGAATTAACATAACCTTACAAGTTAATTAATGCAATTAGGAACCACAGGGATAGCTTGTTTAATTCAGCTGCAGATAGTCTTCAGTAATAACAACTAAAGCTTCAAGACTACCTCTTCTTCCAAATATACGGATGAGACAGTGCACCCATTCCTCACATTGTCTTCCTCCCATTCCATTTTTACACTGTTTCACATTTAATAAAGTGCTCTGAAACAGTGGCAAACCAAGGCAGTTGCAATAAAAAAGAATAACTAAAAAAAAATCATTCTACTGTCACATTACATATAAACTCTCAACTTGAATGTTTATAAATACTTATGTGCAGCATTTTATAAGTTTTGACTTCTGTGGACTACCAGTGAATCATTACTGGAATCCAGGGACCCAAGTGAGCGACTATTGGAAGCTAGGTACCCCTGGCCTAAGCAATTTCTATGATGTGAATTTCAAAACAAGACACAAGGATACAAAAGCAAATATACACCAAACAAATACTTAAATATTGTTTTTTTTATTCACAATTAAATATAGAAAAAACTATTTTCACCTTTTCATGTTTTCTTCTTAATGTGTAATTACTTTATTGTTTTAATGTATTAATTTGGTTATTATTAAATTTGGTAACACAATCACTGACCCCCTGATTATGTCTCATGGACCCCCCATGGAGCCTCAGACCACAGGTTAAGAACCACGCTTCTAGTATAAAATTTATCTACATATAAATCACTATTTTTAACTTTCTAATTATGGTACTGCTAATCCCAAACACTGAAGTTCTGTACTCGCTCACTTTCTTGCATATACTCAAAGGATGCATCAATCCATGGACATCAGATCATTAAAATTAAGCACGGTTCCCATCATCAGTTTGATGACCCTTGGCCTACTTTTATGCCTCAAACAGACTTATATCTGCTACTGAGTACTGAGAAACAATGGTAGGGTCAATAAGAGGAAATTACACAGAGTAATTTTGGCTCTTAGAGCTCCTTGTTCTTTCTGTTACTGTTGATACAGTCACAACACCTGCAGCCAAGGAGTTCCCATACCCCCCTTGTTTGTCAACTCACAAATGAAGTGGACACATATGGGTGGTGTGTGTATTAAAGGGACTGACATGAACGCAAATCCCAGGGGGCTCTGACACTGTTACCCCATCCACCAGCACAGTGTCCTCCTCTCCAAATACCCTGGTTTGGTAACTTACAAATGAAGTGTACTCACCTGGGGGAACAACAAATGGATGGTGTGTATAGTAAAGGGACCGACATGAATGCAAATCCCAGGAGGCTCTGATACTGTTATCCCAACCACCAACACACTGTCCTCCTCTCCAAATACTCTGGGTTGGTAACTCACAAATGAGGTTTACTCATCTGGGGGCATAACATTTGTACTATGTGTATAGTAGAAAGAGTGAATGGGCTGCAACTCACAAGAGGCACTGTTTCTCTGACTCCAAACACCAGAACAGCCTATATTTGATCAAAGAGCCCAGTTTGACAAATCACAAGGTAAGTTTACTAAGATGTGAGGGTACCTTTTGTAAAGTGTGTGTTGTAGAGGGACTGATATGACTGCTAAGGCCAGCAGGCTCTGTATCTCTCACTCCAGACCCAAGCCCAGAGTCCATATGCCCAAGTAGCCATGTCTGTGAAATCCCAAATGAAGTACATTCACCTTGGAGGATACAATATGTAAAATGATGGGAAATAGAGGGAGTGACCAGAATGCAAATCCCAATTGGCCCTGTTTCCCTATCTCCAATAACAAAACCAGGCTCACTTGCTCAAATCCATCTAGTAGAGAACTTCCAAATGAACTCTACACACCTGGGAGGATAAAAAATGTCAAGTTTGTGTAGGAGAGAGAGTGACATGACTGTAACTCCCAGGAGGCCTTGTTTCAACAACTCATAACACCACACCAGTAGTGATGTGATCAAATACCCTTGCCTGCTAAGTCACATTTGGGGTTTACTCATCTGGGAATGACCAGGATACAGACCATGCCAACTCTGAGATGTGTCTGGCTACCTAGCTCCACCTTGACCTGGTAACCCAAGATGAAACTATTGAGGACAGGAAGGACAGCTTACCCAGTGTGTACAAATATTTCTAAGGCCTCAAGCTGCATCATCAGATTTGTATTTGCAGCAGGCATGTTAGCACTGCAGTAACCACATTATGACTCCTGTCACATATGCTACAAACTCCTGGGTCTGCCTGCATCACATTCGACTAGGCCGCAAAATGGGCCAAAAACCTAGCTTGCCTAGCCATTGCTTAGCCTGCCTTGGTGGCAAGATGACATTCTCAGGCCATTCCCCAAAGGGACAATGTTTTGCACATCTCAGCAGCTGTTTCAAGCAAGGAGATCTGGCATGCTCCACAAATGTGTTGTCAATGCAACCAATACCATGTCTATCTGTCACATAAGATTACCTGCAAATCAACTATGTACAAGGTCTTAGCGAAATGTCACTGTAAACGTTTGAAGGTAGATGTCACAATACAACCAGTAACATTGTATCTTTCACATCAACAGGTCGAGCTGCCACTGGCCACACAGAGCCCACAGAAGACACTACCACTACCCCTGTGGATGAAGACCGCAGTGATGAAGATACTCCTGGACATGGAGGACGGTTCTGGCCCATCTGGACAACCTGGTCATACACCAACAGTGAGTCTCACTGTGGCCACTAAATCACCTCCCAGCCCGGTTGCCTCCACGTCATAGCAACCATGTGCTGCCAACCTGTGTCCCTAGGAGAGTGTTAACCATCTTGTGCCCCTCAGTCCAGGATCCTGAGTTGCATCACAACACCCATGACAACGATAGTCAAGGAACCAGTGGGAGGGAGCACCCTGTGGCAAGGGCACACGGCTGTGGGGTAAGGTGTGTGGGAGGGATGATGTGGGCCAGCGGGGTAAGGCCACTGGGGCTGGTCCTAGCCAGGACACGATCAGCCACGTATTGGGGGTCTATCAGATGTCCCAAGCCATGATAGGCCAGGTACCTGCCAAACTCAGAGAAATTAAGTAGTTGCAGAAGGACTTCTATCAGGAAATGCGTGAAAAGTGGAAGGTTTACAATACCAACATGGCCTCTTCAACAGGGGTGCTGAGGGACATCAACACCACCCTGATTGGGATCGACAACAACACTCTACCTCTTTCTTTGGCACATCTACACCAGGCCCTTCATCAGTGCCAGACACTGGAAGGGAGGCCCTGTCAGGGGAAGAATCTACCTCAGACACCCCTGCCTCTGTAGGAGCACACCCCTCCCACCCACACAATCAGGGACGTCGGGAAGTCCAGGAGGGGTGGATGGCAAGACACCCACCACTGCAAACAAGTGACCCCTTCCAAATTTACCTCCTTTGTGTGCCACATATTCACTCTGTTGACTGTTCTTCAACTACCTTCCATTTCCAATGGGAGGAGTACACTGGACTTTGGATTTCCAAAGCTGTGGCATCCACTCCAATGATTTCATGCAAGGAGGGATATGTTACAGGTACAGTGTCCTGCTAAGGAATACTACCAACATACACAAACACATTGCTACAAGTGTCTGATCACATCAAACATTTTATTGCACTGTACAGCAATTAGGTTGTTGAAACGTCTGGACTGTCATAGCCAAGAATGGCTGACTCATATTGTATCAAGGTATACATACCAAAGGGCAGCCCCCCCAGACCACAGAAGGAAGGGCCTTGTCAGACATTGTCAAATAGAGAAGTGGATGGTGTCACCAGCTTGAGTCTTTTCACATACCACACCAGAGTAATCCACCATCACATAAACCAAGGTACAGACAGAGGGCAATACAACAGTCCCTGATTGCAGGCCCATCATAATTAAATGACCATACATCTGGTGGTATAACACAAACATATGTCAATTTTGTGGCACAGGCACGGTGGCCGGCAATGATGAAAAACAAAAAACATCTACAGCTACATACAGGTCATACAAGAATAGTGTTTAGCCCATGTGAGGGGTGAATGCCTTGCTTTCAAAATGACAACATATCCCATGCCCACATGATGCAATCAGCGCAAAACAGCACACTAAACAAGTCCACTGTGTCATTCTGACCTTCTGCCCGAACACTGTTCAAGCTGCCTTGGTACAGGTCTCATACACCCCAAATCTGTGACCTACATTACTTGGAACAATCCATGTCTACTTTTTATGTCAGAACAGCATCAGAAACCTGCCAATGTCACAACTCTGAAATGCCCACATGAGGATGTCATAGTGAAGGTACCTATACAAAGACAAAATAGGGAGTATAGACTTAAAAACATACTTATTACACAAATCACATAGCAAGTATGTTGAAAGGAAATCACTTTGCAATGATACTGACACAAACAAAGCAGCTTTATCAAGGTGGGGATATGTCAAAGGCTAACTCTTCAAGCAGCCGTTAGCTGAATATTGCAGAGTATTAGCCCCCTAGTTGTGCCAAAACACAACCCCACACATTCTCACAAATACAGTTCTTTGTACAGTCACAGTAATTGCATTACATGACATACACTCATGAAAAGTAGCTGTTGATGAGATCTTCCCACAAGTCAGCTCCTTCCTTTCACCACTGTCATGCTGACTTGACATTTCATGAGTCTCACCTGGTGGCACTATGGGCTCCGCCTTTCATGGGATATATGGGATATTCCCCCGCAGGGCGATGTTGTGCTGCATGCAGCATGGCACAGTAACCTGACACACTTTTCACGGTGAGTAGAGGACGGCTCCACCAGTCTGGTCCAGACACCCAAATCTAGCCTTCAGGAGCCCAAAAGCCTCCTCCACTTCCCACCTTGTTCTTCCATGGGCCACACTGAAGCTAACTTCCCCTGGCGTAGTTGGATTCCTTATGGTGTAAACAACCAAGGACGGTTTGGATATGTGGAGTCTCCTATTAAGGAATGGGACATATGTGCACCAATGAGTCACTCAGTTCATGAATGTAGCACCAGACACACATAAACACAACAAGATGTGACTTACCAACCAGCCAGGCCCTCTCTGGGTACAGCTGTGACATCAGCTGGGGTATGGTGCTGATCCCCATTATGAAGGAAACATGCCCTTAACCCGGATAACTGGCGCAGACCTGTGAAATGTAGAGATCTGCAAAACATACAACTTGCATGTTGATGGAATGGAAGTTCTTTCTGTTGTGGTATACTTGTTCATTGGCCTGCAGTGGGATCAAGCCAACATGTGTGCCATCAATGGCCCCCAGCACATGTGGGATGCCTGCAAAACCATAAAAGTCAGCCTTCACATGGGCTAAATCCTCACATCAGGGAAACTGGATATAGCGGTCCAGGATTTTCAGAACTGCTGAGAGGACATCCTTCAACACCAAACTGAACATAGGTTGTGACATACCAGCTGATAGGGCCTCTATATGTTGGAAGGACCCTGTGGCTTAGAAGTGCAATACTGACATGACTTGTACAATAGGTGGTATGCTGGTTGGATAACTAATAGCTGGCATCAGATCTGGCTCCAAATGACAACATAAGTCCACTATTGTTTGCCTATTCAGACAGTACAGAAGGATAATGTGGCATTCTTCCAAGGTCTGAAGGTCTGGTAGTGGACGGTAGATCAGAGGAGCAGGTACCTCATGTGCACAATGTTTTTTCACCATCCTTTTCCTCCTCACTGACTAAAATGTGCCCATGTGTGCTAGTTTGACTACTCATGTGCCTGTTGTTGCAGCCTGTGTGGCATCAATGGGAGGAACAATGTGCAGGTATTGGTGGCCAGTGCCATATGTTTAGTTCAGCCCCATTGTGTTGTGTGAGGTTTTTAGGGTCCAGGATATTCCTTGTGTTGAATGCACATAACTAGATGGGGAGTGCCATCCACTGACATCTCTTTCCTCATGGTTGTTGTGAATGTCAGACAACATGTATGTGCATGACAGCATAAGCTGAATATGCATGTTGTCTGAGTTAGTTCAGAGTAATGTGAGCATTGTGTATGGTGCCACAGAGATTTCTTAACACATTTGTCCTTGTTAAACTGTAGTTTGGAAGGCATATCATGACTCACGCTGCCCTTCAGGTTGCCACACACACTACATGCCAAATTGCTGTTGACTACATGATGTACTGTCATGCATGGAAGTGATGGAAATGGAGCATCATGTTGGTTCTGTCAGCTCATCCTGCGGAGACCAGGGCCTGTCACGTGTATCTCCCAGTATGGGACCTAGTGTAAGCTGTGCCAGAGTCACTGGGGCCATGCAACTGTGGCACTGTGCTCACTCCCTGTCCTCCAGCAGCTCCTGTCATGAGGCTAATATGAGGCTCTGGTGGCAAATCCTGTCCAGAATGCATCATTCCTTTGACTAGATTAGGAATGAGTACAGAGGTAAGTCTTTAGTCTAAGCCATATGTGGACTTAGCACCATTATCAATGGGTTTCTTTGACTCATGACAGGTCCTTTACTCCCACAGTTCTGTTGTCACCTTCCCACAGGTCATGTTTGTCCTGAACAGGCTTATTGCACAAATGAAAGTCCCACAGTCCGGACAGTGTGTTTATTCCTGGGCGGCAATAACATGTGACTCAGTAGCTTGGTCACATAGCAGAAACTGTAAACAAAATGTCATTGTTTGTAGGGTGACATCTCTGTAGGATAGATACATATGTCCTAGGGAGTGTTCTGTTGTACAAGTACATAGCACAGAACCCCACACCCTGAAGTATGATGAGTCTGCATTTGTTATTGTGCCAGCCCACACAACGACAGGGAAGGCACTTTTTGTAACCACCAAGCTCCATGATTGTTACTCAGATGTAATGTTTGAGTTTGCACACAGTTGCCTGTAAGGACTGTATGCAGTGAGTTGTTCTCACAGAGTGTGTGAATGTGTTGGCCCATTCATGCCTAAGGAGTTTACGCTTCAGAAGCCACATATGTGTGTAGCGTTTCATAGTGGCTCACATCAAAGTACATCTTGCTAAAGCATGGGCTACATTCTGTCGGTAAGCTTGCTTATTCAATAAAGGGCCTGAGGAAGGTAGTAGGCTAGTCTGCCGATAAAAAAAATATATGTCTATAGTCATGTCCCTGTCCTTATTGGCTTGTATGTTTCACACTTGAGGAGTATTTACAAATAGAACATTTCTAGCTTGATGTTACTGACATGTATTTGACTCAACCATTAGCGATGAAACATGTGATTTGATCTCTTGATTTGTCTTTTGCATCCATGCAGGTCAGTGCCCATCAAAAGAAGGGATTAGGGTGAGCCATCACCCGGAAGGTGTGGACCATGGGTGTCCTCAGCCAGCGGAGTGCCCACTGCAGGAAAAGGTGGGAAGAGCTAAGACACTGGGCCCGGAAGGTAGCTGAGGTCCACCTGGGGATGTGCTCCCAATGCGGGCAGGGTGCCTGTCAGACCCCGACCACCCTAACGGTCCGCATACAAGAGTGTGTCACCATTGTTTATTGGCTAACAGATTCCCTCATGTGTCATGGCATGTAATTTGGCATGTACAACTGCAGTAGCAATGAGGGACATGACATGTAGGTCTAGAATATTTAGCCACAATGTGCATTTCTATGTCATTGATGTGGCAGCGGGTAGCAAAGTGCACTGTCCATGTGAAATGGGTAAGGTGCTTAACTTGACTGTTGGCATGCATCATGGAGTGCCTTGCAGTTATGTTGAAATCACATGTGTTTGGGTACAAGCATTCATCCACAGACAGACATGTGGGTCTGCATGAACATAACAGAAGCAATGATGTAACTTGCATTTGGGCAACATGTTGACTGCCTTCAACAAGTACTTGCAAATCTCTGGGCCTATCCAACATTCAAGGGACTAATGGCATCTAGTGATGCACTCAGAGTATGCCATTGTAAGGGGTGCCAGTCTTTAGTGGTGATTACCATGGTGCTTGCTGATTTGTTGTGCTGTGGATTTTGGGGACATCTCTTGCTGACATATTGCACATGATGTCTACAGTATCCATTTCCGTGCCACATGTGTGACCTGAGTAACATTAATACTCCCTCATTGACTCTACTGGGACAAATATCACTTGGTAAATTGTACATTGTTGATATGTTTGCAGTGTGACATGGGTATGTCCATGTCACCTTCTCCAGGCTATAGTAATTTTAGCATCAATGTGGAAGGATTTTGGAGCATCATGTCTTATTGTTGGGTCATTATGTATGTGACAATAGATGTGTGCATGACCTTGTGTGTGATCTGTTGGAATGCATTTGGCATTAGCCTGCTATTTTATGACAACAGGTAACTGAGGTCTGCTCTATGGGGCAAAGCTTTGAGGGTAATGAGGTCTACTACTTGTTGAATGGTTACTGTGATTGCACAACTTCAGCCATGCAATTGCAGTTGTATCAGAACCTTATTTTCCTGTGGGCAACTGTTGACAGTTCAGATGGCATGCATGCACGTGGTATGGTACATATATGGGACACTTATGTGGAATTTGTTGTTGGGGCTTACTTGATATCATGGTGATGTTTGCTAATCAGAACTGTAGTTCAAGTTGATCCTAGACCTGTGATGACTCTACTTCACTTTGTATTTGCAGCATCAGCACTGCCAAGTGAAGGAGACAGGGCACAGCTGAGTGGGGAAGCATCTGGCCACAGGACACCACAGACATAGAGGGACCCAGTGGCCTGAAGGGCGAGGGAAGTGCCACGGGGAGACCAGAACATCCGCTGCATCATTGGATTCTTCCTCCAGTGGACACTCCCTAGTGGTGGCGGACCCATTGGGGAATCCCCTAGTACCATTCTTGTTTGCCACCCCGCATTCTGTCACTCGCCTTCCAGTTGCTCCCCGCACAGTTGGCCATGCTCGCTCACTCAAGAGGGTGGGGGTCTCCTTTGCTGCAGGCACCTCCGCCCCAGCCCCTGTTACCCCTGCTGCCCTCAGTGAGGAGGCTACTGACCTCTTGAGAAGTATCTCTGTGGGTCAGTCAGCCATTGCAAATGCCAACCAGGGACTGGCAACCTAACTCTAGCAAATTAATGCATTCTTGGAAGGCATTCATGTTGCAATGGCTTGCCGACAGAGATCTTTTTCAGACTTGGGCCTCCACACTGACTGTCAGCCCCACCTCCCGTCCCCCCTCTACCTCCCTCTTTCCAATCCAAATCCCCCTTCCCCTACATATCCAAAGCACATTGATCTGCATGCACCCAACACCACACACAAGCAGCACACACAGACACAAGCACCACAATACACATGCCACACAAGCAAAAAACATACACCCACATACACATCACCCCCAACATCCACCACAACCATCAACCCGCAGCCACCACCCCAACAGACACACAGATATCCACCACTACCAGCATACCTGCAGGCACTACCCCAACAGACACACACACACATCCACCACTCCATCTGGAGCATCTCCACCACGCAGACCCCCAAGGCACACACATGCACTCATTCATCCATGCAACAGACACCAACCAAACACAAGCATACCTCCCAGAAGCACACACCCATGACATCCACAGCAACACAGCAGACAACCACACCTTCAACCTCCAAAACCCCACCCCCTTCTGATGACTGTCCCTGTGTTCCTAAGTCTTCTTTTTTGTTTGAGCTTGCCCTTTCCTCTGTTCCCTCCACTGTGTCCCAAACCCAATGTAGTGTGGTTAGTTTTACGTATCCTTTGCGCGTTAGCTTCAGGCTTTAGGCCTTTGTGCACTTTGCCCTGGATGTATTTTATTCATTTGCTGGCAGCTTAGAGCCTCTGTGCACTTTGCTCTAAATGCTTTTTATTAGGCTTCATACTGTTATTTTTTAAATAGCCAGTTCTACGGTTTTGTTTTTTATTCATATCACACTGTTTTGCCTACTTCAGCACTGGAGTTCTCCATAACACATTCACTCTGTACTTCAGTCAAGGATACAGTCTGGTACATTGCGGATAGACGTGGTAGGAGTTTAGACTTGGCATTCCTGCGTAGGGACATTTTGTGATCACGCTGACATGTTAGTTATAAAATCACTTCCTTGTCCCAATACACGCAAGAGGGAGATTCCGACCAGGGAACCACAACTAGACGCTGACTGCCTCGTTGCAGATGCTGAACCAGATCACAGGCCTTTGCTCAGGTATGAGGGCTGATGTCTCCCCAGTGATTCTGAAAGGCAAGCTAGAAGCTTAACATGCTGTGCTCTAAATAGAACAACCAGAGGGAGAGTAGAAACTGTTAGGCACTATGATAGCTTTGTTCTTATGTTTTACTCTCCTGGTGACTATTTCAATCCTACTGTGTTGTATTGTTCTGGTTATTGCGGCTCACGCCTTATTATCTAAAATACAGTCGTTTTATTAAAACATTATATAAAACTTATACTGTCTTTGTCATTTGTATATGAGATCATATTGTAAATGAGAGAGTTGGTTTGGATCTGAGTGACCACGACTTCCCTGAGAAGTTCCAAAGATGTCATGCGCTCGGCTGCCCAATCATCTCTTCCCTGTGGGAGAAATGAGGCACTGCTAGTTAGCCGGAGCAAAAACCGGATTTAGGGTGACAGAGTTCCTTACACGTGGGTCAGACTCAGTCCTCCACACCGTTATCGATCCTGCTGCCTAGAAATCCAGTAGTCTCATTTAGGATAATGAGAGCCCACGCGACATGGCGCCGCCAACGATTGGTCTGGCTCTGAATTTCGGGTCCGGCTGACTCTCTCGGTCTCATATATATATTGATTCCTTGGTTCCGTATACGGAGACGTCCGTGGCACTGAGGATTTCCGCCACCGCAATATAGGTAGATCCTATTAATTGTGGTTGGTTGTTCAAGCTTGAACTTCAAAAGGAAAACCCCGATATTGGTGTGCCTTCTCTGACCTAGTGCTATTTTTTACAAATGGCGAATCCTTATGTAGTGAATATAGCAATCAATATGCGTCACCCGCTCACAGGACATCTGATAGCACATGGACTGACGGTCCAGGGGGGTCCGGTCACTTTTGTGGTGGACGCCCATGCAGCCTATAGAACAGAACTTTTTTATTCTTGGGTCGTATTTCCGGCAGTTGATGGGGGTACAAATACTTTTCACGAATACACTGTTGCGAATGTCCCTGGACAATACAGGGCTTACGCATACTTAGAGATACCTTTATCTTATCAAGAACACCATAATTGGCTTGATGGCGCCCTCCCACACACAGTAGCACAAGTGAGGTTAGGTCCACTGAGTAATGATGGTCCGACCTGGCCTTTATTGGCTACTTACACACCATATCCTGCGGTTGCCAATTTGGCAGTGGCTGACGTGCGTCGTTTATATATAGATTTAGCAACTACATACAGAAGACTGGTTCAGTTTGTAATGCAGGCATTAAATACTAATGCAGCGCGTGCTGCTCCGGCTCACCTACAAGCAGTGGTTCCGGGTATCAATCCGGCCACTGTACACTCAGTTATGGGTAAGGTACCGGCTAAACGTGAGGAGACTCCATTTTGGCTGGCACAGAAAATTAATACGCTGGAAGCAGTATTTCCCCATACGGGACCTCAGGATAAACATAGAATATTGACAATGTGTTTGCCGTATGGGATGGTTCCTCCGGTGGACCTTTGTAATACCTGGGGCACGGTGTTTGCCGCGCTCTACACTACAGCACACAGTACACCGACATTAGCTAATTTACCGGAATTGCTTAAACAAATTCAAGATGAATATGGGGCTGCCCCTGCCTTAGATTTGGGCATGCAGTTAATGGGCAATTTTGCCGCAGTTTCTTCTATTATTTTGAGTAAGCTCAAGGGAGAGGCGGTAGCACTAGCAGTGCAAATGCGTCTTCAGGACGTTCCGCAGATTAATCAAGAGCGGGAACTTCCGAGAATAATAGCAGAAAATTATTCCAGTATTGGTCGCGATAGCCTAGGGGCTAGACCACAAAAACCCCAATTACAGGGTAAAAATAATAAAGATAATGCTAAACAGCAGCAACCTGAGGGTACTAAAAAGCGCTGGGAAAAGAAACAGCAAACACCTAAGAAAGATGGGGGACAGTCTCCGCAACCGGAGACCCCACAGAATAGGTATAATCTCAGGAATAGGGATAATTTGAAGACGCCTGATAGATATCAATATACTGATACACGCCAATCTCGTTCCTTTCAGGACTCCTCAGAGAAGAGAAGTGAGAGAGGTGGGCGGTCAGAGCGGAGGACGGAGTACGTGAAACCGAGACAGGATTCACAACGCTCAACGGAGGTTTCTATTAAACAAGAAGAGAAACCGCTGCAACAAAAACAGCAATTTAAAAAGAAGAAAGTGGCAGCAGTCTCAGTTAGACATGCCGCTCAAGAAGAGAGTTCTCTTGACGAACAAGACATGGGTGTTAGCACTGTTAGACAGCGCGGCAGAGGTCACAATAGTTCGCCGGAGTCTTCTAGAGCATCTGGAGGTGAAAGCAACTGATGACTTCATACAAGTCGAAACGGCGGATATGCGAGTCTCTGATCCTGATAGAGTATATCAAGTGACTCTGCGATTAGAAGGGGACATTGACCGCATTGTACACGCCATCTTTTGGGACCATGTGGTAAAATCATATGATGTTCTGCTGGCCGAACAGGATTGGCCACCTGACTTTGTTCGCGACTGTCCGGTTGGGGAGGAGGTTATTACACCTTCCTTCTCACCACTTGTTCCGAGAGAACTAGCGGAGTCCTATAGTAAAACATGGGCTCTAGCACAGGCTCCCGCCCTATATAGAAATAACGTGGGGTGGGATAGACAATCACCTTATCATGTAATTCCAATAAAGGGCGAACCTCAGCCACAGCCGCAGTATCCTATCAAATTTGAGGCAAGGGCATCGGTTAGGAAGATTCTTACACAATTGGAGTACCAGGGTGTAATTGAGCCCTGTGTCTCGCCGATCAATAATCCCTTATTTCCGGTTGCTAAACTGGACCATTCATATAGGATAGTGGTGGATTACAGACATTTGAATAGTCATACACGCACATATGCAATACACAATTCACATAGCGCAGCGCTTATGAATAATATAGTACGTAAGAAATATAAAACAACGTTAGATATCTCGAATGGATTTTTCTGCCAAAATATAGCACCTGAAAATCGGGACTATACCAGTTTCAGTGCGTTTGGCTCTCAGAAAAAGTTTTGTCGTTTGCCTCAGGGGTATAAGAATAGCCCAGGACTGTTTTCGGCTCGTGTGACTGAAATGCTGCACAAGTTGGACCATGAAGCGTTATCATATGTTGATGACATATATCTGACAGACAATGAGATTTTGCAACATCTAAGGCGTGTCTCGTGCATTGTTGTGGGGTTTGCTGATATTGGCTATAAGTTTAATTTTAAGAAATCAAAGATTGCCTTCCTCAGCGTCATCTTCCTGGGATATGAGTTGTCGAGTGAGGGCAAGAGCTTAACGCCACATTTTTTGGAGAAATGTGCTTTGTTGCAGCCTCCTAATACGGTTCGGAAGCTCCAGTCATTGTTGGGGTTTCTGAATTTTTGGCAGAACTTACATTCCTGATTATGCTACGCGTATAAAACCCTTATACAAGTTGATTCGTCCGAATTTTTATGGTAGATTTTGGACGATTGAGCATACACATATCCTACGAGATTTACAGACTGATCTCTTAGCAGTTAAACACTTACACACACGGGACAATAAGACACATTTAGTCATCAGGGTGATACCTGGGGCTGTTGGGTTTACATATGTCCCCTTTAATGAGGGTGAGACAGTCCCGATTGCATACAAGTCCCACTTGTATTCTGCTGCAGAACAACGATTTGCACAGACTGAGAAAATACTCACTGCAGTACAGATGGCTGTGATTAAAGAAAGACCGCTTGCCCAGGGCGAACGCATCATTGTCGTTTCCCCGATTCCTGCCTTAGAGGCTGTTACAAAAGCGAGTGTTCCTAATTCGAAAGCTATACACCCGCAATGGATACAATGGGCTACGTCTTTGACAGCCACTGATGTAGATTACATATTTGACCCTAAACTGCGGACTCAAGAATTTCTTCAATATGAAATGGAGTACCCAGTTCCTGCTGGTACGTTGCCTATTGACCAATATCAGGTGGTCATGTATACCGATGGCTCTGCGCAACCAGCGGTTGGGACTAAACAACAGTATTCTGCTGCATGTGCGGTGGTGAGCGGCACTATGGAGGGGGAAGTGTTCTGCCCCCGACATATTTATACTAAAACATTGGGAGATTGCACGGCACAGCTGGCTGAGCTCAAAGCTCTATTGTTAGCGTTGGAGCACGCAGATCCGGCGATTTTGACCTTGCTGGTCTGTGACTCCTACTACTGTGTTCAGTCTTTCAATGAATATCTGCACTATTGGAAGTTGAATGGGTTCAGAGATTCTAAAGGCAACACCATTAAACATAAATTGTTGTGGGGTAAAGTTGCGGATCAGAAAGAAACGCTTCCTAAGGTCCATGTTGTGCATACACTTAGACACCAGCGCGTTGGAATACAGGTTGCTGGGAATACTTTGGCTGATGTAGCCGCAAAGTCGGCAGTGGCTGTCACCACTGTGGCTGCAGTGACTCGTTCGAGTTCCAAACCAGACACAGAGATTTCGGCTGCCATAAAAGCTACAGCTGATGGCACGCCATTTCCTAAAGGATTTCCTTCTAAATATAGATACTGCTTGAGTAGTGCGCTGAATGCTATTGTTAATATTCCAGGCATTGGTGTACGTGAACTAACCAATAGAATTGAGAGACCTCGATTAATTTATGCAGCACATGAGGGGGTGGCGTCTGCACATGCTGGTGTGGCTGCCACGATTTCACTTTTACAGGCTCGTTACTGGTGGCCTGGTCTCTATAAAGAGACAAAGCAATATGTCCTTTGTTGTGACGTTTGTCAACAAATTAAAGCTTCGTCGGCTAGACGCCCGCAGCAGACGCCCCTTCTGATTTTTAAATAAACCATTACATTGTGTGTACTTGGATCATTGTGGTCCGCTGACACCAGATAGTGCATACAAATATATATTGGTTGCTGTAGATTCGTGCTCCAGATTTGTGTGGGTATGGCCACAACGCTCGGCTGACGCTCGAACTGTTATTAAAGATTTGCGCATCTTTGTCGATACATTTGCAGTTGCAGCTTTTCTTTCGGACCAGGGCCCTGCTTTTGCCTCTAAGGCATTCAGGGACACCATGGCTTCATTGGGGGTCCACCTCCAATTCTCGTCTCCATTTCATCCCGAGGGAAATTCTGTCGTGGAGCATTTAAATCGTGATTTAAAGCAATCCTTAACGGCCAGAGTTAAAGGTACGGGTCGTGGTTGGCTAGCCCACCTGTATGGAGTACAGTGAGCACTTAATAACTTGCTTAGAAGGTCACTGGGGGGTCGTACTTCATATGAGTGCCTGTTTGGAACACGAATGTATGTTCCTGATCTAGGTGGTCCTGGTGTGGAGGCGGCGGAAACGCCCTTTGACATAAATGATCGTGTCACTGTTTTACAGGATTTACAACAATTCTGTGAAGATAACTCTTCTGCAAGTGCTGCCTCCTCAGGAATTAAGGACGAACCAGTAACTCCTACTGGTTGGATACCCAGGATTGGGGATCTAGTGCATGAAAAGGTCGCAGTAAAGAAAGAATTTGGCCCTTCTTATCGAGCACCTGTCCCTGTGTTAGGGGTAAGCGGCACGAGAACTGTGATTTTACCGCCGCTGCAAGGGGCCAAAGGGAATCGCTTTGTTTCCATTGATAATGTCAAGTTACAACATGTGGCCAATTCTGCACAGCAGACCAAGAGGGACACCCAGTAGTTCCGGAATCCCTCTCACTACTGGGGAAGAAGTCCCGCTGCAGGTGATTTACACTGACGCTGTTTCCTCTCCGAGCTTGGGGAGGGTGGAAGATGATCTTGCGATTGTTCCACAGACATCGATTAATTTGGAATCTTTTGATCAAGTTGCTGTACGTTCTACTGATGTTTCTGAACATGTGGTTTATAGTGTGCCAAGGCGAGACCCTCCATCTGATTCTTTGTTCACGGTTGCACCTTTTGCAAGAACTGCCTCTGGCTGCTTCAACGACACTAATGATGCAGTGTCCAGTTCCTCGTCCTCGATGTCTCCAATCCAAGGTCCACGTAAGCTGCTGGGATGGCTTAAACGCAAATATTTTGTTTTTCCTTGGAACTATTTGTGGCTTTTTATGGCTGTAATGACTCTTTTTTTGTGGTTGGGATTTGTGGTTACTTTTTTTCTGGTAATACATGGTCATTTTCTTCCTGATCGATCTGACATTGAGCACGTGGAGACTGTGTTGAAACCACATTTTTCGTCTCGCATGGTTCGAAGAGACTTGTCCAAGGTAAACATTTCTGCAATACCGATTCTGGATGGGATTGTGTGGGATAAAGTAATGTTTGATATATATGGTCCCACTGAATTGATTCAAATACTGTATGTCCTCAAGTTATCAATGAATTATATTGTTATACCAGGCATTGTTTCTGATGATTGGGATGTGAAGACAGTAGATTCTATGCTAACAGATTTGCAATATTATACTGTCTATGACGATGAAGATGCTTACCAATTTAGAGATAATCATGGTGACATGTTTTGCTACAACTATTATGGACACCACTTTATTCATAGAGCTAGTAGCCCTAAGTCCATATTTAATTCTGTGCAATGGGAACATTGCTCGACTCCTCCACAAGGGAGTTCGAAAACGTATTATGATAAATTTGCATATTTTTCTGGGCATGATCAACGAAATGCTAAGTCTTACTATTTTAAAGTTGCACCGTATTCTAATAAGCAAAAGTTATTGACCGATACTAAATTAGTGTATTCAAATTTGTTTGTATCTAAACTTTCGGTCGAGGGGTATGAATACTGGTTTAAGACTGTTGACTTGAAAAGTGTTTGGGGTTCGAAAAATTGGCAGATGCGAGGCAGGGACACATTATTTCGAGCATGTATTATCCCTGTGCAGATGATTTTCCTCAATGACACAGTACAACAGACTAGCTGTTTGGGCTTGGCAACAATTAGAGAGTTAACTTTGCCTAGTATACCTGTCCCTTCCAAATTAAACAACTGGCAGCACTATGTGAATGCTACTTTTAGTGAATTTGCACATTGGGTCCAGAATGGTACGCTTAACACTTCATCTATACATCCGGGCGGGTGGTTATTATGGCCTGTAGACACTAATAAGTGTCATCAACGTTTTGTCACCTCTTCAGGGTGGTTTAGGACTAGTAGGGCGACCCTCGTTACATTTCACCAGAGCATGCTGATGTTATAACTACATACAGCGTGGGGAAGCTTTGTCAGCCATGGTTGAAATCATCCACGCTGGATGCAGTTAAGTCACATCTCACGTTACTGTCTAATGATACTGATTTACAAGATTTTTTGTCAGGTACCACCGAAGAAAAGATTTTTATACGAAGTTTATAATGAGATTTGGAAGCTTTCACAACAGGAGGCTGCAGCCCGGTTGAGGCAGATTGATCAGGAAAATGCAAAAAGACTTAATGGCATGCATCCCCTTTCTGACTGTGTTTACACGATTGACAGCATTGTTTTCTCTGCTATTGACATTATTAAATCGGACATGTCTTCTTTATATCATGGGCAGAGTCAGACGCGGTCCATCATGCAGCTGGGTTGGACTATTCAGACCTTGAAGGCAGGTCGCGTTCCATGGCAGCACATTCGTGCGAGAGAGATCTTTGTCTCCTTTAATTTGACTCGTCAACAACAGCTGATGGCTAAAAAGGAAGCGACGTATGTCATGTTGAATATTGAGAAATTGGAGAAACTGCCTTTCACGGTTGCTGAGATTCCGTCAGCTGAGTGGTTGATTCATGGGGTTATTAATCTGCCTATCTCCACTCAGCAATTTACTTCTTGTTTGAAGCACATTCCGGTGGGTAGATATGAACTATTGGGAGACAGTTACATACTCGAGGTGTGGGAGCTTCCCTTTCAATACAGATGTATTAATGGTTTGAGGGAGGTTTTTCTTAGCGGTAGTGAATGCGAAACTTCTGTCAGCCATTCTATGGTTTGTAAACAGCTGTCCTTGCAAGGAGCGTGTAACGCTTCGATTGCTAACTTAGCTTGTTATCTGAAGGGAGTTCCAGTCCCGGTTATTAAAAACACTTTCCAGGTGCTTTCTAACAGCAGTTACATTGTTCTTAACAGCGAATGCTGCTGTGGCATGCGTGCCGGAATAGTTTACGTTGTCGTTGTCAACAGGGCCGTTACGTGCTGCGGGAATGTGTTGTTTCCCCCCACTCAAATTAGGGAGGTAGCGGACATCTGGCCTCATATTGCTACTTCCAAGGTTAATATCGACAAGTTGAGTCAGCTAAAAGCTTTATTGTTTCAAAAGCATGTGGCCCTTACATCTGCTAGCGAGACCTATGCACTTCAGGTGGCAAGGTCATCAGCGGAAATACAGTCTCTTTTGAATACTAACTTTCCAAGTCACTTCGGTGAACTTGTGGGACGTATATTTAATGCATCCAGCACTGCTGGTATTGCACATTTTTTCAAAGCCGTTGGTGTTGGTTTTGCTCACACCTTCTCTTCCATATTCGGTTTGATACCTTCGGCTATACACTCTATTTTCGGAAGCATTTTTGGGGGTTTCCCGATTACTTTGGCTTTATTGGCTGGTGTCTTGCTATTGTTGCTATTTTTTCGCAATGGCTGTCCCGCCACAACAAGATCCTATATTGCTGCTCCCGTCAGCGCAGCTGTGTCATGAACGCATGATGCAGCATTTTGGAGCGACACTCCTGGCCCATTTGGAGTGTGACTGGTCTCTGTCATTCCGACCGGTTTTGGATTGTGTGCACCCCATGTTTCGGTGCCTTTGGTGCTCGTTTGAACATGCACTGGCTCTCTGTCTCTCGCTGCAGCGCCCTCCAGTGGTCGATCCTGATCTGTTGATGTTCCCGATTAGGGCTCATTCCCAGACTTGTGCACTACGGTTGCGTTTGCTTCGTGAGGCAGTTTATGAGATTCCCTTCCTGGAGGAAGATGGTTTTGTCTCATTCATAGGCCCTGCACGGGGTGGCGCCCTGAATGGTTTTGGGGCTTTGGAACACACCTGCTCCAAGGTACTTTGTGGCGTGGATCTTCCGATATTGACATATATCGAAGTGGAGGAGCTCCTACTCTCTATTGCTTCTGTTTAACAATTGGATTTTTTTCCTCTCCTGCAAAATTGACATTATATTGAATTTGGCTTTATTGTCACATGTTTTCTAAATTTATGACTTTGTTGTCTTCTGACCTTGTCGAACTATGTATATAATTTTAGGTATTGTTTATATCTGGGGCATATTTTTTTATTATTGGAACCACTTGCTACCGACAAGGGGAGGGTGTAGTGTGGTTAGTTTTACATATCGTTTGCGCGTTAGCT
Source organism: Pleurodeles waltl (assembly GCF_031143425.1). Classification (NCBI taxonomy): domain Eukaryota; kingdom Metazoa; phylum Chordata; class Amphibia; order Caudata; family Salamandridae; genus Pleurodeles; species Pleurodeles waltl. The sequence continues at coordinate 729,765,612 of NC_090444.1, forward strand.
TCAGGCTTTAGGCCTTTGTGCACTTTGCCCTGGATGTATTTTATTCATTTGCTGGCAGCTTAGAGCCTCTGTGCACTTTGCTCTAAATGCTTTTTATTAGGCTTCGTACTGTTATTTTTTAAATAACCAGTTCTACGGTTTTGTTTTTTATTCATATCACACTGTTTTGCCTACTTCAGCACTGGAGTTCTCCATAACACATTCACTCTGTGCTTCAGTCAAGGATACAGTCTGGTACATTGCCAATAGACGTGGTAGGAGTTTAGACTTGGCATTCCTGCGTAGGGACATTTTGTGATCACGCTGACATGTTAGTTATAAAATCACTTCCTTGTCCCAATACACGCAAGAGGGAGATTCCGACCAGGGAACCACAACTAGACGCTGACTGCCTCGTTGCAGATGCTGAACCAGATCACAGGCCTTTGCTCAGGTATGAGGGCTGATGTCTCCCCAGTGATTCGGAAAGGCAAGCTAGAAGCTTAACATGCTGTGCTCTAAATAGAACAAGCAGAGGGAGAGTAGAAACTGTTAGGCACTATGATAGCTTTGTTCTTATGTTTTACTCTCCTGGTGACTATTTCAATCCTACTGTGTTGTATTGTTCTGGTTATTGCGGCTCACGCCTTATTATCTAAAATACAGTCGTTTTATTAAAACATTATACGTTTTATTAAAACATTATATAAAACTTATACTGTCTTTGTCATTTGTATATGAGATCATATTGTAAATGAGAGAGTTGGTTTGGATCTGAGTGACCACGACTTCCCTGAGAAGTTCCAAAGATGTCATGCGCTCGGCTGCCCTATCATCTCTTCCCCGTGGGAGAAATGAGGCACTGCTAGTTAGCCGGAGCAAAAACCAGATTTAGGGTGACAGAGTTCCTTACATGTGGGTCAGACTCAGTCCCCCACACCGTTATCGATCCTGCTGCCTAGAAATCCAGTAGTTAGGATAATGAGAGCCCACGCGACACCAAGAGGCCCTGACCCACCTCCCAACTCCTCCCTTCCACATCCAAGTCCTCCCCTAATTCCCTGCAAGCACCCATACCCCTCCTCCCAAGAAGAAGCCCACCTCTCCCAAGAAACAGCCCACCCCTCCCAAACCCACCCCTCCCAAATTCAACCCCCCAAAAGAAGATCCTTCAGGTGGCTTTCTGCTCACTTGATGGCCCTTCCTTTGGAGTTTCCATGGCAGTTAGGAGTAAAGGGATGGCAGCATGATGTGCCCATGCTACCATACATGGACTGGCCAATGGCCTTGGACTTTACCTATTTAATGTTAATAAAGCCAAACTGTTGATTTTGGGGGTTTACATTTGTACTTCTTTCCTTTCTTCCTCTATGTTGTTCCTGAGTGACTTTTGTTGTCTGCCTACAGTTGTGTGTCTTACAGCCTGCTTGCTGATCCATTTGCTTTTAATTGCAGTATCTGACTTTGTGGGTAGTGATGGTGTTCCCCAAGACAAGGATATATGTTGATTGTATTGATATGTGGGTGTAAATGCAAAGGAGGTGTCATGGCATTGTATGTTGTTTGTTATGGTAATTATTTCACCTTATGTTGTCCAATGTGAGTATGTATGTGTTAGACTTGTTCCCCTGATATGGATTATTTATTCATCTGATGTGTGTCAGCTTGAGTTTTGTTTGTGCACACATGGAGCATTTTCAATTTTGCTACCTTTGTTTGCATTTGACTGTGCATGTGTCCATTTAGCTATGTGCACCTTCTAGCTAGTTCACGTAGAGGTATGTACCAGGCAGTTAAGTTGTATGTGCTTTGTTGACTTGCACATCCCCATTGTACATATAGGCATGTCATTTGGTTCTAGTATTGCTTTTCCCAGTGATACCTGAAGGACCAGTTCTGATGTCAAAATTGTTTCATGGTGTAGGAGGCTGGCCTGGCTTATAGTGGGTACCAGATGGTACTTACACCTTGTACCAGGTCCAGTTATCCCTTATTAGTAGATTAGTAGTGCTCTAGCAGCTAAGGCTGATAGAGGTAGCTATAGCAGAGCAGCTTAGGCTGAACTAGGAGACATGCAAAGCTCCTACTATACCATTTATATCATCTAGCACTATATCATAAGAAACACAATATTCAGAGTTACTAAAAATAAAGGTGCTTTATTTTAGTGACAATGTGCCAAAAATATCTCAGAGGATATACCCCCTTAGGAGGTAATTAAAATACACAAAATATACACAAAACCAAAATCAGGTAAGTAAACAGTTAGAAAAGTAGTGCAAACACTGTAGAATACAATACGATGCAATAGGACACAATAGGCCTAGGGGCAACACAAACCATATACTCCAAAAGTGGAATGCGAACTACGAATGGACCCCAGGCCTAGTGTAGCGTCTAGAGGGTTGCTGGGAGTGTAAGAAAACACTAAGGGTATCCAAGATACCCCACCCTAAGACCATGAAAAGTAGGAGTAAAGCTACCCTACTACCCCGGAAACACACTAAAGTCGTGATAGGGGATTCTGCAAAGGCAACAACTGACTGCAAAGCACTGAAGATGGATTCCTGGACCTGAGGACCTGTAAAGGAAGAGGACCAAGTCCAAGAGTCACGCAAGTGTCCGGGGGGGCAGGAGCACACTAAACGCCGGACGAAGGTGCAAAAGGGCTGCCTCTGGGTGGAAGAAGCTGAAGATTCTGCAACAACAGAAGGTGCCAGGAACTTCTCCTTTGCACAGAAGATGTCCAACGGCGTGCTGGAGGATGCAGAGTTGTTTCCATGCAGAAAGACTACAAACAAGCCTTGCTAGCTGCAAGAGTCAGGGTTGAAGCAAATGGGTGCTACCCAGGCCCAGAAAGGACCAGGAGGTCGCCCCTTGGAGAAGGAGACAGAGGATGCACTCAGCAAGACAGAGAGCCCACGCAGAAGCAGGCAGCACCCGCAGAAGCACTTGAACAGGCATTCAAGAAATCTGAGCATGGCAGTCATCTCAGCACTATGAAGGAGGGTCCCACAAAGCCGGTGGTCAACTCAGTGAGCTGAGCAATGCAGGACGGAGTGCTGGGGACCTGGGCTATGCTGTGCACAAAGGATTCCTTGCAAAAGTGCACAGAAGCCCTAGCAGCTGCAGTTCACGCTGTACACAGGATTACTGTGTGGTGTTGGGAGGCAAGGACTTACCTCCACCAAATTTGGACAGAAGCACCTCTGGACTGTCGGGGTCACTGGATCCAGCTCCTGTGTTCCAGGGACCATGCTTGTCAAGGTGAGAGGGGACCCAGAGGACCGGTGATGCAGAAGTTTGGTGCCTGCGTTAGCAGGGGGAAGATTCAGTCGACCCACAGGAGATTTCATCTTGGCTTCCAGTGCAGGGTGAAGGCAGACAGCCCTCAGAGCATGCACCACCAGGAAACAGTCGAGAAAGCCGGCAGGATTAGGCGCTACAATGTTACTGGTAGTCTTCTTGCTACTTTGTTGTGGTTTTGCAGGCGTCCTGGAGCAGTCAGCGGTCGATCCTTGGCAGAAGTCGAAGAGAGAGATGCAGAGGAACTCTGGTGAGCTTTTGCATTCGTTATCTGACGAGAAACCCACAGGAGAGACCCTAAATAGCCCTCAGAGGACCTAACCAGGTAAGCACCTATCAGGAAGGGTCTCTGACGTCACCTGCTGGCACTGGCCACTCAGAGGCCTCCATTGTGCCCTCACACCTCTGCATTCAAGATGGCAGAGGTCTGGAACACACTGGAGGAGCTCTGGACACCACACCTGGCGTGGTGATGGACAGGGGAGTGGTCACTCCCCTTTCCTTTGTCCAGATTCCGGCCAGAGCAGGGGCTGGGGGATCCCTGAACCGTGTAGACTGGTTTATGCAAGGAGGGCACCATCTGTGCCCTTCAAAGCATTCCCAGAGGCCAGGAGAGGCTACTCCTCTCAGGACCTTAACACCAATTTCCAAAGGGAGAGGGTGTAACACCCTCTCTCAGAGGAAATCCTTTGTTCTGCCTTCCTGGGACTGGGCTGCCCAGACCCCAGGAGGGCAGAAGCCTGTCTGTGGGTTGGCAGCAGCGGTAGCTGCAGTGAAAACCCCAGAGAGATAGTTTGGCAGTACCCAGGGTCCATGCTGGAGCCCCGGGGATGCATGGGATTGGCACCCCAATACCAGATTTGGCATGGGGGGACAATTCCATGATCTTAGACATGTTACATGGCCATGTTTGGAGTTACCATTGTGAAGCTACATATAGGTATTGACCTATATGTAGTGCACGGGTGTAATAGTGTCCCCGCACTCACAAAGTCTGGGGAAATTGCCCTGAACAATGTGGGGACACCTTGGCTAGTGCCAGGGTGCCCCCACACTCACCAAGTGAGGGTTAGACATATAGGTGACTTATAGGTTACTTATGTGCAGTGTAAAATGGCTGTGAAATAACGTGGATGTTATTTCACTCAGGCTGCAGTGGTAGTCCTGTGTAAGAATTGTCTGAGCTCCCTATGGGTGGCAAAAGAAATGCTGCAGCCTATAGGGATCTCCTGGAACCCCAACACCCTGGGTACCTAGGTACCATATACTAGGGAATTATAAGGGTGTTCCAGTATGCCAATCAGAATTGGTGAAAATGGTCACTAGCCTGCAGTGACAATTTTTAAATCAGAGAGAGCATAAACACTGAGGTTCTTGTTAGCAGAGCCTCAGTGATACAGTTAGGCACCACACAGGGAACACATATAGGCCACAAAATATGAGCACTGAGGTCCTAGCTGCCAGGATCCCAGTGACACAGGCAAAAACAAACTGACACACAAGTAGAAATGGGGGTAACATGCCAGGCAAGATGGTACTTTCCTACAACTTTCCTACACATGGGCAGTTGCAAGGTGATATGTATCCTAGGGCAATCTCCTTCCCTGGGTGTTCCTGTTGGCCCCATCCCAATTGTGCAGGAATTGTTTACATAGTGAGGTTTGTATATTTCTCTCTCTATGCAATGTGCATCTTATTGTCATTTCATGGTGTTGCATTTTGTGTGATGTGTGTGTCCGTTGCAGGGCTCTTTACTGGGAGTGTTTTTTGTGTTCCATGCCACATCCATACATGTGTGCATTGAATGTGACAACAGTCCATGGCATATGTGGAATGTGAGTGTGTGAGTTGTATTTGGATATGTGATGTTGGTGTATTGTTGGTGTTGTGTGAGACAATGTTGTGTACACTTCACTGTCACTGTGCCTAAAATGTGCAGACATGTATTTTTGTGTGCGGTGCAGTGTGAGAGACCTGCACAAATGGGGCATATTATGACCATGCATGTGTCCTTCTTTGTGTATAATTCCAACTGTGTACACAATGACAAGTGTACTTGTTGCCCGTAGTGTGACCCCCCATATCATATGGATGACAGTGGAACGATCTGTTGTTAGGATTAATAACACAGGTAGGTGTGTATACTCACAGAAGGATGCGCCCACTGTGGCGTGGATTTTGTGCACCTTCGTGCACTCATAATGTGGTAGGACAACTGATGTTATAACTACATACAGCGTGGGGAAGCTTTGTCAGCAATGGTTGAAATCATCCACGCTGGATGCAGTTAGGTCACATCTCACGTTACTGTCTAATGATACTGATTTACAAGATTTTTTGTCAGGTCCCAAGGTACCACCGAAGAAAAGATTTTTATACGAAGTTTATAATGAGATTTGGAAGCTTTCACAACAGGAGGCTGCAGCCCGGTTGAGGCAGATTGATCAGGAAAATGCAAAAAGACTTAATGGCATGCATACCCTTTCTGACCGTGTTTACACGATTGACAGCATTGTTTTCTCTGCTATTGACATTATTAAATCGGACATGTCTTCTTTATATCATGGGCAGAGTCAGACGCGGTCCATCATGCAGCTGGGTTGGACTCTTCAGACCTGGAAGGCAGGTCGCGTTCCATGGCTGCACATTCGTGCGAGAGAGATCTTTGTCTCCTTTAATTTGACTCATCAGCAACAGCTGATGGCTAAAAAGGAAGCGACGTATGTCATGTTGAATATTGAGAAATTGGAGAAACTGCCTTTCACGGTTGCTGAGATTCCGTCAGCTGAGTGGTTGATTCATGGGGTTATTAATCTGCCTATCTCCACTCAGCAATTTACTTCTTGTTTGAAGCACATTCCGGTGGGTAGATATGAACTATTAGGAGACAGTTACATACACGAGGTGTGGGAGCTTCCCTTTCAATACAGATGTATTAATGGTTTGAGGGAGGTTTTTCTTAGCGGTAGTGAATGCGAAACTTCTGTCAGCCATTCTATGGTTTGTAAACAGCTGTCCTTGCAAGGAGCGTGTAACGCTTCGATTGCTAACTTAGCTTGTTATCTGAAGGGAGTTCCAGTCCCGGTTATTAAAAACACTTTCCAGGTGCTTTCTAACAGCAGTTACATTGTTCTTAACAGCGAATGCTGCTGTGGCATGCGTGCCGGAATAGTTTACGTTGTCGTTGTCAACAGGGCCGTTACGTGCTGCGGGAATGTGTTGTTTCCCCCCGCTCAAATTAGGGAGGTAGCGGACATCTGGCCTCATATTGGCTAGTGAGACCTACGCACTTCAGGTGCCAAGGTCATCAGTGGAAATACAGTCTCTTTTGAATACTAACTTTCCAAGTCACTTCGGTGAACTTGTGGGACGTATATTTAATGCATCCAGCACTGCTGGTATTGCACATTTTTTCAAAGCCGGTGGTGTTGGTTTTGCTCACACCTTCTCTTCCATATTCGGTTTGATACCTTCGGCTATACACTCTATTTTTGGAAGCATTTTTGGGGGTTTCCCGATTACTTTGGCTTTATTGGCTGGTGTCTTGCTATTGTTGCTATTTTTTCGCAATGGCTGTCCCGCCACAACAAGATCCTACATTGCTGCTCCCGTCAGCGCAGCTGTGTCGTGAACGCATGATGCAGCATTTTGGAGCGACACTCCTGGCCCATTTGGAGTGTGACTGGTCTCTGTCATTCCGACCGGTTTTGGATTGTGTGCAACCCATGTTTCGGTGCCTTTGGTGCACGTTTGAACATGCACTGGCTCTCTGTCTCTCGCTGCAGCGCCCTCCAGTGGTCGATCCTGATCTGTTGATGTTCCCGATTAGGGCTCATTCCCAGACTTGTGCACTACGGTTGCGTTTGCTTCGTGAGGCAGTTTATGAGATTCCCTTCCTGGAGGAAGATGGTTTTGTCTCATTCATAGGCCCTGCACGGGGTGCCGCCCTGAATGGTTTTGGGGCTTTGGAACACACCTGCTCCATGGTACTTTGTGGCGTGGATCTTCCGATATTGACATATATTGAAGTGGAGGAGCTCCTACTCTCTATTGCTTCTGTTTAACAATTGGATTTTTTTCCTCTCCTGCAAAATTGACATTATATTGAATTTGGCTTTATTGTCACATGTTTTCTAAATTTATGACTTTGTTGTCTTCTGACCTTGTCGAAATATGTATATAATTTTAGGTATTGTTTATATCTGGGGCATATTTTTTTATTATTGGAACCACTTGCTACCGACAAGGGGAGGGTGTAGTGTGGTTAGTTTTACATATCCTTTGCGCGTTAGCTTCAGGCTTTAGGCCTTTGTGCACTTTGCCCTGGATGTATTTTATTCATTTGCTGGCAGCTTAGAGCCTCTGTGCACTTTGCTCTAAATGCTTTTTATTAGGCTTCGTACTGTTATTTTTTAAATAACCAGTTCTACGGTTTTGTTTTTTATTCATATCACACTGTTTTGCCTACTTCAGCACTGGAGTTCTCCATAACACATTCACTCTGTGCTTCAGTCAAGGATACAGTTTGGTACATTGCCAATAGACGTGGTAGGAGTTTAGACTTGGCATTCCTGCGTAGGGACATTTTGTGATCACGCTGACATGTTAGTTATAAAATCACTTCCTTGTCCCAATACACGCAAGATGGAGATTCCGACCAGGGAACCACAACTAGACGCTGACTGCCTCGTTGCAGATGCTGAACCAGATCACAGGCCTTTGCTCAGGTATGAGGGCTGATGTCTCCCCAGTGATTCGGAAAGGCAAGCTAGAAGCTTAACATGCTGTGCTCTAAATAGAACAAGCAGAGGGAGAGTAGAAACTGTTAGGGACTATGATAGCTTTGTTCTTATGTTTTACTCTCCTGGTGACTATTTCAATCCTACTGTGTTGTATTGTTCTGGTTATTGCGGCTCACGCCTTATTATCTAAAATACAGTTGTTTTATTAAAACATTATACGTTTTATTAAAACATTATATAAAACTTATACTGTCTTTGTCATTTGTATATGAGATCATATTGTAAATGAGAGAGTTGGTTTGGATCTGAGTGACCACGACTTCCCTGAGAAGTTCCAAAGATGTCATGCGCTCGGCTGCCCAATCATCTCTTCCCCGTGGGAGAAATGAGGCACTGCTAGTTAGCCGGAGCAAAAACCAGATTTAGGGTGACAGAGTTCCTTACATGTGGGTCAGACTCAGTCCCCCACACCGTTATCGATCCTGCTGCCTAGAAATCCAGTAGTTAGGATAATGAGAGCCCACGCGACACCAAGAGGCCCTGACCTACCTCCCAACTCCTCCCTTCCACATCCAAGTCCTCCCCTAATTCCCTGCTAGCACCCATACCCCTCCTCCCAAGAAGAAGCCCACCTCTCCCAAGAAACAGCCCACCCCTCCCAAACCCACCCCTCCCAAATTCAACCCCCCAAAAGAAGATCCTTCAGGTGGCTTTCTGCTCACTTGATGGCCCTTCCTTTGGAGTTTCCATGGCAGTTAGGAGTAAAGGGATGGCAGCATGATGTGCCCATGCTACCATACATGGACTGGCCAATGGCCTTGGACTTTACCTATTTAATGTTAATAAAGCCAAACTGTTGATTTTGGGGGTTTACATTTGTACTGCTTTCCTTTCTTCCTCTATGTTGTTCCTGAGTGACTTTTGTTGTCTGCCTACAGTTGTGTGTCTTACAGCCTGCTTGCTGATCCATTTGCTTTTAATTGCAGTATCTGACTTTGTGGGTAGTGATGGTGTTCCCCAAGACAAGGATATATGTTGATTGTATTGATATGTGGGTGTAAATGCAAAGGAGGTGTCATGGCATTGTATGTTGTTTGTTATGGTAATTATTTCACCTTATGTTGTCCAATGTGAGTATGTATGTGTTAGACTTGTTCCCCTGATATGGATTATTTATTCATCTGATGTGTGTCAGCTTGAGTTTTGTTTGTGCACACATGGAGCATTTTCAATTTTGCTACCTTTGTTTGCATTTGACTGTGCATGTGTCCATTTAGCTATGTGCACCTTCTAGCTAGTTCACGTAGAGGTATGTACCAGGCAGTTAAGTTGTATGTGCTTTGTTGACTTGCACATCCCCATTGTACATATAGGCATGTCATTTGGTTCTAGTATTGCTTTTCCCAGTGATACCTGAAGGACCAGTTCTGATGTCAAAATTGTTTCATGGTGTAGGAGGCTGGCCTGGCTTATAGTGGGTACCAGATGGTACTTACACCTTGTACCAGGTCCAGTTATCCCTTATTAGTAGATTAGTAGTGCTCTAGCAGCTAAGGCTGATAGAGGTAGCTATAGCAGAGCAGCTTAGGCTGAACTAGGAGACATGCAAAGCTCCTACTATACCATTTATATCATCTAGCACTATATCATAAGAAACACAATATTCAGAGTTACTAAAAATAAAGGTGCTTTATTTTAGTGACAATGTGCCAAAAATATCTCAGAGGATATACCCCCTTAGGAGGTAATTAAAATACACAAAATATACACAAAACCAAAATCAGGTAAGTAAACAGTTAGAAAAGTAGTGCAAACACTGTAGAATACAATACGATGCAATAGGACACAATAGGCCTAGGGGCAACACAAACCATATACTCCAAAAGTGGAATGCGAACTACGAATGGACCCCAGGCCTAGTGTAGCATCTAGAGGGTTGCTGGGAGTGTAAGAAAACACTAAGGGTATCCAAGATACCCCACCCCAAGACCCTGAAAAGTAGGAGTAAAGTTACCCTACTACCCCGGAAACACACTAAAGTCGTGATAGGGGATTCTGCAAAGGCAACAACTGACTGCAAAGCACTGAAGACGGATTCCTGGACCTGAGGACCTGTGAAGGAAGAGGACCAAGTCCAAGAGTCACGCAAGTGTCCGGGGGGGCAGGAGCACACTAAACGCCGGACGAAGGTGCAAAAGGGCTGCCTCTGGGTGGAAGAAGCTGAAGATTCTGCAACAACAGAAGGTGCCAGGAACTTCTCCTTTGCACAGAAGATGTCCCACGGCGTGCTGGAGGATGCAGAGGTGTTTCCACGCAGAAAGACTACAAACAAGCCTTGCTAGCTGCAAGAGTCAGGGTTGAAGCAAATGGGTGCTACCCAGGCCCAGGAAGGACCAGGAGGTCGCCCCTTGGAGAAGGAGACAGAGGATGCACTCAGCAAGACAGAGAGCCCACGCAGAAGCAGGCAGCACCCGCAGAAGCACTTGAACAGGCATTCAAGAAATCTGAGCATGGCGGTCATCTCAGCACTATGAAGGAGGGTCCCACAAAGCCGGTGGTCAACTCAGTGAGCTGAGCAATGCAGGACGGAGTGCTGGGGACCTGGGCTATGCTGTGCACAAAGGATTCCTTGCAAAAGTGCACAGAAGCCCTAGCAGCTGCAGTTCACGCTGTACACAGGATTACTGTGTGGTGTTGGGAGGCAAGGACTTACCTCCACCAAATTTGGACAGAAGCACCTCTGGACTGTCGGGGTCACTGGATCCAGCTCCTGTGTTCCAGGGACCATGCTTGTCAAGGTGAGAGGGGACCCAGAGGACCGGTGATGCAGAAGTTTGGTGCCTGCGTTAGCAGGGGGAAGATTCAGTCGACCCACAGGAGATTTCTTCTTGGCTTCCAGTGCAGGGTGAAGGCAGACAGCCCTCAGAGCATGCACCACCAGGAAACAGTCGAGAAAGCCGGCAGGATTAGGCGCTACAATGTTACTGGTAGTCTTCTTGCTACTTTGTTGTGGTTTTGCAGGCGTCCTGGAGCAGTCAGCGGTCGATCCTTGGCAGAAGTCGAAGAGGGAGATGCAGAGGAACTCTGGTGAGCTTTCGCATTTGTTATCTGACGAGAAACCCACAGGAGAGACCCTAAATAGCCCTCAGAGGTCCTAACCAGGTAAGCACCTATCAGGAAGGGTCTCTGACGTCACCTGCTGGCACTGGCCACTCAGAGGCCTCCATTGTGCCCTCACACCTCTGCATTCAAGATGGCAGAGGTCTGGAACACACTGGAGGAGCTCTGGACACCACACCTGGCGTGGTGATGGACAGGGGAGTGGTCACTCCCCTTTCCTTTGTCCAGATTCCGGCCAGAGCAGGGGCTGGGGGATCCCTGAACCGTGTAGACTGGTTTATGCAAGGAGGGCACCATCTGTGCCCTTCAAAGCATTCCCAGAGGCCAGGAGAGGCTACTCCTCTCAGGACCTTAACACCTATTTCCAAAGGGAGAGGGTGTAACACCCTCTCTCAGAGGAAATCCTTTGTTCTGCCTTCCTGGGACTGGGCTGCCCAGACCCCAGGAGGGCAGAAGCCTGTCTGTGGGTTGGCAGCAGCGGTAGCTGCAGTGAAAACCCCAGAGAGATAGTTTGGCAGTACCCCGGGTCCATGCTGGAGCCCCGGGGATGCATGGGATTTGCACCCCAATACCAGATTTGGCATGGGGGGACAATTCCATGATCTTAGACATGTTACATGGCCATGTTTGGAGTTACCATTGTGAAGCTACATATAGGTATTGACCTATATGTAGTGCACGGGTGTAATAGTGTCCCCGCACTCACAAAGTCTGGGGAAATTGCCCTGAACAATGTGGGGACACCTTGGCTAGTGACAGGGTGCCCCCACACTCACCAAGTGAGGGTTAGACATATAGGTAACTTATAGGTTACTTATGTGCAGTGTAAAATGGCTGTGAAATAACGTGGATGTTATTTCACTCAGGCTGCAGTGGTAGTCCTGTGTAAGAATTGTCTGAGCTCCCTATGGGTGGCAAAAGAAATGCTGCAGCCTATAGGGATCTCCTGGAACCCCAACACCCTGGGTACCTAGGTACCATATACTAGGGAATTATAAGGGTGTTCCAGTATGCCAATCAGAATTGGTGAAAATGGTCACTAGCCTGCAGTGACAATTTTAAAATCAGAGAGAGCATAAACACTGAGGTTCTTGTTAGCAGAGCCTCAGTGATACAGTTAGGCACCACACAGGGAACACATATAGGCCACAAAATATGAGCACTGAGGTCCTGGCTGCCAGGATCCCAGTGACACAGGCAAAAAGAAACTGACACACAAGTAGAAATGGGGGTAACATGCCAGGCAAGATGGTACTTTCCTACAACTTTCCTACACATGGGCAGTTGCAAGGTGATATGTATCCTAGGGCAATCTCCTTCCCTGGGTGTTCCTGTTGGCCCCATCCCAATTGTGCAGGAATTGTTTACATAGTGAGGTTTGTATATTTCTCTCTCTATGCAATGTGCATCTTATTGTCATTTCATGGTGTTGCATTTTGTGTGATGTGTGTGTCCGTTGCAGGGCTCTTTACTGGGAGTGTTTTTTGTGTTCCATGCCACATCCATACATGTGTGCATTGAATGTGACAACAGTCCATGGCATGTGTGGAATGTGAGTGTGTGAGTTGTATTTGGATATGTGATGTTGGTGTATTGTTGGTGTTGTGTGAGACAATGTTGTGTACACTTCACTGTCACTGTGCCTAAAATGTGCAGACATGTATTTTTGTGTGAGGTGCGGTGCAGTGTGAGAGACCTGCACAAATGGGGCATATTATGACCATGCATGTGTCCTTCTTTGTGTATAATTCCAACTGTGTACACAATGACAAGTGTACTTGTTGCCCGTAGTGTGACCCCCCATATCATATGGATGACAGTGGAACGATCTGTTGTTAGGATTAATAACACAGGTAGGTGTGTATACTCACAGAAGGATGCGCCCACTGTGGCGTGGATTTTGTGCACCTTCGATGAGCAGCAACAGCGGCAGGATGTGTGTGATGGGCTCCATGTCGACACCAGGCGTATGAGGCTGCCTGCAGTTGAGCGTCTCCCTTTATAGTCCCCATTTTCACCTGCTGATACATGGTGGTTGGACCGCCATGGTCACATTGGCGGTGTCCGGCAGAAACATAGGCTCCGCCGGGCTATTTGTGCTACCTCGTAACGGTCTGTGCTGCCTGGTGGTGCCGTGGAACTGTGACGGCCTTTGCTCCATAGGCCAGCATGACTCATAATGTGGTAGGACAACTGCCAACCCGATAGCGGTCGGACCGCCGCTGCCATAGCCATCCACAGACTATCAATCTTGTAATGAGGTCCAAAGACAGACCAATTCAGCAACAAATATACTTAATGTAGCCATGAATTTTTTGGAACACTGACTGTTTCTTTTTATGGCACTCAAAGGATTATTTACAATAAGCATTGATTTTATAACTCTAAATGGAGCTCGGGCTTTAGGCTCAAAGACCTTTAATCAAATGTGTAATTCTTAAGGACAAACTTTGGCAGCAGCCCTTAATTATCGGGAAGGTGGTATACTCCGGTGGATACAATTTAAGTAGACATGGGCAACTAAAGTCTGGGTTCATTGGCAACTTTTATTGAATTTTAGAACATTGGAACGTTGAGAGCTCCAATGAAGACAATGGAGTGCTCTGGGTTTCTAAGGGCTGGTAAAAGCCAGAGCTCAAAAATTCCAATGTTTGTTACACAGCAACAGCTATGAATTAAGGCCCCATGGAGCCCGAGAGGATTTCCGTCCCCTCGGGCTCTGTGAGGGTTTTGTTTTATTTATTAAATCATTCTGTCCTCTAGTTGTTGAATGTTCTAATAACCTTATAGCCTGCCATCGCTAGGCTATACAGGCCATTAAAGTCCTGCTCCCTTGTTAATGCCTGAGCCCCCTACTAGGCTCTAGCAAAATGCTTAGTCAGAGGAGACATGAATTTAGTAACATAAAGCAGAGTGTGATTAACTAGTTTTGAAAATGAACTCTACACATTAGAAGAACCTATGTGAGGAAGTGAGTTTGAATACTATTTTTGTTTAACGGGATTGACAATTCTAATGTGTTGTAAATACATTTTACCACATAAATTAACAATGAAGTCAGATGGTACTACATGGTTGTGACTTAAATATCCTTGCTGAACAGAAACATTATAGAAATGTTACACAATGATGTAGTGGCTTGAATGTAAACCAGAGCGGAAATGTGTACAAGAGTGTTTAGAATTTATGGTGATCAGAGATGGTCATATTCATCGGACTTCAGTGTAGGTAAAGGGCAAGGTTTACTATTACTGAAGGTTGCGCATGTGTTATATGAACACAACAGAAATGTCATTTCAAATTTCACTGCAAATCCCTATTGACTAGAAAAGGATTTTGAAGTTCACTTTGTCAATGAGCCTTTACAGAAAGCTTGGTGTTTATCGATAAAGGGGTTTCAGTTTTGACTTGCCTCCTCTATAATCATGAAATAGTGATGGTTATCTTACAGAAAAAAGTATTTTATTTCTTACATCTTGTTTTGCTACAGGTAAAATGCATTGAAATTATTTTATATAGAGAGGAATTATCAAAACTGATGAAAACAATTATTCCTGAAATAAAGACACTAATGTAATATCAAGAATAGGCTACTTGTCTACACCCAGATTCTGTAATGTTTTGCAATTGTATCCTTGTTTTACAAAAATAGTCTGCCTTCTAATGCAGAACTACTCTTATAATTACATGAAACAGAAGAATTAACAAGGAGTGTGTGTACGTCCATTATTCCTACTATAAACCCAAAATGCTGCATCGCATCATTCTCATTTAAGAAATTACTACTCTAGAACTTTCTTTTGTATAACTTCATGACAACACATCTATTGTATACCTTAAACCTGTTTCAAATAATCTTATGTTTTAAGAACAAAGATCAATAGCGGAATCAATTAAAATTACCATCGTACTACATGAAAAAGTTCTAAAACCCTAAATATTGTGATTTAAAAATATTGAGTCATAAAACTCAAACACAAAAATATTATTTTCCTATACCTATAATGGAAATCACAAGATTATGGAAAAAAATATTGTTTTACACTAATATCAAAAAATAGATATTAAAAGATTGTTTTTGAAGAGATATATAGTTAAACATAGTAAACATTAAATATATTAACATGTAACAGTAATATACTGTAAATGAAATTGGTTTAAATATTATAAAAAATATATATAAACATACTTTTTTGAACAAACACACACACATATATGTATGTGTGCATGTTTATTTACACATATATAATGTAACACTTTTTAAAATAATTTTTTTAATTTATGTTATATTTCACTATTTTAATTAATTTAATTTAATAATTATTTAATAATGTAACAAGTGTATTTGTATATATAAAAAAAACACAATAAATTAAAAACTGTAACATATAAACTGGAAAAAATGCAAAAAAGATACCATTTTATTTACAAATAAAAAGTAAACAATATAAAACATACTCGTGATCTGAGTTCTTGGTGCCACACTCCTCCACCTTACAGGTATTTGACCACAGGCTTATCAGGGTCTGCCACTACCTACTGCCTTCTTCTTACATGTTCACTAGGTACATTAATGACAGGTCCACTCGCAGAAGTTTCAATTGACCTTCTGGAGCCCAGTTATCTGATCACGGGGCTCCCTTGCTACTTACCGTTGTCACATACCATTCTGGCCGGACGGCCCAGCCTTGATGAAGTCACTTGTGTGACGAAACACGTGTTGGCTCTATCTCGTTGATGACACAATGATCCCTGGCATCTATAATTAAAGGCAACATCTGCAAAACAAGAACTTGGACTCCAGCCTACTTTTTCACTTCAACATTATACTTTCAGGGATATTCTCCCTGTTACACCATTGGACTATATACTCTGTGTGCTGTGGCCATCTTGTTCAAATATAAAACATGCATTTTACTAAAAATATATTATATAGTACAAACATTACTCATTAAAAAATTTAAATTGACAGAAAATAACAATAATATAATTTCTAGGAATGATGCACATAGTGCACTGAACTCTGGAGGGGTCAAATGTACTATTCCCGCTATTTTTTATATGTGGGGAGCGACCCCTTAGGCAAGGGTCGCTCCCCGGGGGGCAAAATGACTTTTAGGCCATTTCTGCCCCCCTTGGGGGCAGATCAGCCTATGTTTATTAGGCCAATCTGCCCCCAAGGAAGACAGAAACCACTAGACACCAGGGATTCTTTTTTTTTGTTATTGACACCAAAATGTGAGGAAAAAGAGTTGTTTTGACCATATTTTGAGGTTTGCAAAGGATTCTGGGTAACAGAACCTGGTGAGAACCCCACGGGTCACCCCATCATGGATTCACCTAGATGTCTAGTTTTAAAAAAATGCACAGGTTTGGTAGGTTTCCCTAGGTGCCAGCTGAGCTAGAGGCCAAAACCTACAGCTAGGGACTTTGCAAAAAACATGTCAGATTTCAATGTAAAAATGTGATGTGGCCATGTTGCGATTACTGTTGCAAGCATTAGGCCTACCCACGCAAGTGAGGTACCATTTTTATCGGGAGACTTGGGGCAACACAGAATAGCAAAACAAGTGCTATTGCCCCTTGTCTTTCTCTACATTTTGTCCTTCCAAATGTAAAACAGTGTGCATAAAAAAAGTCTATTTGAGAAATGCCCTGTAATTCACATGCTAGTATGAGCACCCCGTAATTTAGAGATGTGCAAATAACCTCTGCTTCTCAACACCTTATCTTGTGCCCATTTTGGAAATACAAAGGTTTTCTTGATACCTATTTTTCACTCTTTATATTTCAGCAAATGAATTGCTGTATACCCGGAATAGAATGAAAACCCATTGCAAGGTGCAGCTCATTTATTGGCTCTGGGTACATAGGGTTCTTGATGAACCTACATATCCCTGCAACCAGAAGAGTCCAGCATACGTAACGGTTTATTGCTATAAAAAATCTGACATCGCAGGAAAAAGTTACAGAGTAAAACGTGGAGAAAAATGGCTGTTTTGTTCACCTCAATTTCAATATTTTTTTATTTTGGCTGTTATTTTCTGTAGGAAACCCTTGGGGCCATATTTATACTTTTTGATGCAAAACTGCGCTAACGCAGTTTTGCGCCAAGAAAATTAGCGTTAGCCGCCGGCGCTGTCTGGTGTGCGTTGAAAAAAACGACGTACACCAGGCAGCACCGGCGTAGGGGGAAAATGGCGTATGGGCGTCCACAAATGGTGCAAGTCAGGCTGAGGCAAAAAAATCGCCACAACCCGATTTGCGCCATTTTTTTACGACGCCCATCCCCCATTGAAATGACTCCTGTCTTAGCAAAGACAGGAGTCATGCCCCCTTGCCCAATGGCCATGCCCAGGGGACTTCTGTCCCCTGGGCATGGTCATTGGGCATAGTGGCATGTAGGGGGCACAAATCAGGCCACAAAAAAAAATTAAAAAAAATACTTACCTGGACTTACCTTAATGTCCCTGGGGTGGGTCCCTCCATCCTTGGGTGTCCTCCTGGGTTGGGCAAGGGTGGCAGGGGGTGTCCCTGGGGGCAGGGGAGGGCACCTCTGGGCTCATTCTGAGCCCACAGGTCCCTTAACGCCTGCCCTGACCCAGGCGCTAAAATCCGGAGCTAATGCGGGTTTTTTAGACCCGCCCACTCCCGGGCGTCATTTTTGCCCGGGAGTATAAATACGACGCATATGCATCGGAGTCATTTTTTAAGACGGGAACACCTACCTTGCATATCATTAACGCAAGGAAGGTGTTCACGCAAACAAATGACGCTAACTCCATGCACTTTGGCGCTAGACGCATCTAACGCCAAAGTATAAATATGGAGTTAGTTTTGCGTCAAATTTGCGTAGAAAAAAACGACGCAAATTCGGCGCAAACGGAGTATAAATATGCCCCTTGGTTTCACACACATTTCTGTTACTAACTGGAAGGAGCCTGAAAACACAAAAAATAGTAAAAATGGGGAATGTACCAGTAAAATGCCAAAATTGTGTTGAAAAATTGGGTTTTCTGATTCAAGTCTGCCTGTTCCAGAAAGCTGGGAAGATAGTGATTTTAGCACCGTAAACCCTTTGTTGATGCCATTTTCAGGGAATAAAACACAAGCCGCCTTCTGCAGCCCTTTTCCCCTCTTTTTATTTAAAAAAATGAAATGTTCACTGTATTTTGGCTACTTTCTTGGTCTCCTTCAGGGGAA
The DNA here is from genome assembly GCF_031143425.1 of Pleurodeles waltl. NCBI lineage: Eukaryota > Metazoa > Chordata > Amphibia > Caudata > Salamandridae > Pleurodeles > Pleurodeles waltl. The sequence continues at coordinate 729,783,962 of NC_090444.1, forward strand.
CCCACCAAGTCTGGGTACCCCTAGAATCCCTAGGATGTTGGAAAAACAGAACACAAATTTGGCATGGGTAGCTTATGCGGACAAAAATTTATGAGGGCCTAAGCGCAAACTGCCCCAAACAGCCAAAAAAAGGCTTGGCACCTGATGGGGAAAAGGCCTGGCAGCAAAGGGGTTAACATAACTTTAAATATAAACATTAGAATATATATTTTTTTAAATAACTAGTATGAGAAAAATGGTTTACAGTGTGAGAATTAAATTCTCACACTGTAGTTCCACATTTAACATATATCTAAAGTAAAAAAAATAGAATTACTCAATTTACATAATTAACAATTAATTATGTATCTATAATGGATCCATTATTATTTAATTAACTTCTCACCCTATACTCCTACAAACCCAACAACCCCCACCTAACTTAGATCTTATAAAAAATATTTACACAATTTTAAATATTTAATAATCAAATAAACATTTATTAATTAAAATATATATATAAATTAATTATACTCAATTAACTGTACCCCTACAAACCTCGACAACACTGTAAATTACTATTTTACAATTAAATTAAATATATAAACAACTTAAAATCTCAAAACTATATTTAAAAACAGTAACAACTTGTTTACAAACTATATAAAACATATACAAATAAAACATTTTTCAACACAAAGAAACTTAAAAAACAATATTTCTTACCTTAAACAAAATCGATATTTTGTCATCAATAATTTTGCACACAATATTTCACTGTATTAAAAACTTCAACTCGATATTTTTGATTTGATATTTCATCTGAACACCACATGAAGATAAGCAAACACATAGCCTTCCAGGTTGAATCATGCTTACTTCTAGTAACCTTCAAATTCTCTGTCACCCTCTGTGGCATATTTATGAGAGGCTTGCACCACCAGTCCATCACTTTTTTTTTATTCTCCGACAGCGCAAGCCTCTCAACCATATCTATGAGGCAACGCAAACCCCCTTTGCGTGGCTTTGCATGGCCTCATAGATATGGAGTAAGACAAAGCAACGCACGTCCCTGCGTTACCTTACTCTGCATCACTGAGGTGTTCAATAGGTGTTGCAGTGAGTTTTCCCACCAAACACCCATTGATTTTGATGCTAGCTCCATAACCTTATGCCTCCCCAAAGTTAGAGTTAAGAGGAAAAATATTTTCATTTCTCCTCATTCTGTAGCGCACATAGAAAGAGGAAAACACATCTCTGGATTGCTTTTGTGCAGGAAGGTGCTCCTTCCTGCACAAAACCAATCCTGCTTGGAACGCAGGCATCCTTGCACAATGGTGCAAGGGTGTATGCATTGGCACTAGGCAGCTAATCGTACACTAGCAAAGGGGGAAAGGACAGGAATGCACTATGGGCCAGATGTATCAAAAGTTTTGCATTCGCCAACGGTGCGAATCGCAAAAATAGTTCATTTGCGAGTGCAAAAACATGGTCTGCGATGCATGAAAGGCATTCGCAGACCAAAAATAAGAAATCGCAAAATTTGCGATTTATTGCGTTGCGACCTGGTTTTGCGAGTCGCATTTTGCGATTCGGTATTTCCAGTAGGAAATTGCGAGGCGCAAAATGCGATTTGCAAAATCCAAGTCGCAAATAGATGCATCAAAAAATCATAATTTGCGATTTTTCGCAGAACGGCATTTTGCACATGCAAAATACCACTAAGTGAAACCAGGTGCAACCTATATAAAGAGGCCCAGAATGCCTCAGACTCTTTTCCACAATGGCTGCACTCTACATCATGGCAAGGAGGATGAGGATCTTGGCAGGTTTGAGGAGAAGGAGGAGGAGACAGGAGCGCATTTTCAGAGTGCGCATTACCCTTTTTGACCTGACAGAGGAGGAAGTATATGAGAGGTATAGGTTGAACTCAGCCATGATACTTGATCTGATAGCTGAGCTACAACCCATACTGCAGCGCAGAACACTAAGGACTCACAGCATACCCACCCATGTGCAGGTATTATGCTCCCTACACCTACTTGACTCAGGGAGCTATCAAGGAGTCATAGCAGCAGCTGGAGGGGTTTCACAGAGTACCCTCTCCAGATTTTTCAATGCATTTATCAACGCCATGCTAAGCAAACTCCAACAGTACATCAGATTCCCCCACTCCCCACAGGAAATACAGCAGACAAAAATAGAGTTTTACCAGATAGCACAGTTCCCCCACGTCCTAGGTGCCATGTGTACCGAAACTGTAAATACCAACATTCCATGAATATTCAGGTGATATGCAATGCCTCCTATATCATAACTGATCTCGTGGCCAGGTACCCAGGGAGCACACATGATTTGTACATCTTTCGGCACATCGGCATTCACACAAGACTGCAAGCTGGGGAGTTTGGTGAAGGATATCTACTAGGTAATGTCACTCTGTACACTGGTGCATAGATGGCAAACCCATGTCAGATGGCTCAGTTACTCATCACACCCTCTGTCCCTTCCAGGAGACAGTGCCTATGCAGTGCGCACCTACATGATGACACCCTACCTCAATCCCACAGCACCAGCAGAACGGAGATACAATGCAGCACACAGGGCAACCCGCAACGTGGTGGAGCGCACATTTGGATTGCTGAAGAGTCGCTTCCGTTGCCTCCACAAAAGTGGAGGGGCACTACAGTACAGTCCAGAGACCACATGTAGAATAGTGGCAACTTGTGCAATCTTGCACAATATAGCTACAACCAGGGGCATACCTATAGAAATCAGTGACACTGAATCAGATGAGGATGACGATCCCATACCACCTCTACAGCCAGCAGACAGGACCAGTGCAGCAGAGGGAAGGCAAAGGCGTGCCAACATCACACACAACCATTTCAGATGTGAGTATGAATGACAAAAATCCACTGACAACTGTACCTATAGTGATATAAATGTATTACCTTACGTCAGGTAATGAATGGTTGGGAAATAAATGAACAGGTGATGTCACAAATGCAAACAAAATAATGAACAGAGTCACGCACTATTCCCTCATAGTGGCAACAGCAGTGTAATGGCGGCAAGAGTCACTTTCTTCTCCCACGCACACCACTCGGGTGCCCAGTTAAGTCACTGGCACCTCGACTGTCACCTTCAGTGGGAGTGCTGTGCCTGGCACTGCGCCGTCTGGTGTCTGCTGCTGGTACGCAACACTACTGAGGCTTGAACTGTCCTCAGTGTCCCCCAAGGCTACCTCACTGGGAGTGGCAGATCTTTGTCCCATTATGTGTTCAATCACATTTGTGATGTGAACTAGTCCCTGGACAACGTCCCTGCTGCTATGTACAGCCTCCACTTGTGCCGCCACTGCGCGACGGGCGATTAGTGCAGTGGAATTAGCCATCCTGTTGGAGGACCTGCAGTAGCTGCCAAACATTGTCCGGAATCTGTGTTCCTGTCTGCACCGGCTAACCCTTTCATGGCGCAGCTCCTGGCAGAGGTCACGGACAGCACTAGTTAGGTCCCTGGTGTCCTCTGAAGCCTGCACCTGTCCCTCACGCATCTGTAAAATATTGCCATTTAGTGCGTCCATTTGGCGATGCAGGCCCATCATGTTTCGGTTGTGCACTCGCAGGTTTCGGTCTAAACTGAGGATCCGCTTATTTTGCAGACGCTGCTGCTGCAGCATAGCAGCCTCAAGGCCCCCGAATAAGGACGGACCCTCATGATGTTGTTGCTGGGACTTTGTTGCAATCCTGCGTGGTGCTGGCTGACCCCTGCCCTACAGAATCTGGCTGCGCCTGTCTGTTTCTGACGGTGTGCTTGGCCCTTCCAAGTGCTCATCGGAGTCTCCGCTGAACTCTGGCAGTGGTAGTGCCCTGGGCCTGCGGCGGACAGTGGACATGTGGAGGGACTCACTGGTGTTGGTATCCGAGGGCATGACGGGTGTCCGTCTCTCCTACACATGTACTTTGTGTGGCTGCTGGGCCTGGCCCACCTGCAACAACAATATGCAGCATGTCAGTTCTGTATGTTACATTATCCGTCAGAAAATGGCAATAAAGGTACAGGTACTGCTCTACACGGTGTTGTGTGTGTTGTGTTACCTTGGGTGTCACTATACTTCATTACATTGTTATGCTACTGTCTATACTAGTTTGTGGATTGCCACTCCCATAATGCATTGCTGTGCTGCTTCTAAGATGTGGACTGGACTACTTCACACACTGCTTCACATTACATGCTAATTCCTAAGGGGCTTTTGTACATACACATATCGGGTTCCCAAACATCATTGCACTTACCTTGGCTGGTACTCGGTGTGCCGGAGCCGTCGATGTCTGTGACCCCAGTCACAGCTTCAGGGAGGAGTGTGGATTCCACCAGGTCCTCCAATGGTGTGGATGGTGCTTCTGTTGGTGGTCCGCCACCTGTACCCCTGGCCTCCACAAGTCTCCTTGCCACCCTCTCCTTTGCACGGAAGCGCAGGTCGTACCACCTTTTTTTTATTTCCTCGATGGAGTGCTGTGCCACTCCAATGGCGCAGTTTTTTGATTGGATGTCCAGCCATAATCTTCTCTTTTCACTCTCAGGAACCTGGAGTGAACTTTTCCCGAACAGGCGGTCATGGCTCCTCACCACCTCCTCAGTCAGGACCTCAAGCTCCTGTTCACTAAATTTAAGCTTGCGCTTCCTTTCTGCCTTCTCCTGTGCTGGGCCTGGGGTCTTCATCCTGGCTCAGGTGTTTCTGCTCCTGCTTAGTGCTGCTCTGTGTGGCTGGGCTGCTCTCTCTCAGGATGCTGGTTTGGGTGTGGCACCTGAAACTGCCTGGGATGACTCATTTCATGCTGGTGATGTCATCAGGCTCCTCCAGGTGTGCATTCTCGAACTTTCTCGCAATTTGCGTTTTTTAACCGAATCGCAACAAAATTGCAAATTGCGAGAATGCAAATTGCGATTCGGTAAATGGGCCTCGCAAACCACAAATAATAATTCCGAATCGCAATTTTGTTACATGGCCAATTGCGACTCGGAAATAGCGATTTCTTAAAAAAAGTTATTTGCGATTCGCAAACTCATGTTTTCATACATATCGCCCTATATTTCTTAAATACAATGCATTCCTTCCCTTTCACAATGGCATAAGGCAGCGCAGCAGGAAGGCTTGCGGCGCTGCCCTACACCATTTACCCATAAAGTACCCAAGTAAAGTGTGCTTAAAAAACATGTTTCAAAGCGTTCCAGTGAATGAGTGATGTCTTGGCATTTTTGTTTTCATAAAATACAATTTTCCTCGTTCACCCGCATTTTGTAACCACTACCGAAATAATATCTTGTATACCACACTTCCTGCTGACCATTTTTCTGCAAATTTAATTCAATTTTCAGTTATTTAGAAGGCATTATTCTATTCAATTTTGCCGATTTTTGTTGTGGCATGCATTCATTTTGTACGCCAATTCCGTTTTGTAAGACTTCCGTTTTTTTTTCTTTTAGAAGCATGTAAAGTTTTCCGGTTCACTCTCACTTTTGCTGCTGTACATTTTTTGTTCATATAATAAGATGTTTTTCACCACGTTATAAAATAATTTCGACTCCTGTAAAACCCAGCCAAGCGTGAAAATAAATGCCGATATTTTCTCTATGACTTTCCTTTCACATATCTTTTCTATTCATACTGACATTGCGAAGCAGTAGAAAAGTAAGGGGCAAATTCACGAAAGTAAATCTACGTGTGAATTTCTCAGTGAATCTCACCTGGTGCCGTGCATGGGCCTAAATCTCTGCCTGTTTACAATTCACTAACGACAAATTTGAAAAATAAGGCTGGAGGCATCGCCTGACATTGTGGAATCAGACATCAGCCTTCACTGAGAAAGACTGAAGCTGTGGTGACCGATGTGGTGGACCATTAAAAGGGACTGCATGGTCTGCCTTATACACTCAGGCCCGTATTTATACTTTTTTTAGCGCCGCATTTGCGCCGCTTTTTGACGCTAAACGGCGCAAACCTACAAAATACAGGCCCATATTTATACTTTTTGACGCTAAACTGCGCTAACGCAGTTTAGCGTCCAAAAATTTAGCGCCGTCTAACGCCATTCTGAAGCGCCATGCGGGCGCCGTATTTATGGAATGGCGTTAGCCGGCGCAAGCAGACCGGCGCTGCCTGGTTTGCGTGGAAAAAAACCACGTAGACCAGGCAGCGCCGGCGTTGGGAAAAAATGACGTTAGGGCGTCTTAAAATGGGGCAAGTCAGGTTGAGGCAAAAAAATCGCCTCAACCCAATTTGCGCCATTTTTTTACGACGCCCAGACGCCATTTCATGACTCCTGTCTTAGTAAAGACAGGAGTCATGCCCCCTTGCCCAATGGCCATGCCCAGGGGACTTGTGTCCCCTGGGCATGGTCATTGGGCATAGTGGCATGTAGGGGGGCACAAATAAGGCCCCCCTATGCCACCCAAAAAAAAGTAAAAAAATATAAAAAATAATACTTACCTGAACTTACCTGAATGTCCCTGGGGTGGGTCCCTCCATCCTTGGGTGTCCTCCTGGGGTGGGCAGGGGGGGCAGGGGGGGTCCCTGGGGGCAGGGGAGGGCACCTGTGGGCTCATTTTGAGCCCACAGGCCCCTTAACGCCTACCCTGACCCAGGCGTTAAATAGTGGCGCAAATGCGGGGTTTTTTGACCCGCCAACTCCCGGGCGTGATTTTTGCCCGGGAGTATAAATACGACGCATTTGCGTCGCCGTCATTTTTTTAGACGGGAACGCCTTCCTTGCATCTCATTAACGCAAGGAAGGCGTTCACGCAAAAAAAATGACGCTATTTGCCAATACTTTGGCGCTAGACGCGTCTAACGCCAAAGTATAAATATGGCGTTAGTTTTGCGCCGAATTTGCGTCGAAAAAAACGACGCAAATTCGGCGCAAACGGAGTATAAATACGGGCCACAATGGCATTTTGCAAGTTTGCGCCGTTTTTGCGTCAAAAAACGACGCAAATGCGGCGCAAAAAAAGGATAAATACGGGCCTCAGAGTGTAATGTAGAATGTGGACATCTGCACATAACGTCACAAAAAAGGCCCAGTAGAAGGGGACCCCCCCACAGGATGAACGAGGTAAGAAGGATTTTCTTTTTAGAAAAACCCTCACCCACTTGAATGAGTTAAAAATACCTGCCTCCTAATGGTTCCAAGTTTAATAGATCTCCTGGAGACAGCATGGTTAAAAAGGGGCTATGGAAGTTGGGTATACCATGTACCTTTCTTCCTGGTCTACATGTTTCGGAGCCTCAACCTTAGGCTCCTATTCAGGAACAAGATTGACTCCCTGGTTCCACTCCTTAAATAACTACCACTAGTGTAAGCACAAATAATGCATGCTATGCAATAACGTGCATTTCACCTATCTAGTGGGGTGTCCTCAAATGATACCTAACTTATGTGATGTCCTCAAATGATACTCAATAATGTGCTGGCTATGGTATCATAGATCTGCCAGGAGGATGTGTGAGCTTGTAGTCACACTTTTCTCAAAGCAACATTTCTGCTCGTCATCTACTGGTCACCTCACCAGGGTTTCATTCCCCAGGGAGGTGAGTATTAGGTGGTGAGCGGGAGTGTCACTTTTCTCAAAGTGACACTCCCACCTGCCAGCATTTATGGAGAGAGCCACCCTCTTGTCAGTCACAGATCTGGAGAGCCAAATTGTGTGAAGCAGTGTGAACAAATGGTTATGAGATGATCAACCAGAACCAAAGCCAAGCTGGGATTTTTGTACCAGATAGGGAAGTGCCACTATTCGCCTGTTGTACATACAATGGGGGTTGGATCCTATAACGCCTGAATGGGGGAGGGATGAATTATAGACAAACTCTAGACTAGAGGGACCCCCATTGGCTATTGATTACTTTTTTTTGTCAATACACAAAACAGCTCATAAACCCTGCGTTTGTCATGTGATTTACATCTAATTTTATATTTCAAATGTTGGTTACAACGTACACAAAAAGAACCTCAAAATCCAAAAGTTATTTACAAACCAATAGTGAACACAAGATAGATGAATGAAACAATACAAAACTTAGGTTCAAACATAAATTAAGAAAACGTTTGTTATCCAGAGGCATGAATCAAGAAGCTACCCATATAAAGTCCTGCTTCATGGGTTAGCGTTATATGCCAGTTTACCAGATGCCAGTTGTCTACCAGAATGTGGAGATGAGCCAGTCACAGAGAGTCCGATTTCTTCTATAGCTTCTGTCCCTTATTTCCCTGAGGGCCTGGAAATATGCTACTTCTTAAAGGATTAGAAAAAGGTCTCGCCACCTATCTTGTGCAAGAAATCGCTAATGCGTTTTGACCTCAGCAGGGTTGTGAGCATCGTTTTATGATGTTGGCGATTTCTTGCATATAGGAACTTATTGTATTGTTTTGTTAATGCATATTGTGTTCATCATTGGTTTGTAAATAACGTTTAGATTTATTTTGAGGTTCTTTTTGTGTTCAGTGTAACTAACACTTGAAATGTAAAATCAGATATAAATCATACGACACACAAATGACACATACATGAGGTGTTTTGTATATTGACAAAAAAGTAATCGATAGCCAATGGGAGTTCCTCTTGTCTAGAGTTTGGCTATTAGCCTGGTAGCCATCACTTTTAAAAAGATCTTCAAAGCACAACTGTTCAATGAGCTCAGATGGTAGCTTGTAGATTGCAAGCAATTTACTACCAGATTTCGGCAGCAATGTCATATAAGCATGCAGGAATTCTAGGCTTAGGCTGCCCTCCTTCTGTGCTTCCTCAAACAGTTTCCCCAGCAAATGAATTGAGTGTTCTGATGTGATTTTGCAGAACTCAGTCAGGAAAAACATCTTCCCCTGGAGCTTTCCCTAAGGTCATGCCTATGATTGCATCGGCAATTTCTGTGTTTATCATGACACCATTGAACCATTCACAAAGAGCCACTCAAAGAATTGGTAAGGGTAGGCATTCCATAAAAAGATCCTCCACCTCAGTAGTAAGGGGGCCTCCATGGTGTAGAAGTGAGCATAGTACCTATGGAATTCTTCAGTTGTGTTTCTAGGATGCTGTAGGACATTATAAGAGCCTCCTACTGATGTGGGTATAGTAGTTTGTGCTTGCGGCTGTCAAAGTTGCCTGGCTTCGAGTCGGCCTTTTCACCATTTACGTAATGCCGTTGTTGAAGTCAGCTAATTGCCTTTTCTGCTGCTTGCAAATAAAGGATGTTAAGGTTGTATGTTTTCCTGGTCAGTGGCTGAAAGTGTGCCAGAGTAGCAAGTCACATATTAGGATTGTGTGCCTCCTGAACCTCCCTCTTCAGTTCCCATTGCAAACTGGCTGCCTTGCGCTGACTCTTTTCCTGCACCTAAATCAGGACCCCCACCCTTCCTGGATATATTAGCTTTGCATGAGGTTCAGAAGGCTTACTGGGAAGTAACTGAATGTTTGTTCAGGGTGAAGTACTCCTGAAGGAGTGCCAGCAGCTCCCTTCTTTTGTGCAGTTAGTATTGGATGTTGATCCCCAACGAGTGATTGGATAAAGAGTGTAGTTGTAAATCCAGTGACAGCAAAATTGTAGCATGGTCGGCTCTCACACTCTCACCAATCGTGCAGTCAAGGGTCTGGGACAACAGTTGCCCTTTCACTAAGAAGTAGTCAATACATGATTCTGAGCCCTTGGGGGTGGGGGCATGGAGGGGAGGCATTTGTATGGTCTCTGGATGACGATGCCAGGGATTGAGTACTGTATGGTCTGACATGAATTCAAGGAGGAGGCGTCTATCACAATTGTGTTGGGGATCTGGAGCAGAAGAATGATTAAAAACAGGAAAGGAACAACGTCATATTCTAGTCGCTCCCCAGAATCACAGGAGTTTTGCTGTCATATAGCAGCGCTCTAATGAGGCAGGCAAAGAAGGGCATTTTCACTGTGGCAGGGATGTAGACTGAGCAAACTGTAATAAGATAGTGATTAATGGAAACCTTGCCAAGGACATAGCAGCCATAGGGATCTGCCCAGGAATGGGCAACTTTAGCAGGCAGATTTTATGAATCAAGATAATTACTTCAGATTTCTTAAAGGAGACTGTTGGGGCACACAAGGCATTTGGTTTGGGAGTGGTTCTAGGCACTGACAGGTCTTGCCCTATCCAGTCTCTTTGCAACTTAACAGATTCTGTGGGAGACAAATGAGTCTCCTGTAGGAGTACAATATCAGTTTTTTGGGAGTTCAAGTTGGACAACAATTTCTTATGGCAGACATAGCTGGTCATACCGCTGACATTCAGGCACTAAATCGATAGAGGTCAAGTTTGCAACATCATTGGTGAAACGTCAGTGATGAGAAGAGGGATGAGGTGTAACACTATGGATTCTGGAGCCAGAGGTGACAAGCCCTAGGCATATTTTGAAACAGCAGTGCACTCTTGGAGAGATGAATGGCAGCCATCCGGCACAGATTTTCAAACAGAACCAATAGTTGCCATGGGGGCAATGAAAAATAGAACAGGGCGGTGTTGAGGGAGGAAGCCACACTGGTTCTACTACGATTTCAGAGGTGAGGGAGCTTTGTCTCTTTCCTGATGAAGGGAGCTTTCTTTCCCTTTGAGTCTCCTGATCTATGGTTTGTTTTGAGGATCTTGTTCTCGGGGCTTGCCATCATTGTCTCAGGCAGGAACATGGCCATCCAAAAGGGGAGGAGAAGTCAAGGTCATCTCCAGCTTTGAGGTTGAGATTGTTTGGTGATAGTCCTCAGCTTCTTTGAGGTCATAAAATTTCCCTGTGATGTCATTAAACATGAGGAAAAAAACAACTAGGTCTAGCAGGCCAATACCGGATACCCTTCTGCTTAAGCATCGGTCATAGGGCCAAGAAGGTTTTCTGTAGGACATTAGTGATGTGGAAAAAGTCTGCCGAAAGCGTCACCTGAGCAATCTGATAGGGATTATGACTTAATCGTCTGCAAAATAAGATGTGCATTGGTATATCGCAAGAGGGATAAAATAATTGCCCTTGGTTGAAAAGATACAACATTACTCCTGCTGCAATCCTGTGTGCCTGCTGTATTTACAAAAGGGGTCTAAAGGTGAGGCACATGAAATGAGGAAGGAAGAATTTTAAAAACTGGCTTAAATTATCTCCTTCCTGATTACAGCACCTCACAGAGTTTTATATTGTTCTGTCTGTTCCTGTCTTCAAGAGCTTTTACCCATTGCTGCCGAAGTAGAAAGTTAGACTGCCATTCTGGGTCTGCTGATTGCCATTTTTCTAGGGTGGTGAGGTGAAGTTCAGTGGCACCTAAGTGGATGTAGAGGGTGGATGCCTCAGAGTGCAGGGATTATATCTCTACCTTCACTTCCAAGGATGAACGCTCCAGCGACCCCCTATTAGACTTAGGGGAATATTTATACTCCGTTTGCGCCGAATTAGCGTCGTTTGTTTCGACGCAAATTCGGCACAAAACTAACGCCATATTTATACTTTGGCGTTAGACGCGTCTAGCGCCAAAGTATGGGCAAATAGCGTCATTTTTTTGCGTGAACGCCTTCCTTGCGTTAATGAGATGCAAGGAAGGCGTTCCCGTCTAAAAACAGACGCACATAGCGGTGCGTGGTATTTATGCTCCAGGGCAAAAATCACTCCCGCGCGGCAGGCGGCGCAAAAAAATGGCGCAAAGCACGAATAGCGTGAAATTTTAACGCCTGGGTCAGGGCAGGCGTTAAAATGGGGTAAACACACCTGTACTTAATCAGAACACACAGAACAAACAACAGAGCAGCAGAGCAGCAGAGCAGCAACAGGGAGACATGGAGGTCCTTTTTCTTCAACGTGCACGTAGACGCAGAGCCCTGCAGCAACAACAGCAGCCACAACAACAACAGCAGGGACCCCAAAGACAGCGCAGAAGGCAGGAGAGGATATTCCGCCCACGAAAACCCTGCATGGCCTCAGGGAACGAGACATCATCCAGAGGTACCGGTTGAACTGGCAGGTCATTCAGCAGCTGCTGACAAATATTGAACAGCAATTGGCCCCCACTTTAGTGACTCCACGCACTATCCCAACCGAAACAAAGCTGCTTGCCGTACTTCACCTGCTGGCAAGTGGCTCGTTTCAGACAACTGGTGCCCTGGTTGGTGGAATCTCACAACCATCTTTCTCCGCATTCCTGCCTAAAGTACTGGATGCCATCATTGGACTGACACCCGCCACATCTGCTTCCCTAACACAGTGCAGAAGCAGCAGGAAACAAAACAGGGGTTCTACGCCATCAGTGGCTTTCCGCACGTCCTTGGTGCAATCGACTGCACACACGTACGCCTTGTGCCACCTGCTGCGAGTGAACACCTCTACCGCAACAGGAAGCACACACATTCCATCAACGTGCAGGCCATAGTCGATCACAAAGGACTGATCAGCAACATTGTGGCTAAATATCCTGGGAGTGTACATGACGCATTCATCTTCCGTCACTGCACCATCAACCAACACTTCCAGGATGGACGGTATGGCAATGGACTACTTGTTGGTAAGGACAAAAATCTACTTATATACTCACTGCACATAAACCCTCTAGGATAAACAACCCATACACCACAATAGCAACACATAGACAGGAACACACTGAGGTACTCACATCACTAGCCATGTGTCACAAGTCACCATTGAACCTCTCACACATTTGAATTTACTCCACAGCTTAGTGTGAAGACATTCATGACTGTGGTTGCCTAAATGTCACCTTGCAAATTGGAAGTCTCACAATAACCTGTACACTAATACAATGCATAACTTTTAAGGGATGGGATGGCCTGGCTATGTTCATATGAACGTTTCTAATACCCTTTCATGTTTCAACTCTGCATGGAACTATCATCACACCCCCAGTGAGGACACACGGACACCTGTGTCACAAGTCACAATGCAAGGGAGGGCACACTGTACTTGAGAAACCAATACATCCTGCTGACAAACAGTTAGACAACAAACACTTGCTCAGCCAAGGAAAAAAAACAATGCCAAAGTTTCCACCAACAACCATAGGTTGTCACATTAGTACACAAAATAGTCACAGACAACACAACACAACTACTGCCATCAAAGATACGTACAACAGTGCCTCCTACATCTAATTGATACCATTCTGTGTTTCTCTTTCAGCTGATCAGGGGTATGGCATCCAGCCTTGGCTAATGACACCATATGGGAACCCAAATACTGCTGCTGAGCGGGCATACAATGACGCCCACAAGAGGACCCGCAGCATTGTGGAGAGGACCTTTGGGATCCTAAAGTCAAGGTTCCGCTGCCTTGACATCACTGGCGGAAGCCTACTATACTCCCCAGAGATGGTATGCAAAATCATACTCACTTGTGCCATATTACACAATATTTGTGTACAAAGGAACATTCCCCTCCTTGAACCGGACCCAGACATGCCTGAGGATGATGATGAGGAGGATGCTGGCCTGCAACAGGAGGGGGAACAACCTAGCACCGCAGCAGGAGTGCGTAGGCGCCAACAGCTTGTGAACAATTTTTTTACTTAAGTTATTATAATCACTTGTATTCCACACTTGTAAATAAACACAGATCACAAACACCACATCATGCTTTGGCCTATTCATTTCTGACCACCTTTAGTTTGAAATAGCTGAAGATGAATGTTGTCTCATTGATCAAGAATGCCATTAAAATTCATCACACCAAAAATAAACATCACAACTGTATGCACAGAGGGTAGGATGTGACATGTTACATTACCATACACAGAGCCCAACAAGAGTACAAATGTGACAATTACACATGCCGGATCCAAACAACTGAAACAGTCTCTCATCCAGCCCAAAATTGGAGATCATTTGAAAGACACATCACACGTGTTCAGAGACAGGGTGGGACCATCCATGTGTACATGAACATGTCATCAATGGCTTCTCTCAAGTGTATGATGTGAGCAATACACAATTGCAACAACATCAGCTGCCACTAACTCAGGAGGAGACCTTGAAGTTACAGTGACAACATACACACAGACAGGTCATACTGGATCCACATTCCCACACACATGTACACATATGTCATACAACCAACCTAATATTTGAAAGTAGACCATCACAGTTGTGTCCCAGTTTGAACCTAGCAGGAAGATTGTAACATGACACTAAACCAGTTTATGCAGAAAGGGACACAGACAAGCAAAACAATCTTCGCATTATCACATCGTGAACGCTGAGAGTCTTGCAAACTTAGGGGGTCATTCTGACCCTGGCGGTAATTACCGCCATGGCGGCGGTAGCACCGCCAACAGGCTGGCGGTGCACCGATGGGCATTCTGACCGCGGCGGTTCAGCCGCGGCCAGAAACGGGAAGTCGGCGGTGTACCGCCGACTTCCCGCTGCCCTTGAGAATCCGCCATGGCGGCGGAGCGCGCTCCGCCGCCATGGGGATTCTGACACCCCCTACCGCCATCCTGTTCCTGGCGGGTCTCCCGCCAGGAACAGGATGGCGGTAGGGGGTGCTGCGGGGCCCCTGGGGGCCCCTGCAGTGCCCATGCCATTGGCATGGGCACTGCAGGGGCCCCCGTAAGAGGGCCCCACAAAGAATTTCAGTGTCTGCTTTGCAGACACTGAAATTCGCGACGGGTGCAACTGCACCCGTCGCACCTTCCCACTCCGCCGGCTCCATTCTGAGCCGGCGTCCTCGTGGGAAGGGTGTTTCCCGCTGGGCTGGCGGGCGGACTTTTGGCGGTCGCCCGCCAGCCCAGTGGGAAAGCCAGAATGACCGCTGCGGTCAGAATGACCCCCTTAGTCATATGAAAATGGTATGCAACTTAGCTCCAAATCATCATTACTGCAAACGTCAAATGGGCTAATGAGATGAATGAATGGTCAACAGTCATTCATACCATATGGCCTTACATTCGCCCGCTGCTGCAGGTTTGCCAGGATATGATAAAAATACTCCATGGATACAGTAGCTATTCTGGATGGTCAAATCCTAGGGCGCTGGGGGCCTAACTCCACCTCTACCACCCCCAAAACATACAAGAATCATGTACTTGTGAACTAAACACATGCATAAGGCACATGTGTGGCCTCCATGTCACAAGTCCTACACAAATATGAAACACAAAATCATAATGGGACATGGTCAGCCCCATAAAAACTGAAAGTGACTCTCCCACTCCCTGTTAGGACTACAGATAAAAGCATCCCCATCATAAAGGTGGGGACATTTTGGAGACGGAATACATAATGGTATCAAAAACATCATTTCAAAATAGCCATCAGCAATTACACCAAATATGTTGTCAAATATGGTCAATACATTAGTTAACGTATCCCAAACATCACAGTGTGAAGGCCGTCTATACATAAAAGTACGGACATTTGTCATATATAAACACAAATGTGTCTCACATCGCACCGTTTTACCATGACAAATCACCTTTCCAAAGCTAAACACATGAAGACATTTGGATAAATTTGCTCCATATTCTACGCATACAGCATGGCCGTCATAATTTGTTCACGTACATGAGTGCACACAATGCAGAGTCAGATACAAATGTATCCAAAAGTGTCTTGATATTTCACCTTCAAATTATTATTTACATCCACAATATTTTTGACTCTGCATCATGTGCACTACTGTACGTGTAAAAAAAAACACGCCCATGATGTATGCGTCGTGAAATTGACACTACATGCACAATATATTGGTCATTTCATGTACAGTATTAATTATTAATATTCATATCATATTTTTTCACTCCGCATCATGTGCACCACTGTACGTGTAAAAAAAATGACGCCCATGATGTATGCGTGGTAAAAATGACGCTACATGGACAATATGTTAGTCATTTCATGTACAGTATTAATTATTAATATTCATATCATATTTTTTCACTCCGCATCATGTGCACCACTGTACGTGTAACAAAAACCACGCCCATGATGTATGCGTGGTGAAATTGACGCTACATGCACAATATGTTGGTCATTTCATGTACAGTATTAATTATTAATATTCATATCATATTTTTTCACTCCGCATCATGTGCACCACTGTACGTGTAAAAAAAACGACGCCCATGATGTATGCGTGGTGAAATTGACGCTACATGCACAATATATTGGTCATCTCATGTACAATTTGAAATATTAATATTCATATCATTTTTTTTCACTCCGCATCATGTGCACTACTGTACGTGTAAAAAAAATGACGCCCATGATGTATGCGTGGTAAAAATGACGCTACATGGACAATATGTTGGTCATCTCATGTACAAATTGAAATATTAATATTCATATCATATTTTTACACTCCGCATCATGTGCACTGTAATGCGTCAAAAAAATATGACGCACATCTGTGTATGCGTGAAAATATGACGCATTACGCGAAAATAAAAACGGCGGCCATTTTATGCAGGAAGTGATGTAATAGGATATCCTGTTTACCACATCTGTACTGGGAGTTGACTTTCACTTTCACTTTGCAGTCTCAGAGTTATCTAGACTGTGTGGTTGTGTGAAAGGTGTTGTCCTGTGTTTTACTGCTTTAGTGTCCTGTGTGCCTTGTATTTTGTCTTTGTGTCAATCTTTTATTGTTGTCTAACATTGTCTCAGTCTGTTTAGTGTTATTTTGTCTATACCTGTGATAGTTTGTATTGTCTGTGGGAGTCTGTTGTGGGTAGCATAGTTTGGGGGGTTAGTTGGGCTATTTTTCTCCTTCTTCTTTTTCTTTCACACCTCTACCTTTCCCCATTTCCCACTTTTTCTTTCATTTTTCTTTTGTACTTTTTTACACCTCTCATCATGTCAGGTAGGCCTCGCCTGTCCAGGATGGGTGAGGACGAATTGGGGGGCTTCATATGGCTCGTAAGCCATTTCCTCCCACTGATGCTGGAGGCTGGGGGCCGTGTGATACAGGGGTATCACACGGAGGCGAGGAAAATCCGTTGGGAGAAGGTGCGCCATCACCTGGTCCGGGTCTCCGGGAGTCTGAGGAATATACATCAACTCAAGCACCGCTGGGCAGATCTAATCAGCAGGGAACAGGACCTGCTGGACCACCTGGGACTCCGGATTGGTGGCTATGTTGGTGAGTACTAATCAATTACATGGGAATAATAGGAATGTGTGCGTGAACATGTGATGATTGGTAGCCAATCTGCAAAATAAGTAGCTGACTGCGTGTTATGCTAGGGAAACCTAGGCCCATGGGTATACACATAAATCCCCATTTTTGCTACACATGTACACCCAATAACAGCAGTAAAATGCAACATCTATTTGTATTTTGCTAAGTAGCCCCCTCTCTGCGTCACAAAATGATGCAAATGCTGCGCTACAAAGGTATACATATGTGTCCAAATGTGTATTTGTTGCAGGATGTATATGAAGACCTATGCTACCAGGCCGATGCCTCATTTTTGCAACACATACCAGATGGCTGTAGGTGCATGGAATGTACTGTTGCATTTGTGTCTGAAAAGCAACACGTGAACTGCTCTATTTGTACTCTACTGGTCATAATGGCCAGTGAGTACGTCATGTAGAAACAACATACCTACATATGTAGACGCCATAGCTAGACCGAAAATTGCAAACACATGATGATGCTACACATGTGTGTTGCCTTCACGTCACATGAAGTTAGTCATGTTGTCCACACATATGTCACATGTGTGTCTGGTTGCTGTGTGTTGAACCTGTCCACATAGCCTGTTTGATTGTGAGTGGTCATGCAGTCCTCATGGAACCAGTTGTGGAATGTTTCTCTCTGGGATGCACATGCTGAGATGTATGGATCACATGATTGTTGGGGCCTACTAATGGAGGATTAACTTGGACGACACATGACTGTCCTGGCCACTGCATGAGTGTAGTAGGGTGTGTCACTGGAGCAGGAGACTCATCCAATGATAATCTAGAATACAAAGTCAGCCAGGCAGGATGAGCATGTGTGAAAGTGTATCATTACCATGTAATATTCACACACTGTCATTGTAACAGAAATTATTTGTCTGTTCACCCAGTCTGAGTATAATCTTCCTTTCATGCTTTACAGGTGGACCAGCCCCGTACACCGTTGGTGAGGTGGCCCATTTTGACGACCCCGATACCTACAGTGAGTGTTGCCTAAGTGCTATTTACATTGTTTGGAAATGAAGCAAGATGGATTACTGTGTGTTCAGGATAATTCATGATTTGATGTGCTGGCCGTTCATTGGCTTTGTTGTTTTGGTGTGATATCAAATTGGAATAATGTTTCTGTAAAGCAATACCTAGTCATCTCTCAGATTGAGGGGCAGTAGGTCATTCAATTAGTGCGACAATTGGGAATGGCATGACTCATTTTGAATACACTGGTCAATGTTAGACTTGGTCAGGAACTTGCCATTAACTGAGTCAGCATATCAGACTGACAGTCTCCCAGATAGCTTAGGCACATGGCTTCGATGACAAGTGCTTCTTCCTAGTTGAGGATGGACTGTGTACACTGTAGGTTGGATCTTCCGGGGGCATGTACTTCCACAAGGTGACCTCGAAGTGTGTGTGATTTGAGTGCAATGGCCTAGGTGTTCGGTTGAATCATGTGAATGGGTGTTCTACCTCCTCTGTGTGTATTGTAAAACAGGCCTCACTAATAGTATGTTATGTTGGGCTAAGTCATATCATTTTGACATGTGTGGACCTGGGATGTGACAAGGTTGGGCTGACTCCAACGTGTTGCTAGCCCTTCATAGGTTTTGTGTGTGAAGGCACATGCTTGTTGAACTTTCTGTACACTCCTGGTTGTGCATTGATCATGGGATTGTTGTTTGTTCTTCCCACACCACCCACAAAGACTGGGATGTTACTGTGAAACAGGGTACCTAGGAATGTAGCAACCAGTATGTTACACGTACTTAACACCTTTTGTGACTTGAGTTTGTACCTAGGTCCAGATGTAGCAAAATGTCTACACATTGCAAATAGCATAATTTGATGTTAGTGAGTTGCAAACGTCTGTTTCCCAATCCGAAATGTTTTTGGTGGTCATGTACATATTCGCAAAATGCTTTTCTAAATGAAAAAAATAAAGGAGTTTACCAGCCCTACTTGCAAATCACAGTGGTAGGCAATCCCATTTGCTAACGAGTACGTGGTTGCAAAGTGAGTAGCTGTTATCATCCACTTGAAGTGGATGCTAACCAACTTGCTGACTGGAAGGGGTCCTCATTGTGAACCTTCACCTTTGGGAGTGGACCAAAATACTCCTGCACAAAACAGCCAGTGGTCTAGGGGAGCAATAATTATTGTGTAAATTACGAAAAATCAATTGTTGTGAAATTAAACAAATCGCAGCTCATTTTCCTTTCAGATAAAGGGCCTACACTTGGTGAAAAATAACTTGCTTCATTTAAAAGCAGTCACGTCTATGGAGTTCTGCTGTTCCCAGCAGGCCTCCATCCCCGTGAGTGCCCATAGTTGCTAAGGTGGTGCAAGTTGGAACCCACATCATTGATGTTCATGAGGTGGGATTTAGGGACCCCATAGTGACTCGCAGACGGTGTCAGAGACACCGTTCAGCTTTGCAATTTGCTAGTTGATTTCCCATCAATTCCTACATCTGGCCCATAGTGTCGACATATGATTCATGGCCAGGGGTTCAATCTTAGCACACAACTATTTCGAAATGCCATTGAGTGAGGAGTGTGATTCTTATCACATAGAATGACATATGTAGTGAAGTCAGTATGCGGACGAGCTGGTGCCATAATGTATAATGCCTTAGGTATGAATTGTATGAGTAGTTTAGGGTGATGTCATCCATCATGTAGAGACATGGATATGCTATATGTGATATGCCCTTCAGTATGCATGATTCACATGTACTTCCTCTGAGCCTTCCCGTGAACTATGTTGTAACAATTGCTGCAACCAATACATTGCTAGTAATGGACAAATTACCCATTGTGGTATTCAACCCACTGTAAATTCTATGCTCAATATTTGCCTTTTCTCTTCACAGCTGCAAACCTGAGTGCCGCAGCTCGCAACCAGTTTGAGCGCCGGGCAATGAGGTACAGCCACATCCTGCAGGTGCAGTGTGGGTATCGGAGGATGGCCCGCAGATACAATTCGGAACGGGCCTCCGGGGCGTGGTATGCCACACCACAGGCTCCCCCAACGGTGCCCCCAACAACCCCCGCCACTACATCCACCAGGTCTGGCCAAGTGGACCCAGCAACGGACCAGGCATCCTCATCCAGACCTGGACCCAGCCGTGTGGTGGGAGCAGGGCAGTCCCGTGCCCACACCACTCCACCAACACAATCCACCTCCACCGGCACCCAGACCTGCACTGACCCTCCGATCAACCCAGCGGACTTCCACGCATTGTCAAGGAAATTGGACAGGTTGATTGGAAAAGTTGACACCCTGACGGAGGACATGGCTGAGGTGAAGAAGAAGGTGCGCTCCATCCGGCGAACACTACGGAGGCCAAATCAGTAGACATTTTGCCCTCCAGAACTTTTACCCCTCCCCTCTCACCTCTTTCCTATTTCATACTGTTAGTTGGGTTTGGGGGGTTAGTTATAGGATAAGTGTAGGAAATTAGCTTAGTTAGTGTTAGGTAAGAGGGTGGGGGGTCCTTCTTCTTTATATCTTATCTTTTTGTGTGTTGGGCAATGTTGGGATTCCTTTTTAAAAAAAAAAAAAAAAAAAAAAATCTATACAAAAAAATAAATATATATATATGTTTGTTTAGGATAGTGTAGTATGTGTGTAGGTTAGTAAGTGTTGTCCTGCATGTGTCTTGTCTCATAATGGTGGGTGGGGGGTTGATGTTTAGATCGTTTTGTTACATGTGTAGAGTAAGTTTAGCTTAGGTTAGTTAGGGACAGTTGTGGGTTAGTAGTAGTCAGGTTAGATTAGTGTAGGTTTATCTTTCCCTTAGTTGCCTCTTTTATTACTTATTGGAAATAAAAAATTTGTTAACCCTTTACCTGATGCGTTAGGTGCTACCTTTTCATGGCCTTGACATCAGTGTAGCAGAAAGTTTTAGTATGACATTTGTGTCCTATGCTCGCTATCCCCAGGCTATTGAGGTTTAACATGCCAGCTACCCGTGTGCTAACTTGGTAAGTATCCACCATGTGGGAGAGCCACCATTGGTAGTGTGCATAGATCATCAAGATTTGGGGTTGGTATGTATCCTACTTCACAAAGAGTGCTTCCAGAGTTGATTTTGTAGGTAAATAGATAGGTCGGACAGCATTGTGAAGTTCAGGGAGAGCTTTGTAGATGAGTATTTGTTCACACTCTTGTCTTGTTGCTGTCATTGCTGACCTACATCATGTGTGTACTGCTTGAGCATGACTTTCCTTCATGGTAGTATACGCTGTAAGGGTGATTGATGCAGTGTAATTTGGTTATCATTCCTTTCATTTTACAGCATAGTTTCTTGTTTTAGTATTGCAAGGTGCCTACATTTCTCTGCCACCATTAGTTGTCTAGAATAGCTATGGATGGGGCCTCATTGTGTCCAACACAGCATGATTGTGTGTGCTTAGTCCCTACATCAGTTATTTTCCTCAGTCTAGTAAAGCTATGATGCAATCCTGGCCACTGCACAGATGTTTCAGTATACATGAAATCCGGACAGTAGTATAGAGAATCGACATGGTTGCCACACAGCCACTTTGGAGTTATGTACTGTACAGTTGAAGTGTGAAATGACACAGAGACACAATAGGTGTGCAAGTGATATTTATTTTTAGGTGGAGTAGTGCAAAAAGTCCATTAACAATGTTAGGTGAGTCCGTTCTGGTGCATTCTTAAATGGTGATCCTATTTACAGGGTGTGGATGATGCTCCTGACATGCTGGGGTGATGTCACAGACGGTGCAGAGGAACAGGAATTGCCAAATGGTAGGAGAGAAACATTTACAGCCAATGTGGACAAGTTAAACAGTGGATTGCCGAACAGTCATTGAGGGTAGTTGGAGTGAGGCTGGCATGTGTCAAAACGTAGGACCTTGGTCAGAGTAGGGCATGGTGCAGGGACTAGGGCTTCCGGGTACTCTTGCAAGTGAAAGTTATCTGTTCCATGTCTTCTTCTTCTGATGTGTGTGTTGCCTGGTGTGTCCTTGTTGTTGTTGGTTGTGAAGGGGCAACACACACCTCAGTGTCAGAAGACATGGAGGCAGACATCCCGGGGGCTGATCCCTGTCCAGTTATGAAGGGCAGTACTGCAGCAAGGAGGGCGTGCTGGTTTTTCAGAATGGCAGCCACATCCCGATGGTAGGCAGCCAGGTCGGCCCTGAGGGGTTCGATGTTGCACTCGTGCACACGCTGACTGGCTTGCTGTTGGAGTTGTTTGGTCAACTGGATGACAGCTGTGCAGATTGCCTTCTGTGTTACTAAAAGTTCCTCCAACAGCGATGTTCTGGCTTGCATTGCAGCTGCCTGATCAGCAGTTGACAGCATGCACGAACGCACCCCCTCAAGGCTGGCTGCCATAGTTTGCATCCCCACCCGCACCTCCTTGGCCAGCTCCCGCTGGACCCCAACAACTGTTCTTTCGAAGCTGGTGCCAGTGTCGTCAGAGTCCTCAGCTGTGTTGGAGCTGGCAGGTCTTACAATTGGGGTGGCGGGTGGTTCTACTGTGGTGGCTGCTTCTTCTTGGCTCCTCCTTGTTACTGAAGGGGGGGTTTGGAGGCTTTCGAGGACCATGTCAATGGTCTCTTGTGTGAGGTTGATGGTCTCGTCATCCATGTCATCAGGGAACTCATGGACAGGCATATCGGCAGGAGATCCGTGTTCCTCTGCAAAGAAACAGGGTACAATTAGTGTGTCTGTGTTGAGATCATTTTGCACTAAGATACAAGCCTTTGGATGCCTTAACTTTGTACTCTGATTTTGTCTTGGTATCTGCTGTCCGTCATAGGGCATTGTTGTAGGCCTATGGCCCACCTGTGTGTCACATGTATGATATGGAGCTATCAGACATGCCTGCCAGGTCATCTCTAGGTGTTGATTTGTAATTATTTCGGAATATGCATTTTTTTGTCCTACTCCTCCCTCGGTGTTTCACTATTGTTATGGAGGGACATTTGTTTGGGTGGGCTCTCATTATCCTACATGTGATTCTTGGCTTTCTATGCAGCAGGATAGCTAATGGTGTGGGGGACTAAGTTTGACCCACTTGTAAATAACTCTGTCACCCAGATATTCTATTTAGCTCAGACAGACTAGCAGTGCCTCTGGTCTCCCACAACAGAGGAATGTTTAGAAGTCCAAGCCCATGACATCTTTGGGACTTCTCAGGGAAGTGGTGGTCACTCAGGTCCTACACATTTCTATCTTTTCCGGTATGTTCCCATACACAAATGACACAGACAGTATTTGTTTGATATGAAGTTTCATTGTACAACTGACTTGTAGGAATTTAGGTGTGAGCCCCAATAACCAAAACAATACACACAGTTAGAACTGAAATAGTCCGCAGGAGAGTAATACATTGGTACACAGCTATCATGGTGCCTAACAGTTTCTACTCTCCCTCTGCTTGTTCTATATATAGCACAGCATGTTAAGTTTGGAGCTTGGCTGTCTGAATCACAGGGGAGACATCATCCCTCATATCAGAGGAATGGGCTGGGATCTGGTTGTGCATCAGCAGCAAGGCAGGCAGCATCTAGATGTGATTTTCTGTTTGTAAACTCCCCCATGCGTGTCTTGGGACGAGGAAGTGAATTTAAAAGACATATGTCATTGTGATGACAAAGTTTCCCTACGCAGGAATGGCAAACCTTAACCCCTACCACATCTATCATCAACGAACCAGACGGTATCCTTGACTGGGGCACAGAGTGAATATGTTCTGGCAAACTCCAGTGCAGAAGTAGGCAAAACAGGGTGATTTGACTAATTGCCAACACCTTAGGACTGACTATTTGCTACATTAACTGATAGGAAGGGCAATGAGATTCATTTAGTGCAAAGTGCTCTGAGGCACTTAGATGTGAGCAAATGAGTATAAGTACATTCAGGGTAAGATGCACAAAGGCCTCCAGCCTGAGGCTATTGCGCAAAGTATACGTTTCACTTGCCACGCTACACTTTGACTGACTGTGGGTGTTGTGACTGCCCTGCCAGCACACTTGCCTCACAGGCCCTGCACCATACACTTTTTATTCACATTGCATGATCTGTACATGTTAGGTGGCATGACCTATGTATGTCAATGTTAGGATGTGGTATGTATGTAAACATTGTTGATGTTTGTATCTGATGGGGTCTCATGTGTGTCTTACTGGATTGGCCTGTTTATCGTATGAATGTCCTATTTTTTGGTTAGACTGTGCAGATGTGTTTCATTGACCAGTTGCCTGTGTCCCCTCGTCAATGTTGTTGTCTGAGCAGTATGACATTTGTGATGTAGCATTGTTAGGCAGGCACGTGAGGGACCCTGACGTATGCAGCATGTGTGTGTCGTTAGTGCTGTGTGGCTCCTATTGCTGTTTACTTAGGCTTATGTATGTGTCAGTTATGGACATTCGGCATTTAAGTGTACTGGTACCTTTGTCTTATTTCTAGGAGTAGTTGCAGATGTCATCCTCACCCCCTAATTTAGGTATGTATGTTCCAGGGTGGGGTTCCTGCCATTTGGTACTATAGCTGCCCAGAGATGAGAGGTGTTATTGTCAACTGTGGTGGCAGTTAAGTTGCAGTTGTTGTATTTGCTACTGCATTACAGGTAGGGACCTAGTTGATGGGGAATAGTTTGTGCAAAACAAGTGCCTGGATGTAGATTCAGGGTAGTGTCCTTCCCACCTGTCACTGGTTTCCCTTGGCTCTCTTGTTGTAATTACAGGATGTCCCCGTGGGACTGTAGTGGTGGCAGTATTTTGTCGTGCCCCGGCTATGATCAGTACTGGCCATTCCCCCCTGCCGTGCCCCTTTCCCCATGCCACTTCATATATGTGCTAAGTTACATGCATTGTGTAGTAGGTATCCCCCCCCTGCTTACAGTCCCCATTATTGCATTGTAATTCCCCATGCGACTTACCCTGCATGTGCGTAGTGTCGTGGTAGTCTGCGCTGTCCAGTCCTTGTATCCCTGTGACGATCTCCTCCGGGATGACGGCTGCGACCATCTCCTCCATGTGGTCCAGGGCCTCCTGTTGTGCTGAACTCCCCCCTCCAGTCTGCATTGCTGCCTTCCTGTTCCTGGCCATTTTCTCTTTGGTCCTACGTTTACAGTCATGCCAGCGTTTCTTACACTCGGTGACTGTCCGGCGTTCTTCAGCCACACTGTTTATCTTGTCCACAATTTCTTTCCAGATGGCCTCTCTCCTACTGAGTGGCAATTTTGAGGATATGAAAAGTTGGTGCTGGTGTTCCGTCACCTCTTTCACCAGGATTTCCTGCTCCTCTGCAATGAAGCGACACTTTCTTTTTTTCTTTAACATGTCCTGGTTCCTGTATGCTTCCTCCTGGCTGGTTCCTGGTCTGCTCTCATCCTCCTTGGGTCTGTTGGGGCATCTAGGATCCATTTTGGGTCTCCTCTCCTGTAAGTGCAGTTTTCGCGCAAAAATGTCACGCAATAGCGTGAAAAAAACCGGCGTTTTCACGATTGCGCTGTCGTAAATCGACCCACAGTGATTTGCGTCACTTTTACGTGGGTTTCCCTTACGACAGACCGACGCTGTGTGCGTCACGAAATAATGACTCCCACCTGTTGGTTGCGCCGCCGTACGTCAAAGTATAAATTTGACGCCCGAATGGCGCATCCAAATGGCGTTAGACGGCGCAAATTTTTTGTACGCAAAACTGCGATAGCGCAGTTTTGCGTCAAAAAGTATAAATATGGCCCTTAATGTCACAAAGCTTCTTCATTAGAGGCTTCAAAGGAGATTGACTCCATTGTACTAGAGGAAGAGGATGACTTTTGGGCATGCCTGGTGCCTTTGAGCGACTCTGAAAACGGCAGTTGGTGAGTAATCCTCTGCTTAGACATTGAGTAGAGTAGGTAAGCAGAGTCAGGGTGCTGAGCTCGCAACAGATGTTAGGACAGCCAAGAAAGCCGCAGAGGTTCATTCAGCTACTAGAACAAAAATGAAGCCCTTAAAATTGGTTCCACAAGGAATGTGCCTGGTTCAAAGATGACTGCTGTATAGAGGAAAAGGATGGTTTCCTGATTCTCACTAGACCTTAAGATGGCTCATACTCAGGAGCAGTTGCTCAGGCCGACGAGGTAAGTTCAAGGCCCAGCCCGCACAAAAGCAGTGTGAGCAGCCTCCAAATGGCTCTCCCATATCAAGCATGCAGCATAACAGCAGGCAGATGAAGCAGCATGGGTCAGAAATCCATAGAGGCCTCCTGACGCAGGGGGGTATGCCGATGTCCAAAAGACAGTGCAGGATGGGTCAGTTATCCGCTGTGGGACATGGAGTTGGCTTACTGGATGAACAGGCCACAGCAGCACCACTACCTTCGAGTCCAGCAGTTGAACAATCTCTGCACACACTCTCTCGTAGCATTGTAGATGGGGGAGACTGAAATCACAGCTTGCAGTGGTCCTGTTTCCAAGACCCGGGGAGCTGATGCCAGCAGTGCTCAGGGCTCCTTGCCCTTCTGAGGGATGGAGGAGAGCAGAAAGCGACACTACCCACCACAAGAAATGCCCCATAGCAAGCCTGATCAGGGAAAGTGCCGGGTGGTTGGCTAGGAGCTCACAGAAAGTCGTCCATCATCATTCGGGCCAAGCTCTGCCCCCGCTGTGTTGTGTTTCATCTCATCTATACACAAGTCCAGATGTGAAAGTTTTTTTACAACTGTAATGTAATGTGTGGGCCAATCTAGATCAATGTGCTAAGTACACTGAGGTCATCAAATGCACTTCCATCAACATGCATGCTCTCACCGAATGCACAGAATAAAACACACTAAAGATGATTTGAAAAATAGAAAAAGGTTTATGTACGTAAATTTAAAAGTGTCATATGAAGGGGCCAAGGGCCAGGGAATAGGTGGTACAGGGTGGTTGAAAACTGCTCAAATAGTTCAGGAGTCCAGAGACGGAGACTACTATTGAAGGGGCAGACAAGCAAACATAAACGTACAACAGTTTGCAGTCTTGGCCAAAATCTCCTTTGTGTGCTTGTCCCCCTCCTCTGGAGCATGGATGCATTGATTGTGTCCTTCCACTGCTCATTTTTTATGCACTACTTTTTTCTTTGTCTTTAATCACTTTACCAATGTAGCTCTTTTCAGCTGTCTCCCTCATGTACTTCTCTCTACTTTTTGTTCCCCAACTTCAACCCTCTGTTTGTTGTTCCCACTGCCCACCCTTGCTCTGTTGCTTGTGTTGCCCCACCACCTGTCTTTCCTCCATTACTGTGACACTCCTACCACCTGTCCTTCCTCAGTGTCCTGCATGCCCCTCGCAACCCATCGTTCCACCAGTGTCTATTTTGCACCATGCACCTGATTTGCCCCTTCTACCTGCCGTTGTCAATACTGCCCCTGCCACCCACCCACTCTCCAATGATCGTGTTGTCCCTGCCGCTCTCCATTCCTCTGTTGCCTGTGTTCCACTCACCGGCCACAACAAGCAAAGCACTGTGATGCAGCCAGTGCTGGCTCAAATATTGCAAATTTCCCCACACCCTCCAATGTCTATGTTGTCCCTCACATGCCTTCCCTTCTTTCATGTACTCATCAGCACCGCCCTCCCGCCAGCACACCGGCAACAAAAGAAAATGTGCTTTGATGGAGCCAGTGCACTTTAAAAAAAAAAAAATCAGACATTTTGCACAGCAGCCACTCTGCTGTACAACATGTATAAAACGCTGACAAAGTCAGTACCTCATTGTGCACTTTAAATGCACTTCAAATGCTGGCCTAGTGGAGAGCACACTTCTACCCCTTTCAAACATTTTTTTGCTCAAAATCTGACTCCATTTATCAATTTGTGGACAGTCCGAAAGATGCAGCTAACTACAGACCTACTCTGAACCTACCTTTTTCAGGAAAATCATGGAGGGGAATCTACGCAAGACTTTGCAGAAAAAAGACATGACAATCAGTGTGTACAGTGAGGAATGGAACATAGACTGCAATCACTGATCTTGTTGCTGTGGATAAATCAAAAGTCTTGGTCTTACTCCACTTTTCAGCAGTATATGACACAGTGGAGCACAAAATACTTTTCAAAGCCCTGGAGCAATGGCGTGGATTTACCTGAACATACAACAGTAGTTTGTCTTAGATGACAATTATTATTGACCGGGAATTATTAGAGGACATCCACAGTAATAGTTGAAAATGATTTGAAAAGTTTATTGGTGAATGCCATTGGTTTAAGAAATAATAATAAGTGAACAGGGTTCAGGCAGTGCATTGTTCAGTGCAGAGATAGAGCTACCTAAACCTGTGATGAGGGTACAATAACCAACATATGCATTTGGCTTTGGGATATATGTGGCAATCAGTTTATGCTAGACCGAAGACTTTTGTCTGTCACTGAAAACTAGTCTAAATCAAAATAGTTAAAACCACTTACATAGGGTTGCTATTTGCGCCCATGAAAGCAAATATGCAGGTTGTCATCAGGACAAGAAAAGATTTTAAAAACACCAGAAGCAGAAAAATGCTTGTGGCTGTAAATTGGAGAAGGATACTGCAAGAAAAAAAAAAATTGTAAGCAGTGTATGTGCTCATAAAGGGTCCAAGAGACAAGGCTTTAAAAGTGGCTTCCAGTCTGGCTTTTAAAGAAAACTAAAACACTTGCTGAAAAGACATGCAAGAGCAGTGGTGGCTATCACTATCGGCTTGCATTGATTTACTTGAACAGTACTCTGATGGTTGTCATTCTTGTCAAACAGAAGTTAACAAATCATGATTGGCACAAACTCATGATTAATGAAACAGATAATATATGGAACCCCACAGATTGAACCCCACAGGACTCTACTCCATTGTCACTTCCACTCAATAACTATAAGAGACCTCTGGCCCAAATGCTGCCATCGCCCATTTTAAATTTGAAATGTTTGCGATAATACCCATCTAACAGTTCGGATGGACATCTTGGAAGACTCAATCTGAAAATAGGTGTCACTTGGAAAAGGAGAAGGATTTCTGAAAATCTCTGAAGCGAAAATGGTCATAGTGGGAAAACTCATGACTGCCTTTCATCTGGCTGGGTGAAACTGTTGTGCCCCCATCACAATCTCAGACAGTGAAAAGAAATCTGAATAAGTTTCGATGAGAAACTAACTTTTGGCCACCAAATCCCAACAGCGATTAAAAAATACTATCTTCTGTGCCAACACTTAGCCCCCCATTCACAGCAGAATTCTAGAGGGTTGGTGCCAGGACTGCCAGCACAGAGCATAGGTGGCAGGCCAGGATGGAATCACTTGAGATAACCTGAGCCCCAGGTACTGGAAGATGGCTCCCTTAACTTGCTCACCATGAGCTACCACTGTGATCTTTATGGAGAATACTGTGGTTTCTCTTTATGGGGCTGTCAAGAGAATCCCAGGGATTCCCCTTTGGTGGCGAATTGCTTGCACACCTAAGGGAAACCATTCCTAAGGATTACCATGGAGTCTTGGGTTCCTCCAGCATGCAAACTCCCTGGGATTGCCTCATTTTGCAATGCATCAACAACAGTGCCATCAAGGTAAGCCAGGAATTCCCTTGTGAGCCTGGAGGTCACTTGCCTGTTTTGTCACGTAGTCCTCCATGGCTTCAGGTCAAAATAAAAATATTTGCAGCTAGAACACGCACTAGTTAATGCCCACTCCCTCCATCCTAGTCTCCCACAACTCATTGGCTGTTCCTGTAGTTAATACTGCTGGTGATTGTAGGGGGATCCTGGTGGGGTAAGGGTGGCGGGGATTAGGCCTGAATGGGAGCAGTGTATCCAACCAGATCACAACGGACTACTAAATATACCTACTCCACTGAATAGCATGAATGAAATTATACATGAAGCCGTTGAATAAATAAATGGAGTTTTCTCTCTAACTTTTGATTTTCATTGTTTCAGCTGCTACAACAAAATACAACAATTAGGTGGCACTTCTGTATTCACAGTAATAATAA
The DNA here is from genome assembly GCF_031143425.1 of Pleurodeles waltl. Classification (NCBI taxonomy): domain Eukaryota; kingdom Metazoa; phylum Chordata; class Amphibia; order Caudata; family Salamandridae; genus Pleurodeles; species Pleurodeles waltl. The sequence continues at coordinate 729,814,090 of NC_090444.1, forward strand.
TTGAATTATTCAACACAAAAGACAGTTGGTCTAAATGATAAACTGCTTGACCTTGAGGCCGTAGCACCTGTGTTGTAATCTTGGCTTTGGCATTTCTCCAGAAATTGCATCATTCTGATTTAACGCACTGTGTCTCAAATTGTAAGTAAGTGAAATGTACACAAACACTAGAGTGTAGTGTCTCATCAACAGGTTCTCACTCCCTTAGTTTCTGTAATCCCAACCACATAATAATGTTCTGTGAGTAGCACCTCATGTTTTCTGTTCCCTATAAAAGGCTCTGCTGTTCTTGAAGCAAGATGTTGCTGTATCAAATAACTACAAAGACAGAACTTCCAAAACTTACCTATTAATATCATGCCATTTGTTATGGGTTTTTTCAGCGTGGCTTATTAATGGTGATATATTAGTTAAGTTGCCTTTATAATGTGACAGGACCTCTCTGAGGTATGTTCCCTGCACCAAAGTAATTTTTGCACACAAGCGCATTAGGTCTGCTTAACCCAAATTTAGAACGGTGCTATCGCCGCACTAATTTATAATAAAACAAAGCTTTTCAAAGCCGCACACACCAAGGCATTGGCATGCCCTCTACGTGTAATAGTTACTTACTTTGCTTGTTATATTTTATGGTACACGCCCTCCATCGTATCGGCTCCTACCCCTGATGGAAAAACAATTTGGCCACTTAAGCTTGATTTCTACTAGATTCTGGTGCGTCCTGCATAATCTTTGGAAATAGAACACAAACAAGGAGCATTCCTCTTGTTTATGATAACACCGTTGAAAAAACATATACTAAATTGCACCAATAAAAACAATAAATTATATAAGAAACCAATAAAAAGATGCAACTTGAATTAAATGTTTCTTTTACAGGGCTTTATGGAACACTTATTAAAGCCTTGTATGCGAAAACAAATGCACTTAGATTAGGTTTCATGTAAAAGAAAGCGTTTATTTATTTTGCTCAGTACTGTTCGTTTTTATCTGCCCTTTAGTCGATAAGGATAAGATATTAAAACGGTTCTGATTGCAATTATCTTGCTCACTACCATGACTGCATTAACACTTCTACAGAAAAAAACACAATGTTAATGTCTGCTCTCAAGGGCGCACATGCAAATGTTCGGCCACATGCAATCTACAGTTTTGTAATTGGCAATTTCAGTTCATTTTCCAAGTAGTTTCAGTGAATTCCCATAGCTATTACTAGCTTGCTGCTCTTAAGGAAACCTGTACCAGGCATCTTCAAAGTGTCAAACAGTTACAACCCATTGAGTTATAATATAACTGAAATACCTCAATTAATTTACAGTCCCGGCTCGCTTTGCTCAAATTGAGCAGGGAAAGTGCGGCGTGAGGGAGGGGGAAGTGGGAGGGGGATCTAAACTGTAAATAAATTAAATAAAAAAATAAAAAACACATTTTCGACGCCGTCCCGCGCCGCGCTCCTCTTCCCTGCTGGCTTAACGCAGGCACAGGCTCCCAGCCTGCCCTGGGGCCAATCCTGACACTGCTCAAAGCAGTGTCAGGATTGGCAGGGAGTGCCCTGGCTGGGTGCTCCCAGGCGGACTGGGATCCTGTGCAGGCTCTCTCCAGCCCGGCAACTGTGTTGCTGGGCTGGAGAGAGCCTACCGCACAACATACATGCGCAGTGAGGGGGAGTGCTCAGCACTCCCCCTCACTGCTCCTCATCCCAGATGCCCTGCCCCTTTCACAACAAGGGGATATTAGCACTACCGGAGGATCCGCCCCTGTTAATTTAGCAAATAAATGTGTGAAGATGTTGCAAAGCCAGAACACACAATGTTTCGAGGTAGGTAACCTGGAAATCAACAGCTGCAAATAAAAAAAAATATATAAGAAAACCTTCTCAAGCAAAGCACTCAGATTGTGAAACAAAAACTATAATTGATGATATGCGCCCCATCTCTCCTCTGGTTCAGAGAGGAACGTAAAACTCAGGGCCTCATTTACAATGTTTCAGCGCAGGGCAGCGCTGCATGCCTTCTTGCTGCACTGCCCTGAGTCGAAAAAAAGGGCAGGAATACACCGAATGTCGAAGATGGCGCCTGTGTTGTGGCGATGGTTGTTTTTGTGCAGGAAGGCACACCTTCCTGCACAAAAACAATCACAAGAGGTGTTTTCCTCTTTCTCTGTATGCTGCGAAATGCAGCACCCATGGAAAGAGAAAAAAAGGGAGAAATAATGTTGTTTATCCCTGTTGTGCCATCCTTATTCCACCCTGGGGTGATGTAAACTTTTGACCTATTTCCAGGTTTACATAATCTTGTAAATCTGGGAATGCGTCAACATCGATTGAAAACCTCTTTGATGCAAAGAAAGGCAACATAGCGACTTGCGCTGCATTGCCTCACACCACATCTACAAGGGCATGAAATTCCACACAAAGTGGCTTTGTGTGGCCTTATAAATTTGGGCCAGCACCCGGCACTGCCGCTGCATCAAAAAAAGTGATGGAACAGCAGTGCATGACGCTTGTAAATGAGGCCTTCATTTTTTCGAGGGGTGTTTTGTCAGTCATTGATAAGAGCATCTTGCCTCTTCTTGCTCTGTGAATGCTCAGGTGTCACGGGCTAAATGTGTCACCCATTCTGACACTCCCTGTTCATGCATATATGGGACTAATCTGCTCATCCTCATGTGATTATTACTGAGTCTGAAGAGTGTGTTTCTTATTTTTTAGGTTAGTACAACAAAGCGGTTGTGCACATGCCACTGTTTCCGTGATCTCTACAGATATGTCAAAATATTGTTCTCTGCTTAACATCAGCTGTGCAGAAAGCACACAATTGTGAACTCAACTGTTTCTGAATTGGGTAGCTCTACTACCTACACACAGAGCAATCCAAAACAGCCCGCACTGACCTAGCAAACTCCCATTACCCAGATCAACAAGGTAAAATCTGGATGACAGGGCATGGCTGGGAGTTTGTAAATTTGAAGATTTATGAATGAGATGTTGTTGGCAAGGGCACATGTTAACAATGTGCTACCGGGAATTTATCACATGGCACTCTAGGAATTTGCAATTCACCTAATGATGAACTTTAGCTTTTTTGTTCCACCCAATTGCGAGTGGATTAATGGGTGGAAGAACCAACCTTGCGTATCTATCTATCTATCTATCTATCTATCTATCTATCTATCTATCTATCTATCTATCTATCTATCTATCTATCTATCGTCCATCCGTCCATATTACATAGTAGCAGTCTCCACTGTGTAGGTATAGTAAAGTCAGAATTTCCACAGGAACAGTGTTTATTGTTTCACTAATAACTTTTGTGCTGTTTTTGTGAATCTGCAAAAACAAAAAAGCCCAAGTTCATTCACTCAGCTCTTTCATGGAAAAGTTTGTGCCAATGTGTCAAGCTGGAACAACTAAAAAGGGACGGGGGTCCCAAAACGTTGATTTCCCTTGTCAATTTCCGTAGAAACTGCTCTCTGATACAGAAAAAATGGCTGACTCGAATTTTACCAAATTTGGCAGAAAGATAGAACTATACTCAGAAAGATTACTTTTGATGATTTGACGTAAATACGTTTAGCTATTTTCAGCACTTAAATAAGTTCTCTGGGTGGGCATGAAGAGGTTAAAGAATTGTTATATCTGAATAACTGGCTCAGGAGGAGTTCTTGACTACCAGAAATTCACAAAATAGGACCCTCTGATTGGGTGAGGCGGGTTTGGTAGCAGGGCCTGTCCAAAGTCCCTGCGCAATAGAGGGCTGTCTGCCCACAGTGGGGTGGGGAGTAGGGCCTGGCCAGAAGACACTCACTGCTATGCACACCCCTTAGTGGTTTGGATGCAAGGCCTGGCTGAGGCCAAAGGTCATATGCAACAGGGGGTTGGCTGTCCATGGGTGGTTGCGGGCATCACTGGGCCAGAAGCCAGGCACTGCGGGCAACTCCCTGCTGCACACTGCTAAAAGGTGTGTGCAGTTGACAGTTACACAGCTGAGGCTAAGTTGAGGGCAGGCCCTGCTGCCAACCCCCTACTGTACATGGCTAATGGCCGTTCACAGTAAAGGGGTGGAGGCTCACCTGTGCTTGGAACCTGGGTCTGACTGGAAGTTAGGCACTAGTCAATATCTACAGTTCCTTGCAGCAGTGTTGTCTGCCCACAGGTGGTTGAGTGTGGATCCTGACTGAAGCCAGGCACTGCAGTCAACCCCCCCACTGCATGCAACTGACAGGCCTGCATAGGAGGGGGTTAGATGACCATGCTGGGGTTGAGCACAGAGCCTGACCAGAGGTCAGATCCTGCTGCCAACCCTGCAACGAGAGGTTGGTTAGTCATGTCGGAAATAGAAGCAAGGCCTGGCCCTGCGGCCAATCTCCCAACGTGCATGACCCAGAGAGTTGGCTGCCCATGAGTGGTTGGATGCAGGGTCTTGCAAAAAGCCAGTAACTAAGGTTAAGTCTCTGCTGCACACTGTAACAGGGTTGGGTGCAGGGCCTGGCCAGAGACCAGGCTCTGTGGCAAAGCCCCTGCTGTGCATGGCCAAAGGACAGTTCAGACAGGCAGGGGTAGGACCGCCACAACTGGGTTGGCACAGGTTCTGTTGCCTGCAGGTGTTTGGGTGCAGTGCCAGGTCTGAGGCCTGGCACAGTGATAAACCCCCAATGCACCATGCAGCAGGGTTGGGTACAGAGCCTGATCATTGTCCAGGCCCAAGTGCCCAACCCAGCTGTGAAAAAATGGCATGCACAGCATTGTATAGGCTGTCCTTGGGTGGTTGGAAGCAAGGTCTGACCACAGGTCATGCACTGTGGCCAACCCTGCTGCACACTGCAGGGGGGTATGCCACAGGGCCAACCCCCACTGAACACATCCAAATGCTGTTTGCAGCAGGGGTTTAGATAGCCATGACAGGGTTGAGCGCAGGCCCTGCAGCCAACCCCTCCTTCATATGGCCAAATACCACATTCAGTGGGAGATTGAATGACCATGATACGGGTTTCAGGCCTCAGGCTAACCATCTCTGCTGGGCATGGCCAAAGGCTTTGCAAAACCGGTGCTTGCCCACTCATGAGTGGTTGGACGCAGTCCTTGAGTGGGCAGGAACTGTGACCAAACCCTGCTGTGCAGTGGGCCTGGCCAGAGACTGGGCCCTGCAGCCAACCTCTTTCTGTGCATGGCCAAAGGTTCTGCTCAGTGGGTGTTGGACGCCTGTGAAAGGGTTAGAAACAAAGCCTGCATGAAGGCCAGGCCCTGCAGCCTACCCCCAGCTGCACAAAGTTGAAAGCCAAGCACAACAGGAAGGTGGTCTGCTATGGCTGGGTTGATAACTAGATGTTTTCAATATAAAGCAAAAATAAAGCCTTTGCAAAGTGTTAGTAAATGTTGGCTTAATTTGTATGTCACACAACATTATGCCAAATAGTTTTGAACACTCCCACTAAAAGATAAAAACAAATTTTAACTTTGAGACACAGACATGAAAAGCAAAATATATTTTTCTCTATTTTTTGAAACATAAAAAGATAATTCTAAAAAGAATCATTTTTTGATGGTTTTGAAAGTGCTTTTTTGTTTTTTCTAGAGATTGTAATATGATTGCGTAGTTCAATTAAAAAAGTATAAAACAGGGCGTCCAACTTGTATTCAGAAAAAAAGAAATAACTTTCTATAGTCTGGCTGGTGAGCAGCTATCAACTTGTGCTAAGTGATGTAACTTTGCTATCTAGAACTTGGTTCAGTAAAAACTTATTACCATCCATATAAGTTGTTTCTTAACTAAATAAGGGATTTAAGACTGTGCGGGGTGCTGCCTCCAGTGCCAGGCTGCCTCTCATCTTTGCTGTGGTTAAAGTCAGGCAGCCAGACACTTTAAAAAAGGATACATGCTCGAGTGAGACTGTGCCCCACAGCAATTTCTTTAAAAAAAAATCATTAGGCAAGCTAAGGGTTGACCTCGCGCCAGCCCGGGCCTGCAATTTTCAGGGGGCAGAAGCGACCTCCCATTAATGACGTGCAGCACCGTCATATTTTCTGGCAGTCCCAGGCATCTATGGCATAAGCTCTGTATTACTGGAACTGCCTGTCAATCACTTTCACAGGCTGCAAGCAACACCCTTTCCCAACTCGTCACCTGTGAAAGATTGTGGGCATTTGATTTGAGGTCTTAGAGTCATGAGACTCTGTGATCTGGAGTCGCATGCTGTAAACAGACACGCTGTGAATGCCTTAGCACGGAGTATCTGTTTAAAGCATGTATTCTCATCAGAGGCTGAGAGGGCATGCATTTTACTCTCAGGCTTCCAACAGCACTGCACCCTGCTGCGGGCCAGCATGCATATTCCAGAGCAGGATTTGCCAGGTAAGTGGGACCAGGAGACAGAGGCCATCCATTATGCCTGCCATCCTGTGGTTTGTTTTTATTGTTTATGAAACAATAAAAACAAACTACAGGCTGGCTCAGCAGAGCACACATCCTGAACTCACATATTTAAAAGTGATTCCTTTGTATGATTTTAACATGCAGAAGCATTTTACTTTAGTACATCGATTTATATCATTATATTGAGAGGCAATAATTAAAACTGTTAGTAAATGCCTCTCAGTATTGTGATGTCACTGGTAAAACTACCTTTTTACACAGCTAGTAGCACTCTGCTGAAGGTGTACGGTTGATTGCTTGCAAGTGACTAGACACAATTAGAGGATGGAGGCCTGGCCCTGTTGGATAAGCTCAGTGCACACAAATGTAGGATGTGCAACATGGTAGTTGCCCTCTCTTCAAAAGATATATGAAATATAAAATGTGTTTAAAAAAATAGTAAATCACTGAAACAAAACAAAGATTAAAGTGAACGTATACTTAGATGATAAAGTCACAAAAGAGCTTACATGGCAAGAGTGATGCATAATTACTGAAAATACTCTGAATATTTACATAATAAAATTTCGCCCAGGCCTAGTTACAACTCCAGAGTGGGATAAACTACCAATAATTGATTCATCTTTACATTTCACATTATCTAATAATGTGCAATACCTTAAAATGTGCACACACAGAAACAATATGCTGTATGAGTATTATGTTGTCAATAATGCCATCAGTGATGCCAATTGACATACCATCAGTGATGTTATCAATGATGTTGTTTAACATGTCATGAGTGATGTCATGTGTGAGGTCATAAGCAGTGCATAGCATGGACGCAAGTTATAGTTAGCTCACTGCTGACAAAGCTTAAGCAGTGGTTCTGGCAGGATTATTGTGGTACCTCATGGGAGGGCCTAACTAGTTCAACAACAGTACTACGTTACCTGTGAGACAAAATAATTTTCTTTTTAATTATTTTAATTAGGGTGTCCCACAAGAGTCTGAGGGTCATGGTGTCTCTACATGGTCCTTTTATGCACTGTGTTTGAAACATTTTCAAGATAATGGGACCGAGTTCTGTAATGGCAACCGCAGCATTTTCTTCAGAGTTTCAGCCAGTCAATTAACTTACTTGGTACCATAGGACCATCATTGTTATTGCGGTACCGACGTGGCCAATGGGAGAAAAATATTTACGGACAATCAGAAAACCCTATTGTTTTACTATTTAGTTCCACTGGACTTCCACTCGGCCAACCATCCAGATATACCAAACTTGTTAACCCCTTCAAGCCCAAAATAAGCACCTCTTTAAATGAAAAATGCACAGAAACAGCTGAACAGGCTTATGCTAAATCCAAAACAGTACATTTTATGAGTAAATATATAATTTTGTGCCAAATTTGGTGTAATTCTGCTCAGCTGTATTTTCTTTACTGGAAAGCAATATTTATAATGGGAATTAAATGTCATGGGGCCCCCTTTTTTGACCCCGACTTGATGGATCAGTGCAAAACTGTCCATGAAAGCATGCAGCCAACTCCAGCTGCACATGGACTTTGATTCTATGTGCTCCACTACCATTGTTTTTCCTTTTCTGTTTTTTTCAGGTGCCACTGTACTCTTGCAGTATCCATCCTGCAAGTTTCCATATCACAGACCACAGTGCAGAGAAAGCTTCTTTGGGGATTCTTGCAGGTTGCATGGTATGGTCTTACCATGAGGTGGAAGCTTGTACAGCCTGAGTGCCATGCTACTTCATGGAAGGACCATGCTGGATTACTGAGGGGTCTCTCTGGGTCCTTTCCACAAATACTTGAGTGCCAGGGTGTCCCTACCGGTGCTGGTTTGCTGCAAAACATTTGCCGCCAGCTAGCGCCATTCCTACGTGCCATGAGGGCGCCTTATTTAAGGATAGATGTTAGCCGGTGGGCTGGTCAGAGTAAAAACAAATGACTCAAACCAGGCAGCGCCGGCATAGTGGAAAATGGGGGTTGTGCGTCAAAAAATGGTGCAAGTCAGGTTTGAGTAAAAAATAATGTCTCAAACCGGACTTGCGCCATTTTTTGACGCACAACCCCCATTGAAATGACTCCTGTCTTAGCAAAGACAGGAGTCATGCTCCCTTGCCCAATAGCCATGCCCAGGGGACTTCTTTCCCCTGGGCATGGTCATTGGGCACAGTGGCATGTAGGGGGGGGGCAAATTAGGCCCCCCCATGCCTCTTTAAAAAATAAAAAAATTATACTTACCTCAACTTACCTGTACATACCTGGGATGGGTCCCCCATCCATCGGTGTCCTCCTGGGGTGGTAGAGGGTGGCAGGGGGTGTCCCTGGGGGCAGGGAAAGGCACTTCTGGACTGCTTCTATGGTCAGAGACCATGGAAGTGAGCCCACAGGTCCCTTAACGCCTGCCCTCACCCAGACATTAAAAAACAGCGCACATCAGGCTGGGCCGCCCTCTCCTGTGCGTCAAAATGACACAGGAGTGCCAGGCTACTTCATGGAAGGACCATGCTGGATTACTGAGGGGTCTCTCTGGGTCCTTTCCACAAATACTTGAGTGCCAGGGTGTCCCTACCCTGCCCCCTTGTGCCCTTTAAAAAAAATATTTTCGGGACATGGGGACTAAGGCCCATATTTTTACTTTTTGACGCAAACCAGCACCGGCGCTGGTTTGCTGCAAAACATTTGCCGCCAGCTAGCGCCATTCCTACGTGCCATGAGGGCGCCTTATTTAAGGATAGATGTTAGCCGGTGGGCTGGTCAGAGTAAAAACAAATGACTCAAACCAGGCAGCGCCGGCATAGTGGAAAATGGGGGTTGTGCGTCAAAAAATGGTGCAAGTCAGGTTTGAGTAAAAAATCATGTCTCAAACCGGACTTGCGCCATTTTTTGACGCACAACCCCCATTGAAATTACTCCTGTCTTAGCAAAGACAGGAGTCATGCTCCCTTGCCCAATAGCCATGCCCAGGGGACTTCTGTCCCCTGGGCATGGTCATTGGGCACAGTGGCATGTGGGGGGGGGGCAAATTAGGCCCCCCCATGCCTCTTTAAAAAATTAAAAAATCATACTTACCTCAACTTACCTGTACATACCTGGGATGGGTCCCCCATCCATCGGTGTCCTCCTGGGGTGGTAGAGGGTGGCAGGGGGTGTCCCTGGGGGCAGGGAAAGGCACTTCTGGACTGCTTCTATGGTCAGAGACCATGGAAGTGAGCCCACAGGTCCCTTAATGCCTGCCCTCATCCAGACATTAAAAAACGGCGCACATCAGGCTGGGCCGCCCTCTCCTGTGCGTCAAAATGACACAGGAGTGCCATGCTACTTCATGGAAGGACCATGCTGGATTACTGAGCGGTCTCTCTGGGTCCTTTCCACAAATACTTGAGTGCCAGGGTGTCCCTACCCTGCCCCCTTGTGCCCTTTAAAAAAAATATTTTCGGGACATGGGGACTAAGGCCCATATTTTTACTTTTTGACGCAAACCAGCACCGGCGCTGGTTTGCTGCAAAACATTTGCCGCCAGCTAGCGCCATTCCTACGTGCCATGAGGGCGCCTTATTTAAGGATAGATGTTAGCCGGTGGGCTGGTCAGAGTAAAAACAAATGACTCAAACCAGGCAGCGCCGGCATAGTGGAAAATGGGGGTTGTGCGTCAAAAAATGGTGCAAGTCAGGTTTGAGTAAAAAATCATGTCTCAAACCGGACTTGCGCCATTTTTTGACGCACAACCCCCATTGAAATTACTCCTGTCTTAGCAAAGACAGGAGTCATGCTCCCTTGCCCAATAGCCATGCCCAGGGGACTTCTGTCCCCTGGGCATGGTCATTGGGCACAGTGGCATGTGGGGGGGGGGCAAATTAGGCCCCCCCATGCCTCTTTAAAAAATTAAAAAATCATACTTACCTCAACTTACCTGTACATACCTGGGATGGGTCCCCCATCCATCGGTGTCCTCCTGGGGTGGTAGAGGGTGGCAGGGGGTGTCCCTGGGGGCAGGGAAAGGCACTTCTGGACTGCTTCTATGGTCAGAGACCATGGAAGTGAGCCCACAGGTCCCTTAATGCCTGCCCTCATCCAGACATTAAAAAACGGCGCACATCAGGCTGGGCCGCCCTCTCCTGTGCGTCAAAATGACACAGGAGTGCCATGCTACTTCATGGAAGGACCATGCTGGATTACTGAGCGGTCTCTCTGGGTCCTTTCCACAAATACTTGAGTGCCAGGGTGTCCCTACCCTGCCCCCTTGTGCCCTTTAAAAAAAATATTTTCGGGACATGGGGACTAAGGCCCATATTTTTACTTTTTGACGCAAACCAGCACCGGCGCTGGTTTGCTGCAAAACATTTGCCGCCAGCTAGCGCCATTCCTACGTGCCATGAGGGCGCCTTATTTAAGGATAGATGTTAGCCGGTGGGCTGGTCAGAGTAAAAACAAATGACTCAAACCAGGCAGCACCGGCATAGTGGAAAATGGGGGTTGTGCGTCAAAAAATGGTGCAAGTCAGGTTTGAGTAAAAAATCATGTCTCAAACCGGACTTGCGCCATTTTTTGACGCACAACCCCCATTGAAATGACTCCTGTCTTAGCAAAGACAGGAGTCATGCTCCCTTGCCCAATAGCCATGCCCAGGGGACTTCTGTCCCCTGGGCATGGTCATTGGGCACAGTGGCATGTAGGGGGGGGGCAAATTAGGCCCCCTCTATGCCTCTTTAAAAAATAAAAAAATTATACTTACCTCAACTTACCTGTACATACCTGGGATGGGTCCCCCATCCATCGGTGTCCTCCTGGGGTGGTAGAGGGTGGCAGGGGGTGTCCCTGGGGGCAGGGAAAGGCACTTCTGGACTGCTTCTATGGTCAGAGACCATGGAAGTGAGCCCACAGGTCCCTTAACGCCTGCCCTCACCCAGACATTAAAAAACGGCGCACATCAGGCTGGGCCGCCCTCTCCTGTGCGTCAAAATGACACAGGAGTATAAATTAGGCGCACAGGCCTGAAAGTCATTTTTTGGATTGGAACGCCTACCTTGCATCTCATTAACGCAAGGCAGTTTCCCACATCCAAAAAATGACGCACACAAAGGTTTTTTTACGTCCGCGGGGTCGGGCATCAGAGTATAAATGTGGTGTTAGCTTTGCACCGAATGTGCGTCAACATTTTTGATGCACATTCGGCCCAAACAGAGTATAAATATGCCCCTGAGTGTCCAAGTCTTGCAATAGCAACATTCTCTTTAGCTACTGTGGCTATTTTATGAGGCTGCAAGGTACCATAACATGGTCCCAGGTACGGTAAAGCTCCTTTGGCTGATGGAAGCAAATGGAATGTAAGTATTTCTTAAATTTACGTCACTGCAGGACTCCCATGGTACATATCGGTCAAGATATCACTAACTTTTCCAGGAGATAAACACCTTCACAGCTACCTCAAACGTAATTTCAAATGAAACTTTCTCCTAAACTGTTTAATGGATTTGTACCAAATATTGAAAAGCACTCTTTCAGAGTAATAGTCTGACTTTCTGCCAAATTTTCTGCAATTTTCTTCAGCCATGTTATCTGTAAAAGGCCCCCTTTTATTGGCCTATGCTTGATGGCTCAGCGTGAAACATTCCATGAAGAAAACCAAATGATAACTACATTAAAGTTAGAGCTGGCAATGTAGTATATGGACAATATTGTAACAGTAACATGTGCTAATGTAACCAATGCATGGATTAAGTCAGGGAGCTGGCTATCATTTTTATATACTTACTTCACACTGAAGCACTTTTGAAATTTTTGAAGATCTTTACTGAGTGATTACATGAATGAGCAACAATGAACTGAGTGCCAAACAAATATTTTGAACAGCCATAGCCAGGCCTCGGTCAAGCTTGGTGACACACTTTGTGGATCGCTCTTTATAGCTTGAGTAGTTATACTTCCTGCCTCTCTCTGCAGGAGTGCTTCATAAGGACCCAGAAGTTTGGTTCCTCAATGGAGATTTATCGGTTCTTGGAGAGATCCTTTATATGAAGTACTGTGGGATGGGTAAACTGAAATACTTTTCTGTGATTGTGTCTTGGCATATTCTGGAGTGGGGATGACCTTGCTATCCCTCGTTTGACCCTGCTGTCTGGCTCCAGCTGGCCAGCGGCCTTCTTCATAGAGGGTTGGTGTGCAAGTAATGATGAGGGGAGTGCTAAGCCCTCACTTGCTAAATATACAAGGAATGTATTTATCTCCTGAATTTTTATGGTTTGGGGATTACCCATTTTGTTATGTGTTAATCTTGCTTACGCATCGGGTCGGGGTTCATAGTACCACACAGTATGACACCTGTATATTTTGTCTGCACTCCATAGGCTGCCTCATCGTTGCAAAAATGGAAATGATTAGCATATTCACTTTGAATGTTGAAGGCCTTAACTCCACTTGAAAAAGAGAGTCCATCTGGAAAAGCTTAAGAGATAAACAGCCGTATATTTTGGGGCATATTTATACTCCATTTGCGCCGAATTTGCGTCGTTTTTTTCGACGCAAATTCGACGCAAAACTAACTCCATATTTATACTTTGGCGTTAGATGCGTCTAGCGCCAAAGTTCATGGAGTTAGCGTCATTTTTTTGCGTGAACACCTTCCTTGCGTTAATGATATGCAAGGTAGGCGTTCCCGTCTAAAAAAATAACTGCAATGCATATGCGTCGTATTTATACTCCCGGGCAAAAATGACACCAGGGAGTGGGCGGGACTAAAAAACCCGCATTTGCGCCGGATTTTAGCGCCTGGGTCAGGGCAGGCGTTAAGGGACCTGTGGGCTCAGAATGAACCCAGAGGTGCCCTCCCAAGCCCCCAGGGACGCCCCCTGCCACCCTTGCCCACCCCAGGAAGACACCCAAGGATGGAGGGACCCACCCCAGGGACATTAAGGTAAGTCCAGGTAAGTATTATTTATTTATTTTTTGTGGCATAGGGGGGCCTGATTTGTGCCCCCCTACATGCCACTATGCCCAATGACCATGCCCAGGGGACAGAAGTCCCCTGGGCATGGCCATTGGGCAAGGGGACATGACTCCTGTCTTTGCTAAGACAGGAGTCATTTCAATGGGGGATGGGCGTCATAAAAAAATGGCGCAAATCGGGTTGTGGCGAATTTTTTGCCTCAGCCTGACTTGCACCATTTCTGGACGCCCATACGCCATTTTCCCCCTACGCCGGCGCTGCCTGGTGTACGTCGTTTTTTTTAACGCACACCAGACAGCGCCGGCGGCTAAAGCCGGCTAACGTCATTCAATAAATACGGCGCCCGCATGGCGCTTCAGAATGGCGTTAGCCGGCGCTAATTTTTTTTACGCAAAACTGCGTTGGCGCAGTTTTGCGTCAAAAAGTATAAATATGGGCCTTTATGTCTCCAGGAGACCCATCTCTTAAGAAAGGATCAGGGGAAACTGCACCGTACACACTACCACACAGTACATCATTCAGCTGTACTCACCAAGCCACAGTTTGTGGCAGTATTGTTCAAACACAATTTCCTTTTCCTACTTCTATATATTAAATCAAATAAGAAGGGTGGATATCAAATCCTGGCTTGCACCCTGAGGGGTGTGCTTAAGTACACTCACTAGGGTATTCACCCCTAGCACCATGCAGGACACTTATCTTCTACATTTCTTAGAGAAACTCAGAGAAATGGCTCAAGGAGAGATAGTCCTTTCCAGGGACTTCAACACTGTGTGTAACCTTCTGCTAGACAGAAAGACAAAAGCAAAAATAACAGGTGATGGACGGAATGCAGAGCAAATCAAACATTTACCCCCAGTAACAGATCTGGGTTTAATCCATCAGTTGTTTTGCTTGCCATGCCATTCCAGTTTGGACCCAGCCAAATACAAATCAGTCTTTATCCTGTTCCCTATGGGAACAGTCCAGCCCAAACTGCCAGGCCAAATTGTCCCTGGACCAGAAAAATGCATCCTGGGACCAGTTTTAGACTATTATCCTCCATCAGCCAAACTAGCTTGAATCAGATGGCAGAGCAAGCAAGGGACCCACGTCTGGGTATACCCTTCCCACTTGGGGCGACAAAAGCAAAAACAACAGATGATGGACGGAATGCTGAGCAAATCAAACATCCACCCCCAGTCACAGATCTGGGTTAAATCCATCAGTTTTTTTACTTGCCATGCCATTCCAGTTTGGACCCAGCCATATGCAAATAAGTCTTGACCCTGTTCCCCGTGGGAACCCTCCAGCCAGAACTAGCCCTGAAACCGGTCCCAGGATGCCTGTTTCCGGTCCAGGGAGGACCTGGCCTGGCAGTTCGGGCTGGACTGTTCCCATGAGGATCAGGGTCAAAACTGATTTGCATACGGCTGGGTCTAAATTGGGGTGTCATAGTGAGCAAAAGAACAATGGATTAAACTCAGATCTGTGACTGGGGGTGAATGGTTGATTGGTTCCACATTCCGTCCATCATTTGTGTTTTGCTTTGCTTTTGCTGCCATAAGTGTGACAGGTATGCCCAGACGTGTGTCCCGGGCTCACTATGCCACTAGACTCAAACTAGCTTGGCTGATGAAGGGTGAATTCCTGAAACCAGTCCCAGGATGCTTGTTTCCAGCCCAAGGAGGATTTGGCTTGGCAGTTTGGGCTAGACTATTCTCATGAAGAACCAGGTCAAGACTGATTTGCATATGGCTGGGTCTCAACTGGGGTGGTATAGTGAGCAAAAGAATGATGGATTAAACCTAGATCTGTGACTGGCGGTGAATGTTTCCACATTATGTCCATCATTTGTGCTGTGCTTTGTTTTTGCTACCATAAGTGTGCCAGGTACGCCCCGGTGTGGGTCCTGGGCTCACTATGCCATTGGATTCAAGCTAGCCTGGCTGATGAAAGGTGAAACCATAAAAAACCTGTCCCAGGATGCTTGTTGCCGGTCCAGGGAGGACCTGGCCTGGCAGTTCAGGCTAGACTGTTCCCATGAGGAACAGCGTCAAGACTGATTTGCATATGGCTGGTCTAAACTGGGGTGGCATAGTGAGCAAAAGAACAAGGGATTAAACCCAGATCGGTGACTGGGGGTGAATGTTTGATTGGTTCCACATTTGGTCCATCATTTGTCTTTTGCTTTGCCTTTGCTGCCATAAGTGTGCCGGGTATGCCCAGACGTGTGTCGCGGGCTCACTATGCCATTGGATTCATGCTAGCCTGGCTGATGAAGGGTGAAATCCTGAAACTGTCCCCAGGATGCTTGTTTCCGCTCCAGGGAGGACCTGGCCTGGCAGTTTGGGCTGGACTGTTCCCATGAGGAACTGGGTCAAGACTGATTTGTATATGGCTGGGTCTAAACTGGGGTGGCATAGTGAACAAAAGAATGATGGATTAAACCCAGATTTGTGACTGGGGGTGAATGTTTGATTGGTTCTACGTTCTGTCCATCGTTTGTGTTGCTTTGGACAGAAAGACAAGTCAGGTGGGACAAACAGGAGCATTCTCCACGGGGCTAAAAGGTTTACTGCAGGAACTCGGCCTGTGAGATGTGTGTTTGGAGATGAACCTGATAGATGTGGATTTAACTTTATATTCACATGTATGCCAAATTAACTCCCTCATTGTTTTTGTTTTGATTATCAAATCGCTCTTAATGATAGTGTGGTCGCCAGACATTAGTTTGATTGCAGTCTTTGACCAAGCCCCAGTATTAATCGCAACAGACCTGGCCCTGCCCCCTACCTCTTCCATGATTTGTTCACACAGAAGTAAATGGGACGATATAAAGAGGATTATTTTATTCTTAATGAGGGTGGGAGTTGTCAACTGGCTGGGACACCTTTAGGACAGTAATTTGATTTAGATTTGTAGCTGCCAGGGCTGAGGGGCTCCATAAAATAGAGATACAGAGATTAGAGAAAGACATCTTGTCCTTGGAGATCGAAAGGGCTAGTGACCCATCTCTCAATCTAATCTGGCAGTTTAATTGGGTGACTAGGATTACTTTCAGAGTACATGATCTCTTACTACCCGAATGATGTTTTACTTATTTTAGGGGCCACACAGTCCTTCCTCCTGGCTGTTATGACCTTTCTCCAGACCTCTGAGTTAGTGTCAAGTTATAAAATCAACTCTGACAAATCAGAGAACCTGAACTTGACTTTCAGAAAGGAAGAGGAAAATGAACAAAACCCCATGCTCCCATTTAGTTGAGCCCAAAAATCTATAAGATATTTTGGGGAGCTGTTCGACATGAATGACCCCCCATTAAGATGAAGGAAAAACAGGACTTGGACATGTGGAACAACTTTATTATCTCCTGGACTATTAAACGGAACATTCTTCTGTGCCTCCATTATCTGTTTCAGGCCCTACGGGTGTGGTTGGCTGCCCAGTCTTAAAATCAAATTCAGCAATGCCTGAGCTTGGATGCCTGGGAACTTTTAGTTCAATCCAGGGAGACTGGAAGATTGGCCATGCCCAGCATTACTCATTACTACGCTGCCACATAATTGAGGATTGCAGTTTAATGGTTCATGTTGGAAACTGAAAAGAATTGGCGGCAGATGGATCATTCCATAGTCTAGTGTCCCCTTTGGGATATAATGTGGATAGATGAAAAATAAAGGCCACTTAATGCATATCTGAGCATTCCAGTTTGGTACAACAATGAGGGTCTGCCACTACTTGGTTTTGGCCATACATTTAGAAAATTACCAATCATCCCATACCCCTGTATATTTTAATGAACGTTTCCTACCTGCATTGGATGACCACACCCTTCGCCTTAGGAGAGATAGTGGTTGACAAATTATTTCTGATAAGTTCAATGTCATTTTTGCAGTGCACAGCTGTGCTTCACCTCTCGGAGAAAGAGAGATTGCAGTATGCCTAGATGTCACTGGGTTTTGAATCCATTGAGTTGGTCTGCAGCTACACAAGTTGAGACCCAATGCAGAACAGTCTTCTGTAAACTGATAGGTACTACGAATATAATTTCTACCTGCATAGATTATTTTCCCACAAGAGACACCACAAACATGGAAACATAATCAGACCTAGGAGGTCCTGCTAGGAAAGGCTTTTCCGAGAAGCAATGGGAAAGGCTGGGGAGAGATGTACACTTGTCCTTATCGTCCATCCAGGGGAAGGAGAGTCATTATAAAGTTTGTTGTGGTTGGCATTAAGTCTCATCACACTTACATAAGATGTACCCTAATGCAATTCCTACTTGTTGGTGGGGATGTGGGGCCTCAGGAGATCCACACCATGTCTGGTGGCAATGTCACAGAATCCTCCCAATGTTGGGATTTTTGTCACCTTTACAGCCAAAGGTGCTGCTTTTGGGGATGAGGCTGTGGAACAAGATGTCAAAAAATGAGTGGCATTTGGCACAACAATGCTTGAGCGCAGCCAGACTGACTGATGCACATAACTGAAAAAAAAGAAGTTCCCATGCTCACCCAGTAGTTATAAAGACTCTGGCCCTTGTTGGCAATCAAACAGCTATCCTGCAATATAAATTGAACTCGACTAAGCTTTGAGGCCAAATAGAAGGCTCTCTATAGATGGATATGCAAGGGCCTCTTGAATACTTTGATGCCACCCGAGGGCTCTGGGTCTTTTTGGGTGAGTGCGACTGACATCTTGAAGTTAGTTGCTATTTTGATTTCTATTTGACTGGATTGATGAGCAAATAATGGTTAACTGTCTAAACAGCCTATGTCTGTGGTAGTGTGGTTGGGCTTTCCCCATAGGTTTGTGGTTTTGGGGGTGGTTGAGATATTTGGGAAATAAGGGGAGGGTGTTTATGTCTTTTTTACTATTTGTAATTTGTTTTTCTAGGCAGTGCCTTGTATCATGCAGAAAAAGTGACCACATGTATTTTTCCATTCAGAGACAAGGTAACAAAGCCAATTGCATTCCTTGTTTTCTCTTTTCGAAATACAATAATTACAGAAAAAAGAAGATGGAAATAAACTTCTCATAGTTCCACTTCTTGCTCAGCTACATTTTTCAACCATGTTGTTGTAGATGGCTTTTCAGTTCTTGCTTTCCTACTAACAGAATTAGTCATCTATTCATTTAGGGTTTGTATTGCATTTTTGCAGCTTTGAGGACAGCCTGGATTGCTCCTTTGGTTAAACCATCATTGTGTAATCCCCAAATTATTTAGCAGCTATTCCCTGAATTTTAGTATTCCACCCCAACTTAAGTTCATGGAAAAAATGACAACAATACAATTGCAGACCTCTTGGAGTAGCACTTGATCCTGGATAATTATTAGTCTAGCTTCATGACAAATAGATGACTTGAGATTGTTCTACTAGATTCAGTTGTAGTAATTCAAGCTACAGATCTCTCTGAGGAAGCATTGAATTCTGAATACCAGGAGGTCCAAGACTGATCTATAAAGTGCACAACATTCCCTATGTGTTGCCAAAGGTCAAGATGCTTTGCTGATCGCTTTGTCTTTTTAGAGTGATCAGAAAATGTATCAGAAGTGGCTGGGTCTGCTAAAGAGTCATTTATATCCTTAGAAGGCTGCATAATTTGTTTTACCCTCGAGGGGTCTGTATTTCACTTGAATGTGCTGCCCCCACTGCATCACTAACAGCTGCCCTGAGGGCAGCATTCTTCATTACATAGCTCACTTTTCCTGTTTGGCAGTTGGGTTGCCACCTGCACTGTGAAACACAGAGCAGCTTTGAAGCAGTCGTTCCATATTTCACTTGAATGAGCAGCCCCCACAGTAGAACAAGTTTGCCACTTCCCTGAGGGCAGCGCCTTCTTCATAATAGGGAGCGCTTTCCCTGTTTGAGCATGGCGCATCTAAAGGTGAACCATGGTACAAACAGGAAAAGTGTGCCCTATCTGTGTTAGGAACCCTGGTGTCCTCTTGGATTCTACATTATCAGTAGAAGTTCAGGATTATTCTGTTGTCGGTCCTAATTATATTGCTGAAGCAGCTTTAAAGGACTAGGCATTTGCCAATAGCAAATTATTGTTTTATTATGTTTGATTTTTGGTCGGAAAGCATTGAGCCAAACTTTACTATCTTACCACACTGTTTGTGATTATCACAGCGTCTTCTGCATTGTTTAGAGTTGATACAAAATGTAGGTGGCTTCATTGTAAAGAACATAGTGACATGTATCTATAGGTTTCCAGTGCTTGAGTAGTACACAGGTTTCTGGTAAATGCATGATTGACATTGTTCAAATTCACAATGACACAGAATACGTTTTTCTAACAGCATATACACGTGGTAAGACCAGATATTTGTTCATCCACGATGGCTCAGAATATGGCTCGGAGACAGAGTTAAAGAGAGAGAGAATTAATCATATTAGCAGAAACATAGGGGTCATGGTACAACAACAACATGGAAGCTAAGCAGTGGTAAAAAAACAAGATTGTACAAGGTAATGATTCATATCAACCCACAATGGTATTACAGAGAATTATCTGGCAAACAACGCCAAATGTAAAGAAAATCAACACATCACTACTTCATTACTTTGATTGACAGTTACATTGAATTATTCCATGCCCAGCCCAGGTCAAATCCATTTTAATGAGAGCACGTGTTAGCCATGGCTCTGTATTAAATACCAGATCCAGGTACTCATCTTTTAATAAATCAAAAACATGTTTCATAGATGATCCTCATTAATCGGTAGCACCAGAAATGGTTGAAGCTCCTTTTTTAATGCCCGGAGAGGCAAGGAGATATTGTGATAAGACTCTCAGGGATCGTGGTATCATGAACGGTGACTGAAAACGCACTTATTGCAGATCAATGGTGTAATCTTTCAAGTTGTATTGTTGCTGAAGTCCCTCTAGAATTATGTATTCAAATATAATGGTTGATATACAATGAACACAGTGCATTCAACAGGTGATCCAGATTAACTCAATGAACAGTCTAGTATGCTAATGGGATAAACGTATCTCTTGAAAAGTCAACCATGACATCCTTCAACTATGCTGTGCGTTCTGGCCTGCTGCATGAATTTTCTTTCCAGGGTCCTTAGGTCTTGAGACCACTGGGGCATGCTCCATGATAATGTTGTAGTTTTGCAGTAAAGGGCTAGATTCTGCTGGAGTTTCACTACCGAAAGTGGGCCGTGACTGTGGACCCCTCACACTATTATGGGGAGGTGAACGGTGGATGGCAACTAATTAAGTGGCAAGAGTACTGGCCTTATACCTGTACGCTTGTCAACTGTTCCTCTGGGTGAATCAGTGTATCTTCCATTAATGGGACCCTTTACTTCCCCAAGAGTCTGCATTGTGTTATTGCGCACACATTTGGTATAGGTGGACACTGTGTGTAGTATTTAGGGTATCCTGTTCAAAGACTATGTAGCTTAAAATGATAGTTTCTTTCACTGAGGTAAGTCCATTCCGGCTTCCATGCACGTGGAGCAGCACCTGGAGTTGTGCCCCAAAGAACATGTTGGTGTTTCACACTTGTCTGATATCAAGATACAACCTACATCTAGGAGGATATCTGTAAAAGACTCACCTAGCACAGTTTGACTGCTTGGTCAGATCAGATTCCAGATCTGTTTCAATATAGCTTTCAACCATTAATAGAGCATTTTCAGATTTTACGCAGCTAGGATAACCGTGTTTTCAGCATCAGCAGTACATTCGTACCCAGGCAGCTAAGAGTTACTGGTAGGAACCCTATGGAATAAGTTCTTCCCAGCCCCCATCACTGGGTATGTAGGGACTATTCCTCACCTTCACTTCAAGTAGTGGAAGCTGATATTGACATTATTGATGTGTGCATTTTAATTAAGCTCCATTAGTTGGGCAGAATCTAGAAATTCCAACTGGTGGGTCGTTGGTGGAGTTTCACAATTTTCTACCTACAGTTAGTCAATTCATAGTTTAAATGTTTTGACTCACTTTCATCCATGATTTCCTACTAAAGTGAAGACACTCTGATGCAAGATATGTCAGATGTATATGCTCAACCCTTCCAACAGGGCTGCCAGCAGGGAGAGTAGCAGCTGTAACAGTCTGTGAAGATATGGCCATGAAGGGTGCACATTGCATGTAGGCTAATCACTAGGTGTGAGAGATGAATTCCACTCCGCCAGTGGAGTTCGCTCAGTTTTGCCCACTCTGACTAGTGGTGCAGAGGAGAGTTTTTCCTCTTGCTCGTGCTCACCAACACTAAGTTGGTGAGCGTAAGTGGAAAATAATAGACCGCTCCCTGAAGAGATTTCTCAATGCGAGCAGACGCGGCAGGCCGCTACCACTCAAGTTGACAAACCTGCCCCTCATGATGAGGAAGCTGCAGTTCAAGTAGAATATCTACTCGAGTGGCAAAAAGAAGCAGCGCCCTCTTGCCCTGAGCATTGTGCCACTTGCACTGATTTCACTGCGCAGGGCCAACTACTGGCAGTAAAAAGTCTGCCCCAGCACCGTGACTTACCACACTCCGCCACACGCAGAACTCTGCGTAGTGGAGTTTTTTGTGCACTAGCAGAACTCCATGAAATTTGCTCAGGCCAACTAATCACCCAGATACACTTTGTCAGGGCACGTGAGCAGGCGGGCTCCAGCCTGGCTGGAAATCTTTGTGAGGAGGCTCATAGAAGAGGATAGACATTGCAGCTGCTGAGTAAAGGCCCCCATGGCACGGATTGGTCCCACATGGTACCAGAAATAGTTTCCTACTGCCTTTCATTTTGTTTTTAACTGCCAATATCTATCCTCTTTCCATGACTAGTTGTAGTTTAAAACTTAATAATCCTTGAATCGTTGCACACCCCAATGTATGCCCAGTTTAGGACTGGTCTGTTTTTGTTGATAGATGCTTCTATTTGTCCAGGGTTTAATTTATTGTAAATTAAAGTTTGGAAGTAATGAATTTACCACTGGTGGTATTTATAACACTGATGATAACTTAGAGGCGTTCCCATGTTGGTCCGACCAAATGAGTTTTGTAGGCACATGGTATTGTCATCTTTTGACATGGGAGCTATTCAACAATCGTAGAGTTCTCATTCATCGCCTGTAGTAAATTGACCATTCTTTTCTGGAATGAGCAAATACGTCCATAAAATAGTGGTTTCATCACCTCTTTCGCCACTTCATTCATATTGTTTATGTAATGTGCTTTTGAAGACAGTGCTCAAACTGCTTTTACACATTTTGCTGACTAATGTAACTAGATATCGGAGGGAACGTGTACTGGCCAGGCGAATATGCATTTTTTCTTTTTTGCTTAAAACAAGACAAATATGTTTGCTAGGTAGAAGGCACGTTTGAAAGCTGAAAATGTAAGCACATACCAAAGTTTTTATAACCATGCACTAGATTCCAGTACATCATAAAGTAAAATGTAAGATAACACGTGTGCTTCATCAATGCTTTTATGTCACTACGCCGGCCCATGCAATATCATTTATGCTTGCCCAACGTGTTTCAAAGAACTCGTTGCTCAATTCAGATACTGATCAACCAAAAAACATGAGATAGACGCTTTATACGCTTGGAGGTAAATCTTAAATGTAGTTTTAATTTATTTAGGCATAAAGGTCAATCACCACAGGTGCCGCGTTTAGATTAAAAGTTTTCTCCTTTAGGATTAATCAGTAATTTTTCTTTTATATAGTCTGGAAATGGCAGAGTGGACTTTAAAAAGTCAAGGGAATCATACTTTTTACAACTATAAATTAACGATATTGATCAGATATATCCTTCACCCTGTGCTTCTGTTGCTGATTACCTTGAACCATGACAGATGCCTCAAAAACTGCGTGTTTTAGTTATGATGTGTCGATGCCTTTGTGGGATCTCGCTAAACAGTCTTGAGGCAATCTTTACTCTGCATTTGTCCTCTGATGAGTCGCCAAAGAGCAGCACCACTGGTCGTGGAAGAAAATGAAGTTGACATAACAACACAATTGTGTAATGTGCCCTCTTATTTATTTTTGAGGTGAAAGAACTACATAATTCCAAAGTGCCAGTTTATTCAATCGAAATATACACTACTCTATGTAATGGTTGAAAATATACGACGGTATATTTTGGCAAAGTCATATAAAGTGCTGATAATGGCAACTATATTGCAGAGGCCATTAGGACTGGATATGCATATGGTTTAGTTGTGATGAATGTGTGACCAGCACGAAGGAATCATAACATACGGCTTAACTGACTGAGTTGAAGAGTGGAAAAGATTCATACATAAAACAGGTTTTCTGATCTGGTGTAATGTTTTTGCATAAACATGGTGTAGCAATTTGCGATTGAAATAAAAGGAAGAATGTGATCCAAAGAGATCGGAAACAGAAAGCAAAACCTGAGAGTGATAAGGGCAAAGATCCTACCCACCATAACATATGGCAATCTTGCCTTCCCTGGCATGCTCATCGAGACACTAGAAAGCTGCCACATAAAGGTATATAGGAAAACCTTTCGCATCCCCAAAGCCTCATGACGCACATTAATTGGCCTAGAATTTGGGTTCGAAAAAATGTGCATCTACTGTAAAAAGATATAATTAAATATTATCATAAGGTGTCTAGGGCTGACCCAGAATTGATGAGAGGAGCCTTGTGCACAATTTTTCTAGATAAAAAGAGCAGTTGGTCAAGATATTTATATTCTGCCGCACTGAGGCCCTCATTCTGACCTTGGCGGGCGGCGGAGGCCGCCCGCCAAAGTCCCGCCGTCAGGTTACCGTTCCGCGGTCGAAAGACCGCGGCGGTAATTCTGACTTTCCCGCTGGGCTGGCGGGCGGTCGCCTTCAGACCGCCAGCCAGCCCAGCGGGAAAGAGGCTTCCACGATGAAGCCGGCTCGGAATCGAGCCGGCGGAGTGGAAGCTGTGCGACGGGTGCAGTTGCACCCGTCGCGTATTTCACTGTCTGCGCAGCAGACAGTGAAATACATGTAGGGGCCCTCTTACGGGGGCCCCTGCAATGCCCATGCCAGTGGCATGGGCACTGCAGGGGCCCCCAGGGGCCCCGCGACCCCCCCCTACCGCCATCCGGATCTCGGCGGTCCGACCGCCGGGATCTGGATGGCGGTAGGGGGGGTCGGAATCCCCGCGGCGGTGCAGCAAGCTGCGCCGCCGCGGAGGATTCAATGGGGCCGCGGTACACTGGCGGGACCCCGCCAGTGGTGCCGGTCCGACCGTGGCTTTACCGCCGCGGTCGGAATCCCCATTGGAGCACCGCCGGCCTGTCGGCGGTGCTCCCGCGGTCCTCCGCCCTGGCGGTCAAAGACCGCCAGGGTCAGAATGACCACCTGAATCTGTTCCCCGAGAACATAAACAACCCTCACTTATCTATTGACACCCCAAAAAGGATATTCAACGTGCAAAGCAAATGCATATTCAGGGAACAGGACATCAATTAAATAAAAAGTATCCGCGTAGCAGAGGGCCTAGACAAATCATTTGAAGCTGCCCCTCTCAACCATATCTGAAAGCAGCTTTAGGGAGACAAACGTTTAGGAACATACTAGTGACACAGTTACTAAACTTGTCCATTAACGAATATAGAACACACTCGAAGAACACCCCCATGGGTAATGGGAAATGCAGACTATGCGAAGGCTTACACGATAACTGTCCGTCTTTGGCAACAGTGCCCAGCCAGGTATAAATATAATTTCTATCAAATAGCTGGCACTTTTGGACCCTCTTCAGTGCACGACTCCCCCATGTTCGAAAGCTTTTGTCGAATGCGGACATACAAGCCCAACGATAATTGGTACGAACTTACACGCTGCACTACAGTGATTGGTTTTATATTCAGAGACTCTGCAGTTTGTGTACACAGCAACAATAATGAAACCCTACATTGTTGGTAAAATCTTCCTTCACGCTGTACTTTAGGGAAAGGCTCTGCGAGTTAGGTGGTCTTGTAATTTGCACATTAAAACACAAATTGACATATATTATCTCATTCCCCTCATCTTCCCTACAGACATTAGTCTATTTGGTGGTCAAACAAGAACCATTTTAATTCTATTTTTTGTATGGTTCTGCTGGTACAAACTTCTTGCACCATGCACTTTAGCGAATAGCCTTACAAGTTTTGTGACTTTGCAATTTGCACATTAAAATATAACCTAGCTCATATTATCTCATTCCCCTGCTCATTCCTACTGCCATTCGACCATTTGGTTTTTAACTGAGAGCATTTGTAACTTTATCTTCTCTTTCATTATTAGTGTTGCCATTGTGTAGTGTAAGAATCCTTGCGATGATTGGATTTTAACTTAGCATTGTATTGTTGTTATCCACTTGCAATAAGCACTAATGTTGTAATATTCTTTGTTGTATTTTTAGCTGTGATGCTGTTGAATGTTGTATCTTTAAGGTGATCTTTATCTAGTTGTAACCGTTTTAAGTAACCATACATTAAACAATAAAATTGTAAAAAAATTACAATTACCTGCGCCAATGATGGTGGCAGAGAAGAGAAGTATAAAACGGGAGATAGAAAAAAAGCCTCTGGTGAAAAGATGGAGCACTGTGAGTGCTGTATGAGATTAAAGAAGATACAGAAACACTTTAGGTGTTAAAAAGGTGGAGGTGGTTTAAACCGGAATAGAAAACGTTGTAGACTGACTTTTTCTACAGTTCATTAGAGATTTCCGACCCCCAACAATGTTCACTGAAGCCTCTGGCATATGCCAGGGAGCCATTTCTTTCCTGATGGTTTCCTGGTGTATGCCTGTATAACTTAACTGAATGACTTTGGAGCATTTTTAGAATGTAATCCTGCCTGGGAGCAAAATTTCACCTTTATATTTTCATCTTTTCTCCACATAGAAAATAGCTTTCCATGTGAAGTCTTGCCTTTCCCATAACCCAACGTAGCACCAGACGTAAGTTGAGAAGATCCTGGGAGTGTTGGGAATTTATGACAGATGTTGGTGAATGTTCAAAATGGTACGTTTGTGGCTGGTGACCATCTTTGGGATCATCCCCACCCTTTCCCTCTCTTCTGAATTACATAGGGCTGCAGACAATTCCAAACACATGACAAATTTTGATTGTCAGAACGGACCTACTCGAACAGAAAAAAAACCTGTAAATCATCAATTTGAGAACAGAATGAGGAATTGTCATGTACACCAGCCCCACGTACACATCACATTTGAGGTGGGGGTTCAGAGAGGAGGACAGCACACTGGTATAGGATGTCAGAGTGAAAAAAACTTTTCAAAAAAGATACAGGCGATTTTGAAAGGGTTATAAGTTTATTACAAGACTCGAACATACTTTTTGGTTTGTATCTTCCTAGACCTGAGGAAGACTCCTAACTATCTCAAAATGGAAGCTGGAAACCAAAAACATAGGCAACTTGAATATAGGTATACACCTTGAAAGATTACTTATATTGTTGCATTTTTAACAACAAGTTATCTTTTTCTTCTCTTTATACTTCCCAGATATAATCTTCTTTATTATGAGTTTTCTCTGTAGTGGACAGGCTCCACTTGTGAGAGGGGACACTCATTGCCAGAGATGCCAGCTGAAACGAATAAGATCAGACTCAGATCTCTGGCTTTAAAAACCTAGTCAGAATCAGGGTGAGTGGTTCCTACTGTGAAGTAGTTACAATCAGTAAATGCAAGTTAAAACGTAAGCCTAATTTAGAGCTGTTATTTCCATGAAAATTTATTGATTTTTTGACAGAATGTAACATCTTGAGGACTATCAATCCATGGACTTTTCTTCACCACAGGAATAGTATTGTGGATGAAATTCCACCAGTGGATTGATCTAGAATTTAACACATCTTCCAGAAGAAGAAAGACTTTTTATTACTACCCTCGACTGAAACATGCACCTACAGCTGCAAAGAGGATGCAAAACTCTAGCAAGAGTTGACTTAACTGGGAATGTGTAAGGCACATTGAGGTGGTTGGAGTTGTGAATGAAGCAGAGATAATACAGCACCACAGAGCTCAATAATGAAAGAATCCTACCTGACTGTGTGACAATTACTGTTCCACAGGTGCAATAAGTATGTTAATGAGAAGACAACGGGGATGGGGAGGAGATACGAAACAGCGAACCTTTAGGTAAAAGGTATTTTATTTC
The DNA here is from genome assembly GCF_031143425.1 of Pleurodeles waltl. Taxonomy (NCBI): domain Eukaryota; kingdom Metazoa; phylum Chordata; class Amphibia; order Caudata; family Salamandridae; genus Pleurodeles; species Pleurodeles waltl. The sequence goes on from NC_090444.1 coordinate 729,841,526, forward strand.
GCGAGATCCTTTGTAAGAATGGGCATGAATTAAAAATTCTGCACTACCATCACTGCACCAAGAAAGAAGACTCGCTGTTGCCACTGTTCATTTTTGATCCAATGGTCTTTTACTTGGTTGGGGGAGCTGAAATCTTACGATTGTTGCAGATACCATCATGTTTCCTGACACCATGATCTACCACAGAGACACTTTATGCAACCACTGTGGAAAGTGGCATGAGTAAGGGTAAGTATGCAGTGTGCATAGATTTGCAGCCTCAATGCACGTTGACCATTATTTGGTGTGAAATACCAGAGCCTGTCTCTCTGATTCTAGCCATTATCCCTGCACCAACCTACGTGTATTCCAATTGATCCCATTCTGGGATGCAGATTAACACAAAAGGGACCTTTCTGCATGAAATGTCCCCGTTGAGTTTGAATAATAGACTCTTCTTTAGTGCCATTTGCCACCTATTTTGAGCAGGTGATAAATCCTGCGGGGGTGTTGCTGCGGGTCCAGGACCCAGTAGTAGTGGGTTGGGTCCAGTTTATGGGGTATCATTGGGTGGGGTCCTGCTAAGGGGAGCATTGCCTGTCCACCTGTGATGCTGCAGGCTCCAGGCAATGTCCAGACTGTGCCTCAGCCCACTGCTCCTACCAGTGCTTTTGCTAAATACTGAGCCTCCCTCAGTGAAATTAGATTAGGCCTGGTGTTTCTGGAGAAGGGGTTGCCTGACCTGAGATCTGAGTCCAGAAACTTTGATTCACTAAGAATCGCTTGAAGTGGTATTCCCAGAGCACTCGCTGGTGGACTTATATTGAGGCGCCCAGGACACTTTTTATTATGCTGAGTTTGAAAATAAAAGTCATGGCCACTGTACAAAATTGGATTAGTTATTTGGGGTGGGTGACTATTGAACTCACGGAACCGATGTCAGGGTGAACTTTCAAAGTCACTGAGTTAACCCAAGCTCAAACCTTTGGTAGCTACAGCAAAATGCAGACAAACATAACTTAGGTCAATGTTTAAAGTATTTATGCAGTACCAAAACAGTAATAAATTTGAAATGCAAAACAGTAAAAATCCCACATCAAATTAGAAAATAGAGCAACATGGAAAAAACTCAATGACAGGGGGGACCAGAGATATGAAATTTTAACATTTTAAACAGGATTATAGCCAAGAAACATATAGTGCCAATGGTAGCCAATGGTTACAGTAGGCCGAAACCTAGGCCCAATTTGGTACTGACTGCAATGAGCCGGACACACCAACCAGGTTTGTCCTGGTGAAAGATTTTACCTTCTGAGTTTAGTACTTTAAGTCCCAATGCATCATAGAAGTACACTTGTAAAGGCCCCCAGGACTTCAGGGGAGGCACTTAGAGACTCACAGGGTGTCAGGCAGAAGCCAACCAGCAGGGTCCAGTCTGGGTCAGTTGCCACTAGTTGGACAGACAGTTGCAAGAAAAGCCCTCTTATATATTGTTGTGTTCCTTTAGCTTTAAAAAGAGGCCAGCCTTATGACCCTTGAAGTCTACTTCTTTGCCTTAGGCCCATCAGAGCTCTTCTCAGGTCGCAGACAGAAGAGTCAGTTCTCTTCTAATCTCCCTCAGGTCCTGGAGTGTTCAGAAGTGGGTGCCTGGAGGTGCTACATTTATACCTGGCACGAAATAGTAGGTGGGAATAACTCCTGGGCATACCCTAACCAATGGAGAAATGTTCCTTGGGCAACCCTACCTACTTTGGGCATTTTTAGGATGGCTAAAGACTTTGGACACTGAGGACAGGATGTGTGCATGGAGGGTATTAAGGTAATCTTAGTGTCCTCACATGTCTAACTGTATAAAATACAGTTTGGATCAGTCAGTGCACCAATTATTAATGCAGAGGCTAAATTCTAGTAAAACAAAAGTATGGTTTTCCAGCAACCAGACTGTAGATACAAACGAATTATGAAGGCATCCTGTTTCCCTCCTTTCAAGGACACCACCAATGTTATATAGAAACCCAGAAGACCTGTCAAGCAAGAGTTGAGAGTCATGCAGAATTTGACTGTCTAATGTCAAAAAAGATGCTCACAGCCCTATCCTGCATATTCAGTCAAGTTCAGGAGTCATCTCTACCCATTCAGGTCAACCTATTGTTTACTCCTGGAAGACACTACACACCTTTTTCACACCTATTAAAGTGCTAATTACTAGCTGGCAGAAGTGGGAGAATAAATGCTAATTTAGCCTTCTGGTACTTCAGGCGCGAATAGGTAACTTTCTAAAAATTAATTTTCGTAAACATTTTATAAAAATCCAGTGGCACCATTGAATTGGATTTAATTGTTCATTAATTGTTCAGTTATTTTTCTAGCTAGTCATATTGCTGGGATACAGTGTTACAATTTTGAATCTGTTCTAGCTTTCTTCCTAGGACCGCTAGGACTTCCACAGTGAAAAATAACTAGTCGCTGTGATGACATGTTGACATAAAATTTCTTAATGTCCCAATTTTAAATACTGGTCACCATGCCTTTTGGGTGACAAGGTCTACGTAGGGGTGAATTATTATTATTTAAAAGAGAGGTTTCGAATGGACAATGGGGTTTATTTTGAGAGGTTGAAGTGCAGTGTTTAAACTGCCACAGTCAGGCTACCATAATAGGACTGAACACATTTTTTACATTGTCACTGTAGTGGGTGACACATTTGGTGCTGCAGTCCACTAGTGACAGTTACCCTGCAGGCCCTGGGTGCCATTTGTAGAATATGCAAGGGACGTATATGTAAGTTAAATATAACAATTGGGAATGAGCCAATTTAAACATGTTTGAGTGGGAAGCACAGGCTCTTCACCGCTGGTTAGCAGAGCTAAAGTGCACAGAGTTCTAAAGACAGCAAAAATGTAGGGTTCAGCAAAAGGTGACAAATTGGGGGTGATCACACAGAAATGGTGGATTTCCTACAGCCACAATGGCAGATGGAGGGTTAAAGGCCCTCACTGAAAGTTGCAACAGGTGGTACGCCTTCCACCAAGGCAAAGGATGTCACACCCTCTGCCACATTGGCAGATTCACACCCACCATATTTAACCCCTTGGGTGCCTTGGACGTAACGGTTACGTCCTCGGCAGCACCGCTCATGTGCCCAGGACGTAACCGTTATGTCCTGCACCTGGCCCTCGGGAGCAGCGCTAGCGGTCCCCACGAGGGCCTCCCACCCCCTTCCCCTGGGCATGGATGGAAGGGGAATCGCTTCCCCTTCCACCCCGCCCTCCCAGTGACGTCTGATGACATTAGCGAGCGGTTGCACACTTCCCTCATCAGAGGCCGCCCCCATTGCGCAGGAAGCTCAGCTTCCAGCGTGATCGGAAGAGAAATGCTTGCATTTCTCTTACAATCGGGGGTGGGGGCAGGCAGAGAGACATGAAAGGAAAGGTCTTTCCTTTCATGTCTTTCTGAGCATTCCTCCACCCGATCGCATAGCGATGGGGCTGCAAGAATGCCCACAAGACACCAGGGAGTTTGCTTTTTTTTGTTTATGAATAAGGGGGGTATTTTTTATTAGGCCTTTTCTGTCCCCCCTGGGGGCAGATCGGTCTATTTTAATTAGGTTGATCTGCCCCTGGGGGGGGCAGAAGCCACTAGACACCAGGGATAATTTTTTTATTTTTTTTTAGACATTGGGAGCGACCCCCTAGGCAAGGGTCCCTCCCTGTCTTTCTCTACATTTTTCCTTCCAAATGTAAGACACTGTGTAAAAAAGAAGTCTATTTGAGAAATGCCCTGTAATACACATGCTAGTATTGGGACCCCAGAATTCAGAGATGTGCAAATAACCATTGCTTCTCAACACCTTACCCTGTGCCCATTTTGGAAATACAAAGGATTCGTTGATATCTATTTTTCACTCTTAATATTTCACCAAATGGCTTGCTGTACACCCGGTATACAATGAAAAACCATTGCAAGGTGCAGCTCCTTTATTGGCTCTGGGTACCTAGGGTTCTTGATGAACCTACAAGCCTTATGTATCCCCACAACCAGAAGAGTCCAGCAGACATAACAGTATATTGCTTTAAAAAATTTGCCATACCTCTAAAAAGTTATAGAAAAAACCATGGACAGAAATGGCTCTTTTTTACCTCAATTTCACTACTTTTTTATTTTGGCTGTTACTTTCTGTAGGAAAAACCTTAAAGGATCTACACAAATGACCCCTTGCTGAATTCAGAATTTTGTCTACTTTTCAGAAATGTTTAGCTGTCCAGGATCCAGCATTGGTTTCACACCCATTTATGGCACTAACTTGAAGGAGGCTGAAATCACAAAAAATAGTAAAAATGGGGTATGTCCCAGTAAAATGCCAATATTGTGTTGAAAAATTTGGTTTTCTGATTCAAGTCTGTTCCTGAAAGTTGGGAAGATGGTGATTTTAGCACTGTAAACCCTTTGCTGATGCCATTTTCAGGGAACAAAACACAAGCTTTCTTCTGCAGCCCTTTTTCCCCATTTAAAAAAACAAACTAATTTATAGCTGTATTTTGGCTAATTTCTTGGTCTCCTCCAGGGGAACACACAAACTCATGGTACCTCTAGAATTCCTAGGATGTTGGAAAAAAAGGACGCAAATTTGGCGTGGATAGCTTATGTGGACAAAAAGTTATGAGGGCCTAAGCGAGAACTGACCCAAATAGCCAAAAAAGGCTTGGCACAGGAGGGGGAAAACCTGGCAGCGAAAGGGTTCTAGATTTCTACCTGCCTGACAGATATCTCTATGCCTTCAGAGAGGTATCTTCAATGGCAGCTGCTCTAAAGACACTAAAGAAATTTGCTGAGCAGCCACCATGTTTCATGGGGGCACTTAGCAATTTTCTTTCCACAAAAACAAAAAAAACGAGTTCAAGTTTGCTTTTTAAAAAAATGAACTAATGACCCTGACACCCTGGGAGTTTTCTCCTGGGTGTGGGGGTTCATTTTATTTTCCTGTTCTGGATCACCAGGAATGGTCTGGTGGTGCTGAAACAGAAAACAGAATTTCATAACTTAAAGTCTGACTAAGGTGAATGGTTAATTGTTGGTGTAAGGTTTCTGCCAGGAGGAGAACCTCTGGCGGAAACATGATGGTTCATCTACCTCTAAATAGAGCAGGTAGGCCATCAGTTTGTGAGAAAGGATATTCTGCCACATTTTAGACTACATAACCTGTCTGCCATACTCTAAATTAATCTCAACCTTCCTTAGGTTGCAATGATTCACAAATGAAGCATAGCTATTGTATTATAACTCAATTAAAAAATCAACATGCAGAATTACCTGGTGGAGAGTAGGAGCGCAAACCCAAAATACTGTTTTGCAGCGTTTGAGTTAAGCTGGTGCTTGCAGATGAGGTCTACCAACACTCGGGCCCATATTTATACTTTTTGACGCTAAACTGCGCTAACGCAGTTTAGCGTCAAAAAATTTCGCGCCGTCTAACGCCATTCTGAAGCGCCATGCGGGCGCCGTATTTATGGAATGGCGTTAGCCGGCGCAAGCAGACCGGCGCTGCCTGGTTTGCGTGGAAAAAAACCACGTAGACCAGGCAGCGCCGGCGTTGGGAAAAAATGACGTTAGGGCGTCTTAAAATGGGGCAAGTCAGGTTGAGGCAAAAAAATCGCCTCAACCCGATTTGCGCCATTTTTTTACGACGCCCAGACGCCATTTCATGACTCCTGTCTTAGTAAAGACAGGAGTCATGCCCCCTTGCCCAATGGCCATGCCCAGGGGACTTGTGTCCCCTGGGCATGGTCATTGGGCATAGTGGCATGTAGGGGGGCACAAATAAGGCCCCCCTATGCCACCCAAAAAAAAGTAAAAAAATAAAAAAAATTATACTTACCTGAACTTACCTGAATGTCCCTGGGGTGGGTCCCTCCATCCTTGGGTGTCCTCCTGGGGTGGGCAGGGGTGGCAGGGGGGGTCCCTGGGGGCAGGGGAGGGCACCTGTGGGCTCATTTTGAGCCCACAGGCCCCTTAACGCCTACCCTGACCCAGGCGTTAAATAGTGGCGCAAATGCGGGGTTTTTTGACCCGCCAACTCCCGGGCGTGATTTTTGCCCGGGAGTATAAATACGACGCATTTGCGTCGCCGTCATTTTTTTAGACGGGAACGCCTTCCTTGCATCTCATTAACGCAAGGAAGGCGTTCACGCAAAAAAATGACGCTATTTGCCAATACTTTGGCGCTAGACGCGTCTAACGCCAAAGTATAAATATGGCGTTAGTTTTGCGCCGAATTTGCGTCGAAAAAAACGACGCTAATTCGGCGCAAACGGAGTATAAATACGGGCCTCAGTTTTCATGACAGGCCCTTATTTTTCCTCGGTGCCCTTTAATATAGAACAAGAGAGAGAAAAACGCACTAGAGAGAAAGAAATAGGAAGAAATAGATGGAAAAGGCATGACAAAGGTAGAAAGAATGGATATAAAACCCCACAAGGGTGAGATAAAGAGGCGAGGGGTGTGTCTAGTGGTGGGTTAAAGAGGCACGAGATGGAATGAAAACTACAAAGCCTTGGTATTCAGCACACTGACATTCAGGCCCGTATTTATACTCCGTTTGCGCCGAATTAGCGTCGTTTTTTTCGACGCAAATTCGGCGCAAAACTAACGCCATATTTATACTTTGGCGTTAGACGCGTCTAGCGCCAAAGTATTGGCAAATAGCGTCATTTTTTTGCGTGAACGCCTTCCTTGCGTTAATGAGATGCAAGGAAGGCGTTCCCGTCTAAAAAAATGACGGCGACGCAAATGCGTCGTATTTATACTCCCGGGCAAAAATCACGCCCGGGAGTTGGCGGGTCAAAAAACCCCGCATTTGCACCACTATTTAACGCCTGGGTCAGGGTAGGCGTTAAGGGGCCTGTGGGCTCAAAATGAGCCCGCAGGTGCCCTCCCCTGCCCCCAGGGACCCCCCCTGCCACCCCTGCCCACCCCAGGAGGACACCCAAGGATGGAGGGACCCACCCCAGGGACATTCAGGTAAGTTCAGGTAAGTATAATTTTTTTTATTTTTTTACTTTTTTTTGGGTGGCATAGGGGGGCCTTATTTGTGCCCCCCTACATGCCACTATGCCCAATGACCATGCCCAGGGGACACAAGTCCCCTGGGCATGGCCATTGGGCAAGGGGGCATGACTCCTGTCTTTACTAAGACAGGAGTCATGAAATGGCGTCTGGGCGTCGTAAAAAAATGGCGCAAATCGGGTTGAGGCGATTTTTTTGCCTCAACCTGACTTGCCCCATTTTAAGACGCCCTAACGTCATTTTTTCCCAACGCCGGCGCTGCCTGGTCTACGTGGTTTTTTTCCACGCAAACCAGGCAGCGCCGGTCTGCTTGCGCCGGCTAACGCCATTCCATAAATACGGCGCCCGCATGGCGCTTCAGAATGGCGTTAGACGGCGCTAAATTTTTTGACGCTAAACTGCGTTAGCGCAGTTTAGCGTCAAAAAGTATAAATATGGGCCTCAATATCGGCACCCGTGGGCTTCTAAGCAGAGCTTTGAGCATTGGCACTTATTATAACACAATTTAAACACTGCTACCACGTCAATGGAGGTTTTATTGGTCATGTATGGGTATCACATCAATTTAACCTTGTGCGTATTTTATTGAACAGGGCTCCTATTCACCAAGATAGTATTGTTACTTCCACAGAAACTATACAGGTATCTTGCTGGCGAGCCCCGTGGCCTTTTGTTCTGTATTTGGGACAAGAGCATCACATCACACCCATCCCACAACCGATGGATAGAGTGAAGACTACTTGTCTGGATATGGAATTTGCTGTGGCATTTAGGCCCATATTTATACTTTTTTAGCGCCGCATTTGAGTCAATTGTATTTTGTAAGTTTGCGCCGTTTTTGCGTCAAAAAGCGGCGCAAATGCGGCGCTAAAAAAGTATAAATATGGGCCTTAATGTATACATTTTTGAAGTTCGGACTGACCTATGTCCTTAGCCTGAGCCCTACACAGAGACAGAAAAAAGTTTCGTGACAAACGGTAGTGGTAAACTTTTATTCTGGCTACTCAGTATGCCCAAATCCCTATTCTGTAAGCAAAAGTCTCGTTCCTCGAGCTTTATAGGCACTGCGCTTTTGTAGCATCTTCTGTCACGATTTAATAGATTGCTTCAATTTGCTCTCTGTGATTGGAAAAAGTTTCCAGTTTCTTAAAAAAATATTTTATAGTATACATAGCATTTCCACTCAGTGACTGGATCATGGAACTGGGTGCCAGTGGTTGTCGATGTGCCGCCATGCGATGGCTGGACATGTTTGTTCTGTGCGGTTACTATGCCTTGTAATCCATGCTGGCAGTGGTCCCTCTCTCCCTCCCCTCCCACAGATTTACAAAGCATAAATATACATCTGAAGGCCAGTAACATGTTGAGGTTTTTTTCAACAATGGAAAGGGAAACCAGAAATATCCTTTTGTGCACGTCCCAAACCACAGGAGCCTGGCTAATGATGCACTCTCCCACACAGTAAATGTATAATCTTCTGTTAATTAAAATACTCTCAGAGGACTGGGCAACGGAATGTGAACTATTACAAGCTATCTTTATCATAGCATCACAGATTTAAAAGTCACCTGGCCTTTTTGTGCGTGTGGGGGAGGTGGAGTACATAGGTGGGTTGGACTGCCCTTTTTTGAAACTTAATAGAAATAATGACAGTTTTATTGTTTTTTCGGTATTCTTGAAACAAATTCACTGTTGTTTTGACTGCTTCAGCAGTAGCCAGCAGTTTCATGAAAGCTCGTGCCTAAGCCAGACCACAAAACATACCACATAGAGCGCTGGAAATGTTTGCAGACAGCTTTGCGTGTAAGCGGCAAGGATCACTCTGTGGTTTCATGGCTACCATTTTAAGAGTCTGCGATGATCGCACTGAAACAGCAATATCACTTTCATATGGCATATTCGGTTGTGTGCTGCACATGGGCCAGCAAATTCTTCTTCCCTCACTTCTTGCTTGTGACACAGCAGAATTCAGGCTATCGCGTTGCCATTTTCAGTTCCCATGGTATTTGTATTGGATCTAAAACCATATAACTAAATCTGTAGGCAGCCAAAAATGCTGCATCTACTAAGGCTTTCACAAAACGTTTACAAACTTCTAGTATTTTCCTCTGAGTACTGTTCTCTTTTGGTGCACGCATACAGGACTCACCAGAATCCATAGAACAGTGAGATTTTGCATTCAGAACAACCTAAGATCAAACCTCACTGGTCATGTCCATCTTCCCAGGTCGGTGGAGACCCGCCACTGATCTCCTGAACCTGTAAGTCACAAGGTCACAGGCCCCTTGAGTCTCTCTACACAATCTCTGGCTAATGATACCATTTCATAGTTTTGGGTTCTGGCCTCCCAGTATGAATGAAATGCCAAAGCTTGTGGTAGGCAGTGGTCCACATGTGGTCTTCTTTGTGTTTTTGAATGTGTGCTTAAAACTGATATGTGCTGACGTTTTGCAGTATTCATCACAAACACATGTGCATGATAAATGCTTTGTAAATGATAGTGGTAAATGTCAATAGGGTAGTCTCAGTTACCAGCAAACATTTATTTTTTGTAAGAATGGCAACTGAAAGATGTCCAGCGGATGGTTCTCACAAATGGTAACTTATTTATTTGCTGTTCATTTGTTTCTAGGACATTCTACGTAAAGCATATACTGTCCAGAAGAGCAAGCCACTGGAAGGTGCACCTGTCCATCTTCAAGAAGTGGACTGACATTTCATTGCATTCCGAAAAGGTGATCTTACCAGAAACAAAACAGGAAAGTGTGTAGGTGAAGAATAAAGTCCATTATATCAAATAGTGATATATGAAGGTTTTGCTTTCTCAGGGTTTTGCTCTATGAGAGTGTAATAGTAACGCCAATGGTTCAAAATTGTTCAGAGAGGTTTTTAATGCAAGGTCAATTCATAAACAAGGCATACTTGAAAAATGAGCTTACCCTGAATGAAAGACACTTATGGAACCGGATAAGTATCACAGTTGCTGGGCAGGGCAAGATATATTCAAGCAAATTGAATGATCACATTGCAATTAATAATGACATTGATGCTTCTGTGGCATATCTTGCTGTATCCTGTATATATTGCTGTATCTTGCACATCTTGCTGTTTTAAAAGCATTTTTCCTTGTTTTTCGTTTTAGTTTCATTTTAAAAAGCATTTTTCGCTGTCTGCATTGTATATTTCTGCCCCCCGCTGTGTATTTCTGCATTGTGTTTCTGCCCCTGTGCCCCTTCTGTAATCTGTTTGCTGTGCTCGCCTGTTTTTTCAGCCAGCTCTCGCCGGTCCCATTTGCCCTGCCGCTGCGTCCCCTGAGGCCTCGCCCCACTCGCTCACCCATTGGCCCTTCCCTCCCGCCTCCCAGCTTCTCCACCCTCCCACCTACCCCTCTTAATGGCGGCCGCAGTGCGGCTGCGCCGCTGGTGCGTCAGAGGCATGCCTGTCTGCGCCCGTCGCCAGCGCCAGTCCCCCTGGCCCTCACTGCCCCGACCCTCCAAGGTAGCATTACTCCTCCACAAAACCTCACGCCCTCAACCCAGGACAGCACCCCGCCTGCGCCCAAGCCAACCCCAAGCACACACACGGACCTTTCACATGTCATGCATGCCGCTTCTCCTGCACCCCTACAAACACCAACAACACTAACATGCTCGACGACAACTCTAACACGCCACACACCAACTCTAACACACCCCACAACAACACCAACACACTCCACAACAACACTAACACGCTCCACAACAACACCAACACGCTCCACAACAACACCAACACGAACCACAACAACAACAGCCCCGCAACCACCTTAACTGCATACTCCTAACCACTTGCTCCGTCTGAAAGCTCGCTGGGACTTGATCACAACACACTCCCATGACATCACCCTTCCTCACGGAAAGCTGGATGATCCCCTCATCAGAACCCGACATAGCCATAGCCATCCCAGAAGGCTACAAAATCTCTCATGTAGACCGTATAAACAAACCAGGAGGAGGCATCGCCATCATACATAAAAGCACCATCAAGATCACCACCAACAACCTAAACAGTGCAGAACACCTACACTTCTTAATTCACATAAACGCCAACACCACCCTCAGAGGAACCCTCATTTACAGACCACCAGGACCTCGCCCCCCATTTTTCTGTGACGCCATCACTGACACCATCAACCCCCACGCCCTCACCTCCACAGACTACATCCTCCTTGGTGACATCAACTTTCACCTGGAAAACACCCACGACCACAACTCCAAAACCCTGCTAGACAACCTCACGAACCTAGGACTCAAACAACTGGTCAACTCACCCACTCACTCAGCAGGACACATGCTGGATGGAATTTTCACCTCCAGCAACCACATGACATTCACACACACCACCGAACTCCACTGGACCGACCACAATTGCGTCCACTTCTCCTTCACGAAACCCCCCACCCACTACTGACAGCACACCACACCCTACTGAATGTAGGACAAGATCCCCACAGAACACCTGAACACCAAGCTCGCACAAGCTCCTCCCCCCTCACCAACGACCCCAACATTTCTGCCCACAACCTCACACAATGGCTTACAACCTGCGCAGACTCCCTCGCCCCTCTGAAAAGCAACAACACCACCCGCAACATCAAGACCGCCCCCTGGTTCACCACTGAACTCCAAGCCTCCAAGCGTGAATGCCGCAAAACTGAGAAAGCTTGGTGCCAAGAACCCTCCATGATCAACTTCTCCATCCTCAAAACCACCATACGCAAACACCACCAACTCATCTGGACCACCAAAAGGGCTTACTACAAAGAACGCATAGATACTAACTCACATAACAGCAAGGAACTCTTTGCCATCATCAAAGAGGTCACCAAACCTAAATCCTGCAGCATCGACCCCACTCACACACAAAACCTTTGCAACTCCCTCTCCAACCACTTTCACCTCAAAATTTTAGACATGAATAACAGCCTCACACCATCTGCACCCACCATCACCACCACCGACACGACCAACAACACCACACCACACCACTCAAACCTTCTACATACCTTAGCCCCTACCGACAACGAAGAATCCGAAAAAAACATGAACTCCATCCACTCAGGCTCCCCAACAGACCCCTGCCCCCACCACTTCTTCAACAAGGCCAGCCCAATCATCGCTCCCCAGCCCCACAAGAATCAACAGCTCCTTCAACGCCACCACCTTCCCAGACACCTGGAAGCACGCCGAAGAAACAGCACTCCTCAAAAAGCCCAAAGCAGACCAGGAAGACCTCACAAACTACAGCCCCATTTCTCTTCTCCCCTTCCCCGCCAAGGTCGCTGAGAAGCTAGTGAACGCCCGTCTGTCTCACTTCCTAGAAGAAAACAACTCACTCGATGCCTCCCAGTCTATATTCCGCAAGAACCACAGCACTGAGACTGCCCTCATCACCTGCACTGACAACATCAGAACCAGAGTTGACAAGCGCGAGACCGTCGCACTCATCCTCCTGGACCTCTCCACAGCCTTCAACACTGTCCGCCACCAAATCTTCCGCGCACGCCTTTTCGACGCAGGAATCCGACACAAGGCCCTGGACAGGCTCACCTCCTTCCTCACCGAAAGAACCCAGAAAGTTCACCTCCCTCCCTTCCAGTCCCCAGCAACCAAGATCATCTGCAGGGTCCCCCAAGGGTCCTCCCTCAGCCCTACCCTCTTCAACATTTACATGGACCCGCTCGCCAACATCCTCCACCCTCACGGAATCACCATCATCTTGTACGCAGACGACACCTAGCTCGTCATATCCGTCACAGGGAACCCCACCACCGCCAAGACAAACCTCCATGCCTGACTCCTCGACACCGCCAAATGGATGACAGCAAGCCACCCCAAACTCAACGCCAACAAAACAGAAATCATCATCTTCGGCCCCAACAAGACAGTATGGGACAACTCCTGGTGGCCCACTGCCCTAGGACCACCCCCAACACCCTCCACCCACGCACGCAATCTCGGCATCATCTTAGACTCATTTCTCTCCATGGCCCAGCAAATCAACACCATAACTTTCTCCTGTTTAAATACCCTTCGCATGCTACAAAAGACCTTCAAATGGATCCCCATAGAACCAGGAAAATCGTCACCCATGCACTCGTCAGCAGCAGACTAGACTACGGAAACACCCTTTGCGCTGGTACCACAGCCAAGCTTCAGCAGAAACTCCAGCGAATCCAGAACGCAGCCGCACGTCCCTTCCTGAACCTCCCACGCCATGAACACATCTCCGCCCACCTCAGGTCCCTTCACTGGGTACCCATCAGCAAAAGGATCTTTTTCAATTCCTCATCCACGCCCACAAATCCCTCCACAACACTAGACCAGCCTACCTCAACGAACGAGTGAACTTCCACACACCCACTCGTCTCCTCCGGTCTACTCACCTCGCACTCGCCACAGTCCCCCGCATCCAACGCACCACCTCCGGAGGCAGATCCTTCTCCTACCTTGCCTCCAAGACCTGGAACACCCTCCCCACCTGCCTACGCAGGACCTCCTGACTTTCAGAAAACACCTCAAGACATGGTTCTTTGAGCAGTAAATTGGCATCCCCCGTTTCCCCCCCACACAGGACCTTGAGACCCTACTGGGTGAGTAGCGCGGTTAATAAAAAATTTTGATTGATTGATTGATGTGTTTATGTTTGAAATATACACCTAAAAAGTGAACATATATAATTCAAAAGGAGATGTTGGACTTGACCCTCTCTGCAGAGTCACCCTCAAAATTTTGCCTTCATTAGGACTCTGCATTCTACCACTGCTAACCAGTGCTAAACTGTTTGTGCTTGCTCCCAAAAACACAGTAAAAAAATGCTTACACCTGACTGACACATTGAATTTACATATAAATCCCTAGTATATGGCATTACATGAAACCAGGGTCTTAAGTAGCACTTTAACACGTCTCAGGCCTGTGACTGCAGCCTGGAGTGCAGTTTTTAAAACTGCCATTTCAAACAGGCAAAATAAACCCTTTTGCGAGCCAAAACCCTCTTTTTCATGCATGCAAGTCATCCTTCGATTAGGCCCTAAAAGCCACCAGGGTACGGTGCATTGTATTTGATAAGTCGGATATGTATTTGTTAGTTTTAGATGTTCTGGTACTGAAAAGCAGCTAAATGCAGTTTGGATAATATTGGATTCACTTATTGTATTAATAAATGCTAACATTTGATTAGAAGTAGGTAGAAATATCCTAGTTGGACTAAAGTGAGTTGCAATTTAAAACACTCTTTAATGGTAAAGTTGGATTTTAAATCACAATTTTAAAAATGCCACTTTAAAAGGTTGGCATTTTTTTTCTCTAACCAGTGTCCTGGATCACAAGACTATGTATAGTTTAGCTGTTGGGCTTTGTGGGCTTTCCTACCAGGGTGGTTGGGACGGAGCTGTTCCCTGCCTCACTTACACTTCAAAGGGCTTGCGTCCACCTCACACAAAGAAACCTGACACTAGTCTTCTGTAACATTAGACATTTTGGAGCTTTAGCAGGGGAAGGGAAGATCTTTCCAGAGCTAGATGTGGGGTTACCAGGATGTCCCCCACTTCAAAAGCTGGCACCAGGTACAAATATTTGACCCTCAGAGCCACTCTTCAGTACACTCCTGGACCTGTGGAAGAATTCAGAAGGACTGCCTTGGATCGAAAGAGGGCTGCCTTGCTGCTTGATGTCTGCCTTGTACCTCAGAAGACTGCCCTACTGCTATCAGATGACTGCCCTGCTGCTTGAGGCTTGTTTTGTCCCTCAGATGACTGTCCTTCTGATTGAGGTCTGCCTTGCTGCTTGAACATAGGACTACCAGAGTGACTCCATGGGCTAGTTGGTGGTTGGCCTCCTGTGAGAGCTACAGGGACCAAAAAACCATAAAGATATTGAACCCTGCCTCTGGCCTCTGCTGGAGTGCGTTCGAGCTCTGCAAATGGTTCCCCCCGGTCCTAAAACACTGGAAGTGGTGTTAGAGGTGCTGCTCCTGCCTAACTCTAAAATTTGTGTGTGCTCTCCCTTAAAACATGGTATGACTGGCTGACACCTGTTGGGCATATTTAATTTACCTGTAAGTGTTGTAAAGCAATATTCTATATACTGAGGGCCTGTAAATTAAATGCTACTAGTGGGTCTGCAGCTCTGATTGTAGCACCCACAGAAGTAGCCCTTCAAACCTGTCTCAGGCCTGCCATTGCAGGGCCTGCGTGCCCAGTTTACTGCCACATTGACTTAGCAATTCAAACTACTTGCCAAGGCCTAACCTCCCCTTTCAGTGCACCTAAGGCACCTCTAAGGTAGGCCCTACATAGCCCTATGGGCAGGGAGCTGTGAATGTAAAAGGTATGACATATACTTTTATGTTTTAGATGTCCTAGTAGTGCCAAACAGCCTATTTCATTTTTCACTTACATGTGAAAAGGCTGTGTCCCTGCCTCACACAATGGGATGATTTACCCCCCACTGATGTCTGGAGCAAGGGCTGGGTTGAAAGGGGTTGTGTTACACTTGAAAGAGTCCCTTTAAAGTCACCCCTGAACAAAGACATTTTGGTGTTTAAATAGAGGGGCTCTGACCCCATAATTTTTAGAGAACGTTTGGGAACTGGGACTGAACCCCTGTCAGAAGGACTGATGCGCTACACAAGGGACTCGTCTTGACTGTTCTTCTATTGTTGCCCTGCTGCCTGCTGTCTGCTGGGTGACTTAATGGACTCACTGGATTGATTTTCTGTGTGTTGCTCTGATGCCCGCTGCTTTCTGACTTGGACTTTACTGGCACTGCTGGACTGCCAGGAGGAACCATCATTACTTGTATGGGTGAGCTGGTCTACTGTACCACTAGTGCCCTATCTAAGTGTTTTCCCAGGGCTTGGTGAGCTGCCCTGTGTTTTTCCAATTAGCGCATGGGGAGCACTGTGTTCAGTATCTTGCCTGCCTTGTCAATAGCAGTGCGTGGTAAGCAATTTTCTTTGGCCTTTCTCCTGTATAAAAGCAGTGCGTGTAGAGTGCTGTTTCATGTTCCTTGTGCTTTTGGCCAGCACGTGGAGAGCGCTTCACCTGTATCCCTAGGCAGGCACCTCACCTTTGGGCTGCTCACCGCCTACATGCCCGGGCTTGTAATACATCTTGAGTGGCTGTTACTGAGGCGTGTGGCCTCAAGGGGAATCTCCCTGTTCATGCAGCTTCCCCACCCTACCCCTGATGCAATTGACCCCCACATTTCACATCGGATACTCCTGTTCTTGTGCTGAGGGAGGAGAGAGGAAACCCCTAAACTGTCCTTGTGCTCTGCGGACAGTCCCCACCCCTGGAATTATGGCAGCTGCCTGGCGCGCTCATGGGCAGCTACACTTTGCAAATCTTGTCGACAGGATTCCCAGTGAGGTCTCCCCACAGATGCGGTAGTGTGTTAGCCCCCCCTGTCTGCGCATATCTTGGGGCCCCTTGTTTGTAACATTGGTGACTACCTTGGGCGGGTACTCGATGGATGTCCCCCTTTGTGATAATTCACTGAAAACTACCATATTAGACAAAATAGGCGCAAATGAGTTCCTGCAGTTTCCACTTCACACCCAAGTACCCTCAATACAAGGTAGGCTCAGAAATCTACCAAATTCCTGCTAATAGGAGCGCAGAAGTGCAGGACCCTATGTTAGCGTGTTTATACTGAGGTTCCATGTGCGTAACTCTTGCCTACGAAGTACTTATGATGAGATGATGACTGATGTGTTTCTTACTTTAGTGGACTGCTGCATTGCACACCCTGACATAATAATATATGTAATTTCTGCCTTGCATTGTCAGAATAACGTGTTTCATCTTGGTATTTACATAACATGCACAGTATTCATGATTTATGTCACTTATGGACTAAGGATATGTTTACAATACAAGAACACTATGGGGCATATTTATACTCTGCTTGCGCCGGATTTGCGTCATTTTTTTAATGCAAATTCAGCGCAAACCTAACACTGTATTTATACTTTGACGTTAGACCCCGCTAACTTCAAAATTTATCAGTGTGCGTCATTTTCTGGATGCGTGAAACCGCCTTGCATTAATGACATGCAAGGTAGGCGTTCTCGTCCAAAAAATGACTCAAACACCCATGCGCCATATTTATCCAACCGGGTAAAAATGGCGCATGGCTGGAGGCGGAGCTGGAAAATGACATAAACCCTGATTTGCGTCAAAAATTAATGCCTGGGTCAGGGCAGGCGTTAAGGGACCTGTGGGCTCTTTTCCATGGTGGAAGACTATTGAAGCAGTCCACAAGTGCCCTCCCCTGCACCCAGGGACACCCCCTGCCACCCTAGTCCACCCCTGGTGGACATCCATGGATGGGGGGACCCATCCATGGTGAGTGCAGGTAAGTATAATTTTTTATTTTTTTTGAGTGGCATAGCGGGGGCCTAACTTGGGCCCCCCTACGTGCCACTGTGGCCAATGGCCATGCCCAGGGGACAGAAGTCCCCTGGGCATGGCCATTGGGCAGGGGGGCATGACTCCGGTCTTTGATTAGACAGGAGTCATTTCCATGGGGGTTGTGCATCAAAAAATGGCGCAGGTCAGGTTGGAGCCAATATAGTTTTTACTCTATCCTGACTTGCACCATTCTTTGACGCACAACCCCCATTCTTCCCTACGCCTCCGCAGCCCGGTTTGAGTCATTTATTTTGATGCAAGCCAGGTCACAGAGCCTGCTAACGTCATTCCATAAATAAGGTGCCCGGCTGGTGCGTTGGAATGGCATTAGCCGGCGGTAAACTTTTTGATGCAAATCTGCCCTGGTGCTGATTTGTGTCAAAAAGTATAAATATGAGCCTATATTTTTATACCTCCTGTGTGGAGTCTCTTTTTTGGTGTATTTATTGTGTCACTCGTGTGTGTGTTGCTCAAACGCTTTACACATGACCTCTGTGATAGCTACCAGGGGGTGAGCACAGGTTATCTGGTGTGTAACGTACTTGCCCCGACTAGAGTGGTGGGTTCTCCCTGGCTTAGGGGTGTACCCTAGCCAACTAACAGGGCCCAGTCCACCTAAAAGGGCCCAGTCCACTTCATGTATCCAACCCGTGTTCCATTACAGTTGGCCTTAACTTCTGACTTTGCCCTGGTGAAATGTGTGACCAGATAACCTCAGTTAGCACTTTGTTCTTTCAGGTGCTAGATTTCATTAGATATTTTAAAAAAATCATAACTCAGGTTATGCTAATGACATTTAATTCATTTTGGTGCCATTTTATTTATAACGTTTTACTTTATTTCTGTACATTGGTGTGGGATTTTTCTTGTGTTGTGGTTTCAGTTTATTATTGCTTGTGTGGTTTACACCTGTGGTTCCCAACCTTTTGACTTCTGGGGAACCCCACTAAATCATTACTTGAACTTGAGGACCTCCACTGAATCATTATTGGAATCCTGGGCCCACACTGAGTCATTGCTCAAAGCTTGGGACCCCAGCCTAAGCACTGTTGATGATTTGAACTGCAAAACAACACACAAGAATATAGAAAAAAGAATTCATCAAAACAAATACACATATTATGACACATTTTATTTAATTCACAAACATATATAAATAAAAACAATTTACATTTAGCTTCTTTATTTATATACACTTTATTAATCTGTTAATGTCATTTGATTTTCTAAGTAATCGTGGACGCCCTGCTGAGGCTTTGCGGCCCCCCACTTGTCCCTAGACCACAGGTTGGGAACCACTGCTTTACACATTAAATCTAACTTAAACCTGACTGCTTTTGTGTCAAGTTACCAGAGGGTTAAGTACAGCTTAATGTAGTGACTTTTATGGTTCATCCTGACAAAGCCTGTGGTTGTTGCCTGAGTGGGGCTTCCAACCCTCAATTAAAAACCCAATTTCTTTCAGTGGGATACTTAGAATACACAATAAATGAAGATTCTAACACCTCATAAATTGTTTGTTGACTGTATCTTTCTGTTTGACCTGATACATCACTCAGCTGCTTTTTGGCTATGTTTGTGCTCTACAAATACCAGAAACATACATACAGGCAGACACAGAAAGTTTACATTATAGGGATGAAGTACCTTTGTTTATACCATCTTCATCAATCACTGTTTAAGATTTTTGAACTTCCCCACATTGGTGAAGTTAAAATCAGTTATTGGGTTAAAGGTCCAGAAATTCAAGAACTGCTGCAGAAAAAAAAGTTTGAACAGCTTACTTCTAGCATAAGAAATCATCCACACAAAAAACGTTTTGCAAGGCATTCCTCCTACAAATAAGTTTTTGATGGAATTTTTCATCTTCCACGTAAGTTGCAAAATATTCACATACTTTGTCACTCCACAAATATATGAATGTTGTACATCTCGGTCAGTAAAATTAAAGTTTTGCACAGTCTTAAATTAAATAAGCCTTGATGGAAAGTTTGTAACCAAACACATAGAATTCAGGTAGATAAAACTAATGTAGGCAAAAAGACAAAATATTCGGGCCATTTGAATGATACATCAGATGGTTCGTGGGCATCCTAATAAAAGATTTAAGGCCATTCAACTAAGGATTGCTTTAGGAGATACAGTGATATATAATGATGACAAATATGTTCTATCGTCATGAGTCTGAGGTAATATTAGCTTGGTATTTTGTGTGACAGAATTTTGTGGGCTTTAATGTCGTCCTACAATAATGAAAATATATTCTAAAATAATGTCAAAGTATATGTAGGTGAGTATAGCTTTACTATCCTTAAACTTCCCATCCATGCACCTTGGCAATACCTTGACAATATATATAGTGTTAAGGTATAGTTATATGGTGCTAAAAGTAGTAAATCTGAGCTTACCTTTATATACTTACTGTGACAGTATTTTTCTATAATATTTTTGCAGAAAAAATATTAAATCCATGGTATTTGAACACCATACTGCTGGGTATCTTCAGTATACATTTAGGGCTGTTGTGTAGCCATTTTAAGTATAGCTCCATGCACGTTAGTTTAACATGCTAGGCCGCTGTGCACTTTGCCCTAGATCTATTTTATTCAGCTTCGCACAGTTATTTTACAATAACCAGTTTTTACGGTCTTGTTTTCATTTCTTCCATCAAACTGCTTAGCTTAGTTCAGCACTGTGTTCTCAAACAATGCATTCTTGATCGCCCTGTGCTTCAGTCAAGGCTACAGTCTGGTACATTGCCGGTAAACGTGGTAGAAGTTTAGTCCCCAACATTCGTAGAAAATACACATCCTTACGTAGGGACATTTTCTTGTGTTAGTTATAAAAACACTTTCTAGTCCTAGTACACGTCAAGAGGGAGATTCCAGCCAGGGAACCACAACTGTATGCTGAATGCCCTGTTGCAGATGCTGACGCAGATTACAGGCCTTTGCTCAGGTATGAGGGTTGATGTCCTCCTGGGGGAACCTGAAAGGCAGGCTTAGAGCTTAACATGCTGTGCTCGAAATATAACTTAGAGAGAGAATAATTCATCGATTCTAGCGGCACTATGATAGCCTTATTCTTGTGTTTCACTCTCATCGTTACTATTTCAATATTATTGTGTTGTGTAGTTCTGGTTATTGCAGCTCACGCTTTCCAAAATTAAACCAATCTTTAAAACTTATACTGCCTTTAATGTCATTTATATATGAGACCGTACTGTGTATGAGAGAACCGATTGTGACCTGAGTGACCACGACTTCCCTGAGAAGTACTGATATGTCATGCGCTTGGCTGCCCAATTGTCTCTACCATTTGGGAGAGATGAGGCACTGCTAGTTAGCCGGAGCAAAACCCGGATTTGGAACGACAAGCGTCATCCACCGTGGGTCAGACTCAGTCCCCCACACTGTGGACGATCTTGCTGCTCAAAATCCAGTAGTCTTATTAGGATAATGAGAGCCTACGCGAGAGGGACATATTTATGACCCAGTTTGTGTCACTTATGCACCACGCAACGTGGTGCAAGAGTGACACAAGCCTTAAATTAGATTTATGAAGGCATGCAAGGCCACCTTGCATGGCCCTGCATGGCTTCATAAATCTAGAGTAATCTAACGTAGCGAAAATCTCTGTGTTACATTATTCTGCACCAGGGAGGTGTTTTCCATGGGTGTTACTTGGATTTCCCATGCAACTTCCATGGATTTTGGCACATTCCCAGATTGACTAGAATTTGTAAACCTGGGACTAGGCAGACTAAAGTGCACCAGCGCAAGGGAGAGGAAAGGAATGTGCGGTATTCTTTTAAATACTGGGCATTCCTGCCCTCCATCTGTGACACAGGGCAGCGCAGCAAGGTGACTTGCTTAGCTGCCCTGCTCCACAAAGCCCATAAATTTGTGCTCATAAATTTGTGCCTTAGTGTTCAAACTAGAACCTCTTAATAATTTCAGCAAGTGTCCACATCAACACATTCACGAGAGGAGGAGCTAGAGCTGAAATGAGGAATTCCACTGTTAAGACTTTGGCTTTGGAAAGAGAATAGGACATGTTCACTTTTGGTGATCAATAATTAAGGAAGGGTTTAGGCATGATGAAGTCTGAGATATCAACCCAATTGCTTGTCATGTTAAGCGGAAACCTGTGATGAACTGTGTCAAGGACAGGCATTGATAAAATAGCATCAGAATATATGGTAGGCTTTTATTGGTTCTTTGCAAATGGGTTCTAAGATATCAATGTGAAGGACTGGGATTTTTTAGGCTGAAGTCTACCAGACAGCACAGCTGTCTGGTTGTGATAAGACATACTGTGGGCATTCTGAAAGTTTCCATTTTGATGCATTCTGCCCATTGCTTACAAGTGATTTTGCAGGTTTTAACTCACATTTTCTGTCTTTATATTTGCTGGCTTTGTTTGTTTTGGGCTGCCCAGCATGTCTTAGTGCTCTGGTGGAGCAAACCTTGTTCATCATCGCTCCTTGTATTCTTCCATGAGTCCTCACTTTCTGTAGTAAGCCTTTAAGTTTTGTTCTTATCTTGACACAATTACTGTGCAATCAAAGACAGAGGTCAAATGTCAGGCTCTGTGTATCAAGGGAGCTTGGTGCTTACTTTTCTTTCTCTGACTTCAAAGTTAGAGGGTTTATATAACAATCTTGTCGGTACTGGGAAAGAAAGGTTTTTTTCTCTGGAACACAAGATGTAAATATCTGTAAATTAACTCTGAAAGCATTTCAGAATATATCAGAATTACAAAAGCACAATTGAAGCCCATTTTTTTATAATTCCGAAATGTGGTTGAAACAAACATTTTAATATAATCAGAACAAATCAGTACATTAGGTGATGTCATTCCCACACATTATCATTTGCGCACTGCATAGTTTTATCTGTAAAACTGTATGTGTAAATGTAAATTTGTTGCCTGTAATAGCAGAGTGCTACCACACCTTGGATACGCCACACTACATCACTCCACTTTACACCACTCCACTCTACAACACTCTACTCCACACTATGCCCCTCCACTCTAAGCCACTTGACTCTATAACACTCTATGATACTCTACAAAACTCTACTCCAAAGCACAACACTCCACTTCAGCACATGCCACTCCACACTAGGACATTCTACGACACTCCGCTCCATGACCCTGCACACCAGTTCACTCTAAGACACTCCACTCTACTACACTCTACTCTATGACATTCCAAACTATGACACTCCTGGCCACTTTATTCCACTCTACACCACTCTACTCCACTCTATGACACACTACTTCACTCTTTGCTAAGCCACTTCACTATATGGCACTCCACTCTATGCCACTCCACTCTACAACACTTTACTCTACTCTACACCCCTCAACTCTACCTCCCTGCACAATACGCCTACTCCATTCTACTTCACTCTACTCCACCTTATGCCCCTCCACTCTACAACACTCTATGCCAATCCACTGTATGACACTCTACTCCACCCTGCAACATTTAACTCCACTCTACTCCACTCTGTGCCACTATATGCCACTCCAATCTATGCCACTTCACTCTAGGCCATACCACTCCACTCTATGACACTCCACTCCACTCTATTCCACTACATGTCACTCCACTCTATGACTCTACTTCATTCTACGACACTCGATGACTCTCTACGCTAGGTCACCCTATGCTACTCCACTCTATGACACTCTACTCTATGACTCTTTATTCCACTCAATGCACCTCCACTCTGTGCCCCTCCACTTTACACCCCTCCCACTCTACTTCACAACACTCCACTCCATGTCACTCTACTCCATTCTTCACCACTATATTCCACTCTTTGCCACTCCATCCTGCGTCACTCCACTCTACTCTACTCTACACCACTCTCCTCTACGTCACTAATCTTTAGCAATCTTGAACAGAAGCCATGATGGTATACAATATGGCTAAAACACATTGGCAAAACCAACATCCCTTGCATAGGAAAGATTTATCAGCTTTGCCAGTGCTTGTTTCTTTTCATCATTCATCCCAGGCAGAAGTCCTGATTATTTTAAATTGCGTTATTTCCATTGTTTCCTGTTCAGTACGTTCCATCTGGAGACCAACTAAAATAATCTTTGATTGCCTTATGATTTCTTTTATTCTTCTCCTTGCATATCTTCCTTGTGGCTTTGACGCTTTCAATCCAAATTTATAGATACATTTGACATTTTGTTTTAGTGCATTTACTGATGTTATCTCTATGTTGAAAACCATGGCCACTCGTTTTAATTGGTAACAGATACATAGAATGCAGTAGTACCAATATTACCATGTGAAATACCAAGTTCATGTCCTTCATTTACTTTCATCACTTAATGTTTCACCATGAGTCTAAGACTGTTGCTTCCAGTGCACAACATTCAGACTCAGATAGGTTTATGAAGACATAATGTGAGATAGAACTTTTCTCAGTCACAGTACAGAGGTAGACAGAGTGGAAAAATAAGCATTTAAAGTTCTGCTTCATCCCCGTTTCCAAACTGACCAAAAATATTTTTTTTTTTACTGAGGGCTCCAGAAATATGAAGATCAAAAGTTGGAGCTCATTCCCAAGCACACATATGCCAAGGCTATATGTGAGAAATACTTGTTATTGACCTTACAGATATTGTAAATGGAACTCAATTACATTGTAAGTGCTTATTGTTAAAATATGGCCTGTATCTGGTCTTCTTAGATTTATCCTAGTCATTCCTTATATAAGAAGTGTCGGCTCATCTACAAGTCATCATGGGCTTCTCCAGGTGTGTTCTAATTTGAAACTTATTGGAATAAAGCTAATGCAATACAATTGTGATTTTAGAAACGTTATTCGATGTGTCATGACATGAATCAGGTGCACTTAGGGGGCTCAACTTGTTCACTCTTTTATACAAAAAAGTTAATTTTATTTAAGAACCCATTTGTCTATGCTTCTAATATTGGAGTTAATAGAATAAGGCTAACTATGATGCCTTCAATTACTGCTTCTTTTGTCAGACCAAGTTGTGAGTAAGCTTAGATATAAGTATATAATTCCAAAGAGAATTATTATTCATGATTTGCTTGTGCAACTCAAACTTAACCTGTACACATTTAGAGAAAAAAAACATAATTCTAAAATATGGATGTCTGCTGCTGATCCTTCAGTTTTGGATTCACACAGATTTTTTGAATAAACACTAATTATTGAATTTATTGGATGCACATTTATCCCATGTAAATAGCCTACAAATCTGGAATCTATCCTGTCTTTGTGGACCAGATTTGGACACCCTAGCTTTAGTATGTGCTATTGGAAATGTTTAAATTATATAGCTTAGTATTATGCCAGTGGAGCATCTTGCTGTCACAGGCATCAACCAGTGAGGGGACAGATGTCAAAGCTCATCTGAACTACTAATTCTTGGGTAAAAACTTGTCAAACTAAAGCCAGACTGATTCTAGATGAATGCATAGTTCCCTTAATTTACCTTTTACACTTAAACAGACTTAGGGGGTCATTCCGACCCTGGCGGTAAAAACCGCCAGGGCCGGGGACCGCGGATGCACCGCCAACAGGCTGGCGGTGCATCCTTGGGCATTCTGACCGCGGCGGTAGAGCCGTGGTCAGAAACGGGAAACCGGCGGTGTCCCGCCGATTTCCCGCCGCCCTGGGGAATCCTCCATGGCGGCGCAGCAGGCAGCACCGCCATGGGGATTCCGACCCCCTTACCGCCATCCTGTTCCTGGCGGGTTTCCCCGCCAGGAACCGGATGGCGGTAACGGGTGTCGTGGGGCCCCTGGGGGCCCCTGCAGTGCCCATGCCAATGGCATGGGCACTGCAGGGGCCCCCTAACAGGGCCCCACCAAGATTTTCAGTATCTGCCAAGCAGACACTGAAAATCGCGACGGGTGCAACTGCACCCGTCGCACCCCTTCCACTCCGCCGGCTCCATTCGGAGCCGGCATCCTCATGGAAGGGGGTGTCCCACTGGGCTGGCGGACGGCCTTCTGGCAGTCGCCCGCCAGCCCAGCGGGAAACTCAGAATAACCGCGGCGGTCTTTTGACCGCGCAGCGGTATTCTGACGGCGGGACATTGGCGGGCGGCCTCCGCCGCCCGCCAATGTCAGAATGAGGCCCTTAATTGCTTCCAGGCAGTTTACAACACTCTGGGGCACCCTTTGTGGCAGACATCAGTAGGAAGTAGGTCTAAAATTCTGTATGCAGCCAGCTAAGCCAGTTCTTAATTTTAAAGATGAATTGTGCTCTAAAGAATTACAGCGGCGGGCATCTCATATTTCAAGGGGAGAGGTGGGGGGGTACAGGGAAATAGGAAATAAAATAAGAATTTGTTAAAACGTACATGTTGCTGCTGCCACCACTGGCCTCCTCGCTCCTTTTCCGATGGTGATAGTGTCCCAGGAGTCCCTGGTACACCAGCACAGACTCCCCATGTAATCCTGGTGCTGCTCTCATGCTATACCTAGCATGCACCAGGATTGAAATGAGTGGCTTGTTCTGCCGCTCAGACAGTGCACTGGAGTCTGTGCAGCTTCTCCAACCCGGCTGTGTTAGGTTTTGGAGAAACCTAAGAGCGCATGTCAGTTTGGCTGGTCTAAGACAGCTGGTCAAACTGACATGCACCCTTAGTGCACTCACTCCACTCCTCCTCCCCCCTCCCATGGCCCAGCCCTGCATCTCCCTGCACATGCTGGCTCAATAGTAAAATATTGTTTTATTTTTCAGCTGCTGGCTCTTAGCCAATAGGGTGACGCTCCTTCGCCACTGCGAAGGAGCAGCCCCTGGAAAATTACATTACCTGATGTCTCCAGTTTTCAGTTGACAACAGTTAACTCCATACTGAAGCACTATCAAAAGGTACTTGTGCACGAACAGATTTAATTGTTACATGATTTGAATTTAAATGCAAGAATTTTGAGGCTTTGTCCCCTCAAACGCTGTGCCAAAAACAAACATCTCTCAAATGTTCTCAACAATCATGGATAACTTTTGCCCAGTTTGGAGCTTGTTGGTTTGAACTAGCAGAAATGCTTTGAGGGGAACACAGACAGTACGGTGGCTATTGTCACACAATAGTGACATCATCATATGTAAATTTAGGTAACAAACGCCTGCCACACGGGGTAGCAGAAAATAAACATTTCCCCGTGAGTTCTGTCCAAAACACAGACACTCAAGATAACTACGTATGGGGTGTTTAGGTATGTATCCCTACTTCAAAAAGACAAAGAAAAAGTGAGCCTTGCAAGAAAGTAATGAACCCCTGAACAAGGGGTGGAAGCCTAAAGATACAATTCATGATCTTTTATAAGGAGGCTGAAAGTTTGGGGAGAAGTATGTGAGGTTGTTCCTATTTTACTGGGAGCATGTAGTTCTTAAAATGCAAGAGAGTGGGAGCAGTTCTGGTGTTACTGGGAATATTGCTTTTGAACCTTGATCCATAGATAGAGGCCTGTCTTCTTTTTAATTTTGAGTATTCATTTGTTTTCATTCTTGAAATATACAACCTCCTGGCAGACCATTATCTGCCGTAAGGTGATTAATACTTCAACCGTATAAGAGGTGGTGCTGTTTATTATGGCATTGTTTGTGATAGCAGTGGCCTTGAAGATGGTGTGGGTGTGGAGCAAGAGACAATGTAGTCCCTTCAAGGTCGTGGTCAATCTTCTGCTGCCGTTTGATGACTTGTGAAGTACTCTGACTTTCAGGTGTACCAACCAGTGTCAAGGAGGCTGTTAGAAGGATAATTTTCTTGTAAACATACCAGAGGACCAAAACCTGTAATATTGTTCTGAAGTAACTTTCAGACAGGAAGATTTGTATTTTATTATTATTACTTTTTTTTGCAAGGTGGTTTTTCAATATGCTTTTTCTTTTTCAAGGTAAAGTAAGGACTTAAAAGTTACTCTTCAGTTGTTTCAAGGAAAACAGAATTTTTAACATCCATCGAGTTTAAAAGTCAAAACGAAAATGGCTTAAACGTTAACTATTTAAAGCTGCACACGCATTTTCAACTCCTTTTCCATCGTTAACTAGCACGCACAAGGTATTATTGCCAGTTTAGTCCTCATTACTAATGGTCCGACTAGGAACGCTATTGTTATAGTACTTCTTAAAATCCCTTACCACAGGGATCGGAATTTAAAAGCTGCGAAAATTATCGCCTGTTGCAAGTTGTATCCATTAAAATGTAGATAACATGCAGATGTTGGTACTTTGCGCTCTAAATTCTACATGTACCAGTATTTACCATGCATTTTCCCCTAGTAGAATTTAGATTTCAACTGCCGACATTTACCTGGGGAACATTACGAGGCATGTGATAACTTCCACAACATTTATAATTGGGATTCCTGTGCGAATTGTAGTTTGCAATGAGAGGGAAAAGAACAGCCACTCGTAATGAAGGCCTATCTCTAGAAACTGTGCCAGGGCATGGGCACAGGAAATAAGGGAAACTTACTGAACTAAATGCAAGTCAATAACTTGGATATACACATTTTATTCATGTATTAAGAACTCATGTATTAGGAACTCTGCACCCACCGACGCTGAATTACAAAACAAATGTAAATTATTAAATTAATCTGCTACATTTCATATTAGTATCGAATAAATAAAAAAAATGGCGTAGAGAAAAAATAAACGATATGGGTGATTTACATTTACTTTAGCCGTGAAGTGTATAGACAGTGAAAGTATAGTTATGAACAAACATAATTATAGGGCCTACGAATATTTCTGGCTTTAATTAACGTGAACCCGAAGCTAGGACTTTTTTGATAAAAAACGGTAAACTAAAGACAGCAGTTGAAAACCTGACAAAAAGCATCTGAGATAATCTATTAGGAAATACTTGAGAGCACTAAAGGAGTACTTGCCTCCCCTATGTGACCTAGCTGCACCATCCAGTGCCCTCTGCCAACTTCTGGCATTAACCTGCAAGTTCCACTCCCGTCTATTGGCCCGGATGAACCCTTTCATCTGGTTCATGGGTTCTGTGACGCAGCACTTTCCCACCCTCTTATCGCGCCTCACAAGCCTGCTTAGGCATCACGCTCCTCGTTAGTAACACCTGTGACCGCCGCGCGTTGCTCTGGTCTGCCCACCTCCTCCTCCCCCCTTTACAACGCCCCCCACACAACTAGGTGAAATTGTCTGTCGTTGGCTACCTTCGTACATAACTGAAATGTATATATAGAAGGTGTGTGATCTAGCCGCCAAACTACTGATACTTGGATCTTTATCTCCTTGTATCGCAAATTCTAAAGTTGACTAGTTCGACCAAAAAGTTCAGATTTGGACCTACATATTTCCACGTCTCGGTTTTTTAAAACGTTCATTTGATATAATTAAGTCTCAACTGAGGAGCAGAAGTCGCAGGCCTCTTTGTACAGCTCATCTCGATAGTGTTTCTGCTATAATAAAATGTTCTCTGTAAAAGCGAACTATCGATAAATGGGCATGGGTTCATTCTTTATAAAACACCGTCAATGTAAACATTGTAAAAACAGACTGTAGGGCATGTGAGGTTCCCTGCTGAGATGAAATGGAGTTTCTGTAATACAAAATTAGTGCATAATAATTGTCTTAGCAGGTGGAGATATGTCACACAGAGTTGTGGAAACATATCGAGTTTGCACCATTTTGAGGTCTGCAGAAAAAGAGAAAAAAATGCGGACAATCTTGCAGAAAGACTTTTCTCTGTGCAACATTGATACACAATGATTGTGGTTTAAAAGCTCATAAAATATGTACAAAAGCAGACTAACATTCACTCACAACTCAGACTAACACACTCAGACGATCAGAAGAGTGGAGATCATTTTGTTTGCTCTGTGCTCATATTAGCAACAAGAATGGTGTAAATCCATTTTTTCAACTCCTCTTAGAGAGATACACTAAGTATTGCAGTGGGTTCTCTCGCTACGGGCCACATGCCAATTTCGTGTGATATTGCGTCCAGTAAGAATTTTTTGTCCATTTTCGATCTAATTATTGATTACCTAGGCACATTTTTACAAAGTTGTTACTTGAAGTTTTATTTTAATCCTAAAACTCACTTGATCACAATTTTACTTGATTCCTGAATAGAGTGTGATAGTGGTTCCAAACCTGTGGTCCAGGGACCCCTGGGGGCCCGCTAAGCCTCCTGAGGGGTCCACAACTGCTTAGAAAATTAAATAATGGTGGATGACAGAACTGGAATAGATATCATCCTATCCAGGTGTCAATCCGGGCTCCATTTGGTCTTACTATGCATGTACTCTTCATTGCCCTTTTTTGATATGCTCAAAGTCATCTGTGTCACGTTTCGCAGGTTCATTTTGGAGGCTCACTCCAAAATTCTATAAGTACTACTGGCCTACTCCTGGAATTTAGAACATACACTTAGCAATGTCAAAAAGCCAATGACATCCACAGTTGGAGTTTAGATAAGACCATTTACACAATAAAGCAACCTGGTTCCAAACTTTCTTTGACATATTTCAACAGAGCCGGACTAGGAAACCAATACCAGCCTTGGCAAAAATGGTCCAACCAGCTGTACATCCATTTTCTCCTCAAGCCATATCTCTCTTTCTATTCATATATTCTCTCTACGTCTATCCTCTCACTCTTCTTCTTCTCTAATCACTATCTCTCTCCCTTCCCCATCTCTCCTGCCCTTTATCTCTCAAAGACGCCCCCTGCGTTTAACCTTGAGGAGCTGGGGAAGTGGCATTGGCACTAGATGCGCCCTTGAATTTCGAAGCCGGCCTTCCAGGGCTCCACCAGGGAAACTGCTCTGAGGAATGATGATTGTCTGGCCCTGTGCGCCAGACCCCTCTGAATGTTAACACTTTAAGAAGAATGTTTGATCCTATACTAAGCTTGGAGTTAAAAGTACTGTTTTATGGAGGACTGGCACATATATTCTCACAAAAACCTTTGCAATGAAATAGCAAAGAGTGCCATGTACATTGTCAGAATGAACTGCAATGATACTGTTAGGTTGATAAAAAGATGAGTGTATCTGGTCAATTACTTAGAATGACTGTTCAAGCATTAATAATGCTTTTCACTCTTAACATCCCAGGGCCTTTAGCACATATGATCATAGTTCACTTAAAAAAAGTCAAACTGTTGGCTCTGAACTGAGTGGCTAAATAGACCATATTAATAATCACAGTGAACTTCAGCAGTCCCCTCGTCAACCAATAACCACTATCATCAGTGGGAGATATTCCCGCCAATTAAAGACCAAGTGAAGCCTATGAAAATCATGCTGGCAAGCAGTGGCATCATTGACCCACAGAGGAACTCCTTCCAATGATGCTCATCTCCATCTCCAACTCGAGCATCGGCACACATATGAAAGTTGCCTTCTAAAAAAACATATAATCTACCAGCAGGTATTAAAACAATGGCTAAATAAATGCTCACTGGTGCCAAGAAAACATTGACTAGATGGGAAGAGAGAATGGACTCCCGAGATCTCCTCTTGCCACAGAAGAATGGTTTGAGTTGTGGATGCTAATTTTCACAATTTGTTTGTGCTGGAAAATTAACTAAAATCTTGTTTTCTGGAGCTAATTCACCATATGTCAACTATCTTTTGATGTTTGACTGTGTTGAATGCTGCTGACAGATCAAGCAGGATGAGAACGCATGCTTCACGTTCATCCAAAACGTGGAGGACAACATCAAGAATTGTTTACATTTTCTTGGCTAAGCTGTGCCATTAGGGAAGCCAGACAAATGCACAGAGAAAGGTCACTAGCATTAGGGGAAGTAGGTAACTGAATAGAAACATGTCTAGAGTGTATGGTTTAACATATATATTGAAGACCAGCTATTGCTTTGTTAGATTATTTGGATCTAAGTAACGTTTCTTTAAGGTTGGAGATGTTCTTTCAGTTTTCAGGTTGTTTGGGAAACCTCCTTGATCCAGGGATACATTAATTAGTAAATGCTGAGTTGGTTCTAGAAGGTGAAAGCAAACTTTAATGATACTGTCTGGAGGTGTATCTTTGTAATAGTAGGTCAGTCGGAGGTGTTTCACAATTTTGTTGAGTTCTTCTGAAGGCTTGAAGTAGAAAGCATCAGAGATGAATATTTTCGATTTTTTTTTTTTAATGGTTTCTACTTTATGTAATGTAAGGAATAACTAGCATGTTTCTTTAAAAGAAGAAAAGGAGCACCACTGGATAGGGTAATGTTCTCATGAATACATTCACATTTGGGTCTGGTAGGGTTGATTGAAGGAGAGGTCTGAGCTTAAATACAGTTTGAATTAGAGTGTTGAATTGCCTCGTTGTACTTCGTTCTACCTCCTTTTAGTTTAGTTTTTTACTGAGTGATTTAGTGTTTTTCATTTCCTTTATAGATTACATACCATTCCTCTTAGTTTGGGTAGTGTGTCATTGAACAGGGTTGACCTGGTTTTAATATGGGTTGTTTTGTCTGAGAGAGGTTGTTGTGTCAACAAAGTCATCAAAAGCATCCTGTTAGTCTGTCAACAAGTTGTTCACATTCATAATAAGTGTCAGGTTTGTCAGTTTCCGAAGATGATTATCTATTGCGGTCTTTGTAATGTTTTTGAAAAGAAAAGTCCAATTGTTTATTATTATTTTGGATGCTTTGTGTTTAATTAGTTGTGGTGATGTAAAATGAGAACACATACTGATTGGACCATTGATCCTCTGCTAGAATCACATGTTTGATAATTTTAAATTATATTACAGTAGTCTAAATTCAGAATGTCGCATTCGTTATGTGATGAAGTTGCAGAGATTTGTGCCAGATTACAAATAGGCCTGTCTGTAATTTAAATTTTGCCCACGTAATTCATGTAATTTCTGAAATTTCACATTACACTTGTTGCACACAATTCCCAAAACTATTCAATTATGTCACATTTCGTAATTACACAGCCCATTCAAGAACAACACAAACAATGAGAATCTGATGAAAAGCTGCAAAACCTCTGTTAGACAACAGACATTCCCTAGACAATCTGTGCTTATAGTTTTGTTCACACACAACTGATGTCCCCAGACACGTTAAATGTAATTGTGAGGATGTAGTTCCCCTGATACATGATGTAAAACACATGAAGTTTGGCTGACAACCAACAGATGTCCTGAGAAATATGTCAGAGAGAAGAAAGGTATCTACAGTCTTTTGATGGCTACAGAAGATTATATGGAGACAAGTGGCTTTTTTGCTCTGACATGAAACAGATGACCTCAGAGTTAGTGCCTAGAAGCTAAAAGCTACAGCACCACATTCAGCACATAAATGTTGTCACAAATACTGTATAGGGAATGGTGCATTTTAACAGAACAGATGTACCCATAATAATTGCATT
The DNA here is from genome assembly GCF_031143425.1 of Pleurodeles waltl. Classification (NCBI taxonomy): domain Eukaryota; kingdom Metazoa; phylum Chordata; class Amphibia; order Caudata; family Salamandridae; genus Pleurodeles; species Pleurodeles waltl. Next base: position 729,874,401 of record NC_090444.1, read on the forward strand.
AGGATGAAAGAAAGCTTAAAGAACCACTGTCATCATCTAAAAGTCAGGACATATATTACAAGCAGAAGAAAGGTTGCTATGGTTTCACTTAAATATAATATTTTTTCTTCCACACATTAAATGCAGTAATGTGCCTCGAATACCATTGACAGGCAGAGGTGTCCTCAAATAGAAGTAAATATTTTCACATAAAATAAATGCAAATATAATGCTATAGTACCACAGCTGACAAGTCTATGCCCGTGCAGAGATTTAGCAGAGGCACCATTTGTGTCTTCTGCTAGTATCCTGCATACTCATTATGCTGTGTAACACAATATGTTTATTTTACATAATCAGGACTGTGTTTTGGTGTATTCCCTAGCTCTCTCGCTGCTAGACTCCCCCACCCCCCTAGTTTGAAGCCTTTGTTTTGGCTATTTGGACTAAATTGCACTTAGATCTCCATAACTTTTTTGTCCACGTAGGCTACTCAGTCCAAGTTTTTTTCCAGCATCCTGATGATTCTAAAGGTACCTAGGGTTTGTAGATTTCCACTGAAGGGACTGAGAAATTAACCAAAATAGAGCACAATTTTGTTTTCTTTTGAGGAAAAAGTGCTGCAGAAGAAAGTTTTTTTTTCCTGCATATAGCATTAACAAAAGGTTTGCAGTGCTAAAATCGCCATCTTCCCATATTTAAGGAAAAGGCAGACTTGATTCAGAAAAACACACACAGTTTTGGCATTTTACTGGGCGATAGCCCATTTTTCCTATAGAACCTCCTTCCAGTTGGTGGTGGAATGGGTGTGAAACTCATAGTGGATCCTGGAGAGCTATACTTTCTGACAACTAGATAAAATTCTGAATTCAGTAAGGGGTACTTTGTGTAGATATTTCAAGATTTTGCCAAAGAAACTAAGGGTCTCATTATGAGTGTGGCAGTCTGAGGCATTGATGGTTGGACCGCCGCACTCCAGGCGTCTCGACCACCCAGTTATAACCCTGGCGAGTGGATCTGCCAGGGGACCACTGTCCCTACTGGGAACATGGTCCCGACGTGGTGATGATCATGGCAGTGGCATCCTCCTCGCGAGTTTGGCGGTTCCAATTTGGGACCCCCAAACTCATAATGAGGCCATAAGTGTTGAAATAAAAATATATTGAGAAATAGTAGTTAAAAACGGCCGTTTGTGACAAGGTTTTCATTTGTGACTTCTCATTGTTATTGTTGATTTACAAAAGCAATATACCATTATATCTGCTAGATTCTTCTGGTTGGGGGGATATATAGAGTTTTTTTTTTTTTTTCAAGAACTCAAGGTCCCCAGAGTAAAATATAAAGAGTGAAAAATAGTTGTTAAAAAAACTTGGCCTACATTTGGAAGGCGCAAATGCAGAGAAATACAATTGATATTAACACACCTTGTACTATTCCATGTTCCCCTAAGTCTCCCGATGAAAATGCTACCTCACTTGTGTGGTTACGGCTTGTATTCCCGACAGGTAAGGCCTCAAAATGCAACATGGACACCTCAATATTTTTCACTGGAAACTGAGCCTTTTTTTGCACTGTGCCTAGCTGTGGATTTTGTGCCCTAGCTCAGACTTCACCAAAGGACACCTATAAACCTGTACATTTTTTAAACCTAGACACCTAGGGGAATCCTGGATGGAGTGACTTGCATGGCTCTCACCAGGTTGTTTTACCCAGAATCCCTTGCAAACCTCAAAGTTTGAGCTATATGAATATATGTAGAAAATACAAAATAGGTAGACAAAACCTAGTTACAAGGCCTATTGGAGAATTAGAGTGAATAGTGCAGGAGTGGGAAAACAGACACACTGCATCACAAGCCATAGTTGATAATGTATGGTTACTGGGGGGATGTTCACAGGGCAGACAGAGCAGCTCACAGAAGAGCAGTGGGTTGGGAAGACGTGGGAATAGAAACTCTCAGGGGTAGTCCAGTATCAAGGTGATTATGCTATGACTTGAATATAAGGATTGTTTTCTGAACTTTCGCTAAGATAATTATTTGTGCTGCAGAAAGCCATTGGTGTATGATAGACCACATTTCTAATTTGTTGAGAACCTTGATAGAATAATTTTCTCAGTTTTCTGTATGACATTATTAAAAAGCTGTATCTGCTGCCTCACTTACCCAGAAGAATGTTAGTACCAAAGATGCTTGTGTGTTGTGATTTACAAGTGAGAAATAATGTTTTAATTTACAAAATGTAATTTTGCACTTGCAAGTTAATTCTCTCTTGTATAATATTACATTTTCTTTGGAAGGAGTGGAAGTTGAATGATGAGAATGCTCAGCAAAGTTGGTGGTCACCCACAAACCTGTGTATCTGGGTATATGTAGGAAACTGGGTTATTGGTTGAGCAGGGTGGAAACCCCTTACAGGCAAGAAGCACAGTCCTTGTCAGGGTAAACCCTAAAAGCCAATAGATTAACTTGTGCTTAACGCTTTGGTAGCTTGGCATAAAGCAGTCAAGCTTAACCTAGAGTCAAAAAGTAAAGTGCTTATGCAACACACAAACAATAATAAAGTGAAAGCACACCTCAAGAAAGAACCCAATTGAATTTAAAAAAAAGATAACATTTTAATAAAACATCAGAAAAATAAAAATCCAAAAGCGTTGCAAAGGGTTGTCACTGTATCACGAAGAGCAGGCATGGTGTTATAGATGATTGTACAGAAAAAGGGCCCTCTGCTTGCCCATGAGATTCCATAGGCAGGAATTTTTTTTAATTTGATGGTTTTATGGGGTAGAGAGTGAGTGGATGTGTGCCTGTGGAAACACAGTTTTGTGATTCTGGTAGGGTGTTATTTTGGCTTCGTTTTGAAATAATTGTATTGTATATGAGAATTTATAGGTGATTTATTAAATTATATTTTTGGTATTATTTCAGGGTATAGAGAGTTGGTTTGTCCCCCACCTGTACCAATGATGTATAGAGTTGCCACAGGAGTTAATACACTTCTGGTGTCATAGATGACCATCACTGTATTGCAAAGATCCAATCGTTTTTTGCAGATTGACGTTGCTGCAGCTTCACGCTGGAGGTCATCGCAGGCTCTTATTGGTGTAGTGCAAAGTGCAGACGTCTCTTTATTGGAGTTGCTGGCAGTGTCTGTAACACAGTTGGGTTCACCAGAGCTTTGCATTTGCGGTGATTGGGGGTGGCAGAGTCTTGGCATGAATGGGTCTGTTCACGGTAGCAAACAAAGGGGGTCATTCTAAGTCTGGCGGGCGGCAGAGGCCGCCCGCCAGTCTTCCCCCTTCCAAAAACCGCTCCGAGGTCGCAAGACCGCTGAGGGTATTTTGGCTTTTGCACTGGGCTGGCGGGCGACCGCCAAAAGGCCGCCCGCCAGCCCAGTGCAAAAACCCTTCCCACGAGGATGCCGGCTCAGAATTGAGCCGGCGGAGTGGGAAGGTGCGACGGGTGCAGTTGCACCCGTCGCGAATTTCACTGTCTGCAGTGCAGACAGTGAAATTCAAAGTGGGGCCCACTTACGGGGGCCCCTGCAGTGCCCATGCCATTGGCATGGGCACTGCAGGGGCCCCCAGGGGCCCCACGACACCCCATACCGCCATCCTGTTCCTGGCGGCCATTGAGGATTCAGAAGGGCAGCGGAAAACCGGCGGGAGACCGCCGGTTTTCCTTTTCTGACCGCGGCTGAACCGCCGCGGTCAGAATGCCCTGCGGGGCACCGCCAGCCTGTTGGCGGTGCTCCCGCCGACCCTGGCCCCGGCAGTCTAGTACCGCCGGGGTCAGAATCACCCCCAAAGTGTCATAATTTCACTTTTCGTTGTAGATGAGTGCATTGTGATGCCAGCCAAGGTATCAGGGACTCACTCTGTTAGAGGCCAGCAGGAATCAACCTGGTCCAATTGCAGAACCAGTCAGGTCCAGTTACAGCAGGTCAGCTGGGAAGTTGCAGGGAGGCCTCTGGAGTTTGTTGTGTAATTGTAGCAAAGACAGGAGGACAGCCAACTGACACTTGGAGTCACTCAGGTAGACTGGGATGAAGGGAGAATGTCCAGTCTTTCTTGTGAGTTAGCAGGGCAGGCATCTAGTATCGGTCAGCCATCTGGGGTTCAAGGCAGTCCTCAAGCAGGAGGGCAGTCCTCTGGTAGCAGCAGGACAGTCTCCTGGATAACACTTCAGGCCTCAAGCAGAAGGGCAGTCCTCTGTGGAGCAAGACAATCTTTTTTCTGTAATGTCCACAGGTCCAGGAGTGTGTTGAAAAGTGTTCTAGTGATCCAATATGTATACCTAGTGTCAGCTTTTGAAGTGGGAGGGATCCCCTATGCTACCCTCACATCTGTTTCTGGAAAGGTCTTCCCTTCACCTGCCAAGACTCCAAGACATTTGGGGTGACAAACGCCTAGTGTCAGATTTGTTTGTGTGTGCAGGAGGCTAAGCCCTTTGAAAAGTAAGTGGGGCTGGGTACAGATCTGCACCCAGCCTTCTTGGCAAGGTGGATCAACCTGTCCCCATTCAATCTGTTTTTGTGTCACTGTCTGGAAGAAATATACAAACCACAAAAGCAAAGCAGTTCACAGTCCACCACCAACTGGAAGGAGGTTCTATATTCAATACTTTGTGTAGAAATATCTACACAAAGTACCCCTTACTGAATTCAGAATTTTATCTAGTTGTCAGAAAGTATGGCTCTCCAGGATCCACTATGAGTTTCACACCCATTCCACCACCAACTGGAAGGAGGTTCTATAGGAAAAATGGGCTATCGCCCAGTAAAATGCCAAAACTGTGTGTGTTTTTCTGAATCAAGTCTGCCTTTTCCTTAAATATGGGAAGATGGCGATTTTAGCACCGCAAACCTTTTGTTAATGCTATTTGCAGGAAAACAAAACTTTCTTCTGCAGCACTTTTTCCTCAAAAGAAAACAAAATTGTGCTCTATTTTGGTTAATTTCTCAGTCCCTTCAGTGGAAATCTACAAACCCAGGGTACCTTTAGAATCATCAGGATGCTGGAAAAAACTTGGACTGAGTAGCCTACGTGGACAAAAAAGTTATGGAGATGTAAGTGCAATTTAGTCCAAATAGCCAAAACAAAGGCTTCAAACTAGGGGGGTGGGGGAGTCTAGCAGCGAGAGAGCTAGGGAATACACCAAAACACAGTCCTGATTATGTAAAATAAACATATTGTGTTACACAGCATAATGAGTATGCACTCTTTGCCTTCTGACTCTCATGTCATGTCACATGGCTGTCAGTGTCTGTCTCATTTCATTTATCCATTGTATCTTGGCATTCCCTGAATTACTTCTTAACTCATGGATCTCATCCCATGGTCTTAACAATTACCGCCTGCCTGAGAGAATGAGCACCACATCGCGTTGCAGCCATCTTGTGTGTAACAGCATTCACCCCAGAACCTTGAGCACTCACCATACAGCATCTGGCATTTGACTATGGCTCCATGTTTTTACCTCTTTAATGTCAATCCATGCTGCATTTTATTTCACATACATCACGAGCACTTTCCCCATTTATGAAGGCAATCATCACACATCTCTCTACACTTACTAAGCCCTCCTAAAAATAAACTGTGCCTGCTGGCATTTGCCCCATGCTAATTCACACATTACGCATGCTTTAGTACACCTTATTTAGAATAATGTCAGTCAGTCCAAGTGTCATGCCAATCATCACAAATTTCAAACCACTTGCCTGTTTAACCAAAATCATATGACATTCACCAAGGGTGACCACTTCACAGGTAATTTCGGAGACTTTAAGGAGTCCTGAACCTTTCCCCTACAAATCATTGAATTCTTGAGTGCTATTCATAGAAATGTTCCCACATGTGTAGGCACCGGAGCTATGCCTCATGGCAGTTGTTTCAGACAATGAGGTGGTCAAGGAACTTGGGTCATGTTAAATGATAAGCCCAGATATTATATTCAGTGATATGTACCTTGCACCAACATTTATACTGAAATATGAAGAATGATCAGCAGTACTGGTGACTCCACAAATATCCAAAAGCTATCCTTAATCCTGACCAAATGCACTCACAACCAATTTCCCAGCAAACACCTTATGGAGTCTTTTTGAGCCTGAGGAAAAATCCTTTTGTTTGAGCCAGGTTTCAGTAATTAAGTACTTGCCTTTTCAAGACAGCAAACCTTATCTTAATTTTGGGATGATTTATAAAAATAACATTTTTATACAGCACACATGCTATTTCTAAGCACTGTAAATAACTGATGTTACAATTACCCAATTCACTGTACTCAACGTACTGATCTCAGATGGATGCGAGATTCAATAACTTTGCATGGATTCAGATTCTTGACCTTCAGAGCACCACATTTACCAGCAGTAAGCATTTAACTCATGGACAAATCCACTTGAATATATTAATGGAACACTGAAAAATCAGTACGGATATTTTAGTATATAGCCACTGGATTCAGATATGTAAAGTGTCAACTGCGGACACTAAGAAAGCAGCATTTGTTCCCTATTCTGACAGTGTGCTCATAAAGTTGAGCTGTTCACAGATAAAACCATGCCTGGCTCTACATCATGCTGGCTTGTTGATGGAGAGTGGAAATCATTCAACATGTATCCCATGTCTGAAAATGGTAACATTCTTAGAGCCTGACAGAAAATTAATTATGCGTCTGCCAACCTTTAAATAGTCTTCTAAGCACAGGCCAGCACTGCGGTGTCCCGAGAGCTAAAATATGTAATTCATGGTGTTTGCCATTTTATCATGATTTTTTTTTTTTACAGCAAAGCCTTTCTCTACTACTTCCTGTCTTCACAGTGTACGAGGCTCAGCAGCTGTGTCCAGATCACACAACATTTTTGATTGGCACTATCACATGTGCTTGGTAAGTTAAGGCAGGACCTGGTTTGGACATCTTTTACCGCAGTATTATGAAAGCAGATTTGAGGAGGTGTTGATGTTTGATAGTAATATTTGTACATAATAAAAATGCCTTTTGATGTGGTGTATAATAACATGTAGTTGGTTTACTGTAGCGGCTGTGTTCTGTTTTGACTGTCTTGCTATTCACTGTGAGGTTTCTGTTGTTTTATTTTGCTCAGTGTTATGTTGTTCTGTTGTGGTGTGTTCTGCTCTATAGTTACTTAGCAGATGTCAAAAAATGCTATTAAATTTCCAGGTAAATCATCACATTTCTTTAATGTTTCAATGAAAAATAACTATGTACCACTGCCTAATGTGGTAAAATACTCCTGTTGCTTTTCTTCAACTTTTTAACAAACTTTTTAACACCTTAGTCAGGCCAAAACTGTGCAGACGTGGAGCTGGCCCACAAAACATTTTTGACTGGCGCTTTTTAATGTCCTCATTGGTAAGTAATGCCGTGCTTGGTGCAAACACCTTTTACCACCATAATATGAAAGCAAATTTGTGCGGTGGGGTTAGAAATTGGGTCTCTAGTTGGCTGGGGTATGCATCCTGTCTAAGTATAGACCACAATCCTAGTCAGGGTAAGTCAGATACACCCCCTAAATTAACCTGTCCTCACTCTCTGGTAGCTTGGCACTGAGTAGTCAGGCTTAACTTAAGAGGCAATATGTAAAGTATTTGTGAAACACTATTAGGAAGCTGTCACTTAACTATCACATTTATATATATATCTCTGTCTTGGGCACAAAACCTCTCAATTATATGATCGTTACTTGTGAATATGCATGATTTTCAAATTAATTATGTATACTGATTACAAACTTACGGGTATTGATACCCATTTTCTACATTTGTGCAAATTGCTAAACCTTATCTTGCACAAATATAACAAACATTTCATTTGTGAATCCCTGGTATTAGTATCCACTATCGTCTATTTATGACCCAAGGCTTGAGTGCCTAACGTTACATCTAATGTGCAGTTTCACCATATTTTTATTCAGTATTCCATTTACCTACTTAATATATGCAATTCATGACAAGTTAAAATTTATATCTTAAACTGCTAACTTATACTTCCTTCTTTTTTCATACATTATAGCACTTTTATTTAATGCAACTATTTCAAATTTTTATGGTGTGATGTATTCTGTTATATATTTTACCTAATTTATTATTCATCATGATTACCTGCCCAAAAAACCTCTTGATTACTATAAAGAAAACATTGTTCTAAAAAATCATCATCACTATATGATTCCATAAAAAATGAAGTTCTTAGGAAAGCCCAAAACGTTATCTTAAGCTTCTGTGGAAGTAATTTCTTTCCAATAAATGCGATGCTGTGAAGAAAAAATCTAAAAATCCACATGAAATCAGACACTTCCTCATAGTAAATGTACAAATAATTCCTCATCCAGATTCAAACCTAAAGGGTCTAGAGAGCGAATCTCTATTACATTTCTCAATTCTAATTGATGTAACTTTTTCTCTGTATCCCCACCTCGTTCATTTTTGGTACTTGATCTATAGCATAATATTTCAATAACTGACATTCACTATTGTGTGCCAACTCCATGTGCCTTGAATTACATAACCCTGTTCAAATTTATGGTGACACAAATATGTTCTAAAATCAGTTTTTTTGTCTCACATACTGTGCTGCCCACGTATTTTGAACCACAAGTGCATTCAATGACATAAACTGTAAATCGACTCTTGCATGTAATGTGTTGTCTAATTTATTTTATAAGTCTGTTCCCAACAGAATATTCTTTTTTATCTATGCCAATCTTAGAGGCCTTGCAACTTGCACATTTCCAAAATCTCGCTTGTTGTAACCAATTTTTCTTCTCATAACTGAAATGACTCCTAATCAATTTATCCCTTAGATCAGGAGCTTGCCTGAATGTGATTTGTGGCTGCTCCCCGATAATGTCACTAATCACAGAATCCATCTTTGATATGAACCAATGTTTCTTTAAAACTTTTCCAATTTCTGTTGCCTCTTTAGAATACGTAGTGATATATCGTATTAAATGATCTGAATTCTTTACAGGTTTTGAATTTTTATTAATTAATTCCATTCTTGAAACATGACTTATATGTTCTTTTGCAGTAGATATGCATTTCTTCGGATAGTGCCTAGCTTCAAATCTTACTGCAGAGGCTTCAAGATGTTTTTCACATTCAATTTGTTCTGAACAAATTCTTTTGATATGAAGGAATTCACCATAAGGAATATTCCATTTTGTGCTTGACGGATGGAAACTGTTAGCACGTAATATTGAATTTGTTGCTGAAGTGTAGTTCGTACTGAGCCCTCATTTATATAAATTTCTGTGTCCAAAAATGTCACTCTGGTATTACTGATGTCATATGTGAAGCTCAATTTTGCTTGGTTTGTATTCGATATTTCAAAGTATTCCCTAAATTCTGATTCTGTTCCATCCCAAAAAGAAATAAATTGTCTATGAATCTAAGCCAAGTTACTATTTTATGCAGATATTTTCATTTTCTTCAGCCCATGCAACGCATTGTTCAAACCAACCCATAGTTAGAGTGGCAAAATTTGGGGAACCCCCCCCCTCATAGCTGTACCTTTTTTTTGTAAATACATTTGCTGATTTAAAAGATTTCTTTTTTGTTAGGCATATATTAATCATTTCTAATAGCCTGTCATTATGTTGAAAGAACTGAATGATTTATAAAAATGTATAGTACACAAGTATAAGTACACAAGATCTTAAAACCAATGTTCTTCTAGCCGCTAAATTTAAAGTAGGGATCCTTAATATTTGCTAATACGGCAAACTACTTACAAGTGAAATACTTTCCCTGCTCCAAATACAAAGGGTTTTTCAGTAATATTTAGAACCAATATACCCATCTCTTGAAAAACAATGTTTGCTCTGCACAATAAAACTCTAAAAGACTTGGGTGGAATGAGCTATCATTTTGTTTAATATAGTACAACCACCTTTTACAATATGTGGCCTTATCAAAGAATTTGTCCTCACTTATTAATGCACCAATTAAAACCAATCACTTGCTAACAGCTAAAGTAATGAGTTAAAAATTAAAGTGCAAGTGCTTTAAGTGCTCCAGAAAAAAATAATTGAGTAATATCATTATAAATGTATGTGTGTGAAAATGAATGCACATTGGCTTTTTTATAACTCCTTCAGAGATGAGATAAAATTTTACAGTTTCAGGACCCTTTTCTTCCGCAAGATCCCTACTGGAAATAAGTAACGTTCAATCGAAATACTCTGCGCAGGGATGTATCACCTTTCAAGAACCTAATTGATACTAAATATTTTATGGAACCCTAGTTAGAGCATAGGGGGTGAATTCATTTCTATCTAGAGCTTTCATATGCAGTACAGAAAAATAAAAGATGCACAACATTTGCAAGCACAGGTTGTTTTTAGAAATACTCGAACTGCCCAATATACTCCCTCTCTGTGCAAATGGTGGCTTGTTTTGTTCATCCTGCCACTTGCTCTCCTCCCTCAGTACCTTTTATTCTCATCTTGCATGGAGACAGCACAGCTGCACCACACACTCACAGGACTGCGTAGCTGTACAAGTGTCTTTGAGCTAACCTTGGGGATCCTTAAAAACTGCCTTGCTCAGCAATGGACCAGCACCCACCTGGCATGTACACTCAGCAGGCCTGTGCACTAGCCTGTTCTAAATGTTTGAAGGGGGTTTGTGTGATCCTTAAGTGTTTCCTTTGGGGCATGTGGGTCATCACCCCAGTTATCTCTTATGTCCTCCTTCAGTACCAAGAATAGTCCAAATAATGTGGGCAATAGACCAACTGTCGCTAGCACTGTGGGTCATAAGGTATTGAATTTAGAAGGCACTGAAACCCCCTAACATTGAATAGGGAGACATAGTGATAATTCCCAGCCAAACAACTTTTAAATGTTAGCATTGAGACTCTTGAATTTATCACCCTAAATTCATGTATTCATTCCCTACAGACTGCATCAATTTGCATTGTGTGGGTCCTATGAAAATGTTATTTTTGTCCAGATGTACCAGTGCTGATTAGACTTTAAATCTTTAGTGCAACTGCGATAATTGTGTTATTTTCTGTCTAAACTCAATCTTCACATCACTTCCTTCAAGCTATAACATGACTACTTGAACAGGTTACCACAAATTATAATTGAGGCTTGTGCTGTCCACCCTTCCTCTGAAGAGAGGGTTCTTTGTGAACTAATTAGTGTTGAACACCTGCCATCTTGATATTGTTGGATTGTCCCCGCAACTGCAGGAATTGTGACAAAAGTGTGGCAACAAGTTTCACTGTTTTTTATAACATCACTTTATTTAATGGCCATAACATTTCTATGTACTTCATTTTGATGGCTCAGTTCAACGATTCATTGCAAAGCACTTTCCTGCAGTATGTAGCACTACAACACTAGCTCATAGCAATGTGCAGAAAGTCTGAGCATCCATCTGGAGTCTGAGGGAATTTAATGTAGGTGAAGCGTCATTAAAAATAGAAGAGCACAGATCTGGTCCTCACGTTTAGTATCAACATGTTCCACATACGGAACATGGCAAACACATTCTTCTATCCATGGCACTCTCACTAAGTAGCAGGGCTGGCTCTAGGGCGCTGCGACCGGTGCTACAGCACCAGGTGCTGACTTCGGGTGGGGTGGCCTTGTTTGCAAGTATATTATGATTTTAAAAGCACCTGCTGCAGCGTTCCTTGCCTCCAGTAATTTTCATGTAACAATAAAAATGGAAAGATAACTCTGGTGACTAATGTTGTGCCGTGTGAGAGATCAGCGTTTTAAGGGGCACTATTAAAGGGTGGTAGTGAGGCAATCCGTGGCAGAGGTGGTCACTGGTGGGACACTAGCAGAAATTGTCACACAGGGCGCCAAGGCCTGCCCTGCTAAGGAGCAAACTACCATTCTGCAAACCTCAAGAGCACCATTTGTAACACTACAGTCTAACTAGAACATCTTGGCATTTGTTTGTTTTTGAATTGGAAACTTAATTTTCACTTTATAAGGTAAAGAGGTGGATTGTGACTAGGTCAATCAAGAAATAACATGCAAGTCTGTTGATGTGTCCAGGAAAGGGTCTTCTTTGTTTAGTCTGCCATGGCCCCTTTAGTACAGCAGTGTTGATTGAGTATCACATGGCATAGGTGCAACACACAAACTAGATAACAAATCAATTCTATTTAGTCACAAACCCTCCCGCAACCCTACCTTCCCCTTAACTTAGTAGTAAAATGTTTGGCTTTATATATTTGTTCAGGAGTCGATGCACATTTAAATGAGAATTGTAAAAAATTGGGTCTTTGGTTGACAGTCAGGTTACCCCCTGTTTAAGCAAGGACCCTCACTCTAGTCAGGGTAAAAGAGAATCACCCTCAGCTAACCCCTGCTTACCCTCTTGGTAGCTTGGCAGAGCATTAGGCTTAACTTCAGAGTGCTATGTGTAAAGTATTTGTACCAACCCACACAGTAACTTAATGAAAACACTACAAAATGACACAACACCAGTTTAGAAAAATAGGAAATATTTATCTAAACAAAACAAGACCAAAACGACAAAAATCCACAATACACCAGTCAAGTTATCAATTAAAAAGCAAAAAGAGTCTTTATGTAGTTTAAAAACACACACTAACACTGTTAGCGTGAAAATGTACCTTGGGTGCATCAAAAATAACTCTGCACGGGCGAGTGTGCATAAAAAAGGGCTTGCGATGCGTTGATTTCACTCACAAGCACTACCGTGCGTCGTTTCTCCTTTCATCGGGTCGGACGCGTTGCTTCTTCTCTTCGCAGGAGAGCGATGCGTCGATCCGGTCAGCACTCTCGGGTCCGGGCAGGCCTTGCGTTGTTTTCACATGGCCAGCGGTGTTTGCATCGGAAATCCAGCCGCACGATGATCCGAAAACCACGCAGCCTGGGTTGCGATCTCCCAGACTTCAGCAGCGATGCTGCACATCGTTTCTCCAGCTCCGTGTGTCGATTCTTCAGTCGCGTTGCAGGCGAGCGTAGATTTTCAGCCACAAAGCCGGCGGCGTGTCATTTCTTCAGCCGCAGATCGGAGTCATGTCGATCTTTTCCCTGCACGGCGTTCTGTGCGTGGATTTCTTCCTCTTAGGCTGCCAGCTTCTCCTTTTAGGGTCCCAGGAACTGGATGGGCACCACAGGGCAGAGTAGGAGTCTCTCCAGAGACTCCAGGTGCTGGCAGAGAGAGGTCTTTGCTGTCCCTGAGGCTTCAAACAACAGGAGGCAAGCTCTAAATCAAGCCCTTGGAGATCTTCACAAGATGGAAGGCACACAAAGTCCAGTCTTTGCCCTCTTACTGTGGCAGAAGCAGCAACTGCAGGATAGCTCCACAAAGCACAGGCACAGGCAGGGAAGCTCTTCTTCCTCAGCTCTTCAGCTATTCTCCAGGCAGAGGTTCCTCTTGGTATCCAGAAGTGTTCTAAAGTCTGTGGTTTTGGGTGCCCTTCTTATACCCACTTTCTCCTTTGAAGTAGGCCTACTTCAAAGCAAAGTCTCTTTTGAATGTGAAATCCTGCCTTGCCCAGGCCAGGCCCCAGACACTCACCAGGGGGTTGGAGACTGCATTGTGTGAGGGCAGACACAGCCCTTTCAGGTGTGTGTGACCACTCCTCCCCTCCCTCCTAGCACAGATGGCTCATCAGGAAATGCAGACTACACCTCAGCTCCCTTTGTGTCACTGTCTAGTGTGAGGTGCAACCAGCCCAACTGTCAAACTGACCCAGACAAGGAATCCACAAACAGGCAGAGTCACAGACATGGTATAAGCAAGAAAATGCTCACTTTCTAAAAGTGGCATTTTCAAACGCACAATCTTAAAATCAACTTTACTAAAAGATGTATTTTTTAATTGTGAGCTCAGAGACCCCAAACTCCACATGTCCATCCACTCCCAAAGGGAATCTACACTTTAATCAGATTTAAAGGTAGCCCCTATGTTAACCTATGAGAGGGACAGGCCTTGCAACAGTGAAAAACAAATTTAGCAATATTTCACTGTCAGGACATATAAAACACATTACTATATGTCCCACCTTAACCATACACTGCACCCTGCCCTTGGGGCTACCTAGGGCCTACTGTAGGGGTGCCTTACATGTAAGAAAAGAGAAGATTTAGGCCTGGCAAGTGGGTACACTTGCCAAGTCGAATTTACAGTTAAAACTGCACACATAGACACTGCAATGGCAGGTCTGAGACATACTTAAAGAGCTACTAATGTGGGTGGCACAATCAGTGCTGCTGGCCCACTGGTAGCATCTGATTTACAGGCCCTGGTACCTCAAGTGCACTTTACTAGGGACTTCCTGGTAAATCAAATATGCCAACCATGGATAAGCCAATTACATACACATTTTGTAAAGGAGCACTCGCACGTTAGCACTGGTTAGCAGTGGTAAAGTGCCTAGAGTAACAAAAACAGCAAAATCAGAGTCCAGCACACATCAACAACCTGGGGAACAGAGGCAAAAAGTTAAGGAAGACCACGCCAAGGATGAAAAGTCTAACAAGAACCAAACAGTAGTTTGATATAGTACAACTCTTCTTGAGGTTGGCATTGCAGGGATGACATTTCTCCTTAAAAACCTATCTAATATTACTTTCCAATTATATTCGATTTTTTTAAGTTGGGGTAGTTATTAAAAACATGTTAAAAATGATTGAAGACGTTTCATTTCAAATTCGGGTTTGTAAATCTGAAATACTTGACTCTGTACTTTCAACAACAAAATTTTAAATTTTCTCATATCTCCAGAAATGAAATCTCACTATCTTAGATTTGTTTCCAATACTTTCATGACGGTCATGAATGATATTTTATAGGAACGGTTCTCTTACCTCTCTAATTTGTTTAAATTCTCTCCTTAATATCTATTGCTATAGAAACTTTTAGATATATTTATTTCAAATATGAATTGAAATTTATATTTTGAACTCATTTTATTTTGTTACTCTAGTTTAGAATACATGTAGGTTATGACTGATACTACCTCAGCCTGCATAACTTTGCTTTGTATTTTTATTCATCAACTATTTTGTTTATAGTATAGTATATTAATGTATTACAATTTATTTGGTTTCATTTAACATTTAATATAAATATATATATATATAATATATATATATATATATATATATATATATATATATACACACACACACACATATACATATATATATATTTATACACATATGTATATACACACAAACACATATATATACACACACATATATATAGACATACACATATACATATGTATACACACACACACACATATATATATGTATACACACACACATATATATATGATTATATACACACACACACACACATATACATAGTTTTAGGGTCAGACTGGGACAGAAATAGGTCTGAGCATCAAATTAAAAGTGGCACCTATTACTGAAATAGATAGCTAGTGGCACATGTTTGCAAATTGGGCAGTTTTGAACTTGAAAACACCCACCATATAAGTGTTTTGCAAGGTATGGAAGACTGTCTGGATTTTAGTTTTTTGCATGCAATGTTTATAGTAAAATCAACAGTAAAAAACAGCCCTGCAGACCATGAAACAAACCCCAAAACATCCAAAAGCCAGCCCACACACTTACATTTCACACCAGCCTGTCGGGCACTGCCTGATTACCCTACATGCTAATCTAACCCTGTTGAAGATATTGCACATATTCTCTGTTTTTTGTCATGGATGTTTACTTCCTTATTATATATTTTATACAGAAATGAGTATACAAAAATAAAAAGAGGATCTACAAGCCCACTATATGATTGTATGGGAGCAACCAGAATACAGCGAGGTTTCACCTTCTGCAGTAAAATGATTAAGAGGTAAACTGCTTTGAAAAAAGGAAGCCCAAGTGACTGGCTATGACAAGAAAGAGAGGTGGTGATGAGAGAATGAAACAGTGATAGGAGAAGCAAACAGTGACAAGAGAAGTGAACATTTGCAAAATAAGTGACCACTGGTGTTGGTAGAGATGGAAGAACTGGGTAGTGACATGAAAGGTGGACAGTACCATGAAGGGTGGACAGTGACAGGGCCGTTGTACACTCATGAGAGAGGTGAACACAGACAGGAGAGGTTAACAATGGATTGATGTGTGACTGAAGGGATAGATGTATATTAAAAGAAGTCAGGTTGTCAGTAACAGTAGAGATGAGCTATGATGGGAGACATGAGCAGGGTGGGAGGAGACTAAGAGACAGTGACAGGAGAAGTTTCACAGACAAGAGTTTTGGGAGGAGAAGGGACTTGGTAATCACAAGAGAGGTGTTGCATAATGCTGGTAGTAGCTGTGGCAAGAGAGGGGGAATGAGGAGAACAGGCTAGAGAACTATAACAGGCTGGCACATAAAATACTGTACTACTATCACCACAGTAAAGTCCCCACTGGGCTAACAATTTAATATATCTTCCCTCCACCAGACATCCAGCCATTTCCCCTGCTTTTCGACTCAGGAAAGCTTGGAGGGGCTTGCTCAAAAAATATTTTGCCTCAGCCTAAGAAATCTTGAAATTTGGCCTACATGCTTTGTTGCCTTGATCCAACTACATGACACAAAAGCGAGCAATCTTGAAGGACATTTTAGCATGCAGTGCGCAAGATAAATTTCAGCTGTGAGGAATGATTCTGGACTTCCTTATAATTGATGATGAAAACACGAAATGCCACTGTCTTGATCCAGAAATGCTATCCATTTGTTAAATGATACTAGGTCACCAAAACTGGTTTGAGAGACATAATAACAAACATTTCCACGTACAAAAAAGGATCACAGTTTATTAATAATGTACTAGATGTATTGAGCCACAATGTCGAAGCAAGCCTCAATTAGCTCTTTATATGCTTATTTCAAAACTATCTTCTGAAAACTCCAACTTGAGCATTTTGCATCAGGTCAGGATACAAAATGCAATTTCCTCACAATTTTCTTATACTGATGCATTTAGAAAATGTGTATGTTATTTCGAATTGCACAGCTTTCAGTCCACACCGACGCTAGTTCCAGACGCTAAATCCTATATGAGAAACCTATGGTTCTCAACACATGTTTCATGGTGATTTTCTGATGCAAGCGTGTATCCTTCCA
Organism: Pleurodeles waltl; assembly: GCF_031143425.1. Taxonomy (NCBI): domain Eukaryota; kingdom Metazoa; phylum Chordata; class Amphibia; order Caudata; family Salamandridae; genus Pleurodeles; species Pleurodeles waltl. Next base: position 729,891,483 of record NC_090444.1, read on the forward strand.
TCTAAGCAATCCTTTTAACTAAGTTATAGGTCTTATTAGATGGAGTCTGAATCAAATTATATATCATTGCAAATCTTCTTTAGTAGAGAGCTGATTTGTTGCACTATTAGCTTTTATTGCTTCAAGAAAGCTCATCACCAAGTGATTCTCTACATTATCTTAATAGTGTTCATTTGACCCAGGACCTTCCGTGCAACTGCAATGCCAGGAAGTAGAGGAGTTACAAGAGTTAATACTTCCATGCCGGGTGATTCTAACCATGTGGTGCATTTACTGTAACTGATGTAGGCATAGTTTATGTGGCTGCAGGTGGTGGGCACTAGCACTTAAGTTTGGGGACCAGCACTTACTTTTCACCCTCAGGCATTGATTCAGAGCAAGAGATAGAAATGCGCAAAGAGGTTGAAGAAGAAGGAAGGGAAAGATGGGAACAACTACAATAAAGGGAGAAAGCAGGAATGAAAAGTAACCTGGAAGACAGCGAGAGTGACGCAGAGGAAGAAAGTGGCATGAGGTGAAATCAAGACTGAGCAGTCTTGATATTTAGCAGTACCTGCATTCATCTGCACCAACACAGTGAATATAGGTTTTTGGGTATTGCAACTGTAGAGGCATGTAACATTAATATTGATCATGTCTCCACTTTTACATACCACGCACTCTATATTGTGGGCTGCAGGGCCTGTATTGGGGAGACTTTTACTTATCAGAAAGAGTTACAGGAGTGTTAAGTATGCTGATCAGAGATTTGCCAATTTCGACAGCTCCATGATTTAGGAGTCAGGGCACATGCACTAGGCACTGGACAGCAGTGCACCAGCATGCAGAGTCTAAAAATTAGAATTAAAAATCAGCAAAGGAATGGGATTGACCACTCACTATGGGACATTTATTTTCTTACACTTTCCAAAAGCTAGTTAATGGAATAATTATAAAGACAAATTCACCATTTGTTTTCTTCATAGTGCAAGCCGAACTGTATGGGTGCTGAAATCCCCTGAGAGGTACTCATTTTGGCAGCTTAAGAATGATGTAAGACTTAGTCATCAGGGCACAGGTTTGGACCTTTGGCCATACGTTAATACACAGATCTTCGGTGCAGAAGGTGCATCAGCCCACTGAGATATCTTAATCCTGGAAATTATGTGTGATATATTCATAGCTAATACAAAATACACCACATGACTGCACCTTGTAGTGATGATATCTAAACAATCCAAGAAGTACTTTCCCTTAATAGAAAATGTACACTCTGACGAACGTGTCCTTAATGACGATAAGAATGTAGGCCATCTTACATCATATTTATGGAATTCGTAAATTTGTGGTATTTCTTGCCACCTACTGAGTGGACAAAGAAGATAAACTCAGGTGTTTGTAGTGGATGCTCCCATTGAAGCAGAGGTGGCACATTCCTGCTCTATTACAAAAAGGCTAATCCTTTCTTAGACATTGTGGAATGTACAAATAATCTAATTTTAGGGTTTTAAAATGTTTAAGAATGTTTGAAATACATGAATAATGCCTTTTAATTATCTCTTCTAGAACTGTATGGAACCATAGAAGTTTTTGAAGTCTTCATTGTTATTGATGACTGAATATTTTATAAGCAGACAGATATAATCAGAAATTCAATCCAACAGATATTAAGGGGAGTTTGCTTTATTTCCTTGAGTACAAGTCCGGTGTTAATTATATATTTGCAGCAGGATCCCATGCGTTATCATCACTTTCAGCATTTCCGTCTGAAAAAATAAAAGATTACACTTTCCATGACAATGAAAATATATTTAGGATTGTCAATTCTGTACACAATGTGTATAAATAATATCCTGGAAAAAAATTAGCGTTATGGCAGAGTATGAATTCCACCAAAGTAAATATTCAGGGCCTGGTTAGGTAAAGCACATTTCTGTAGCAGCTTTTCAACAATACAACAGGTCCTTTTCGGTCAAAAACGTGTTAGTTATTTAAACGACCACCACACAACATTACTATGAACAATTCAAATTTTAAAATAAATCTCCAACTCTTTACAGTAAAAAGGAAATACATTAAATTAGTAAACCAATACCAAAATGACAATAGTTAAAATCACAGAAAGGGACCGGGGCAATTAGGGGGTCATTACGACCCTGGCGGTCATGGACCGCCAGGGCCGAGGACTGCGGATGCACCGCCAACAGGCTGGCGGTGCATCCAGGCCAATTCTGACCGCGGCGGTAAAGCCGCGGTCAGAAAAGGGAAACCGGCGGTTTCACGCCGGTTTTCCCCTGGCCTGAGGAATCCTCCATGGCGGCGCTGCAGGCAGCGCCGCCATGGGGATTCCGACCCCCTTACCGCCAACCTGGTTCTGGCGGTTTTGACCGCCAGAACCTGGTTGGCGGTAACGGGTGTCGTGGGGACCCTGGGGGCCCCTACAGTGCACATGCCAATGGCATGGGCACTGCAGGGGCCCCCTAACAGGGCCCCACCAAGATTTTCAGTGTCTGCATAGCAGACACTGAAAATCGCAACGGGTTCAACTGCACCCGTCGCACCCTTTCCACTCCACCGGCTCCATTCGGAGCCGGCATCCTCGTGGAAGGGGGTTTCCCGCTGGGCTGGCGGGCGGCCTTCTGGCGGTCAGTGTGAACCCGTGTACTCTTGATTCTGCTGCTGTGCAAAGTCAGAAGCAGCCTGCCTGTTTGTTGCCCACTTGGCCCCTGCACGGCCACCAGAGATGTCAGTGGCCCTGGGGTTCTGCATCGGAGTAGTGTAGAGGCTTATCAGTCATCAAAATTGGCCTTGCATCGTCCCGTTTGTCCTATTTGCTCCATACTGTCTGCATCGGACTGCATCAGAAGCACCAGAAGTACTGAAAGTTCAACAGCCGAGGTAGCCCTGCATTGTTGAACATCCCAACACAGTGTTCACTCCTCTCGGGGAGCTGAATAGAGTCGGGCAAGCAGCAGCATGGGTATGCGCTGACTCAAGAGAGGTAGAAGGTGTATCTTTGTGCATACCACTCATATTGTGGCTAGTGCTAAGAAGCTGCAAAACGGTGGTGGTGACAGCAGCGGACCAGTGGTCAATTTAAGGGAGGAGGCAAGTACCTACTTGTATGGTCGTTTCTGGAGAGGCTGGGAGGCCCTGAGAAATGTTGGGAGACCTTTACGAGGGGTACCTTGGAGAAACCTCAAAGGAGATAGCAGGAGAAATCTGACAAAATTTAGGCCCTCATTACGAGGCTGGCGATCTTCAGAATGCCAGCCTCACAGTCGGACTGCAGCCAAAGCGGAAGTCCGATCGTGACATTACGACCGAGACATTACCACCACGGTCAGACCGCCAGCACCACCACTTTTTGGCTACCCGAGAGCCTGGCGGTGCCGCCAGTCCCAATCTGCCAGGGCAGCACTGTCCTGGGGATTACAACCCCTCTCTCCACTGGCATTTACATAGCAGTGAAACCACCATGTAAAGGCTGGCAGAGACAGGGTGCCGGGGGCCCCAAAGGAGTCTGCACACTGCCCATGCACTTGGCATGGGCAGTGTGGGGGCCCCCCTGGCCAGCCCCATCGTGCAAATCTGATTTGCACAACGGGTGCTGGCGCACCTGATGCACAACAGCATTGCCGATGCCTCTATTATGAGCCGGCGTCAATGTTGTTGGGTGTTTCTGAAACTGTGTTTCTGCCCACTGACCCAGATGGAAACTCATTGGAGGGGATGCGGGAGGGCTGCCGCATAGGCGGTAACCCGACCGCAGGAGTTTGGTGGGTGGCATTAGTGTCTATTTCAAGGGGGTGAAGCAGAATGCTGCACGATGCTGCAAGAGTATGATTCAGTGCTGGCAGCACCAAGCATTGGCTTTGCATTGAGCACATACTGTGAAACTAATGGAGTGCCCTTGCTCACCCTGTATACTCAGGTATCATCATCAGAGCATAACAGACACACCAAGAGGAGACAGGAGTAAATAGTAGGGGAGGTTTGACAGGATGCTGTAAAATAAGCCCAGACCACAGAGAGGGTTGTCACCAAAAAGAGGTCGGTTTGTGGGGCAGTGAGCCTGAATCAACAACAAGATCATCCGGGAAATTTAGACATAAGTATAGTAAATGCCAAGGTGGGAAAGGGAAAAACAAATAAACAGGGGGAAAAGGAGCTAAGTATTACCTGAAAAGTTATTTTTGCTTGCATTTACACAGGGGAAGTTTGCCAGTGGCTTACCACCAGTTTGAAGTGGGTGGTAACTGCTCTTGTTTTGCAACCGCATTCACGGTCGCAAAACAATCTTACATGGCCCTGCGACTCACTATTAGGAAGGAAGGGATGCCCTTGGCACACCCCATCCTAATAACAACTCGCAAACATATTTTGCGATTCGGGAATGAATTACTGAATCGCAAAATGGGGTCTGTACATCAAGAAATGCTTTTTTCTGGTCGCAAATGGCCTGATTTTGCGAATGAGGCAGGTCACAACTTGCAACCCATATGGGAATGGCCACAATCACAGTGGGCAGCAGACCAACATGTCTGTAAATGCTTTTAAATAAAACAGTCTTTTTTTGTAGTGCAGCCCGTTTTCCTTACAGGAGAACAGGATGCATTACAAAAAGTAAACTGAGAAGATTCTTTTCATTTTTGAAGAGTTGGCAGTGGTCTGTTGGACCACTGCCTGTTCTTCAAAAATGTTTGCATCTCGATTCGCAAAGGGCAAGGGGTCCCTTGAGGACCCCTTTGGCCCCTTCCCTTTTGCGAATGGGTTACCACATACTTGAAGTTGTTGGTAACTGAAACTTGCCCAGCAAGCGTTCCAAAAAAAAGTATAACCTGCATGGGATGTTGCTTTACAAGAATTTTTAACATCAAATTGGTTGTTTAGTGTGAGTGGATGTCTTAGCACTGACCACCCAACAAGACAAACCATTAGATCTGGAAATCAGGGTTGTCTAATATATTACATCTTTATTTACGTACGTTTCTTTGTTAAGGGTGAGAATTTTAATAGAAGGAGGTGATTATTGGCCATTGCACCTAGTGCTAACGATGGAGGAAACAGAATATAGGGAAAAGGATATTCCTATGAAATTAGAATATATCAGGTAACTTACAACAAGAATCTCTGATAAACTTCTAAGGGCCTGAGTTAGATCTCAGCGGATGGAATACTCCATCACAAATGTGACGGATATCCTGTGCACTGTATTACGATCCCTTTAGAATAAAATGGGATTGTAATACAGCAGACAGGATATCCGTCATATTTGTCATGGAGTACTACCCTCCATCAAGATCTAATTCAGGCCCACAGTCTTTTGACCAGTTTTCAGCTGCAGCAAAATGTAAACTTGTGGAATGAGAAACGATTTTTTAAACTGGGCCAACACAATAATAAAATAATTTGTAGAGTGCTTAAACCTACATATGGCCAAAACAGAATATAAGAAAAAATTGAATAGAAGGAAAATGTACATTATGAGAAATGCTGGAAAAATATGCCAGAGTTTATTGAAACAAAAATTGTTAGGAACTTTTGGCAGCTATTGCAGGAGGAAACAGGAAAGGAAGTAGGGGAATTAATATGGTTGGTTGGCAAAGCTGTATGGGTTAATCTTCTGGAAAAAATATATGGTAGTGAAAGTGAGGAGGCACTCGCAGAAGAAAACTTATCACACTATTCCATCTAGAGGATTAAGAAAACTATGAAGTCCCTAGAGCCAACAAAAGTGTCCTGTCCAGAAAACGTATCAGCAGTGACAATTAAACCAAGCGTAGATTAGTGGGCAAAATTTTACTACTTCGTACGTCAAAGTGTTTTAGTGTGTGGCCTATTCCCAGAAAGTTAGAAGGGCACAATTATAAGACCCATTTATAAAAAGGAGGAGCCTAAAATTACTAAAAAGTATTGCCTGATTAGTTTATTAGATGCAGGGTAAAAGTTATTTCAAAAAATTCTCCTACATTTGTTGAAAGACTGAGATTTAATCCCCCGAGAACAGGGAAGTTTTAAAGAAGGTCATTCAACATTAGACCATTATTTTAGTTTATGGGCATTGGCAAGAAAGGCTAAGGACAACAGGGGGCAACTGATCTGTTGTTTTGTAGACCTTCATAATTCTTTTGATTTGGTGCACCTTAATCTGGGAAACTCTAATAAATCTTAAAATCACAAAGAATTTAGGGGGTCACTAGGAGTTTGGCGGACAGAAACATTTGTCCTCCAAACTCCCATCGAGGAGAGGAGACTGCAGAGGTGCTGACGGTCCCCCCACCAGCACATTACAACTTACCAAGGTTTCCACCCGTCAGCCCAGTGGGAAAGGTGCCAGAGCATTGTTCACAGCCCATAATTTAGCCAGCGGCAATGCTGCCACACGCAGGGTGCAACAGCACCATTGACATGCAGATGTGCACATGAAAAGGCTGTTGGAGAACAAGGTTGTAATCAGCAGGGTGGCCCTGAGTTCAGCGCCGTCCTGACTGAATGCAACCAGGACTGCTGTGAGCCTGTCTGGATCTAGGATCCTGGTGAGGATGGCAGTAGGTTGGTGGGTCTGCCTGCCAACCATATTATGTGGTAGTCGGACCGACACAGCTGCGGCAGTCCAGCCGCTACCATGAGTCTGGCAGTCTTGGGACTGCCAGACTCGTAATCCAGCCCTTAGCTTTAATACTCCAATAACTACATAGGCAGGCAATCAGGGTTGAGTATTGGCCTGCTGTTATTTTCCTTATTTCTCGCAGATTTGCCTCCAGTTTTAAAAGAAGCCATGGGCTAAAGTAAAAAAATTAACAACTCACATGTCCCACGCTTTTTATATGCTAATGATTTGGTCATAATGTACATGACACAATGAGGTCTGTAAATGAAACTGAATGAGTTCCACGAATATTGTACCAGGAACAAACTCTCAGTAAATATGTAGAAGATGAAAGTTCTGGTACTTAGAAAGGATAATATAAATTATAAATGTTCTATTGGATAAAGTGAACAAGAAGTGGTGAAAAAGTACAACTATTTAGGGATCTGGTTTGATGAGAACTTGAGTTGGAAGGAAGATATTGAATCATAAAAAAGAACAGCATTGTACTCAGTATTTGGGCTAAAAAAATCAATAGAATATATGGCAGTCCCTCCTTACATCCATTCCTATCAGCTAATCTTGCTATGATCCATCCACAATATGGAGCAGAACTACTGAGTTTAAGTGGTAAAGTAGACTGGGACTACAAGGAAGAGAAATGTGTGGAGACTGATATACTTGTCCCCTTCAACTATGATACAGGCCATAAGAATGGAAACACAGCTCTCTCCATTGAGTTATTTAGCATATGCTGGGGTGGTAAGATTTTGGTCTGGGCTGGAGAGGGAAGGATGTCATACAATCTCCACCCTCTGTAAAAATGAGACTGTACACAATGAATTTAGATGGGCAAAAGTGGTTAGAAAGACAGTGGGAGAACTATCAAGAAGACCAACATTAAACTTATTTGACAGTAGCCTAGTGTTAGACCTGGCCCTTTTTGCAGAGTCATCCCAAAACTTTTTGCCTTCTTCCTCCTATGTTTCTGACCTATTTTTGTTTGCTCTTGAGCTCTGGGCACTTTACCACTGCTAACCAGTGTTAAAGTGCATATGCTCTCTGTCTAAAGTGTATTGGTTTATCCTTGATTGGCATATTTGATTTACTGGTAAGTCCGTAGTAAAGTGCACTATGTGTGCCCAGAGCCTGTAAATCAAATTCTACTAGTGGGTCTGCAGCACTTATTGTGCCACCCACATAAGTAGCCCTGTAAACATGTCTCAGACCTGCTACTGCAGTGTCTGTGGGTGTTGTTTTAAACTGCCAGTTCAACCTGGGACGTGTACCTACTTGCCAGGCCCAAACCTTTCCTTTTAGAACACATAAGCCATCCCTAGGATAGGCCCTAGGTAGTCCCATGGGCAGGGTGCTCTGTATTTAAAAGGTAGGACATGTACTATTGTGTTTTACATGCCCTGATGGTGAAATAGTGCCACATTTGTTTTTCCCTATTGCAAGGCCTATCTCTCCAAAATGTTAACATGGGGATTGCCTTTAAATATCTTTGAAGTTCAGTTTCCCATTGGGAGCAGATGGAGATCTGGAGTTTGGGGTCTCTGAAGTCACAATTTAAATATGCATCTTTTGTAAATGTTGGTTTTTAGATGGTCTGTTTGAATGTGCCACTTTTGGAAAGTGGGTATTTTCTTGCTTAACCATTCTGTGTGTCTGCTTGGCTGCTGAAGACCCGTCTGGGTAAGAGTGACAGTTGTGCTGTTTGTGAATTCACTCTAGACAGTGACACAGAGGGAGGTGAGGTGTGTCCTGCACATCCTGATGAGTCTTCCTGGGTTAGAGTGGGAGGGTGGAGCTGTTGCCTGCATTTGAAAGGGCTGTGCCTACCCTCACACAATACAGACTCCAAACCCCTAGCGTGTGCCTGGGGCAGGGCAAGGAAGAGGCAGGGTCTTGTGCACTACAAAGACTTTCCTTTAAAGTTTGTCCACTTCAAAGGCAGAAAGGCGTAGAAGTATTGGTCTGCTGACCCCACAATTTCAGATAACTTCTTGATTAAGAGGAACCTCTGCCAGGGAGAAGTGCTACATGCTTGAGGCAGACCTGCCGCTCTGCCTATTGTTTGCTGTGCTGGCCTACTGCTGCTTCTGCTTTGAGAGTGAAAGGACTGGACTTTACCTTCTGAAACCCTGCTTGTGATGTTTCTCTAGGGCTTGGACTGAGCTTGACTCCTGTTCTGAAGTCCCAGGGACATCAAAGACTTCATCTGCCAGTGCCTGGGCTCGTCTGCTGAGAGTTGTGACTTGCTAAGTGGTGCCAAATCCCGTCCCTGGGCCCCAAGAAGTGAAATCTGGTAACCTGCAAGGGAAAAGCCACGCACTGCTGTGTGCGCATCAGAGAAAGCGAAGCAGTTCCATTGCTGAAAATTCGACACAGCACATGCCTCGCAGCTCAAGAATCACACAGCGCCTGTTCTCAACGCGGACCCTTTGCAAAGCACGTCAGAATTTTCCATGCATCGACCTCCAGCGTCAAAATCTTCAACATCACCGCGCAGACCTGAGGCTGCTTGTTCGGAAATTGATGCATCCCTTCCCCGCGAGGAAAGAAGCGTAGCATCACTTACCCGGCAGAGAAAGAATCGATGCACAGCCTCACTTCCGAGTAAGGAATCCGCGCATTGCTTGCTTTTCCAATGCTGCTCGCCCGTGCGGCTTTATTTTTTACGCATACCAGGTACTTTGTGCTAAAACAATGCATCCATTGGATTGGATTAAGTCTCTTTTTACTTTAAAATTCATGTCTTTGTTTGTGTATGTTGGATTTTTGTTTTTGTTGGTCTTGTTTGATTTAGATAAATATTGGATATCTTTCTAAACTGGTGTGGAGTCCTTTTGTGGTGTTTTCACTGGGTTATTGTGTGTGTTGTACAAATACTTTACACATTGCCTCTGAAATAGCCTGAATGCTTGTGCCAAACTACAAGGGGTGGAGCAGGGGTTATCTGATCCGTGTATCTCCCTTAACCTGACTAGAGTGAGGGTCCCTACTTAGACAGGGTGCAAACTAACTGCCAACTAGGAAACCCATTTCTAACACCTAGAAATTAATATTTCTAAGACTGAGCTATGTTTGCTGACTAAACATTGCGATGGGGAACAGGATATTTGGTACCTAAGTTGGAAGACATCTACGCAGTTTCTGAGAAAGTCATGGACAAGGAACGATGGGTTCCCATATGTTGATAGATTGTCAAATCCTTCTCTCACACAAACTGTATTGAAATTTAGATCTGAATTAAATTGTTGCTATTAAAACAAGGCCTTAGGATCAGTGGCAAGGGACGATAAGGGAAAATTTACATGTGGACTGAATGCAAAGTGTTATTATTTACATGTTATATTGGACGGTCAAAGGTTTTAATTGGCACATAAAATATTTTTGAGACCATTTTTGTGAATATTAAAATTTCAGAACGTAAAAAGCATCTTATATTTGATAGAAATGCAATATCTGAATGTAACTTGCACAAATAGAAGATTTTTGACAGCAGCAAAGGGAACTTTAAAAGGAGAATTATCCATTTCATTTTAAGACTAGTAGAGATGCATTTTTATCATAATATTGTGTTGGTGTCAAATTTATATATGATAATGCTGTTTAGCATTACACTGCAATGTCATCATTAGGCAGGGCACCAAGTGGCCTGGTACCTGAATTCAGCAGACTTGCTGAAGCCTCAAATCTTGCTGTAGGAAGCTCCAAGAAAGAGGAACCAGGAAATCATGCCCATTTAGGTCGACTCATCATGAGATTCATGTGCCAAAGTTTGACCCTGTCCCCATAATACTACTTTTTAGGATTAAGGTGGGTCCTTAACTGACCTACCTGTAGATTATTTTTCGGTTCGACACCGTCTATCAGACCTCTTGTTGCTCTGTTACCCAGAAAAACAGACACTGACATGACAGGCTTTGCCACTCACAATATTGTTTAACCAGAATGGGTCATCTTTTTCTGATTTCGGTGGTTGGTTTTTGGGCACGGTAGCTGTTTTTGCAGATAACTCGGTAGCAGGCTTTACAGATCACAGAGATGTTCAACCTTGTACTCAAATCTACACTTACATTACAACTCCTTTTCTGCTTTCAGCAAACCCTGTATTCAGCTTGAAGGGACACAGACCATTTTGCTACAGATCAACAGTAATTATAAGAACAGGTAAAATGTGTTTTATTGCATTCGTTTCTGACCTCTTCCAATGGTGAATGTACCTCATTGGATGAATTGGTAAGCCATGCCCCTTCATTGTTCATTGACCTGATTGTATTTGGTGATTTTAACATCTGAGAAAAATCATCAAATGATGCAACCTAGAAAATAGTGAGGTGTCCTTGATTGAATCCTTGGGCCTTGACAAACTGGTTGCAGCACCACTTTCCATAGATCTGTCATATATCTGCCCCATAATCTACAAGGGGGTCTAATGTGAAATAATCTCCCCCTTGATCTATTTTTTGCCAATCTGATCGCTTTAAGTTCAGAGAGAGGCTGAAAAATCACTCTTCTAAATAAACTTGGAGGACTACTAGCTGGATTCAGGCTCTCTTCTTTGCTATAGTGCCAAGAGACTCCTTTGGGCTGTGGGTGTGCCCTAAAAAGATCCTTCCCTGTCTCAATGACCACTTCACAAAAAACACAATGTTGTACTTACCGGCAAGCTGGGAGTTTTCTGGAGCCGTCTGAACACTCTCCATAGGTTAACAATGCAATAAAGTTCATTAGTGTATTAAGTTCAGTGCTGTGAACATGATTGTTACAAAACGTGTTGGGTAATATCGCAGCCCCCGAGACTACTTGCACCCTCTGGTTTTCTAAGTGCATCTTTGTTTTAACTGCTGTCTTTCATCAATCTGTAAATAAAACCCTGTATTGACTTGGTGCTTGCGCTCCATGGATATCTTATTTTTTAGGTCCGTCGTGTATGGCTGCTACTCAATCCTTGACAAAAATATTCCAATCAAAGTAGACACTATTAATAAAGATTCAGGGGCACCTTCTTCAACTGCAGTTAATATGCCTTTAATCATTTTTATACTTAATTCTCCACCTTCTGCTGACACATACTTCGTGACAAATATGTCGCATCCCCAGGGCTCCAAAGTAATTTTCGATTCTTGCGTTGAAAATTAGATAACTCCCAACATCCCAGGCACCATATTTCACTTTGCCTATGCTTGTTCCTTTGTGCCACCTACTGTGTCATGGCATATGAGCCTCTAACTCCTACTTCCTGTAAGAATAATTCTATACTGCTCATCTTCACTACCGTTGAACGGGCAAATGCCTGTATGGAGCAGCTTAGTTAGCCAACTAGAGTGCTCGGACACACTGATGATAAATGCCATACACATCACACATACCGCCCGGTAACCACTGTCCACAAAGAGACCCATGAACAGCGTTCATACACTCATGCTGATATTTTAACTTCTTTTGGCAGTCTTGTGCGCTGATGCTAGCAATGGTACATTTCTTACATTATCTCCAATTTAATGCTGTGTTATTAAGTGTCCTTGACAATGACAAAGTGGTGAGTCAAGCGATTATAAAAACTGTGCAGAAGATAAACCACGCTAGTTTTATTTGCAGTTTTGTCTGTGTGTTACAGTGCCAGCTCGATTATTCACAGCGTGATCTGCTGCCACGTTTGATTTGTTGACTTTTCGGGAGCTACCAGGACAGACGTTGCGAGAGGCAGCATTCATAGACTTGAAGTGAAGGAAAAGTAACAGACCCCATGCTGCTGCAGCGCCACCAAGTGATCAGGTTTTAGTTTAGAAGCCAGGTTAGGATTTTTTTTAAACTGCGACTTGGTCTCTTGGTGAAATAAGTTTTTATTTTTTATTTTTTTTACTACAGTGAAGATCTTAATTCCTTCCTTCCTTTTTTTTCCTTTTAACTTATTTACAAGGGCTAGTCACAAAGTTAAACGTACACATAAATATGTATGTGTAAATTCACTCTTATACTTTGTGTACATTTAGGCCCTGATTTTAGAAAAGTGGCGCTGCATCCAGTGAGGCGCCACTTGTCTTGCACTTCTTAGCGCCCCCCCAACGCCACCATGTGTGCACCGAATCTAAGATACGGCGCACCATGGCGGTAGTTAGGGGAACTAGCGTCAACATTTTTGAAGCTAATTCGGAGCTTTGCAGGATTAGCATAAAAAATGTTAATGCTAATCCTGCATGCACATCATTTTTTTACGCTAATGTGGTGTTAGATGGCCAAAAACGCAGTTCCATATTTACAAAGTGGCGCAATGCATGCATTGCGCCACTTTCTAACCATTTGTGCTACATTATGCACATTTTTTGCAAATTTTTTGGCCCCCTAACGGGGCCAGGCCGCCTTTGCATACATTATGTCTGGCACAGGCATAATGTACGGCAAAGGGTTACAAAGTGGTGCAATGCATGTATTGTGCCACTTCGTAGATTTGGTGTGGCGATTTTGGCTTCGTTGGGCCGCATTAGCATAAGACCAAATGATTAAATCAGCCTCTTACTACTTATGACTAGTCATAATATACAAATGTTAATTTACTAAAAATAATAGGCTTGCATGTGTTCACCTGCTGAAACCAGAAGATGGCGCCTACCATATGACTGTAAAGTTACAGCTTGCAACTTATTTAAATGTTGGCAGAGACCGGCACCACTGGGGCAGAGACCTGCCTTTGATAAAGTGGAGGCAAAGGTTGGAAAGTTAAAAAACGTTTTAAAACAAACAGCAAAATTGTTTTTCAAATGAATGTTATTGTAAATTAATTTTATAGATTTATTTTAAATGTAGAAAAAATAGAAAAAAATGTTACACCACTATTTTAATCCATAAAATATACTACATTAAATAAAAAAGATTTTTGAGAGATTCATTTGAAACAGCACCTAAAGTAAAATGTTTATATTGATTTATTATGTACTAAAACCTATTAAAACTTATGTAGAGAATTAATTTAAATTAATGTTATTAATATATATTTTTTAAAGTTACTTTATTTTTAAATCAAAAAGATGAGAAAAATAATTTACAATAAACTAATCATTATTTTTAATTTAGGTATTGTTTCAACAGTTAAATACATTGATTTCTGGTTAAGAAAATTAAATAAAGTAACTAATTTTAACATTATTTCTCAAGGTCGATTTTGAAAGTGCCACTCTCCATTTTTTTGAGAGGTGTTGCATTTCCAGTAGTTGGCATTGTGTGGTGATTTAATCTAGGTTTGAACTGGAGTACATTTAGGGGCTTATTTATACTCTGTTTGCGCCGAATGTGCGTCAAAATTTTTGATGCACATTCGGCACAAATCTTGCCCCATATTTAAACTTTGACGCCCGAGCCCACGGACATTAAAATTCCTCTGTGTGAGTCATTTTTTGGATGCGGGAAGCAGCCTTGCGTTAATGACATGCAAGGTAGGCGTTCCCGCCCAAAAAATGACTTTAAGACCTGTGCGCCTTATTTATACTCCTGCGTCATTTTGACGCACAGGAGAGGGTGGGCCTTAAAAAACGGCGCACAGCCTGATGTGTGACGTTTTTTAACGCCTGGGTCAGGGCAGGTGTTAAGGGATCTGTGAGCTCACTTGCATGGTCTCTGACCATGGAAGGAGCCCAGAGGTGCCCTTCCCTGCCCCCAGGGACACCCCCTGCCACCCTCGCCCACCCCTGAAGGACACCCATGGATGGGGGGACCCATCCCAGGTAAGTACAGGTAAGTTGAGGTAAGTATATATTTTTTTAAAGTGCCATAGGGGGGCCTATTTTGGGCTCCCCTACATGCCACTGTGCCCAATGGTCATGCCCAGGGGACAGAAGTCCCCTGGGCATGGCCATTGGGCAAGGGGGCATGACTCCTGTCTTTGCTAAGACAGGAGTCATTTCAATGGGGTTTGTGCGTCAAACAATGGCGCAAATCCGGTTTGAGGCACGATTTTTGCCTCAAACCTGACTTGCACCATTTTTTGACGCACAAGCCCCATTTTCCCCTACGCCGGCGCTGCCTGTTTTGAGTCATTTTGTTTTTACTCTGACCAGTCCGCAGCGCCGGCTAATGTCATTCCTTAAATAATGCACCCGCATGGTGCGTAGGAATGGAGTTAGCCGGCGGTAAAAGTTTTGACGCAAATCAGTGCCGGCGCTGGTTTGCGTCAAAAAGTATAAATATGGGCCTTACTGTTTTGGGTTCTTTTTGGCTATAGTAACTATAAAAGTGCAGTTTGTGAACTGCAATGGTCTGACTCCTTTTTGTCTGTGCATGTAGTAGCTTCCAAACCCCCCTCCTTAACACTCTCTTATCCCCTCCTTGCCCCCCTCAAACGTCTCCTATCTAGTACTACGTAGTCCACATTTTCCAGCCACTCTCCTGTTTGCAGGCTGAGACCTCCACATGCAGGGTAGTGAGTAGCATTTTGTAGTACCCGAGTAGTACACTGTAGTACTATTAAACAGACTACAACATGCAGTTGTGAATAGGTCCTCCTGTGTTTAAAGGGCTAAACCCACTTATGAAATGCGATGTTTTACATTTAATTATTCATTAGATTAGATTTACTCACATTTTGACAAAATATGTTTGCTAAAACACAAATAATCACACATTATTTTAATCAGCTATCCATATAAAATACAAAAGCATATAAAGGTAGAGAAAGTTACTTCAAAACATACGTAATCTTTTCAGATGTGCTATAAAAACAAATTTGCATTCTTGTTAAATTCTTCACATCAGAAACAATTATTTCAATTCAACTTCTTGAGGGTCTATAGTTAGTTTTGCTATAGTACACTATTTGGCAGTTTGCAGTCTCGAGCATATCCTCAAAGCTACTGCCAAAAATACACCTATCATTCTTGTTACAGGAGGATTCGGAGCACCCAGTAGAAGGGGCATTTCTAAAGCTGCTCTTCTAACCCCATTTCTCCTTAGCCAAAGAACTCTTCTTTTATTTTCAATCTCCTGAATTAGAAACAAATTAAAACAAAATGTTGTACATTTTCTGGGTAATTATGGAGACAGTTATTGGTGTCGACCTCCGATATCTTCTATCTTATCAGGTTGTTTGCTAATGCCATTCGTCATGTTACACCTTGCCATTGCAAAAAAAGTGTCTTTCTGAGGAATTCCAGTCAGAGAAGATGAAGAAGTGTATTAATGTGGGAGTTTAAGTGGTTAAAACCTGAAACCTGAAATTGCATATACAACTAACAGTGATATAAGAAGAAGCAGTAGGTAAAGTGGTCATTAGGTTTCCCCAAACCCTATCACCCTATCCCTACAAGTAGACAATATGGAAGTACTCTAACATATGGGTCTGAAATACGGGTTTTGATAAAAACAATGAAAGATTTGAGTCAGTAGAAGGGAAATCTGGAATAAATTGATAATGCTACCCAAATGCTTTCCATCTATTTTGCTTAATGTAGCTCTAGCATTTAAGTATAATAGCTGTCTTCACCTATTCAATGTATGTCACAGGGTTAGATTTGTATGCTTGTGTGTGGTGGTTAGATTAGACGGTAAACTCAGGACTAATGGTATAATGTAAGGGTGGGCATTTTGAGTAAAGATAAAGAGAAACAGTTGCCAAATCCTGCATGCTAAAATCATCAGAATAGACAGAAGTTCTTGCAGAAATTTAATTAATATGTCCGAAATGCTATCATGCCATGGTGCAAGTAAAAATGCTGATGGGTATAATGTGGAATTACATATATGGGTATAATATAATGTGGAATTACAGTTTGCCTATTCCTGGCTGACTAAACTCTACCTAAGTTTTGAACACTCTGCAGCACCATGAACTTTTTTTGTGAATTTATTAACCAACTTTGTGCATGATGGATCATCTTCTGTATTAAGATCTTATACAAAATGGGCAAGCAACAGCCTCCTTCAGGGCTTATGAGCTCACTCTGCCAGAGCTGTGACCTCGGCGTTGTCTAGAGGAGTCCCAGTCATGGACATCTGTCAGGCAGCTACCTGGGTATCGTTTCACACGTTTGCTAAGCACTACTGCCTTAACAGTCAGGTCCGGCGAGATGGGCATTTTCCCCATTCGGTCCTCCAGGACTTCTTAGTTTAAAACAGACCCACTTCGTTGCTTGTGCTAGAGAATGGGCAAATAGTTAAAAAAGCATGGGTCAATCCATGCACAAGATGGGAGGCATAGGTACCATTCTCCATTTTAAGCTTTTCTGTTCTCGTACTATGAAAATAAGAAGGTGGACTTTTTGACCACTGTTTTTAACTTATAATATCAGGAAGCGTATTGATGCATTACCCTTTTTTCTTCAAGCTGATATAGAATTCCTGCCCAAAAGGGTGCACCTACAGCTCTTGGGCATGGGAACTAAATAGAAATAACTCCCCATCTTAATTTCATGCACACATCAGAGCCTTGCAGAACTAACACACATCAATTGAAATGCATATGCTAGCGTTTTTATCTTGTTCTAGCTATATTTGCACTGATTAATACAATCTTTTTAATGTTCACTGCTCTGCACCGTTGGATGGTCTTAGGGCTAAAACTAATAAATGATTGATTATCAATAACTCAGTCGGGTGTATTGTACATAACTCAACAGTATGTGATGTGCAAGATAAGGTAATAATACCAGTGAAATTATCAACAATAGGATTATTATTTGTATTATTATTAGTAGTAGTAGTATTATTATTAGTATTATTATTATAAGTAGCAGTAGTAGTAGTTGTAGGAGTAGCAGTATTAGTAAAAGTATTAGCAACAGTAACAGTAGAGTAGTATTAATAGTAATGGCAGATGTTTAGAGTGCAGCACTACTACTAATAGTAATAGCAGAAACAGGTGTGGTAGCTGGAATAATAGTAGTAATAGTGCTAGCAACAGTAGTAGTAGTTATGGGAGTAATAGCATTGGTTGAAATATTAGAAGTAGTAGTAAAACCAGTGATAGTAGTGGTAGGAGGAGGAATAGTAGTAGTGGTGGTAATTATTTTCGGAAATGGCTATTTATTTTAAGGAGTTTTTTGGTAGCACAGTTAAATGTCAATCACTGTAGTCATTGTAACACCTGATTTCTATTTATTAAGTTGTGAGTTTAACATTATGTACATTTTTGCAGTAAAATGAGAATGCTGCACTTGACAGAAATGTATTTTCCTATGTTTGGCTAAACGAGGCCAAACTAGACCTAACTTCCATCTTGTTTTTTAATGCAGGTGTGAGCTGTTTTTTTGTTCTGACTCACGTTGATATTGCATTGTATTGATACTCTGAATTAACATTCTGTTCTGGAAAAACTAGCTCTTTCTGCCTGTATCACTGTTTGCAAGTCTGCCATTGCTTGAATAGATAGACTTGTTCTGTTACCTCCGATGACAGTAGGTTAAAAGTTGGGGATAATGCTAGTGTGGTGGTATTAAGAAACATTGTATAATTCTGTATTATGATTTGTCAGTCCACTGCTTCATTTGCTCACCCTGTGCTGCCTGTGTGATTCCAACTGACGCCTATGGTGAAAATGTCTGTATAAACTATAGCTTTTGAGGTGAGCTATTCTTCTGACTTTCTGACTTTGGAGACTGAATCTTTATTAGTTTGTCTCATACGTTGGAATCAAAATAATTTGCCTTGACTTCATGTCATTTCTATTGCTGCATTTTATCGAGCCTTATGCTAAATCCCTATGAAAACCGATTAACTGTTACTTTTCCATTCTGTAATGCTCTTGAATTTTTCCCTAATAAACCTTCATGGTTTACATTTATTCTTGAATCCAGAGAGTGTATTTATGCAATGTTATTTCAATATTTTGTGTTAGGGTGCAATTTAGGGGCATATTGCCTTATCTAGTCTTGAGGCTTAACACCATCCTAATCCTGCACTGGCACTGTATCTCTCCATCCTATCAACTATCTGAGATATTGTCAACATCTCTCTGTGCCACAGCATCCAAAATATACATCCCTAGCAAGGTCTAATAAGATCAAAACCGGTCTGGGGTTGCTTGTGGTCCCTTATGGGGGCCTTGTCCGGCAGTTGAGGACGGGCTGGTCCCATGGGAAGCAAAGTCAGTACTGATTTGAATAAGATGGGTCTTTGTCTGGAGTGACACAATGGGCAAAAGCCAATGGGTTGGAATGCTATCCAGAGCAACTGCCAGTGGTTAGACTCTTTGAAAGCATTCCTCTATTAATTTTTTATGTGTATAATGTCCCCAGATGCCTCTTACCACACATTCTTCCATGCAAAATACAGTTGACTTATGTTACACAATACAGCAAAAGCCAACAGGATCTGAATATACATAACACTGTTGATAAGGACATGCTGCATCAAAATTGTAAATGCCTAGAACATAAAATTGTCAAACAAATTGAATTTATAAAATGTGACATTCCTTTATGATTTGAAATTCAGATGTTTCTAATTTAATCATTGCCACATTGGACCTAAAGATTATGTTTTCATATTTTGCTCATATGACATTCCTCCTGTGACATCCGCTGCCTGTTAAGTTTGTCTAACAAATTCTTTAAGTGGGGCACACTGGAACGAAGGTGATTATTTCCTGTGCACAACCTTCAACTCATAAAAATAGGAAAGATTTCATATTTTGCCACTTATGGAGTTTTTAAAGATCTCTTTGTGGACCATCCACAACACAGAATTACCCTGGTAAGCAGAAATAGAACGAAAAGTGTATTGGCTTCAAGTGACAAGCACTGGCAAATAGGTCTTTCTAAATGTGTCAATACATGTAAATACTGGCTGACAAGACTTTTGTGACTGCCATTCTCAAATGCGCTTTTTTTATGTGTTGCATTAATAACTTTTGTTAATCATATTAAAGGCATGACCTATTGGTTTTGCCAATGATGGGGAAAAAGTAGCAAAAATGATTGCTATCTCTATGGAATGTGTATAGGAGATAAAGAAAATATATTTGACAGACTGATGGTTGAGTGTACTTTTCAGTTGTAAAATTATTCCTCATGCATTCTAATATAAGAGGTTTCTGAAAGGAGGAATGATACACCAGCGCACCCCATAGCATGAGTAATTGTATTTTAAAGAATTGCTAACAACATGTCTTGCAGATAGCTGTATTGTCGTTAGACATCAAAATGTTATCTTTACAGCAGTTATGAAGATTTACACCTCTGCATTCATCTCCATCCCAAGCATGGTAAATGAATTACAATCAAATGTTTTTAACCAAAACAATTTTTATAGATGTTTTAAAGTGTCTTCGAGTTTAGTAATGAGCTTGGGGCAACCAAGTTAACTACCCAACTTTTGGCTCGGATAGCTAACATGACAGGATGCAAGATTGAAATACAGCAGTGGAGAAAACACAACGAGGTGTCATACAAAGTACTTAGAGGGGCCAATTTTAAAAGGATTACTTCATTTTCCAAGTGGCTGTTGTAAGAGACATGCATCCCAAGTCATCAGGCTCCTGTCCAAGCTGCCAAAACTTTAAGGGAGATTGGATGCATATGTGTTTTTCCTGTATATTTTTGGTAAGGTACTGGGAGCAGATTTTTCAGAGGATAAGCTCTTGTATAGACTATGTGATCACCCCCAATCCTGTGGTGGCCCTTTGGGGTATTACGCAGATCACAAATCTTACTACCGCATCCAGACAAATGATTTTTGCGGGCTCGGTGATAGCTCTATTGCTTATCCTACAAGAATAGAAATCACCCATCCCTCCGACTTATGCATGAAGGGAGGCAAAAATTGAGTCTACAAGGGTTAGAGAAAAATTGTACGCTAAGTGAATAGGAGCCATGTGAAGATATCGTCAGATCTGGGACAAAATGAGTAATTCGGAGGAAGATTAGGTGGAGGGAAGTGGAAGTAGAGGAAGCAGACTTATTTAGTCAATCTTAGTTCGAGCAAGTTGGATAAAATTTAAGCTTGATGCGTTAAGTAGAAATGTCTTAACATCAATGTATACAGCAATGATATAAGTTGAAGCTATATACTGTATATGTAATGTACGTGTCACCTGCTCCATAAATTTTTTTAAAAATGTTTTAAAAAAAAGAGTTTAGTAATGAGCAACAAGGAGATTTAAATTCTTACCTTCTTTCAATAAATTGCTTCTAACCTTCAGAACAGATACTGTCAATATAGAGTAGGGCTCCAATTCCAAGTGGGAGACGAAAGTGGGATCCCTCTCCAAACCCCTATTGTCACAGAGACTAGAATCATAAGTTGTGTGGTAATGGTGTCACCCTCACAATTTTCCCCTGGTGACTTTCTTCAGGTCAAACCTGTCAAAATGTATAAATTTAAAAGATGCGTTAAATTCAGAATTTGGTGCTGAAAGTGCCACATTCTACATATTACTACTTGTGTTCACCGAGTTAACTCAAAATTACAGGTGTTTACCGCACCACGTACATGCTGCACCAAATAGTGTCAGAATTTACTGGGTATGGTAAAACATCTCAACTTCATCCGGCTTGCTCACAATCAGGGTCTAGAGAGAAACTGCATATTTAAGAAGCAGAGAAGCTAATTGACAGGAGGGCAGCATGTTTTAGCATTTCGTTAGTCATAATGGTCACAATTGGCAAATACATTTTCGCATATATGTTCAAGTTGCCTACGCAAATGGCTTGATTTAATATCGCAAATTCAGTTACACAATTCACAAAAGGTGTATTTCAATTTGGGAACCAATTTAGTCCAACATAGGATTACCTCCGTTTTATATGATATCAGTGAAGGGTTATTTTTGCTTTCATGGGTGGAAAGTGAATGTTACAAAATGAGGATTCCCTAGAAAGTTTGTTCACACCCATTAACATTTTTTCGATCTAGTCCCATCCTGGAAACAGACAAAGATTTCCTCCTGACAAGGTTAGAAATAAATAAAAGTCTTGTGTGGGAATGGGAAACCCTTTCCACATCTGTTAGGAAAAAAGGCATGGGAGGGCTTTCTCCACAGGAAAAACATTTGCCTGTGGACCAAAACTAAACAGCATTTGCACTCACTCATAAATGTTCGCACAAGTAAATATACACATTTATACTTGCTCGTCCGAAAACAGAATTCATACAATGATACCAGAAGTGATCAAGAAACAACTAGTCCTGACTGTCTCTCCTTCCCCTGATTACTCCTGAAAAACTGAGACTTTCAGATATTCATAAATCTATTGCCAAGTTTAGGGTAAATCTAGGACAGTACACTTTCATATTTCTATGTCATTTGGGACCAGTGAAATTGTTTGGTTGGGTGACATCTGGACAGAAACAGAGGACAATATGACTGTAATTTCGAATAAATCAGAGGCCTGTTACACACAACTTATCGTATTACTAACTCTTGTAGCATACCTGCTTTACTCCTTAATTCCACAAGTATGCCATATGTACTTTAAGACTATGGGCCTCATTATGACTTTGGCGGTTGGAATCATCCGACCGCCAAAGTCGTGAGGAGGAGGCCGCCGCCATCGTATTATGACGTTTCTACTGGTCAGACCAGAGGGAACTGTGCCACAGCAATGGCCTCGTCGCCCCTAAGGGATGCTGTGGCACAAAAGTACCCTCAGAATGCAGGGGGCCCCTGCACTGCCCATGCCTTGGGGCCCCCTGTTGACCCCATCCATTACTGGCTTTCTGCAGGCTTTTCGTGGCAGAACCCCTCCATGAAAAGGCTAGCAGAAAGAGGACTTGTGATCAGCACCGCAGCGTTGAACTCAGTGCCTGACAACTCCAACTGCCACCATCCCGTCAGGATCCATGATCCTGCTGGTGGCGGCGGTCCCCTAGTGGTCTGACAGCTTGGGTCATAAGTGGCGGTCAGACTGCCAGGAGTGCGGCGGTCAGACCATCCCCACAGGTACGGCAGTCCTCATACCGCAGTACTCGTAATGATGCCCTAAGTCACATTGTCTTACAGTGAAATATTTGTGAATCTAACCCTAACAGTTGTTTTGTTTATTCCTGGTGGGAGATCTGCTTATGAGTATGCTTTCATGTAAAATGTTGTATTGCAATCAGAGGCGGAGACAGTGCTATGGGCCCTAATGTAGTAACGGAATATAGGCCACATAGCAAGGCTTGGCAGATTTGTGATTCAGCCAGAGTAATCAAAGTATTTGTGGTAATTCTGTGTTAGTCTTTGATGCGCAATTGCCAATAATTATGCAACTGATACTACTTGTGTAATGAGGAGTAATTTGGGGGAAAAAATCCTACAGCAACAGCACATTTAGCAAATGTGGGTGGCTGCTCGCTCTTGCTGTTCTGTTGCATTTAGCGCTATTTCTTCGTGAAAAATGCATCCTTGCACTCATTTTGGAGGCGAGGGGGCTTTTTTACTCTTAGAAATAGCACTAAATATAGAATTACTATTCTTGCATAATCATCGTGATATTATGGACTTTTTAGGTAATTGCGCATGATTGGGCTACACAGAATTGCGCGAATATACACCCACTGCTACACTTAACCCCTAGTAACGTAGTAAAAACAGCAGTAATCTGGGTGCTGTTGTCTCACATAGGCCCCTGGTACCACTGCACCTGCTGCTCCTTGGATAGCTTTGCCCTTGGGTGCAATGGAGAGTAGTGTGAATCACTATGGAGGCACCATTTTTGGGGAAATTTGCAAAAGACTCAATATTATGTATCCTGCTACTCCTGGGAATGTAGCTGTAAAGCAGCGTGTACTTCGGATGTGTTAACACAGTGAAGCAGAGAGAGATGGAGCACTGTGTGAGGCATTCAAGTACCTTTAGGAGAAATGTGCAACTTCCATGCAATGCTCCTTATAGGCAACTGGAAATGTAATGGTGTATGATAGAGTTTTCTGGAAGTGTCTACATAATGCTTTTCCGAAAATGTTCAAAAGATGTTCAACCAGATTACTACACTGAAGCAACTCCCCAAAGGTCCCTGCTAACCAAAGACCATTATTAGACAAACACCCAAAAAAGCTGTCAGTGGCACCGCCTGACTCAAATAGTAGAAAGAGAGCAGTTGTCAAACACATACATCAATTTCACCAACAGAATACCATCTGAACAACCAAAACAAGCTCAGAACTGAACGTCCTAAAATGCAAATTTAGGTAAAATTCAGAAAATTTCAATGTCTAAAAATTAGCATTATATACCAAATGTGATGGAAAAGAAGGAACTCAAATGTGAATGACCCTGCCTCCATCGCCCCCAAAATAATATGGAAGCTTCCTGTCGGCACTACTAGTATTTATTAGCAATGAAAAAATATTCACATTTGCTGAATGGCCCAGGAGTTTATTAGGTATGTGTTTATAACATTCAAGGCATAAGCTATAATCAGGGCTACTGGAATTATGCGGCTATGGAGGGTCAAATTATGTGGCAGGGTTGAGTAAACTACATAGCAAGAAAGGCAAATTATGTGGCGCAATGTGGTGCATTTTGTGATAGTATTACTTAATTGTTTTGTTATTTATAGCTCAAGTCTAGACAGTGTGCATGCACTGTCTGGAAAACCTGTTGCAAGGAGTATAGGCATTTGCTCCCGCCTGCCGCTGCCTGCCACTTCCAATATGATGAAGGCAGTGTTGCTCTTTACGTACTGAGTAATTACAAGTTGTTGTGGTATACCTGTGTTATGTACTTTTTTTTGCTGCTTCATATAACATAAAATCGACCTAGGAATGAATCCTCAAAAGCGTCTCTCCCCGTACAGCGGGACAGCCAATACTATAATATTCACTGCATTCGGGGAAACTCACCCCATAATGCTTTGCAGGTATTCGTTTTACAACACATTTCTGCCCACAATTCAGCCTGTGGTTGTCCTAGGGCAATGGGACCACCACCAATACATTCAGAACGATACACTCTTTCTGTTCAGGTCATCTTGTGGGTCACACTAGGTGAGAGAGGGCCCAAATATCATAACCTCTTCCACCATTCAATGTGCTTTTAAATTTGTTTCTGCATGAAATTTTTGTTTTATAGCTGAGAGGGATTTGTGTTGTAAGGGTCTTGTTTATAATGGTATTCTTACAACCCTGCTTTGTCTGCAAAAAATATAACATTTTGAATGAATAATTTTTCCAAGACACTGCGAACTTAGTTGTCTCCACAGGAACATCTAGTCATCACCAGTGGTATTGCTCCTTCTGCTACTAAATGAACTTAGTTTATTTCTGAAAAAAGGTTTAATATATTCACAGGAACTCACCCCATAATGCTTTGCAGGCATTCCATTTACAACATTTACAACACATTTGTGCCCATAACTCAGCCTGTGGTGGTCCTAGGGCAATGGGACCACCCCTAAAACTTTCAGAACAATGTACCCTTTCTGTTCAGGCAATTGTGTGGGTCACACTAGGTGAGCGGGGGCCCAAAGACCATAACCTCTTCCACCATTTAAATGCCTATTTAAATTCTTTTTTATTTGGAGCTTTGTTTTTTTTCTTTTCTTGCAGCTGGGATGAGTTTGTGTAATAAGGGCTTTATTTGTAATAGTGCTCTGACAGACCTTCTTGGTCTGCAAATTTATAATGTTCTTGAAAAGATAAGTGCTCCAAGGCACTATTAACTTAGTGAGCTCAGTCAGAGAGATCTAGCCACCACCAGTGGCATTGCACGTTTTACTAATGTATGAACACAGTTTATTTCTGATAAAGGTTTAATGTGTTCACTGAAACTTGCCCAATAATGCTTTGAAGGCATTCTTTTTACAACACATTTGTGCCCATAACTCAGCCTGTGGTGGTTCTAGAGCAATGGGAACCACCCCCAAAACATTTAGAACGATGTGCTCATTCTGTTCAGCCAATCTTGTGGGGCACACTAGGTGAAAGGCTTTTGTTTTTACAGCTGCGAGGAGTTTGTGTTATAAGGGCCTTCTGAAAGCCCTGCTTGGCCTGCAAATGTGTAACGCCCCCCCCACAAATTAAATTCAGAACAATGTGCTCTTTCTGTTCAGGCAATTTTGTGGGTGACACTAGGTAAGAGGGAGTCCAAAAATCATAACCTTTTCACCATTCAGTATATATATATATATATATATATATATATATATATCTTTTTCTTTTTCTTTTTCTTTTTCTTCTCACCCACCTGCGGCACTGCACCCTTGTGCTACTGACTCCACAGTTAATTGATATTTCAAAGGCCTGCTAGGCCTGAAAATGTGTAATACATAACAGTCTAATGCCAATTGTCTGAAGGAATGGAAAAACACAGTTTATTTCTGATAAAGGTGTAATGTGCTGCATGGCTAAATATTTATAAGGTCCCAAATGCGAGGTTGTCATTATCATTAACAATGCCAACAGCTCTAACTCTCACTAATGCAAGACCTATTGCATTGCAAATGCTTGTTAAACTTGTTAACACAGTCTGGGCACTAGCTGCACCTCATTAGTCCCAGTTTAACAGCCAACTATAGCAATAAGGTACAGACAGATGACCAGTCAACTTTTTTAAAGGGCCTTCCACTGTGCATCAATACATATTGCAGCATTTCTAGTAATTTTTTAACCTTTTGAGCTAGAAACAAATTCTTTTGTTTTTTGTTGATAAAATCTTTTGACTATGGGGCAGATGATGGATTATATGGCAAATGCAGCAAATCTACAACTACGTGCCACAGCCGCACAATTCACAATTCTAGTGGTCATGTCTACAATTGGGACTTTACATAGGTTGTGTTGCCTTCCAGCAGATCAGTTCAGAATCATTTTAATGTCTGATACACTCTGTTGCCCATCTGGCTGTGTGTTACCAACTCAAGAGCCAACACATCGGTGGATGCTACACTGTGATTATTACGATAGGGGTTATTAAATCCTCTTAGGGGATCAGGGGCAAGTAGCACGACCTCCCGTCTGCCTTTTTTATTTATTGATTTACTTACCCTCATCCTTTTTTAAAAGAAATGATCTCTTCCTGTGAAGTTATTTATATGAATTACCTTTCACAGTGTAGAGCCAAATAATATAGTGGTGCTTATGCACTGAGTGAATATCACCATGTTAGATTCTAAAATAAGATAGCTGTAGTGTGAGCTAGTACCTAGGTATTTGCCCAAACTAGGGAAAATCTGCCAACCATAAGAGGTTTAGAATTAAAATTTGAAAATGCATACATTTTAGTGCACTTAACTAAGACTTCATCTGACTGAATGTGATTGAATTGCTAGCAATTGGTAATTTTTGAATAACTTCAAAATTGCTCCGATCAAAAAAAGAAACTTTCAGAAGAAAATTTCAGCTCTTGTAGCCATGGCTTTTGTTCTTCCCAAGATCCAAACTGTTTGTCACCTTCTTTCAGATTCTTGCAGTTTTAGAGCTTTTCTCCTCTGATGGCATTTTTGTAGGTGAATTGGCCATTCCCAAGAAAATATTTTGTGGCCCATTTACGGGGTAAGAGGTGAAATTTGCTACTTCACTCAACCATGCCCAATCTGTGCCTTTTAGAAAGAAGTATCCTCTTTAGCCATCTTCTTATTGTACTTCCTTACTAAGCTTCTCAGGAGGGTTAAGTTCATTCTGCCACGGAGCAGGCAGTTATTTAATTTTTCCTAAAGAGGCCATCTTTGGTTCGCCTGTATCCTACTTGTTGTAGACTTTTCTCCTTCCTGCATGTCAATTTGGAGGATGGCAACCACAATGGCATTCATTGTTTGGGCTTTAGAGGTCCTAACTTCAATCTGCTGCTTGGGCTGGAAAATGTGTAGCTGATCTGTTTGATGTATTCAACATTACAAACCATTCCATACAAATGTATAGCTGATCTGTTAGATGTATTTGACAGCATCAACCATTCAATTTTCAATCAGTGTGGACCAGCTCATTCTTTCGGTGTTTCTAATCCTTTATTGCAGATTTCTCCCGGTCGTGTCATCCTACTTTCTCCTACAGGCTTTAAGTGCTGAGTATTGTGGCTTTTTAGAACTCTTGTCTACCTCCTAGCCGCTTTTACAGCTATGTTGATCTTTTGTCTTCCCATCCAGTAGCGTACACTTAAGTTTGATATGTATGGAGACAACACTTTGATCCTGGTCAAGCTCTGAGAGATCTAGGTGCATCTGCCTCTTAGATGTCTCTAACTGGTTGACAGCTACTTTCTTAAACTGAATTCTGAAATGAATGGGGTGATAGTGCTTGAACTGATAGAGGACATCTTGAGATCTATCTCATTTATTCTCTGAAAGTGGTGTTTGGTCCTTCCCAGTAAAGTAGTCACATGATTTTAAGACTGCGTTTTAGCTTTACCTTACAGAGAAACATTAAATCGAACCTTCTTGTTTCTTCCAGGTCAACTTGCTGAGGAATATTTTCCCCTACCTGACATCTGACAAAATGACATCCTGAGTACCAGTCATCATAGGATTTATAGTGGACTAAGGCAAAGGCCTTATGAAAGGGTTTTTATAGGGTCTGCTATCGTGTTAACAGATTATTCAAAATGAGTTGGTGTCAGATCCCATTTGGTGGGCCACAGGTAGACACCACTATTAGGCCACAACCAGGATGTGGGGCATTATTTCCTTCTGGTGTCCTGGGATCAGTCATACCATGGATCTGCAAATTGTGCAAATTACACCCTTTCCACTCTTGACTCTGGGTAATGAGGGGAACATATCAAAGGCTTCTCATGGACTTTAAATGGGGACAGAGACTAACAACTCAAACAGTCAAACAACAGACACAAATATTTCACTGTCCATTCCAGTGTTTGTCTCATTTAAATGAAAGAACTTTAATGTTACAGTAAAATTAAATTCTACACATATTAATGGTGTTTCAGCAGCAGGGTTGGACATTCAAACTCTATAGTGACTATTCCAACTCTGAAGGTGCCTCCAGTTTCTTCAGTGATCTAACAGAAATAAATAGCCATAGGCAATAATTACACACAGGTATGAGGTTACTTAACAATTGTCATGTAGGGTAACTTGTAGGTTACTTTGCTTAATTCTTGAGCAAAAATAGTTCAAGCCAGAATGTGTTTACTTCATAATACCAGGTTTGTTTTTGTGCAATGAAGGCACAGTCTCCCAGTCTTTCAATTTCAGGGTCTGTGTTATCTGTTTCAGTAGCAGCAATGCTCAGTGCATAGCAGGGTGAAACATTTGTTTAGGTTACACCTTCAGCCTCTTCATCTGTGGTGCCGGAATGTGGAGAACAGCCTCAGGCCTCACTTGGGCCGCTAGAAACAAACAGCACAGCAGACCAGGTTTGCTGGTGCTCATCTTCTGCAGTTGCAGCCCCTGGTTGGGGGGTGAGAATGGCCTCCACTACACAAGTGACATTGATCTGGCAGTGGTGTGCCACATTTATAGGCAGCAGCAGCGTGATTCTCTCTGGGCCACTGAGCAGATGGCAGGCTGTTGTTCTGGTTTGTTGTTATTTCACTCTGTTCGCTGGGTGACCCTTCTCAATCAGTCCAGCACCGGTTGCGCTGTCAATGTGAGTCAGTTCTTCTGAATGCTCCTCATGCCAATAAAATGGCTAGGCAACTCCTCCTAAACAGTTTTTTTTCCTGCAGTGCAAATCACTCTCCTTCCTTTGAGCAGGCAGGGAGATGTCTAGACACTAGGCAGATTCATAGCTCTCCAGCACAATATGAAGAATACAGGTATGTCCCACCACCTTTTGTAGATTAGCTACCATAAAGACATCAGCACTAGCCTCACAGAAGCTCTTTGAGTACTCTGAGGAGCATTGCCTTTCTTTGTCAAGAAGAACCGAGAACTTGAACTAAGTGGGATGTTTATGGTCACATTTTTATTATAATTTTCCAGACAGTGGACGATGATGCACTGCATAACGTCCTGGATGCAGTTCGAGATGATTGGGCCTCGGAGACCACAACTTCAGAACACTTCTGGACTGGGGACATTATGCCAGGGAGAAGAGCTGGATGCTGTAGAAGGAACTGCCACTCTGCCTGTTGCTTTGCTGTGCTGGTCTGCTGCTTGCTGCTTCTGCCCTGGTAGTGAAAGGACTGGACTCTGCTTTCTACATTCTGCCTTCCAAGGTTCTCCAAGGGCTTGACCTGAGCATGCCTCCAGTTAAGAAGTCTCAGGGACATCAACGACTTCATCTGCCAGTGCCTGGGCACCTCTGCAGAGAGTCCTGACTTGCCAAATGGTGCCAAATTGAGTCCCTGGGCCCTTGGAAGCGGAACCTGGTGACCTGAAGAAAAATCCACGCACTGAGCCGTTGCGGCAGAAAAATCTGCAGATTCGATGCATTTCCTACTTCAGCACAGATTCATCTTTCCTATGCATCTGGATTTTCCACGCATCACCCCTGGGCATCATTATCTTCATCAACCCTGCACTGTAGTAAGGATTCCATGCATATGCCTTTCCTGCGTGGAAAAGAATTGACACATCGCTAACCTGGCGGTAAAAGGATTGACACATCAACCATCCCACTGGAGAAGAATCGAAATATTGCTTGCTTTTCTGATGCATCACCTCCTTTGCGGCCCGCATCGCCTTAATTTTTGACGCATTCAAGGTATTGTGTGTTATAAGGATACAACCATTGATTTGTCAAGATTAAGACTCTTTTAAACCTTAAAAAGTGATATCTCTACATATTAGATTGTTGTCATTTTGCTCTTGTTTAACTCAGATAAATATAGGGTATTTTTCTAAACTAGTGTTGAGTGCTTTTGTGGTGTCTTCACTGTGTTACTGTGCGTGTGTACAAATACTTTACACATTACGTCTGAGATAAGCCTGATTGCTTGAGCCAAGCTACGAAGGAGGTGCGCAGGGGTTATTTTAGATGTGTGACTCCCTTACCCTGACTAGAGTGAGGATCCCTACTTGGACAGGGTATAAACTGACTGCCAACGACCCAGTTTCTAACAACATGTAATTTTCAGTGCAGACACAGCCATAGTGCGAGGGGATGGCTTTCACACAAGGTAGTGATGATGCTGGCTCGTAAAAGGATTATCCCAAAACGTGGGCACAATGAAGTTTGAAGACTTTGTACCTCGCTAAACTCAGATCTCTTGAAGTAGCAATGAGTGAAAGACAAAAGGGCAGAGCCTCACTAGAAACTTCCTCACCTGTAGCAACAGAATTTCTTAACTTACTTTCTCACCCCACAATCCACCAAATGTCAGGTCTCAGGAAGGATTAATAAGCAATCTCAGGATCAAAAGTCCTCATAGAATTTTTAACAGTAACCCTGTCTCCATCCATCCTCCCGTCTATTTCTAAGTCTTTACCTACCAGCTTCAGGAATGCAGGCAATAAATACACTTCCGCTGTCTGAAGAGTAGTATCCTATTCTCCAGCTAGTGCTATGCTAAACCAGGAGTAATTAAAATGGATCCCACTGATCCCTACATTCAGACTCTTACCATTACCAAAGTCTTGCTACAATTTGCACCATACATTCACACACTAGATACCCACTGAGAATGTCAGCACAAGGGGCTAAGGGCCAGATTTAAAAGAAAAATATGGTTCGCTCCGCTGCACCAAATCTGGCAGCCTCGCACACCATTTTCACAATGCACGGATATGTCATATTTAATAGAACACAATGCACCCCTGTTTTTTCACTCTGCGCTGGCACTGAATTTGCTGCTGTGCGCCAACACAGCACCCTTGCACGATAGTGCACCATAGTGCAAGGATGACTGTGTTGAGGGAGAGATTGTTTTTGTGCAGGAAGGACCACCTTCATGCACAAAAACAACCTTAAATGGTGATTTGCTCTATTTATGTGTGCTGCAGAATGCAGCACACATAGAAAGAGCAGAAAACGAGGAGAAATTAAAGCATTTCTCATCATTGCACCATGCTAATGCCAAGCCTGGGGTGGCGTTCAATTTTGGCGCTGCCTCAGGTTTACGAAAACTCGTAAATCTGGGGCAGCGTCAAAATGCAATGAGTGTTGCTGTGGCATACCCACAGGAACACCCATTGCACGCCCCTTCCACGCAACGAGCTGTGTGTGAAGGTGCAGTATTTACAAGGTGGCGTTATGCCACAAAAAGTGGCTTAATCAATCAATCAATCAATCAGGAATTTGTAAAAGCGCACTACTCACTTGTGAGGGTCTCAAGGCGCTGGGGTGGGGGAAGTGGGGACGTGCCTCCTTGTAAATACGGTGCAGTGAATAGCGCCACTGAAGAGTCACTAAAAGTTACCCTCCAGTGGTAGCTCTAATATATGCCCCTGAGTGTTATACCTAAGTGGAACTTTAACATGTGTGAGGCTTGTAGTCCACTATCCCCTCTGGATTATGAAAAAGGTCTGGTCAAGATTATTAGTCCACAAAAATCGGTATGCTGCCACCACTGCTTTACGTCAACAATGCAGGATGGTTTTACATTGCTAATTTGAAAATGAAAAACAGCATTAATTTATTTTTAACAGTTCTAAGTTAATTACTTTGAAACTGATTTGTTTATGATGGAAATAACAATTAGGTGAGCAGTTACAGTAAACAGCAATGCTTTGTTTTTATTGCTCACACAGATAAGCTAAAAAAAATAGTGACATTCTTCAACACCAGTTAACTTACACATTTCCAACTGACATTAAACAAATGTAATTTGAAGGGTTAGACCTCTTCCCTTAACCCCGAGCCCCTACTCCAAACACTTGACCTTACAGGGAGTGCAGAATTATTAGGCAAATGAGTATTTTGACCACATCATCCTCTTTATGCATGTTGTCTTACTCCAAGCTGTATAGGCTCGAAAGCCTACTACCAATTAAGCATATTAGGTGATGTGCATCTCTGTAATGAGAAGGGGTGTGGTCTAATGACATCAACACCCTATATCAGGTGTGCATAATTATTAGGCAACTTCCTTTCCTTTGGCAAAATGGGTCAAAAGAAGGACTTGACAGGCTCAGAAAAGTCAAAAATAGTGAGATATCTTGCAGAGGGATGCAGCACTCTTAAAATTGCAAAGCTTCTGAAGCGTGATCATCGAACAATCAAGCGTTTCATTCAAAATAGTCAACAGGGTCGCAAGAAGCGTGTGGAAAAACCAAGGCGCAAAATAACTGCCCATGAACTGAGAAAAGTGAAGCGTGCAGCTGCCACGATGCCACTTGCCACCAGTTTGGCCATATTTCAGAGCTGCAACATCACTGGAGTGCCCAAAAGCACAAGGTGTGCAATACTCAGAGACATGGCCAAGGTAAGAAAGGCTGAAAGACGACCACCACTGAACAAGACACACAAGCTGAAACGTCAAGACTGGGCCAAGAAATATCTCAAGACTGATTTTTCTAAGGTTTTATGGACTGATGAAATGAGAGTGAGTCTTGATGGGCCAGATGGATGGGCCCGTGGCTGGATTGGTAAAGGGCAGAGAGCTCCAGTCCGACTCAGACGCCAGCAAGGTGGAGGTGGAGTACTGGTTTGGGCTGGTATCATCAAAGATGAGCTTGTGGGGCCTTTTCGGGTTGAGGATGGAGTCAAGCTCAACTCCCAGTCCTACTGCCAGTTCCTGGAAGACACCTTCTTCAAGCAGTGGTACAGGAAGAAGTCTGCATCCTTCAAGAAAAACATGGTTTTCATGCAGGACAATGCTCCATCACACGCGTCCAAGTACTCCACAGCGTGGCTGGCAAGAAAGGGTATAAAAGAAGGAAATCTAATGACATGGCCTCCTTGTTCACCTGATCTGAACCCCATTGAGAACCTGTGGTCCATCATCAAATGTGAGATTTACAAGGAGGGAAAATAGTACACCTCTCTGAACAGTGTCTGGGAGGCTGTGGTTGCTGCTGCACGCAATGTTGATGGTGAACAGATCAAAACACTGACAGAATCCATGGATGGCAGGCTTTTGAGTGTCCTTGCAAAGAAAGGTGGCTATATTGGTCACTGATTTGTTTTTGTTTTGTTTTTGAATGTCAGAAATGTATATTTGTGAATGTTGAGATGTTATATTGGTTTCACTGGTAATAATAAATAATTGAAATGGGTATATATATTTTTTTGTTAAGTTGCCTAATAATTATGCACAGTGATAGTCACCTGCACACACAGATATCCCCCTAACATAGCTAAAACTAAAAACAAACTAAAAACTACTTCCAAAAATATTCAGCTTTGATATTAATGAGTTTTTTGGGTTCATTGAGAACATGGTTGTTGTTCAATAATAAAATTAATCCTCAAAAATACAACTTGCCTAATAATTCTGCACTCCCTGTATACCCCAAATCATTAACACTTTACCTATATACCTATGCTCTTAACCCTACATACTATACCTTTAATCCATAATATTTACCCCGTTCCCTAGTGTTATTGCCTAAGAGTTTGACCCCTTCACCCTTAACACATAAACCTCTAACCCCATGCTCCAAACATGTAATTGTTAACTCTCTACCCCTTAAACCTATACCTAAAACCTATAACCCTGTATCCTTATCCATTTACACTATAGTCCTAACCCTTAACCATTAATGCATTCCCTTTAAACTGTATTACTTACAGCCTTGAGCCTATACTGTTAAACCCCATACCCTTAATCCTACACATAAACAATCTACAGTGGCGATTTGGCACTTCTATGTGTGCTGCAGAAAACAGCACACATGGAAGAGCAAATCGTCATTTTTGAATGATTGTTTATGTGCAGGAAGGGACACTTGCCTCCACATAAACATTTATTCATGGGCTTTTGCTCTTTCTACATATGCTGCAGAAGGCAGAACACATGGAAAAAACAAAAACGAGTAGGAATAAAAGTATTCATCCTCGTGCCATTCTAACGCCAACCCTGGAGGGGGTAGTTTTTGGCACTGGCACAGATTTACGCCTTCTTGTAAATCTGGGGCAGTGTCAAAAGCAATGGGTGTTGCAGTGGAACACCCACAGCAACTCCCACTGCACGCTCCTATGATGCAGAAAACTGTTTTGGAGGGGCATACAGTTATAAGGTGGCGTTAAGCCACAAAAAGTAGCCTAGCGCTGCTTATGAATGTGGGACACTGCACAGCGCCACCGGAGCGTCACAAAAAGTGACGCTCTGGTGGTGCTAGTGCCTTGTAAATATGGCACCAAATGTTTTGTGACAATGCCCCCAGGAGGACATGACAGCAGTTCCATGTCAGCAAACAGGGTATACTTGGTGCATTTCTCCATGTCGTACAATAGGTTCTGGATCTCAGATTTACCATGGACAGACACATGCTTCAGTGCACATGTAGATTAGCATGGAAGCTGGATCAAAAAAAATATCAGGATACACATTTTACTTGCATTCAGGTCACTAAGGACTGAGGTACATGTCTGTTTACTATGCAGGGAACAATCCAGTCAAAAGAGGCTGCCCCGTGTGCGGATGAGTTTCAAAGACTAGATAAGATAACACATGAATTAGTGAAGTGTACCCTCACCTCTTCAGGGTGTATAGCAGGCGTTTATTGCTATTCCAACTCAAGGGCAGTCATTTTATCAACCTCTGACTGATAAGAAGTTGAGTGGACCCACCAGTATTTGAACCTGTGGCCATGAAGTCAAACACAGGTTTCTGGAGTGGATGCATTTGTTCATTGAATCACCAGGCTCAGCAGACATCAGGCTTCACCTCTGTTGACAACCCTTTAATGTAGTCATTTTCCATGTGTTGTCTATCCCTAGGTACTCTGACTAGTACACAAATCTGTCCATAGGAAAAACCCTGCAATTAGTCTATTTCAAACTTGCTCTCTATGTGATCTCTTGGTCTGCATGCTCTAAAACCTTTGGTAATGCACAAATTGGAAAAGAGGTTTTGCAGGATCTTCGTTTAATTTCATGCACATTTTTTTTTAAAACTATGGCAACACTGCTGTGTTTATCACGTCAGTAAGCTTGATACAATATCTCTGATCTGCATGGTAATCTACATTTCCAAATCAGAAGTACAAAGTACCATTTTGGAGTAATTACAAACTAACAGGGACCATCCAACAAATAACAGATCTTTAAACACATTTTGGGCGATACCCAAAAATACAGAGGCTTTTCTTTCTATATAGACACTTAAATGTCTTTCTTTTATAAACCTCTCAACAATGTCAATCTAGGGCTTTGTTAGACCATGTTCATAAAAGCAATAATGTGGCTTAAGGTCTTCATTATGGGGATCATTCCTAACTGTGACCTTCTTGTAAACCCCTGTTTGCATTGGTGTCACATTAACTAATGGGTCAGAATTTCAGCCTCTTCTGTGATGATCAAAGACAAACGGCAGACCAAGTACATTCTGTTGAGACCGCTCTAGCAAACCTGACCCCTGCCACAAAGGAACACTCAGCCATGAAGATCAGGAGGGCAGGGCATGTTGTAATAACATTAGGTTTGTTAGCCTCCTCAAACACATTGAGGGGGATTTAATGATCTATTTCCTTGAGGACTGGTTGCAGGATGTGGTAGCTCGAGGAGGCTTATCCAAATTTTACACACTGAGTCTGGCTCGCTCACTGGGTGACACCTTAGCCCCTGGACACCTGGTATGCAGCCCAGCCATGTGGTGGCCCAGCTCTTGCATTTTAATGACCAAAATTATATCCTGCAACAGGCACGCACTGCAGGGCCCTAGCAAGTGGAAATACCAGAGTCTCTATTTTCACAGATTACATAGCAGATGTCCAAAACCTTAGAACTTAACTTCCTCCAATAAAGAAGAGATTACAAGAACTTTCTATCCCCTATGTGTTACTATTCCCAACCAAGCTCTCAGTTCAGCAAGATGGCAGATCATTATTTTTAAACACCCCCACAGCGGAATGGGAATAGCTAGAGGCCTATGATGCTTGGAGTTGACTGAATCACCAAGATGACCTTTCTGCACCACAACGATGCAAACGCTCTTGCTCCAGGGGTTGGCGAGCCATAAGACCATCTCAGTGACAGGCCCAAGCGGGCAGGAGCCAGGCTCTAGCTGACGTGGCTCTGATGGGGTGCTCCAGAGAGGGCTAAAAGAGTGCGGCCATCTCTGGTGATTAAACAGCTCTGTTGCTCCTGGCTCCGACATTGAGCAAGATCACGCCACAATCGGTGGACGTTATTGTCTATTAATGAAATTGCTCTCTTTGTTTAGGTGGGATGGTCTGTGCTGTGGGGGATGTGAGTGGTGGGCAACTATTTCCTTTGCGATGTGCTACTACTCCTGCTAGTTTCTCTTCTTTCTTTTTGGCCACAGAACTGGACGAGGGGAGTTTTGAACTGAGTACAGCCTCTATGTGGTGTTCTCCCCCTACCTAAATTGGAGTGATGATCATTCAAGGTTGTTCTAGATTTCACTGAAGAAGCTTTTACAGGCTAGCTGTGTGTAGTTTGGATGGTGTGCTGCGGTGCAACTGTATGGTGGGTTACATTTGGGTTACAATATTGTTGATGTACTCCCATTACAGGGGAAATGTTTATGTTTAATGTTTAGTTCATCCAGTGGTGAGTTACCTGCTTCTACATTTGCAACTGGTACTGATGGGAGAAATGCAGTGAGTAGTGTGGGGTGAAGGGTGTACCACCAATATTCACCCACATCTTCACTGTTGGGCTGATCGCGTGGAGTGTCGGAGGCCTTAATACTCATCTAAGAGTCACAAAGTCCAAATGTATCTTTAGCAACAGAATATCTACATAGCCTTTCTCAAGAGGAGGGACTGGCATTGCAAAAACGCTGGAGGGGGAAAGTCTATGCTAAAAATTACTCTGACTTTGTATGAGGGGTACTGGTATGGATCCTCCCCATGATCCTATTCCTACCACAGACTGAGATTATACATGCTGATGGCTGTTACATATTCTTAGCAGGTAAATTAGACAGCAAGGTGATAGTACTGGGAATCACTTATGCCCCTAATGTGGGACATCTGTTCTTTCTAGCCTCCCTAAACCCACTAACTACCCATATAAATGATTTCCTCTTATTAGCTGGGGGGGTTTTCAACTGTGTAGCAGTCCTCACCTTAAACAGATCCCATCCCCACTAACGACACCCCAAACCGTAAAATGTCCCACTTATTCCATGAATGGATGGATGGTTGGGGACTCAGCAATACTTGGAGGACCCCACACCACAGCGTGACACTTACTCCTATTACTTTGGTCAGTTTACCTAGATACCTTTCTTTGTTCTCCCAATGTCCATGCAAGGGCCAAGGGGATTGAGTACCTGGTCGAAGCCTAGCTGCTATTGCACCTCGACTGGATGAAAACTAGACCCTGCATCCAAAATGGAGGTCAATATTGTGACCTTTGATGACACAGTCTTCAAAGCAACACTGGGGGACACAATTGGAAATTATTTCAGGAGAAATCTAAATATGGCTTCCTCTCTGCTGGTGGAGTGGGAATAATTTTAAATAGTTGTACTTGGTCACTGGGGGGGACCCATGCCCATGTCCACATGATGATTCTGCCCCAAGAACATAGATTAACAAGATTGGAAATCCCTACGGAGGACACCCCAATGCTCTGAGACAGACAGAGAGATGAGAGGAAAAGCTCTTTGAATTAATTGAACAACTTTGGGCATACTAGTATCAAGCCTACATTACTAGGGCTCATTTGGAACATGATGAATCTGGTGGGCTGTTGGCAGGCCAGGCCAACCATGATTGCCAGGGCTTCCAAGTACTCCACATGTGCACTGCAGGGGCGATCTGGTTTAGAGTCAGGCTGAGATATAATACGACTTTCTTGATCTATTACCCCTCTCTTTATAGCTGTTTCTACACAACCTCCACCCAGGCCCTCCATGATGATTTACCTGAAGCAAGCATGAAGACACTGTTTTCAACAGCAGTTGCTTCCCTGGGAGGTGAAAGCATAGTCCAAGAAATGAGGAGGTGGATTAAGACCCTGGCCAGGAAAAAGGTATCAGATTCGGATGTGTTTCCGCTATAAATATTTGTGGCGTATGCTGACTTTGTGGCTCCAGTCTTGACTACGCTGGATAATACGTAATATGACCATGACAGCTGGGAGACTCCCACCCACATAGGGGGAGGCACTACTGGTGCCCCTGCTCAAGAACGGTAAAGATGGGATACAAGCAACATCTTATAGGCTTCTTTCTCTATTAAGTGTGGATTATAAATGTGGATTACACCCCGCTAGTGGACTAGTCTAAAGCACTTGCAATATTTATAGGTATGGAGAAAGCTTTTGATTCATTGTGATGGGACTTTCTATATACTACCGTGGCCAGCACAGGAATGGGGAGTGGTTCCCTTATCTGGTATCTGGACACATCTTTTATAGTCATCACCACAGACTAAGATTAAGACGTCAGCATCCCGTAGGATTGAGCGTGGTACATGACAGGGCTGTCTGCTTTTACCTATACTTTTCTTAATAACTTTAGGACCACTGGCCCTGATGCTCCACACCGGCCAGTTTTATCAAGGTCTAGTGAGAGATGGCTTACCCCACCATGTTTCCCTATAGCAGGGTGACTTGTTATTACACCTCAGAGCGAATGTACAGATGTTGAGGGTGCTTGTCGCACCCTGGAGATTTGGGTCATCATGTAAACTGAGATAATTTGAATGCTTTCCTGATACATGCTCTAGAAGTGTGCATCACATCAACGGAGATAGGAAATGATCTCCATCGGGAACCATGCTCATTTTGTTACCCAGGTGTCTGTATCTACCATATAATAGCCAATGATCTTGAAGGCAATCTGCGACTGGCATTATCATCCCTCCGATTATCCATTAATTTCTGTCTCCCTCTCTCCTTTTATTCATGACGGACAAGGTTGCAGAGTCAAAGATGTTTTTTTTCTTCTCGTCTCTGGTACTACTTCGCAGCATTCCAATTTTGGCTCCCAAAGTCCATCTTTTACAAGATAGACAGCCTTTACACCCTCTCATTTGAGGCACAGGATGTTGAAGACTGGCACTGGCCAAACCAACTCCTCACTGACTGCGGGAGGTTTGGCAGTCCTTTACCTAGAACCTTTTTACGGTAGGTTACTGGAGACATTGCAGATAGGGGTATGCCCATTGGGGTGCACTTTATACCAAATTGCACCTTTTTTGTGGACCATGTCGATTAAACCATAATCTAGACTGAGTAACGACCACTCTGGCCTTGTGTTGAACTCACTACCATTCGTATGGGCTTTCCAACGGACAGAGGCGAAAAACCCACAAAAAAAGGAACTCCCCTGAATAAACTGGTCTGGATTATGGGACTGGGAGAGAAGAGATACGATGGTATGTGGAAACTGGTATGTGCATGGGAAACTGTGAGATTTTGCAGATTTTGTTGAAGAATATAACCCACCAACCATTTCCTGTATATGAGGCAGTGGTGGCAGGCATGTGGCGCGCGTGGGGGAGGACAGCCAAGAACTCTCTGAACATAAAAACCTGGAAACAATCTGGTCCATTACTGGACAATTACATGGGATCACTCTTATTTACAAAGTGCTGTTGGCATGGACCCAGAGTACTCTAACTGTGGCATGTGCAAGTACCAGGGCTAGACACCTAAATCTGTAGGCTATCATAGCAGCTTTAGTTTCAGGGAAGAGGCCTTGTGCAAGTTGCTGGGGAACAGGCCTGTGGCAGAATTAATGAGTCACCATTATGTCCTAGTAACATAAAATTGATGCTTTTGGCGCCTAAATGCATTAATCTTATGTTCCCGGATACACAAGCAGCATGACCCCTTTGTCAAGAGATGGGGGCAGATGTCTATCATATGGTAAGGGGATGTACAACCCTCATCTCTTACTAGGACATAATGGTGACTTTCATGAATTCTGCCACAGGTCTGTTCCCCAGCAACGTGCCTATTGGGCCTCTTCCCTGAAACTAAAGCTACTATGATAGCCTAGAAATTTAGGTGTCTAGCCCTGGTACTTGTACAGTGCCAGATAACATTGTTTTGAAAATCCACTAAAGGACCAACTCTACAAGGGTGGGGTAAAAATTGTCTAAATGGACTGTGTGTGTGAAGGTGCAGTGTTAAGAACCAAGATGACGAAAAGGCGGCAAACCCTTGACTACTCACAAGCAATGGGACATGATTTTCCAGGATTGCCCTTGCATAGATGATACAGGGTTATTGTTCCCAGTGGCAGATGATGATTCCACTGAGGACTATCCTGACACACCCTAGGGAAGGCAGTAGCATGGAATAAGGTGCTCGACCCTGGGCTATTTCCCACACATATAAATTGAACTCCCCACTACCCCATTACCCTGCTCTACCCTCACCATATGCCTTGAGGCTATTATCCCTTCTTTATGGCATTACTCCACAGTTAAGTTGTCCATTTCCCTTTTGACTTGAAGGCGTATATATTTCACCCCATGCACTGCTGCACCTCCACTTCTTGTGTATTAGCTCCTTCCTACATAATACTAGGGATGACAGGCAAACTCCATTCTGCCGGCAGAGTTCACAAAGTTTCTCCACTGAGTGCCCAGTTTGGCAAAACTCCGCTGTCCACAATGTGGTGGAGGTTACTGGCACCCACGACTAATGTTTGGCTAAGATGTTGTAATTGGATGAACGGGAAAGCACTAGCAAATCACTGCTCTTGTCACAGCAAGCCTACCTCCAGCACAAACAAAGAGCGCTGTTGATTAGCCATTCTCTCCACAGACAGGGAATTACATCTGCTACTGCTCATTTCAGAGACACAGAGTTTACTGT
The DNA here is from genome assembly GCF_031143425.1 of Pleurodeles waltl. NCBI lineage: Eukaryota > Metazoa > Chordata > Amphibia > Caudata > Salamandridae > Pleurodeles > Pleurodeles waltl. Next base: position 729,932,716 of record NC_090444.1, read on the forward strand.
GCCCCCTGCCCCAGCACCCCTCCTGGAGGCTATGTGGGTACTGTAGAGGGATCTGTGGTGCCACATCTTGCCGTCCTTCTGCGGAGGGACTGTTAAAAATTGGGTTTCTGGTTGCTTAGGGTATGCACCAATGCCAGGCACAAGCCACCCACTCTAGTCAGGGCAAGGGAGTTACACGTCCAAGATAACCCTTGCTCACCCCTTTGGTAGTTTAGCACGAGCAGTCAGGCCTAACCCGAGGCAATGTGTAAAGCGTTTGCAAAACACACACAACACATACACCACAAAGGAACACAACACCAAGCTATGTAAAACTAAACTGTATTGCACAAAACATAATTAGACAAAACATAACATGTCAGTAATACCCTGCTACCTTAGCAGTTGTTAGAACATTACACAATAGTTACTCAGCAGAAACCGCAATAGTCACATACAACACATAGGTTACTTATTATTCTGCAACATAAGCAGTAGTCATGAATCACATTACTGAACAAATGCACTTGTCATAAACACCTCATAGATGTTCGTAAAAGAAACATTAGAGAACATATGGCAAGTCATGAAGATATATTAGTATACAATTCCCTTGTCATGAAAGTATCAGGACTGCCCATATCATACCATTACCATAAGCGGAACATCAGAAAGCGTCTAGCAAATCATGGAAACCTAGTAGCCTACGATGCCAATAATGTCCATAGTAAGGGACACCCTCAACCACATGACAGTATCGATATATCCGCAGGGCGAATAAAGGCACTGTATGTGTCCTTGCAGTTCGACTGCAGACATCCAGTCCCCAAATCAGGGGGACTAAGGATTCCCTATGAGCCTCCTGGCTCTGGGCTCTCAAAAGCCCCACGCTCCTATCCAGCAAAACTCCTCACCCCGTCTACCTGGCCTGCGGGGCTCCCTGATCCATTGAGGGTGCTCCGGTAGGCATTCTGCTCCTCCTGGAGCACCAGTGGAGTCCTCCAGGGCTCAACAAAGGGGGCCAGTGACACACTTGGCCAGAGGGAGGCATTCTTTGTAAGGGGATCCTCCCGGCGAGAAGGGACGCACCCACTGCGTGGTCTGGTTTGTGGCAGTGAGCCTACCCAGGAAGAAGGGTTCGCTGGTGCCCTCGGGACGCTCCTTATCGTGTGTGCTGCCCCAGGGGTACCGGTAGGAGCACCACTGCTCCAGTCCTCACCGTCTCATGCCCCAGGGGCACCAGTTGACGCACATTTTAGATGCGCTCCAGGAATCTGGGCTGCGGCGGTTATTCTCGGCTTGCAGTGACCACAGCAAAAGAGCTCCCCGGGCGCTGCTGCAGGGGTGAGATCAGGCACTTCTCCAGGCACTTTGGGACCCAAAGAAAAGAGCTACCTAGGTGCCGGTGGCCAGTAAAGAGAAATGCTCCTCAGGCCCCTGGTAAGCAGGGCACAGCGCTCCTTCGCGCCGAAGAGCAAACAGATATAGGGGAGTATGGGCCACAGCACTCAGCCCCTGTGGGGAACACAAGGAGGAAGCTCAGTGTGGTAGAGCCCAGCAACAGGCCAGCACAAAGTGGATGAAGTCACTGGCAGTTCCTCTAAATAACCCAGCAGGCCACAGGGCACCACAGCAGCAGCAGTCCAAGGCGGTTCCTGGTGAGTCCTTCCAACAGCATTCTGTGTCCAGTTCCAAGTATGTTTCCTTGTGCCAATTGTGGGGAAAAATCCCATGTACTTATACTCAGTTTTGCAAAGCATTTCCAATGAAGAGGAGAGGGGTTTTCAACCAGTTACAACTGGTTCTGGGGGTGTCCCTTCTCTCCTCCAGCACAGGCTCCAGACATCAGTTGGGGGTAAACACCCTTTTTGTGTGAGGCCAGGGCACAGCCTTTACGGATGCATGTGTGCCCCGCCTCCCCCTTCTCTCAGCCCAGGAAGACTATTCAAAATGCAGATGCACCTCTGTGGCACCTCCACCCTCCCTGTGTACAGGCTGTCTGAGAAGTATGCACAAAGCCCAACTGTCACTCTGCCCAGATGTGGATTGGAGTCAAGCTGCAAAACACCAGAGTCATAAGCACAGAGAATTGCTCACTTTCTAGAAGTGGCATTTCTGTAATAGTAATAAAAGAATCCACCTGTACCAGTAAGCAGCATTTCTCACTACTATTACAACCATACTAAACATGCTTAGGCTACCCCTCATAAATCAGACAATACCCCTTAGACGTAAGGCAGGGCATTTCAATACAATCCTATGAATAGGCAGCACTCACAGCAGTGAGAAACCAAATAGGCTGTTTTTCACTACCAGGTCAGGCCACGCTACTAGGCACATGTCCTGCCTTCTACATACATAGCACCCTGCCCATAGGGCTAGCTAGGGTCTAACTTAGGGGTGACTTACATGTAGTAAAAGGGGAGTTCTGGGCCTGGCAAGCTGATTTACATGCCAGGTCCTGTGGCAGAAAACTGTGTATGCAGGTCCTGAGCTAGCAGGCCTGAGACAGGTTTGAAAGGCTACTTCAGTGGGTGGCGCAAGAAGTGCTGCAGGCCCACTAGTAGCTTGCCCTCATGTGACACTCAGGTGGGGCAAAGGGCTGATAGACTGCAACCATGATGTACAGGACCAATGTTTGGGAAGTAAAATGACAATGAGCCTCCAATAGCAAGTCAGTGACGTGACATGTCAACTGCCACAACACAGAAAGATTGAATTTACATCATCTCATTGCAGAGGATGATGGCTCTCCTGCTGATCTGCCTGTCTTGGATTTCCCGGCTGACCTGGATGACCAGCTAACAACCATTAGCCAAGAGACCCTCCAAGAAGTCCTGGTATCCCTCCAGATCCCACCTCTATTCATAAGGAGGACAAATGATGTAGCAGCCATCTCAGATGCCCTACCCAACACCCCAATAGTACGACCTGCCTGCACAGCTGAGGAATCCGAGGACCCTGGGACCAGCTTTGAGAGGACATGTGGAAGGAGTCCAGCGGGAGCTGGCCAATGAGGTGCAGGTGGGAATGGAGACTATGGCAGCCAGCCTAGAGGATATGCACATGTGCCTCGTCACGACCAATGAACATACTGCAGCCAAACGAGGCACACACTCCCCACTGCATGGAGTCCAATAGTGTCTGAGGGACATAGCTGCTGCCATAAGGGAGAGGCCACAACATATGCCCTCCCAAACTGGCAGCAGCGTACTTGAGAACAAGATGGATTACATGCACCGGGAACTGGACCCCCTCAGGGCAGGCATGGCTGCCTACCACCGGGATGTTGCTGTTATCCTAAAAAATCAGCAATTCCTCCTTGCTACAGTGATGCCATATGTAGTGCCACAGATGGCAGGTGCCAGGAATTGGGACTTCACATCTCCATCCACTGAAGTGTGTGAGGCCCCCTCTACCTCCCACCACCACCATCAAGGGCAGAGGAGACACCACACACACCTGAGGATGAAGATGTGGAACAGATGATCTTCACTCGTAAGAGTTCCCGGTAGCACCAGCCCATGCCACATGGGCAGTGTTTTCCTTTGTCCTTTGCTTGAAATCATGTCAGTGTTAACACAGTTGGATATGTGCACTCTTCAAAGACACACTGTTGACCTGTCTGCTATGGACTGTCATTGTCTCTCACTTTCAAATTGGCAAATCATGTTCCTCCGCACTTAACGACACTTCACCCAAGCATGTCCCATGACATGTCCCTCAACCCTGGACTTGTGTAGTGTCACAATTTTATGGATTTCACAAATGTGGTCACTGACCTGGACATTGTAAATATTGCACTACGACACTTGTAAATAAACACTTCTTACACAAAAAGCATGTCTTTGTGTATTGTGACACATGTACTACGCTTAGGAATTGTGATGTGTGTTATCATGTCATTAGTCACAGGGTGTCAGTACAAGAGTGCAGGAATATGTGGGCACATATCTACACACAAGGTTCCTACATGATAAATATCAATGCTGGTCTCATCCCCTACAAGCAATTCACTTAGTATGTCAAAAATGAAGAAGACATGTATGCTTCACTCACTACATACAACAGGAATGGTTGTGAAACAGTTCTCGAGCAATATCGTCAGCTGGAAGCACCAGTAGAAAACATTGGCATTGGGGTAACCTCATTAGTGATTGCCACTGCTTACTTTTGCAGGATAGACTTAAAATGTAGGTTGTTGTCAGATGTGCCACAGTCCACAACATTCCTACACAGGACCCCAAAACTGACAGCTGAATTACTACACCTACCTGTCCAATACAAAGTTAATATAGTCACCTTAAGTGGTGGATACACTGGATGTCAGATACATGGACAAGTAGATGTGCTGTTGCTGCCAATGTGACAGCTCAGTTGTCAGTAGGAGATGCAAGATAGGTATTTGGAGGCAGGAAGGAATCCCTAGGCCAACACACAATTTGCACTGTGCACTCATGGGACGACCCTGAGACTCTATCATTTAACATAAAATGTATAGGAGTAAGCAAAAATGTTTATTACGTATTAAACTGAACTAAAAAATAATTAGAACCTACGCTACCCTAACCTAGACTAACCTATTCTAACTATACTTAACCAACAACTAAAGCTAACTACCCTATGCTAAACTTAACTAACACATTTAACACCACACTTTAAACATTGTTCCCCAACCCCCTAAAGTTACAGGACACATGCAGGACAACATATACTAATATTGCACATATACTAATTAAACTAAACAAAGATATATTTTTTTTGTATTTCTTTCATATTTTTATATATATTTTATTAAACACAAAGATACCTCAACACGACTCCTACAACTATACCAAACATGCCTATGCTACCCCTCATAAATCAGACAATACCCCCTACACATATGGCAGGGCATTTCCAATGCAATCCTATGAGAAGGCAGCCCTCGCAGCAGTGAGAAACCAAATAGGCTGTTTGTCACTACCAGGACAGGCCACGCAACCTGGCACATGCCATGCCTTCTACATACATAGCACCCTGCCGATAGGGCTTGCTAGGGCTTACCTTAGGGGTGACTTACATGTAGTAAAAGGGGAATTCTGGGCCAGGCAAGTAAATTTAGATGCCAGGTCCCTGTGGCAGAAAACTGCACACACAGGCCCTGCGCTAGCAGGCCTGAGACAGGTTTGAAAGGCTACATCAGTGGGTGGCACAAGCAGCGCTGCAGGCCCACTAGTAGCATTTAATTTACAGGCCCTGGGTATAGAGATATCACTGTACAAGGGACTTATAGGTAAATTAAATATGCCAATTAGTTATAAGCCAATCATACCAACTTTAGAAGGGAGAGCACATGCACTTTAGCACTGATCAGCAGTGATAAAGTGCTCAGAGTCCTAGAACCAACAGCGAGAGGTCAGAAAATGTAGGAGGAAGGTGGCAAAAAGTCAGGGGACGAACCTGCCACAAGGGCCAGGTCCAACAGGCATCCAGTACCTCATGTGAGGGCCCCTTGCATACATCCTATTTCGACATGATGTAGTTGTGTCTGATGATCTTTTGACTTACAAGTTGGCAACGTGGATGTACAAAATATGTGGTTGTCCATAGATTGTCCTTCAGTTGTCACATACCAGGGATCAGGCTGTTAGTGATGTGTGTGATGGTGGCAGTACAATCTTACACATCACATATGATGTTGCAACAGTACTTGTCTGATTACTGTTTGTAACAGGATCCATGACCTTTGACTATGGGTTGTGTAGTTGTGATTGAAAAGACCAAAGCAGGATTCGTTGTATAAGTGAAGTGTTTATTTACAAAATTGACAAGGTGAATTCAACGGTTTTTAAGAGTAAACGTTGTCAACTATGTGCTGTCTCCGGAGTACCCCAGCAGCTGTGTTGTGCTGTTTCCCCTCCATATCATCAACATCATCCTCCTCCTCCTCCTCCTCAGGCAAGTCATCTACCTGGTCATACATTGGGACATTCATCTGCACACATATGTTGTGCAGGATAGCACGTCAGGATGATTTTGCACACAATATGTGTGGGGCATATAGAAGGCTGCCTTCTGTGAGGTCCAGGCCCCTGAATCGTGTTTTCAGTATGCCAAATGTCCTTTACATGATATTGCCTGTCTTACAGTGTCCCTCATTGTATGCACGTTCAGCTGCTGTGCTTGGGTTTGCAAATGGGGTCATCATCCACAGCTGTATGCCATAACCCTGATCTCCTGCAAGAGACAAAAGGTGTAAGTTGTTGTTTAGGCTTGCAACAGGTTTGTCATGTTGCATGGCAGTTGTTATTTTCATTTGGTTGTGTCTCATACATGGTATGGTGTGAGTTCCTGGCCTTTTGGAATCCTAACCGATGCTCAGTATTGATGTACCATGTGTTGTGTAGTGCACCTTTGTATCAGTGTGCTATCACTAGGGGAAACATAATATATCCTCACAACAAAATGGAGTCAGATGTGGTGAGAATGTGGTAGCCCTACTGAGCTTGGACATCCCAGCCATTTTGACATGTGTAATTACTGATGAAGGCCCATTTTAATGAGTAAGTGAAAATGCACAACACAGCTCCAACATTGGCAGCACTGTGCTGCAACATTTTCACTATGCAGGAATGCACTATGTGTGACATGTTACTAGGCAACCCTTTGTTTGCGCTGGCGCCTAATATGCAGCCGTGCACCAAGACTACCAACCTTGCAACAGGATGCTTGACTAGCTGACCTGTGGAGGTTTCTATGCAGGTAGGGACACCTTCCTATGCATAAACATTTTGGATGGCCAATTGGCTCTTTCTGTGTGTGCAGCAGTATGCAGCATGCATAGGTGGCACATTCATAAGAGGTCAAATCACAGTCTATTTCCTTATTGCAACCTGAAAACGGCACCCCTGGGGTGGTGTTTGATGTTGGCAATGCCTCAGGTTTTAAGTGACACCTACAGCTGTGTCAGCATCATAATGCTAAGTATCTTGTGGAGACAGAACTGCAGCTACACACATTGCAAGCCCCTTCCACACTAAGTGCTGCGTGGGAGGGTGGTCGATTTCCAATGTGGCTTCAAAAGAGTGGTCATCTGCCAACTTGTACATACAGTGCAGGCCATGACAATGGCACTGGGGGCTCATACATAGGCCCCTTAGTGATCATGAGTGGAAGCTGATGTTTGTGCCAGCCATCAGATATCCAAGGATGTGTATCCCATTGTTTCAGGACGGTCAACATCACTACCAGTGTCTCTCCTATCTTCCAAAACATGAATCAGCATTTATACTGTCCACACATGCACAGTGGGGCTGAGCTACTTAGCAAATGTGTCCCTTAGCACAGTGCACTCAATTTCAGTGATGTCCTAATTACTCCTACAGGGTCCCGCTATGGTAACCATGATCTGCACTGTCTAACAGTGACTCTGCCCCATGGTGGTGGGCCATTTATTTTTTACAGTACAGACATGATGGTGTTGTGATCAGTAAGTGGTGCTTGTGAGGTGCCACTTCTCACAAATCTGGCACATGGTATGTGATGGCCATTGATATTGTATTCCTATGTGTGTGACCAAATGCATCAGGCAGTTGTATATGCACACTACAGGTAAGTCAGATATGTGTTGATAAGATGTTATTAGTATTGGCACCAGTTGTCTGGCATGTGATGTTTGTTCTGGCAGAGGCTTGCACGACATGATTTGAGTGATCTGTGCCTATGTGTGACTTACTTTACATGAGCATGGTGTATGCCATTGATATTGCTGTGCTATTCTTTGTTTGGTGTGCTGTGTATGTGAAGTGTACATAGTGGGCAACTTGTGGGCACTTGTATTGGTTTGGGTACATCTTCTGTTTGCAAAGGGTACATATCTGCACCTGTCCTTCAAGTGGTGTGCCTGTCAAGTTGTGGGTGTGTTACGTACATGTGGGTTTATGTGTTTGTGGTGTGCACTGATTATGCTGTATTGCATCATGGTGCATATGTGTTGTTACTTGCACATGAATGTTACCATGGTGATGTGTTTTTGGAGTGGTGTATGTCTTGTGTGTCCTACAGGGTTGGTGTGTTGTGCGTAAATTGCTAGGTTTGTTGACCCGGTGGGCCACTATGGCCTGCACATTTATGGAATGCGTTTGTTTGCGATTCCGGTATAGATGCTCTGTTGTTGCAGGTAGAACAGGTCGGACATGGGTGCAGTCAGTTGTACCGAGCACATGCAGGAAGCCATCAAATTGATAGAACCCCTGCTTTATCTCCTGCTGCTTTTGCTGGGTGTTGGGAAAGGTGATGTGGCAAGGTGTCAGAGAGATGATTGTGTCTAACACCTTTGGCAGGAACACCGAGATTGACGGCTGTGACACACCAGCAACCAGGGCACCCATTGTTTAAAATGAGCCACTTGCCAACATGTGTAGGACAGCTAGCAGCTTTGTCACAGGTGATATATTGTGTGGGATCTGCAGCCTGGCTGTGATCTGTGGCTCAATGTGGTGCAGCAGGTGTAGTATGACTTGCCGGTTGACTCTGTATGTCCTTATTATGTCTTGTTCCCTGAGGCCAAGTAGGAATGTCCTGTTTCTGAATATCCTCTCCTGCCTTCTGCATTGCCTTTGTGGGCCTCGTTGTAGTGGTGGTGGTTGCTGTTGTTGTTGTTGTCCTCTGCGGCGTCTCGAAAGCTGGAGCAGTAGCACTTCCATCCTGTCCTGTGGGTTAGTGATGTTCCTTCTGTGAGTTTTCCTTAAAATAGTGGTGTGTGGGCCTCATTTTAACACCTGCCCTGACCTAGGCATTAGAATTTGATGCAAATCGGAGTTAACATAATTTCTTTGGTCTGCCTCCCAACCGTGTGCCATTTGTGCCCGGGTTGATAAATATTGCGCTAGGGGCTTAGAGTAATTTTTTGGACGGGAACGCCTACCTTGCATCTCATAGACACAAGGAGGTTTCACGAACCCAAACAATGACGTTAACTCCAACGGATCTAACATCAAAATATAAATATAGAGTTAAATTTGCGCAGAAGTAGCGTAAAAATATTACGCTAATTCAGCGCAAAGCAAGTATAAATCTGGGCCTTGATCTTTCATATGGTCTGGCACTGGTACAGTTCTGACACGCAGAGATAAAAATTAGCAAGGGCACTGTAGTGCCCACTTCCTCCCATAACCAACCCACCTCTGCGCAGTTTGGTGGAAAAAAGAGATAAGGAGCATTCTGCAAATGAGTTTGCTGTAACATACCTTGCAGTATGGTCAGTTTGTTTTAACATACTGTAATAATTTGGCTCTTGAATGACAACCTTAGAAAAAGCCTTGTTCTTTCCTATAAATCTAGAGACATATTTTTAGATTTTGGCCATGAATTCTGAATAAAATCCCAGCGTCCATTCACTGTTAAACTGTGTGTCTCTGAGCAAACAGATTTACATCAATGTACCTCGTTGTCCTTAACTGCAAAATTCAGTAGCAATGACTAAACCATTACTAAACCAGAGCCAGTCATGCACAAAAGAAATATTTATGCATACATAGTTGAAAGGAGGTGATCATTTTACAAGTCATTCATTGTGTGATTTACTTTATGGGCATTTCAAATACATGGCCAAGTAAATCTACAAGGAGAGTTCCATCAGATGGCCACAGATTTTGGGCTCTGGGCAGATTTGCCCCATGTCGTATTTTGGCCAATACCGCAGTAATAACGAAACCACAACTCCCAGAATACAACTGGTGGTTGGCTAAAAACCAGGAATCGCTGAATGACACTGAGGACACAGAGATACTTGGGAGATGTGCTGTCAGCGCTTAAAGGGTCAATAGCCAATGAGGGCACGTTGTGCGGAATAACAATACACATATTTAGGGGCCACAGCAAGTATACAAAGTAAGGAGAGGAACCCATTTCTCATATCTCCAGACTTGCACAAGTACTATCTCTTTGTCCAGAGCTCGCTCCCTTGACACCTTACTCCCTTGGGGATACTGCCCTTTAAGACAAAGTAGGGGAGGGGGAACCTCTGCAGAATCTCACTGACTTTTTATGTAACTCTGTGGAATTCCATGGAGTATACCTCTGCGAGTTCCGGCCACCGCTAAATAATACAACAGACCTTAAATGGATGGTCAAAGTTAGGGTGTTATGAGGTAAAGGGCTGAACTGAAGTGGTTGATAATCCACATGAGATGAATCTTTGAGTGTCCTGTGAGGCAAGGGAGATAGTAACAAATTTACAATCTATATTTTGTGAAGCCAATTGGCCACACAAGGAGGACCAGGAATCAAACTGAATTTTAGTAAAAGTATTACAAATCAGTAGTCACTCCAATATATATGCATATCACAAACAGATTACAGAGGTACAGAATCAGAACCAGTAAGTTGAAGTCCTGGAATAAATTCAATGTTTTTAGCATGAGGCACATAGAAATTACAGTCACAGCAATACAGAAGCTAAGAAGTAGAAATTGTTATCCCTCAAATAAATTTGGCTTTCTCCTTCTCAGCAGGAACAGAATTAAGGATATCTAGTTAGTTCTAAGCTAAATAGGATAGGATCTCAACGGTTCAAGGGTAGAGCAAGGTAGGTATTAGGATCACAAAACTCCAGTAGAAGTCTTTGAAAATAAGGTATTCCGTGTTAGCATGAAGCAATGCACAGTAAGGGCAAATGGCCTGAGAGGTCTGTACCTCCCCGTGTATACAGGAATCTGCTGCACATCTAACAAAGTGAGCATTAACGTAAAGTAGAAAGTTCCAGGAGCATCCGTCTCTTCTGAACACGTCATAAGAACCCCAATTATTTCTCCTTCACACAGAGCGCACTCACAAAATAGAGTGATTCTCCCATCCCATGGAACACTAAGAACCAGGGTAGCCTTGAGTTTCTTCTCTTCAGATAGAAAATGAAGAGGAGGCTTCTGCTCATTAAATCATCCAGTCTGTGTCAAGATATCTCCTTTCTCAGGCCTTTGTATCTCTAATACACAATACTCCTTTCACTAGCTAAGAAATCAAGAATGTGCATCTGCAAGGAAAACATGCAAAGTACAGAAAATACATTTCACACCTTAAAATGAAGGCCTACTCATGCTAACTTAGAAAATCACTGTTAATTTGCATTTTTAAAAGCTTGATTATAGTTACAAGCATAATATCAGAATAAAAGCATAAACAATGAATTCATGACTAGATATGCAAAGTGATTTTCAATAAATGCAGCATTCCAAAATATCATTGTAATTGTGAATGAGAAATACAATTTTTATGTTAAAGATAAACAATAAAACTCACACATATAAATGAAAACTCTAGGTTTGGTGCTTTACTTTGCATTATTAAGGTTAAGGTACACAGAATACTTGATATAGAGTACATTGTCCTGTTATTTCTGTAACGTGTAGGGGTGCAGCCACAATTATGCTACTCCAACTGCTATTACTACTGTGTGAGCCTTGAGTACTGTTTTGTAACTCTGTTTACTCAGCTCTATATGACCATGGTGTTAATAAAAAAATGTCTTAAAAAAGGGCCATGTAAGTACTGGAACATGTGTATTTTGGCATGTAGATCATGTAAATCGGTATATTGTTCCCCACTGCAATGAGAAGACTAATAATAGGTGGTATTTACCACACCAATTTGAAACCCCAGGAGATCAGGATTTAACAGTGCAATAAAAACCACAGCCCAGATTCTGGTAGGTGTCATTCAGCACAATGCAGCATCCAAAAAAGCTGCACTGCGCGACAAAGAGAGAGCGGGAGAGCGCCATATTGACATATAAATGGCACACTCCTTCACTCTCCCGAGTGCCGGCGCTGATTTCAACTGGCGTGCGCCACGCACACACCTTAGCGCCACAGTGCAGCACACATCCAAAGTCAGAAATGCAAGGAGAAATAAAAACATTTATCTGTTTTGTGCCTGCAATTAAAAAGGAGTTAATTTTTGGAGCTTAACCCTTTTTTCTGATCTTTTCTGATCTTTCAGAATGGGGTTTATCATCACACAAGCCAACGCAAATACCTTTTTGTGTTGGTTTGTGAATGCCAAAAAAAGTTTAGCATCGGTCTAGTGTTAAAAAAGCAATGCTAAACTGATGCCAAACCTTTGAGAATCTGGGCCTACCTGTTGTTTCGAAGCACTTACAATGGAGGTCTAGGTCCCTGTGAGTAGAAAGGACACTCCTTAGCCTTCACTGAAACCTTGTGACTAATCCGACAAGCTGCCAATACTACACAGAAACATGGACAAATACACTGGCCATAGGCTCAACTGCCCCCATGGCAGAATTGGACGCCCCCCCCCACAACTTATGAAATGTCCCATTTTATCCCCTCCGACTTTTCTGTCATTCAAATCTCACCCATGTGTACAGATTCAGCAGCGCAGAGACTGCTGACAAAGCTGCTAAAAAATATATTGTATTTAGGTATTAATAGTCACTGGGCAAAAAGTATTTGTTTTATAATAGGAAATGAAAGAAAACTAAGGTTGAAAAAAATAATAGCACTCTTTAGAGTTCAACTACCTAGTTACACGTCCTAACCTAGTGAAAAAATAGAGGGAAAAAGGGTATGCGTGATAAAATTTGCTGCTGAAAAATTGAAGGTTTTTTGAAGCTGTAGGCAAAACATGCCGTTCTGGAATGGCCACACGCTTTACAGAATCCCAGCTCCCTGGTAGTGGCGGACACCTCTGTGACCACCCCAGCTGCAGGTACAGCACAAAATGTTTTTTCCTCATTTATTTTCCAGCGCAAAACTTGTTTTGTACTGAAAAGTACCCTAAAAATAATGCAAAGCAGTGCAAACTACTGCTTTGAGTTACTTAGCTCCTAGGGGCGTTACAGGGCTGGTACATGAGTGTTCCCATGCACCACGCATGCCTTTTGACACAAAACCGTATCTACAAACAATCATAGACAGGGTTTTGTACCAAAAGGTAATGCCATTTGAAAGTAAGCGCTAAAACGGGAAATGTTTTATTTCTCCTATCTTTTCTGACTTTGCATGCATTCTTCACTGTGCAGCACTCATACAAAGTAGGAAAAGTTGTAAAGTGTGTCTAAGCATAGTATTTTGTACTGGAATGGTACCCTTCCAGCACAAAACCTACGTTGAACACACCCTTGCACTATGGGGCACGGCAAATGAAATCAGATCCGGTACTAGGGAGAGCGGACGACAGTGAATATTTGTAGATATGGCGCTCTCCAGTTCCCTTCCTGGCACACAATGCAGCACAGCCTTTTTGCGTTCTGTGCATTGTCTGTAAATCTGGGCCTAAGGGGCATATTTACAAGGAACTGGTGCATCGACTGTGATGCTCCAGTTTCCTTGCGTCGCCGTACGCCTTCCTAACTACATCATGGTAGCACTGTATTTACAATGCAGCACACAATGGCACATGTTAGGACAATAGCATCAGAATTTTTTAACTATAGTGGCACTTTGCTGGACTAGCACCAAAAATGTTGGCGCTAGTCCAGCAAAGCACAGGAAAGACCATAGGCTAATGCACTAGCATCACTTTAACGCCTGCCCTGAGCAGGCGTTAAAATATTATGCTAGAATGGCGCAGTGAAATCTTGTAAATTTCACCGTACCATTTTTTTGGGATTGCCTGCGGGGGAACACCCCCCTTGCATACATTATACCTGTCACAGGTATAATGTGGCACAAGGGTTACAAAGTGGTCAATGCTTGCAATGCACCACTTTGAAAATATGGTGCAGGGTGAGAGACTGGTGAGCGCCGCCTTAGTGTAAAAAACAATAACGCTAAAGTGGCGCTAGGGGCTTGTAAACATATCCCTAAAGGGCATATTTACAAGAAAGGTGGGGGGCACGGCGCTGCGCCAGAATTGGCAGTGCTATGCTGCTTCACTTCAGAAATGCAAAGATGTGCTGTATTTACAAACGTACAGCGCACCCATGTGCTTCCCCTAGCGCTGGCACTAAATTTAGCTGCCTAGCACCAACGCAGGCACTCTTGCACCATAGTGCAAAGGGAATTATTGTTTATGTGTAGGAAGCTTCCTGCAAATAAACATTCAATAGTGGTGATTTGTTACTTCTATGTGTGCTGCAATATGCCCATAAGTGTGTTAGCCAGATAAGTAAGTCCTAATATAGTAGGGCATTCGAAAACCCAAGTCAAACTTTTATTTTTAATGTAATGAATTCTAAAGATTCTGTGTTGGATTTCGTGCTTTAGCGGTTTTTGAGGATTCTAGTATTAAAACTACACAAGCCAGGACCAGAAGTTTGTTTCAAACCCAACTTCACCACCTCATCAAATTATGTGATTCTAGGCAAATCACTGTATGTTCCTGCTTTCCATTTTGTTAGTCTGAAAGTACTGGGGGCTTTTACAAGCAGCTCAATGTGCAGGGTGCACTATATAAGAAAATGTATTAATTGCTATTGCCGAAATACAACCCAAACAAAATTCGGTGTCTCAGAGGTGCCCGAAGCCATTTGGTCGGAAACACTGCATGGGAAACGGCTGTCACATTTATCTGCACTGAATGCATATTTTCCCTATAGTTAAACTTTAAAGGAACACCTGCTTGGTGCAACTGCCCTTTCTGTCCGCATGGCCTTTGTAAACAGCAGAAACAATTTGCCCAATATAAATGAGGTACCACAGTGCTGTGCTAGCTGTACCTCAGCACAGTTCATGCCCGGTCTTGCCCTCACTCCAGCCCATCTTCCTAATTCCCTATTTTGTTGGCCCTTCTCCCCAGCTCTCTCCCCAGCTTCTCCACAATGTTTCCTTTCCTCACCTTGAAGAATCAATGCAGGTGTTGTGGGTTCTTGAGAGCAAATATGTCCCAACCCTGTGCCATGGGTCATGTAACGTCAGTGACGCAAAGGCATGATGCAAAATCATTGTGGCACCGGGGAAAACTATGGGCAGGGGGGCTCCGAGTCTCCCATATCTCACAGACATTCATAGGCCCCGAGAATAATGGTGGGCCCTGAAAGGTTGGAGTCCCACTGAAAGACTAAGGGCCCGACAGCGCTGCAAGGGCTTTAGCAGTCTGTGTTACCCTCCTGTAATGACGCTAAGATTCATGATAAACATCTAGCCCAGTCTGGATCCGGGAAAAGGTTCTGCAAGCATGCACTTTTAGCAGTGGTACGTTTGTGAATCTCTGCAGAAGCCCAGACCTTGTTGGACAGCACTGTGTTGCATCACGTTAGCAGTCTCTTTTTCTTCCTCTAAATGACAGTTGCAACCGATTGAAATACCATAATGTAAAGTGGTTCCAGATATCTCAAAGCGTTAATACTGCCAATGCGACCATGTGAGATGGTGTTGCTTACACTGCCCATCAAATGCACACTTACAGCTCATCAGGTATTGGCAGTTGCTGATGATTGTTTTGTGATGTGTTTTTCCATAAATCATTCATGGATGGAGGTTGCCTAAGGAAGCTCTTAGCTTTCCGTAGAGCTACCACCGTTTTATATCTAATATGTTAAGTGATATGTTCTACGTAGCAAGGACAAACTTCTAGATGCAAGTACAAATGAAGAGTTACTTTCATTCCAGTAGGCAGATCCCCCAAAAATTTGGCAGGTTTACATTTACTTGGTGGGATGGTAGGTAATGCAGTGGTTGATGTGTACAATTTTACCACTGTATTAAGAAAGCAGATTTGTGGAGGTGGTAATATGTGACAAGAATATTTGTGCATATTTAAGGAGACAGACATCAATTGAGGTAATGAAATAAAAACCACAACACAACAACAACATATCACAATAACCAACAACAATAGGGGTACTACAACACACAATAACACAACAGCAATGACACAAAAATGCAGAAGTAAATATACAACACAATACATTGTGGCAACAAAACAACAGAACATCAGCACAAAACACATCTTAGCAATACATTAAAACATCTGTGCAACTCGCCACACCAACTCAGAACACCAGCAAAATAAAACAACACAGTAATACACCAACACAAAACAACATAACTGCACATATTTACTATTGTGTTGGTGTTAGCTTTTGTTGTATTTTCGTTATCTGGTTTTGTAGTGTGTTACAATAGAGTTGCTTTGTGGTTTTGGTTTTGTCCTGTTGCTTTGTGGCACATTCATGTGATGCTGTAAATGTCTGCATGTGTATTATTATGGCGTATTTGTTATTTCAATATGTTCTGTTGAGTGATTACTCTGTTCTTGAAGTTGTTATGTTGTGCTGTGCTATTCTGGTATTTTTGTGCTCCTTTTGTTGAATTTTATGTTTATTCTATGTTTAGGTTGTGTTGCTATGCTGTAATGGGGCGTTGTTGTTTTATATTACTGAGTTACATTGTGTAGTGTTGGTGATGTGCTGTATTGTTATGGGTAGAGTGTTTGCATTTTTCATTATTTTATTGTGCTGTTGTATGGAATTGTGGTTGTTACTCTGAGTTGTGGATTTGAATGTTTTGCTCTTTCGGTTTTACCTTGTGCATTTCTGTTGTTTTGTTATTTTTCTTTCTATGTTCTTGTTGGGTATTGTGCTCTATTGTTACTTAGAAACATTAAAAGGAGTGTCCTGTGTTTCCAGACAAAACAAATGCAGCACACCCTTTAAAGTTTGAGTGACAAACAATAATGTATCACTGTCTGAGGTGGAGCCATACCTCTGCTCCAGCTCCTCAATATATAAGGGACAAGTCAGCCAAAAACTGTGACAGAGAATGTGCCTTAAATAAGCACTTTCTAGGGACACTTTCTGATCTAGCCCCAGAATCTGTCTCCTTGTAAAATGTCAGGGTAAGTTACCTTTCTTAAGGACGGTTGTTGGAAATGGGCCTTTCTGCAGGGTTATCCCCAAACTTTTTGCCTTTCTCCCCCTATTTTTCTGACCCTCATTTTGTTGGCTTTAGGACTCTGAGCACTTTACCATTGCTAATCAGTGCTAAAGTGCTTGTGATCTCTCCCCTCAAACCTGGTATAATTGGTTTACACCGGCTAAGCTTATTTAATTTACCTGTAAGTCCCTTGTAAAGTGGTATACCATACACCCAGGGGCTGTAAATTAAATGCTACTAGTGGGTCTGCAGTGCAGATTGCGCCACCCATAGAAGTAGCCTTTCAAGCTTGTCTCAGACCTGCCACTGGATCTGCTGCATGTGCAGTTTATTGCCACATTGACTTGGCAAGTCAAACTACTTGCCAAGACCTGAACTCCATTTTTAGTACACCTAAGTCATCCCTGAGATAGGCCTTAGATAGCCCAATGGGTAGGGTGCTGTATTTGTAAATGGTAGGACATATATTTTTATCTGTTACATGTCCTAGTAGTGACAGCCTATTTCATTTTTCACTGCTGTGAGTGCTGTCCTCTCACAGGTTTGAATTGAGAATTCCCTTATATATGTCTAAGTGGTAATTTCTGATCAGTGAGAAGTAGCGTGGGCATGTTTGGTTTTTTGGAATGGTAGTAAGAAATCCTGCTTACTAGTTTAGGTGGAGTTTACAATATTATATTAGAAATGGCACTTTTAGAAACTGGGCATTTCTCTGTGCTTATAACTCTGGTTCTTTGCAGCCTGACTTCAATCCACATCAAGGGCAGAGTGACAGCTCCACTTCTGTGCATACTCCCCAGACAGCCATGCATCAGGGAGGGTTAGGTGTGACAGGGTTACATCTGCATTCATCTACATACTGATGGTCTTCCTGGGCTGGGAGAGAGGGAGGGTAATTTACACCTTGGGGGCATCCAGAGCTAGAGTGGCCCCAGGGGAGAAGGCAAAATTGCTGCACTCTTGTAAGGGGGCACACTGGGTAATCCCCTACCAGGCTTGGGCTCGAGATTGCGCATCGTTCTGAACTTTGGGCTTTATGTGCTGCAGGAACAGCAACTGTGCGTGGTCGCCCTCTAATCCAGTGATCCATTGCTGTAGAGGATAAACCTGCACAGTGTGTATATGTGTTCCCTAGTGACCTGAGAAATATAGCTTGCAAAGTATATATGTGTGTGTTCTCTTTATCCAACTTACTGAATTTCAGGCTGTTATAGATATCGTCTTGACACCGGCATGAAGAGGTACTCCATGCCGTAGAATTTATGATGGTATGTGCTCTAGATTGCTGAAGATTCATTACTGATATGCTTAAAGCAAGTTAGATGGTATTGGTGAATTATGACAACCATTGGTAATTTATGTAAATTCTCATTACCTGATGTGCGCACTAATGTGAGGACATCTGAGTGTTACTGTTGCAGATTCATGCCCTTGATTAAGGGATGTGTAATATGTTGTCTTGGAATTCCAAATTACCAAATCAGAGTGTAACCATTTGTGATCTATGATGTTTTTGGTCTAATAACATATTTACAATAAGACATATACTTTTATATAATCCTATGTGGAACATCTTCTGTGGTGTATTTTATTGTGTCACTAGTGAGAGTGTGTTGCGCAAATGCTTTACACATGACCTCTGGTGATAAGGCTGACTACTCTGTGCCACGATACCAGGGGGTGAGAACAGGTTATCTTTGGTGTGTAACTGACTCGCCTTGACTAGAGTGGTGGGCACTGTCTGGCTTAGGTGCATGCCCTAACCAACCAGAAACCCCATTTCTTACAATGAGATTTCATCTTTTAAGGTTTGGAGTATAATTGTTGTTGGACCAGGCTTTCTCTGCAGGGTGACCTTCAAGCTTTTGCCTTCTTTACCTCTAGTGTTCTCTGAATGCGTCTTTATTGGTTTTAAGGTATCTGTACACTTTTCCACTCTAAGCCAGTGCTAATGTGCTTGTGCAGTCTCCCTGAAATATGGTAAATTTGTCTTACACCCAAATGGCACATTTAATTTACTTATAAGACCCCAGTAAAGTGGTACTACATTTATTCAGGGCCTGTAAATCAAACGCTACTAGTGGGCTTTCAGCATTTATTATGCCAGCCACTTAACTAGCCCTTTAAAACATGTTGTAGGTCTGCCAATGAAGTCTGTGTGTGCAGTTTTAAACTGACATTTTGACCTGGCAATATAAACTTTTGCTAGGCCTTAGCCTTCCTTTATAATACATAAGTCAACCGTATGGTAGGAACTAAACAACTCGGAGGGCAGGGTGCAACACATTTATTAAGTTGGATATGTACTTTCAAGCTTTAAATGTTCTGGTAGTGAAAAACTCATAAATTCGTTTTTCACTACGATGAGGCCTACCTCTCTCATATTTGGTTACCTCGTTACATTTAATGCGTGATAGCTTTTGTTTAGGAGCAAGTAGAATGTCTTGTTTCATCTCTAAAGAATAGTAATTTAAAATACCTTTAATGGTAAAGTTAGATCACAATTCTGAAAATTCCACTTCTAAAAGTTGTAATTTCCTTGTCCTAACCATTTGGTCCCTGTAGCCTATTTCTTGTGTCACGTGACTAGGTGTAGTTGACAGTTAGCCTTTGTGTATTTCTCCAAGACAGCCACACAATAGAGTGCCTGGGTTTTTGGCAGGATGAGCCATCCATGGCAGGATGAGGAGGGCGGAGCTGTGCTAAGCCCTACTTGCACTTCAAAGACACTGTCTCAGCGCACAAACAAAGAACTTCACACTAGCCTACTGTGACTGCAGACAGACGGGGATCAGGACAGGAAGGCAAGCAATTCTAATCACTTCTTTGGAGAAAAACTCTAGAAGCTCTTCCATTTCAGAGCTAGCACAGGTATAAAAATAGGACCTTCTGACTGACTCCCCAGTATACTCCTGAACCTATGCATACCTCAGAAGGACTGTCCTCTTGCAAAAGGGCTGCCCTGCTGCTTCAGGTCTGTCTTGCTGTGTAAAAAGGAAAACTTGACTTGCATCCTTCATCCCAGGCTACCTGAGGGGCTCAAAGAGCTAGTTGGTTTGCCACCTTTTCTGAGTTACAGGGACCACACAAGCTACAGAGGCCTTTCTGCAACTGCCAAAGTCCTGCTGGCCTCTGCTGGAGTAAGTTCCTGATCCCCGAACTGGGACCGCCCCCCCCACCCTCCCCAGTTCAGGACCCTTGGTGTGGCAACACTTGAGCTCCTCTTAGACAAAAAGGTGAAATCTTGAAGTTTTGTGTTTATGGTGCCCATGAATAGTCCTGTTTGCGCCAAGATCTTGTTGCCCACACTGACTGCAAACATGAAGAATCAATTAACTTGACTCTTCAACCTAAAGCAACACCCAGTGCCAGCAAGATCTGTACTTCCTGCTACAGCATGGACTGACTGCTGTGATCCCCACTGCAAATCTCTGCCACCTACCATCCACAACATTCAAAAGGATCTTTGCACTACAGAGGTGAGCATCTGTGATGTCTAGCTTGCTCTTCGCACTATAGCAACAACCATTTGCAGCGCTCTTACTGCTCATCGCAGCTTCCTCCACTGGGACAGAAGTCTTTGCGCTGCACTATAGAATATAACTTTTTCAGCAGAACTAACCTGATCCCTGTGTTCAGCTGGCATTCCATCGCAGTCGACCTGAACTTGTGACTGTCACCGGTCTTGCACAACCAGATAACCATGAGTTGCGCTGTGTGCTCTTAGGTCCTATTCCTACATTAAATCTTTGAAATTAGATATCTCTAGTTCTATAGATTGGATTTTTGTTGTTTTAGTGTTAAATAGTGTATTAAAATTTTTCTAATATGGTGTGGGATTTTAATTGTGTTGTGCTTCACTTTATTACTGTTTGAGTGCTGCATAATACTGAAGACACTGAAGCATAAACACTTTACAGATTGCCTCTAAGTTAAGTCTGACTGCTTCTCTGCCAAGCTAACAGGGGTTAAGTGCAGCTTAAATTAGTGACTTATCTGGTTCATCCTGATAAGGATTGTGGTTGTTGTCTGAGAAGGACTCACACCCCCTAACCAACAACCCAATGTCTCACAATTGTCATCAATAATGGTCAGCCGTTTAGTATTTAATCCAGTGCTACCACGCATAAACCTTCATTTTTGTGCCGCAATGCTAACACAATGTGAAAGTGATGTTGTTCACTAGTGGTGTACAGAATTAAAAACTTGTGTCAAGTTCAAAACTCTTGCACTTTGAACAGTTGCAGAGCTTTTGAACTAAGCATGATTACAACTGTCCCTGTTGGTGAAGTGTCCTGCAAACAACATTTTGCTGGAAAAATGCCAGCCTGTGTATGACTGGCAAGCCTTTGTTCACCCCTAAACCACATCTGATAAGTTCATCTAGCCCTACTGGGTTTGGCGCAAGCCTGACTAAAGAGAAAAGGGTGGGGGCAAGCCTAAGTGTGGGCTGCATCTACCAGTGACAAGATAGGCATCATTTAAAGCTCAGGAAGGGGCTGGGTACAGTCCACCCAGTCCTTCCTGTCAAGGAATGAGACCCCTCCCCATTCTTAGGGCCCTTTGCCCACTGTCCTTAAGTAATACATTTCGCACCACAGGGTGACAACAGACAGTGGTACAACGGCCCCTTTTTGACTTAGCCAGGAAAATTAACATTTTTATCAAAGTGTAAATATTGAAATAGTAATATCAAATCCAACTTGACCATTCAGTCAGTTTTTAATTTACTATTGAAATGAGTCCTTGAACCATGTTACTAGCTGCTCCCAAACTAAAACTAATCACTACAAGTTGTTATGGTGTTATCCACTGTTTTGTTGTGGAAGAAGCAGCCTTGCCACAGTGAAAAACTACTTTGGAGATTTTTCATAGCCCAGATAGTAAAAACATTAAACATATATGTCCCACTTTTAAAATATTATGCAGCCTGTCCTCTAGACATTAGGGCCTACCTTAATGGTATTAAAAAGGAAGGTTTAATCCTGACAAAAGATTTTTTTGCCAGGTCAAAATAGCAATTTAAGACCGCCCATCAGGGTTGCAGGGACAGGTGTGGAGGCATGCCTTATGGCGCTACTTTAGTGGGTGGCACAATGCATGCTGCAGCTCACTAGTAGCATTTAATTTACAGGCCCTGGATACATCTAGGATCATACATTAGGCAGTGATTAATTTGTAAATAAAAACGTGCCGGTGCTCAAAGCCCTCCTCTTAAACACGCGGCTCCTGCAATCAATTGTGGGAACACGGAATATTGAGGCAGCGTAATCCTGAAGCCATCTGGGGCCTCTTTAATACATTTACAGCCACTCCCTGCCCCTCCCGCTCACTCTTGCAGCTGTCTTCTTTCTCCCATTGTGGCGATTTTTTGTTTTTCTCTTCCTCCGTCTTTCCCATATGTGTCTTTTGCTTGCAGTAAATGCTTGAGACAGAAGAATAAGCACCGGAAATAACAAGCACAAATTAAGCACTGATACTAGGGTCTTATAAGTAAATTAAATGTGCCCATAAGGAATATGCCAATTTTACAGTGTTTAAACAGGAAGGACAAACACGTTATTAGTAGCTAGCAGGAGTTAAGTGCCCAGAGTCTGATGGCCTGCAGAAAATGTGTTCAGCAAAAGAAGGAAAAAAATCTGGGATGACCCCCCAGGAAAGGCAAATTTCCAACAAGGTGGTCCAAGAAATAAAAATAAGTAAAGTCAGCTCGTTTACATTTTATGTTTAGGATTATTTCTATAGCATTTTGACTGAAGCTTGGCATTCCAGCATTCTGCTCTTACGAAATACCATAAAAAGCTTACCTCTTCCTGTTTTAATGTCAATTATTACTGATAGTGAGACAAATACCAGTATTAAAGCAATGTGTCAATACTGCCTGATTTTCAATAGCAGCACAATGCCTTCATAAAGCAATATTTAAATATGCAAGAAAAGAAGTAACTGCTTTTGAAAGCTAAGACTTAGACATAGGTAGACCATGACAAGGAATAGAACGGCAAGAAGGATGGAGGAAACTACAGAAGCCATCCTTTGGAGACACCCAGAGTGGAATTTTAAATGGACTCTACTCAGGGCCTTTCTAACTTACAGGATGTCTCTGGATTTTAAACTACAGCATTTGCAACCAATCGACAATGCCATTCCAAACCCAGTAATCCCAGGTCCGGTGTCACCAGAGCCCGATGCTTGTGCTGTGCACAGAAGCAGTGCTGGCCCCCACCTTCCATCCCTCTACACGAGATGAGCAGCAAACTATTCACCCACTGCAGGGGTGGCTCCTCCGCTAAGGCGGTGGAGCGTCACCCCCCTGCTTTTAGCAGAAGAGGAAGGAAAAATAAAATTATAATAACAAAGCACTATTATCATTTTATTTTTCAGGGGGCCAGGTTAGGGTGGGATGGGGTGGGGCTGGCCAAACAAACATGCACACTTTTCATTTTTCTACGGGAGGAGAAAGTGCAAAGGGTGCCACTCCCTGTGTGAGAGCTGCAGCAGGGTGCTCACACCAATCACAGCACTGCTGTCATGCTGACGGCAGCAGCGCCATGATTGTAGGGGGGTCCAGAAGCCTGTGTGCTTCCGGGAAGAGGAGACAAACCCGTATTCCTAGTAAAGAGGTAAGTGTTTTTTTTTCTTTATTTAATTTCTTTTATTACCATTCCCCTGCCCCGCCACCCCCGGTCAGTGGCAGCCGCCACTGACCCACTGCCTATTCTTATTCAGCTCTGCACAGCTTCTTAACGCCCACCCACAGACTAACCCAATTCCTGCTGTGGACATCTTCTGTTTGCACGGAGCAGGCAGGCGGAGAATTTGTCTTTGGAATCGGAGAAAAACCAGCAGAAAAGACCCGGTTTTTTCAGGTCCAGTTAGTTCGTATAAACCATTCCTGGGCCAAAACTTGTAATTATCTGGTTTTGGTGTGCGGATTCCAGGCTGAATCTGAATTTCCAGCCGCTTTCCCAGGGTTTTATGGAGGCCAGGCCGATTTGAGGCTCAGATCCGGTAGAATTTTAGAAGGGACATTGAAACAAGTCCCTATCGGGCCCGATATCCATGTACTTTATTTTACTGGGAAACACTGACAATTTCTGAACAATTAATGTAATGATTGTTCAGCTAATCCGTGTCAGTGGTTTAGTTCTTGTTTATATTTCACGCTTTACTGAATACAGCACTCCATTAGATTGTTAGCTATTTCCACCATATTGTGTTTTTGTACTATTTTAATTCAGGATATTACTCTTGTAGAGTACATGCTTTTAAATTAATCGCCTCCACGAAGCAACCGTGATTGGGAGCTTTGGTGTTCAGGCTCAAGGCAGTGTGAGTTTCTTACACTGCCTGTCAGTGGGTTGTAAACGTGTTCAGAATACATGGTCATCTAATCCTTGGCCTCTTCGCAGAGCACACAAAGACAACCATTTACAAAGCCAGTAGTCCAGGTTGGTTTTAGGTGTATCTCAGTTGTTGTGTTATTATATCTGGATGCAATAACATAAAGCTCAGAGGGGCACCACAATACCAGTCGGATGGCGCACTATGAAAATCACAGAAACGTAGTTTACGGTTCTATAACTACATAAGCCATGCCCCTTTTATAGACCCCATCCCCACTTTTCTCATCTAGCTTAAAGCCCTGCTCTGTGCCCCAGCAAACCCACAAAAAAATTCGGCAAACACCCAATGAGGGCACTCATACACTGCAGACAATGCCCTTACAGGTACCAAAATGAAGGAGAGATGAATTGGATGTAACAAAAAAGGCTACTGCTCCAGGACAATAGAGGAATTGCTTTTCATCATAGCATTACAAGTGCCCCAACAATAAGAGAAGAGGAGACATAGAGATAAAATGTCGACAGAAACCGGTACATGGCCTAATAAATCAGAGGAGCAGAACATTTTACTATTTTAGGCTTCTTGAGTTTCTCGTTCAGTGCTTCTGGGACTAATGTATGCTTTACAATAGAGACACCAGTGCATGTCAGATCAGTTTCCTGCAGCAAATACATGTACCATGATATTTCTTCCAAATTCTCAAACAAATGCTGCAAGCCATACTGAGTTGTGTGTGCCACTGCATAAGATTGTTTCTTGTATATTTGCTACACAACATCAAAAATGACCTATGTTCTATAGGCCTTATGTATGGACGCATGAACATAGCCTTAAAGCCTGCTATAGCGAGCTAAATTGGCTGCTAAATGGCCCGAGCCGAAGGGGAGGGCCTTTTAAAAGGGAGCAAGTATTTTCTTTAATATCGGATATAATCCAGCTACGAAGGGCTATAAGGCTAATAGAACATTCCCCCACTACAGGGAAGAATGTTCTAATCAATAAAACAAAGGCCTTCTGGAGCCCAATGGATTGAAATCCCCTCGGGCTCTGTGAGGCCTTTGTTCACAGCTGTTGCTGCGTGAAAAAAATTGAAATATTGGAGCTCCAGGTTTCTACAAGTGATGAGATGCCCAGAGCACTCCACTGTCTTCAATGGAGCTCCCATCATTCCAATATACTTGGGGGCATATTTATACTCTGTTTGCACCGAATTAGTGTCATTTTTTTTAACTCTAATTCGGTGCAAAACTAACTCCATATTTATACTTTGGTGCTAGACCCCTCTAGCACCAAATTTATGGAGTTAAAGTCATTTTTTGAAAGTGGAGACCTACTTTGCCTTAATGAGATGCAAGGTAGGCTTTCCCGTGCAAAAAATGACTCTATGGCCTTAACGCCATATTTAGGGGCATATTTATACTCTGCGGCATATTTATACTCTGTTTGCACCGAATTAGCGTAATTTTTTTTTACTCTAATTCGGTGCAAATCTAACTCCATATTTATACTTTGGTGCTAGACCCATCTAGCACCAAGGCCCTGATTTAAACTTTTTTGGCACCGCATTAACGTCATTTTATGATGCAAAAGTGGCGCAAACTTACAAAATATTGGCCCTTATTTATACTTTTTGCTGCAAAACTGCACTAACTCAGTTTTGCACCAAAATGTTTAGCACCGGCTTGCACCATTTCTGTGCACCAGCCGGGCACCATATTTATGGAATGGTGCAAATCGGTGCAAAGGGTAGACTAGAGTAAAAAAAAATGACTTTAGTCGGGTGGGGCTGGCAGTATAGAAGAAGAGGGTTTAGCACCAAAAAATTACTTTAGGCAGGTTAGAGTAAAAAAAAATGACTCTAACCAGATTAGCGTCATTTTATGGTGCTAAACCTACCATGCCCATTTCAGGGCCCCCTATGGCACTTTAAAAAAAAAAAACAATTAAATACAATCTTACCTGTACTTACCTGGGATACTGTCCCCCATCCTCCGCAGTCCCTATGGTGTGGGTGGGGGTGCACCTGGGGCCTGGGGAGGGCACCTGTTGGCTTATTCCATGGTGTTCCACCATGGAAATAGGCCCACAGGTCCCCTAACCCCTGCCCTGACCCAGGTCTTAAAAAATGGGGCAAAGCTTGTTTTGCCCCATTTGTTGACCCCTCCTCCCTCCCTTGCACCATTTTTACATGGGAGTATAAATATGGTGTTAAGGCCATAGAGTCATTTTTTTGCACGGGAACGCTTACCTTGCATCTCTTTAAGGCAAGGTAGGTTTCCACTTCCAAAAAATGACTTTAACTCCATAAATTTGGCACTAGACGGGTCTAGCACCAAAGTATAAATATGGAGTTAGTTTTGCACTGAATTAGAGTAAAAAAAAACTGATGCTAATTCAGTGCAAACAGAGTATAAATATGCCCCTTAGCATCAAAAAATTATGCTAATCTGGTCAGATTCATTTATTTTGACTCAAAACTGCCTAACGTCATTTTTTTTAAGCTACCCTACCCTTTGCACCGGCTTGCACCATTCCATAAATATGGTGCCCAGCTGGTGCTAGAAAATGGTGCAAGCTGGTGCAAAACTTTTTGGGGCAAAACTGCCTTAGTGCAGTTTTGCACCAAAAAGTATAAATAAGGCCCTTGATGCATTGCAAGAAAGTACTGTATTGTAACCTCATTAACAGAGTGCATAACACAAAAAATAATACACAAATAACTTATTACGCAATACACATACAGACCCCATGTTGCAGCACAATAATGATGACTTACCCTTAATAATGAATGACGTGGATGCTGATTAATTTTAACCCAGGTTCAGTTATAAACCACTGACATAAACTGCAAGGGCTATTGATATGTGTAAAAGACAAATGTTCAATTTCCATTAAAACGACGAAAACAATTAACCCCTAGAGAACCAAATTATTTATTATAGAGATTTTGTGGGTTTGCCTTGCATGTGTACATCTTCAGCTTTCCTTACCTGTTTCAAATCTAAGGTATGACCTCAGTGGTAGTGATGGGACAACTGCCCAAACCTAGTGGACAAAGAATATGACCATGCAGTGAAGAAGGGAAGACTGATTTTATCTCCTCCCTCATCACAAACCTCAAAGTCAATTCATACAATGCTTTCTCAACTACCTGGTAGGGTTTTTAAAAGATCTGTAAGCCATGAAAGCCAGGAATGTTAGAGCCCTTCAAGTACATCAAGAGTCACACTCATTCAGGGTGAATACAGATAGGCTGAAAAATACAGTGCTCTAGCAATTTGTGGTGGAAAACATTGTAGATGGTGAAGAGCACGTGTGACTTGAGTGTATGTTTATATTTTTGAGCATCTATGTACTGCTCTGCGCAACTCTGAATGAGGACTAATGTTTTACATGAGTGTTTGGACTGCCACCGTCTAACCATACCTGCATGCTGTTCCTGTTTCTGATTCCTCTAAATTCACTAATGACTCGACTTTCAATTACCAGACCAAACACAAGGGGTTTATCAGTAGCTTTGTACATGACACTTACAGGAACTCCAGGTGACTGTTTCCACAGAAGTTATTTTTTCTTAGATCTTATTGCAGAACTGATTGCATATTATCAATTTGGTAACTGCTCACACATAAGCAAATATATTTTTTGCAAGCATGATTTTTTCAAGGATGATGCCTCTTTCAGTGTCATTGACCCTCTTAATATTACGTACTATACACCTAATTCTATGTACCGCCATCTTTACTCGCTGGAACAAAAGCATGTCTGTGGGAATACCGTCATTATGATGATTTCTAAAACGAATATAGTCTGCCTGTCAGCCTGATGATTTCAGGCTGACAAAATATAATTTTGGAGAAGTATCAAAGCAACGCAATACGTTTTTCACAAAGAAAGTTAATAAAGTAATCTCCTACTAACTAAAGGGTCAATGTAGTCTTTTTACTATGTCTACCATGGCCCAATAGTCAGAAAAAAGTAGTAGTCGGAAAAAAAACAAGCAGGAAGAGCACCCAGTCACAAAGGTAAGAAGGAAAAAGGGAGAGGGTGTTGAGCAGTGGTTTACAAACTTTTTAATGCTGCGCCCCCCCAGTTGAAAAATAAAAATCATTGGGCCCTCCTTCAGAATTTTTTTACAAATATTTTATAAAGATGGCAATGTTGAAATATGTCTAGACGTATTTAAACATTGCAGTTAAGTACTGTTACCTTAATTTTTTTTAAAAAAATAACATGTTTCTGCTTAAAACAAAACACTGTTATCTGTGTTATGCTTCTTTTGGCCAGACCCTGGCGCCCCCCTGGGATCACTTGAGGCACCCCTAGGGGGGCCCACCCCCCAGTTTGAAGACCCCTGGTGGAGAGGTTAAGGACTAATCCAGGTGGGGTGAGTGAAGAGGTTAAAGAGGGGTGGCCCTAGGGGTATTAAGGGCAGAAATGAGGACAAAAGAGTGGGAGAAGGGATTCGGGAAGAGGAAGAGCTACCCACTGGAAAATAAAACAGAGGGTTGAGGGGGAAAAGCCAAAAGGAAGTCCCCTTAAAAGCCAAAAAAGCTAAATCAAACAAGAAGAAACAAAGGCCCATAAATGCAGTTTTGCATCAAAAAGTATAGTGCCGGCTTGCGTCATTCCAAAGTGCCAGCCGGGTGCCAAATTTATGGAATCCCGCAAGCTGGCGCAAAGGGTGTGCTAACGTCTGGGAAAATGACATTAGCCAAGTGGGGGTGGCAGTATGGGGGAAGGAGGTTTTGCACCAAAAAATAACACTAGGCTGGCTAGAGGCAAAAAATGCCTTTTACCAGCCTAGAGTCATTTCCTGATGCAAAACCATCCATACAACATGACCCCTGTCTTATAAAAGACAGGAGTCATGCCCACCACCCCAATAGCCAGCACAGGGGACAAAGGTTCCCTGGGCATGGCCATTGCACTTTAAAAAATGTTTTTTTTAAATACTTACCTCTACTTACCCTACTTACCTTGGGTGGGGTCCCCCCATTCTCTGGTGTCCCTCTGGTGTGCAGGTGTTCCTGGGGCTTGGGTTAGGCACCTGTGTGCTCTTTCCATGGGGCTTAACCATGGGAATGGGTCCACAGATCCCCTAACACCTGGACCTGGCGCTAAATAATGGCATTGAGCAGGCTTAGCGCCATTACTTAGGCCTGCCTTCCTCCCGTGCACCATTTTTGCACAAGAGGATAAATAAGGCGCTGGGGGCTTTGAGTCATTTATTTGGACGGGAACGCCTACCTTGCATCTCATTGACGCAAGGTGGTTTCATGCATCCAAGAAATGACTTTAATTCCAATATTGTGATGCTAGATGGGTCTAGCATCAAAATATAAATATGGAGTTAAGTTTGTGCTGATTAGCGTAAAAACAATTATGCTAATTCAGAGCAAAGAAAGTATAAATATGCCCCTAAATTTCTACAAGAATAACTTTCGTCTGTTTTGTTTCATCCACTTGATGAAAGCCATTCTAAAAAAAATTGTTCCATTAAATACATTTGCAAAAACCACTTTCTTCCTGTTTGATTATCATCAAGAACAACGGTCTCTGATACAATCAGATAAGCATTGTTTGTTTCAATCAAATAGTTAAAAGCATGTCAGACTATTTTCTTTCTTCGATCCCAAGATATGATAGGGCTCATGGTACTGGATCTCTTGTTTTGTTATACCTGTAATCAGTGAGAACAATGCTCCACGAATATGTGAGCCCTTGTGCACAGTGTGCATGTGATAGATAGCCTATAACATTGTGTGCATGTTGTGACATTGCTTTTCCTTTGTGAAACCATCACATATTATTTCACAGTGTGGTACTAAACTATTTGGTGCATTCCTAACTCTGAAAATGTATGTCTTCCTGGCATCTTTGCATTTTGTAATGGTAAACATATTTAGTGTAATTCTCTATACCATCCATTCTTCTATGAGGAAGAAGCACATCAATCTCCAGCATCCTAAAGTTTGAAAAAGAGAGAGGAGATAATCCTCCTACCATGACGAATTGTACTGTATAAAATCTCTAACATCTCCATGGTGGCTTGTTGCCCACCTAGCAACAAACATGCATGAACCACATGTGGGTAGTTATGGATCCAATCTAGACGTTCCAACAATGTGATACCAGAAATGCCACAATTGTTAGGGTATGACATGCATGGATTAAGTGTTGGCAAAGATGTCTCTGGCAGTACAACATAAAGAACCCTGTTATTTATTTAAAGTTATAAGATGACTACATGCCACTACGGATTCTGTATTCAGCCATCTTTGTCTTTCAACAAATCATTGCAACCTAGAACTGCAAACTTATTGGTTCAAATAAGGTAAATCAATACTACAATCAACAGAATTCATTGGATTAACAGACTAAAGAATAAGGGCCTTATTAATAAATTTAAGTTTGCATGTGTAGATCTCTACCTGTGTAAATCCACACCTACATTTAGGTGTGAATCTTCTAAGCAATTGAATATACTGCTTACATGTATAGATTTACTTCTAGCTGTAAATTTACAAGTCTTTACTCCTCCAAATGAGAGAGTGGAGATTCCCATTGCTGAATTTACAACTGAAAACAGACTATTAGCAATATTTCAGATATTGGAGAAGATCTCTATCGCCAGGGCACAGATTGCCCTATACAAATTATAAGGACATTTCAGAAAATTAATTTCAAATTGAAAACTGTAACGATTATTTGTGTTTTAAATAAAAATATTAAAACAAATGTTCCTAACTACAATTCACATAAGACTACTACAGTGACAAGAGACAAAACATCTGCACTAAAATGTAACACATTTATTCCACATATTATTGATATTAAACGTTTTATTTAAATAATTTTTTAATTAAATTAAATAAAATGCTAAGTTGCCCACCCCAACCCTTACAGTATCAATTGTTCTGAATGTGTCAAAATCTTGAATGTAAGTTATCAATCGAATATACTGCTTACATGTATAGATTTATTTCTAGCTGTAAATTTACAAGTCTTTACTCCTCCAAATGAGAGAGTGGAGATTCCCATTACTGAATTTACAACTGAAAACAGACTATTAGCAATATTCCAGATATTGGAGAAGATCTCTATAGCCGGGGCACAGATTGCCCTATAAAAATTATAAGGACCTTTCAGAAAATTAATTTCAAATTGAAAAATGTAATGATTATTTATGCTTTAAATAAACATATTAAATGTTCCTAACTACAATTCACATAAGACTACCACAGTGACAAGAGACAAAACATCTGTACTAAAATGTAACACATTTATTCCATATATTATTGATATTAAACATTTTCTTTAAATTATTTTTTAATTAAATAAAATAAAATGTTAAGTTGCCCACCCCAACCCTTACAGTATCAATTGTTCTGAATGTGTCAAAATCTTGAATGTAAGTTATCAATCGCAATATACTTTAATAACATTAAAAATTAATATTTCAATGTTTTATTTTTTAGACTATTTAATAATTAACTTACAATAGTTAAAATAAAATGCAATTTAAAATGTTATATAATTTAATTGTATTTATTATTAATTTCTCTATCTGCTAGCTTTACTGCTTGTCTCCATTGTTTGCTAAGGGAGTACTTTGCAATACCAGTGGTTAGCTATGTTTGTTGCTTGACTTACTCCAAGGCTTGGCTAGAATGCATTTGAGCCAGTTCTGTTACTACTTTGGTAGAATTCAATGTGTATTTTTGTTAGATATGGCATCCTTGGCATAGTCTCCCCTGTCTTTTTACCTCTGTTTTCTGTGTTTTTGACTGTGTGCTGGACTCTGTTTTTGCTGGTTTTAGTACTCTAGGCACTTTACAAGGGTGTCTGATGGTTTTCTGGGTGTTGAGTGGGAGCCATTTGAAAATCATCTTCAGTATCCTCAGGGTATGGAAGGATCAGGGAGTGACGTCTTTTACTTGGGCAGTCATGCCGAGTTTGCAGTTAATTATATCTATCCTGAAGTTCAATGCATAGGTGATGGGGTTGGGTGTCAGTTCTAGTTTTGGTGCCCATCAGTTAGAGTCTCACAATGATGTGCTCTTCCTCAAGATCATGTTTTCAATATTGGTGGGGTTCAGCTTTAGAGAGCTGGTCTTCATCCAGTGGGAGATTTCAGTCATGCAGGCACTGTACTTGATCTGGGTCCTGAGCATCTTGCCTGTGAGGGAGAGAATGAGTTGTGTGTCATCGGCATAGGAGCGGACATTGACATTCTGAGAGGGGATGGTGCTAGTTAGAGGGATCATGTATGCATTGAAAAGTCTCGGAATCAGGGAGGATCATAGGGAAACACTGCTGATAAAGTTGTGGGAATCCGAGGCCTACAGTGTCAGGCTGACTAACTGGGTTCTTCAAGTCAGGAAGGAGCAGATCCATCTGAGTACATACCCTTGTATTCTGATGTCATGTAGGAGTTGGATGAGGATGGGGTGGAAGACAGTGAAATGATGCAGAGAGGTCCAGGAGGTTGATGGTAGCCATGTCTCCTCTGTCCAGAGTCATGTGAATGTCATCTGTGGCAGAGATGAGGACAGTTTCAGTGCTGTGATCACTAGTACCTCAGAGAGGTTAGTAATAATTATCACACAAAATAAAATCCACTACCCGGGAACTGGAATTTGTTTAGTGCAATAATTTTTTCAAGTTTACTCCTTCAAAATAAAATATAACATGGTGCTCTTGCACCACAATCTACATGTCCTGGTGTTTACCATGCATTTTCCCTCCCTGGATATCGGCTGGCTAGACCTTTTGACATATAGTGGAGAAAACTTCAGGGTTGCAAAATTTATTGCACCCAGGAATTACCTGGTATGGTAAACTCCACACAACTCATACTTCGTGACTACATTAGGAGGGTTTGCATAGAATTCAAAATTATCTGTGCCACTTCCGTTTTTGCGGGCCAGGTAATGTTTGGAAAAACATGTTTTCAGACATTTTTGATATCACTTTTGTTACTGCACTTTTTTAAAAGTGACCTAGAGGTTGTACCAAAGGAGACATTACAGAATGTTGGTGCAGTGCCTTCTTACATCTTTTTTGGTATTTGAAAGTCTTGATCAGTAG
Source organism: Pleurodeles waltl (assembly GCF_031143425.1). NCBI lineage: Eukaryota > Metazoa > Chordata > Amphibia > Caudata > Salamandridae > Pleurodeles > Pleurodeles waltl. Next base: position 729,965,952 of record NC_090444.1, read on the forward strand.
TGGTTTCTGGTGTCAATCCTTGAAAATATCTTTCGCAAATTCCCGGTTACTGGCATTAGGGATCACAGGTACCAGCAAATGTTCTTGTTGGAAGCCTGCAGTTCAGCAAATCGTAGTGTTAGCAACAAGAAAATGAGGCTTTCAAATGTACTAAACACATGTTACAGAATCACTAAATGGGTTTAGGAAATCATAAGGAATTGCTATTTGTAAGGGGCCTGTTTAGGGAGGCCCTTCCAAACAGTGATTCCTTCAGCTGTGGCCTGTCAGTATCAGGTGAAGTGGTCACGTCCGCTACCTTTTTCCCCAACAAGAATAGTGGCTGTCAGTCTGACCAAAGGTCAGTCTGGCAAGCACACTTATTGTTCAGGTCAGGAACCAAGAGCAAGACATGCAGTATATGTGCAGGTGCTTGGCTGCCTGAGCTGAACTTTGCCAGGTTGAGGATTCCATGGCCCTGTGGGCGTGGCTTCCTCAGTCTGGCAAAAGTGCCTCAAGACCCCCCCCCCCATGATGAGGTAGAGCATCACTGATACCCTCAGTCTTGGCTGCTTAAATTTTAAGCCCTTAAGGCCCCAGTGCCTGGGATGAGTGTGGGACTGCTGCCTTCTCAGAGAAGGCAGAATTCCTAACCCTCCTGCAACCTCTGAGGCGTCCCTTCCGGAGAGCTGTAGTGAAGGTAAATTTGATGTTTTCTTATGTTGCATGCGAGGGTGTATATGTTTGTGTATGTCTATTTGTGTGTGTGTGTGTGTGTGTGTGTGTGCGTGCTTAATTTGTGGCAATGGTTACAGGTGTGGCACATGCACTACTTTTTCTGACAAGAGTCAGGGGTCGGTATTACACATGGAACACTTTTAACTGGGTGTGCCATGTACAAATCAGTAAAGTATACTCTATTACAGTAAATATGCTGATCCCAGTGCAAATTCGAATTCGCACCTGCCTGTGAAGAATTTATTAGTGAAAGGCAGACCAGCTGTTTGGACCTGCTGGTCTGCTGTTCAGTATGCAGGTGTGAGCCTGGTCTGAGCTGGACAGTGTGTGACTGTAACGGCCTGCAGCGAGAGGCATGAGGGGGGTCTCTGGGACCCCATTTCCCCACTTTCAACAGATGCCCTTGGGGTAATTGTGTATCATCGCTACGTAACACATGCACCCTGTGACTGTCTCTTTATCTTGAGCACTGGTACAAAGGCAATGGGCGCCCTAATTTTTGTGGCCTCACCATCGTCCAAAGAAGGGCGTGCTTCTATGGGATACAGCCAGAGCACACTTAACACTGGCATAATCTGTATTACAAAAGGGGCCGCACAAGTGTCTGCAGCCCTTTCTGTAATGCCAAAGTGCTCTGGTGGTGCAGAAAGTGGGCACACCTTTGTTGTACCACCAGAACACATTCTAGAAAATGGCCTGTGACCGGATGGGTTCAAGGACGACACGAAGAGATAGGGTTTGGTTGGTTTCTGGTGTACTTTATTGGGTTTAGGACTAATTAGTGCGTCATATAAGAGTCTTTCTGGTGCTGGTTCCTTTTTGTTCGTTTCCTTTTCCTGGCTTTTCACCTCTTCCTTGGTTTTCCTCTCTTGCAGGGCTCCCAGGAAGCGCTTGTGAGGAAAAGAACAAGAGAAGTATCGGTAAGTCCCTTTTCTTCTTGTGGCTCTTTTCTTTCCCTACCCTGTTTTTCTTTCTTCTATGTTGTCTCATAGGGGCTTTTCTCTCTCTTTCTCTGGTCTTTTTAAAGTATTTTCTTTGGTTCCCTTTTATTTCTCACAGGCACCTCTTCTATCAAGAGTTCTGTATTGCTATATCTCCCTCTTATTTCCTGGAAGCACCTTCTATTGTAGAGTCCTTTCCTTGCTTCTTCTCCTCCACCGTCTTTTCTCTGTATTTCTTTTGTACCTCTCTGTCTTTGTAGCTTCTGTTATGTATCCCTCCAATTTCTTCTTTCTTTTCAAGCCTTCTGCCTGTTTTCCTCTGGTTCCTTTACCTTAATGAGTAGCAATCTCACTTCTGTTTTACTGTCTTTGGCTTTTCCTACTGCTGGGTATTTTTATCTATTGTGGTTTTCTCTATCCCTTATACTTTCTGTGGAAGGTTTTCCTGTTTTTATTTTCCCCTTCTTTTCCCGTCCTCCCACTCCCCCTTGGTTCTTGTTCCCTTCTCCTCCCGTCCTCCCACTCGCTCTTGGTTCTTGTTCCCTTCACCCCACCCAACCACCCTCACGGTCTTTTTTAGTTCCTAGAACGCACCTGCGGTTGCCACGCTTCTCCTGAAGCGTGGCTGGTAGGTTTGTGTTCCGCCTCCTGGGACACCGAGATGTCCGTTCCGCCGTCTGACTTCTCTTCTCCTTCTGGCTTCTGTCGGTTGTCACCGTTCTGTCCTCCAGCGCTGCTGCTCCCCACTCCTCCAGTGCGTGACCCTCTCCTCTTGCCTGCCGATATTTCAACCCGTTGTGGTCCCGCGCAGCAACTTCCTGGTCCCGCCTTCATTGCCGGAAGGGATTCCGGATTCACTGCCTCTTCATGAGGAACCAGAGTACTTGTGGTAGCGCCAGCACAAGTCGGGTTTGTGAACGGGCCATATCAGGCCGGCCCGTCACATGGCCATAGCAATTACCTTTCACCATTAGACTTTAAATGTGGCTATCAGTCAAATTTGGCATGGATCTGCTCATGTGGACCAAAAATGGGCACCTCACTCTAAGAGGTGAAAAAAGATACTGCAGTAGCTGAAACTACTATTCTAATATCACATCAGTAGTCAATAAAGCTTAGAATAAATGATTGAAATGGGCATTTAATCAATTTCAGATTTCTGTCATTCAGGGGTGAGCAGCATAGCTATTTATCAAGTGGAAAATATAAGTGCTTGCTTGAGCAGTATTCTTAGTGCAGGAGTTTCCCCTGGTAAGAAGTTACTCTGTGTCATTATCATAAAATTTCAACACTTTTCTGTCCATTCAGATGTTAAAACTCTTTATGTTACATGTTAAATTGGAATCCTGAATGTATTAATTGTTTAAGGATTCTAGCCACATAATTTTTTTATGAAGTAAAAATCTGTTATTGTGTGATATCACTGCATTAATGCAGACACATTGCATATGATGTTGGTGTAAATATTGAAAAGGAGGAAATAGTGAAGACTACCTAACCAACACCAAATGTGAAACTTGTCATCGGGCAGACTGTAGGTACGTCAGGGTGGATTGGAATAACATATGTTTCCGGGAAATGGTTTCAGCCCTGATACGGGCACTTATATTTATTCTACTTTTCAAGCAGTCCCCTACACTGCGCCACATTTACAAACTGATGCGAAGGGACCATTGCACAAGTTTGTAAAGCCTTGTGCCACTTATACCTGCACCAGGTACAATGTATGCAGGGTGGGCATTCCCATATCAAAAGCCATACAGAACTGGTGCAGTTAAATTTACTACATTTCACTGTGCTATTCTGCGCCTGCACAGCATCACTTTTTTAAGTCCTGCTCAGAGCAGGCGTTAAAGTGACAGAGGGCTTTGTAACATGGGACACTCCTTGATTTGCTGGAGTAGCGTCAGATTACTGATGCTACTCCAGCACTGCACCACTTTTGCGACAACAGATGCGTTTATTTCAGGCACTGATACAATGGAGCTCAGCATCATAAATACAGCATTACCGTGGTGTCATTAAGGGGTCTCTGGGTGGCGCAAGAAAACTGGCGCATTGATGTTGATGCACCAGTTTCTAGTAAATGGGGCCCATAGAATTTTGAGTTAGAGCCTGATTCCGAGTAGGTCAGGAAAGCCTGCAGTAAATAGCTCCTATCAGAAGTTTTTCAGTTCAAAATAAAGTATAACATATGGAATCAGTACATAATGCACTGAATTCTGCATGAGTTCTTGCCTTTTTTCAGGCCTGCCCCTCATAAATCTGGAGGAAAATTGTAAGGGTGCTATGTCACAAATCCAATCATTGCACAAACATCTCTTTGCACAGTATTGGTTTCAGCACCCGGCTTTTAACCAAGACCTTAGGTATGTTATGGCCAAATTCAGCACTGAGGAAGAGTCAAGAGCAGCAGTTCTTAACCTCTTATTAGAGAAGGCCTACTTAGGTGGTCCACGACTATGTTACAAAATGTAATAATATTAAAATGAATACATTAAAATTAATAAAGTATAATCAAATAAAGAAGCAAAATTGAAAATGTGAAAACGTTTTCAATAGATGAGCTTTTGCTTGGTGTATACTTGTTTCTGTATTTTTGTGTACTGTTGTGAAGTTCAGATCATAGAAATTGCTTAGACCGTTGGATCCCGATCTCTAATAATGGCTCACTGTTAGTCCCTGGCTTCCAGTAATGATTCAGTGAGGGTACATGGATGTGAAAATGTTAAGGTATAATCTCTTAAAATGTATTTAGTTATAGATGGGATGGGTCTTCTTACAAATAGCAGAATGATGTAAATTCACTAAGTGACACTACTCATGTGTTTATTCATGTTTTTATTTAAACGTGTAGTTCTCACCAACCCAGAACAGTACCTCCTAGTGAAAGAGGAGCAACCATGAATCACACGAAAGATATGTAACCAGTGGCACTGTTACGGTCTTTACGTAGGAAAATCATTCACTAGCAGTGAGGTTGATACCAGGTTTGTAAGTAATGTGAAAACAAATGTAATTTCAAGAGATACCTGAAGGAAGGAAGATTTGGTAGAGACATATTTCTTTACTCAGGCTGTTTCTAGGTCTACATGCATTGATCTCAATGTTAGGGGTAGCAGAAGTGACAATGTGGACCATTTCGTCCTCAATGATAACACAGCGTTTAGTCCTACCCTTACCCCTCAACAGATTCCTATTTGTGGCTGAGGCATAAAAGGATAGGCAAGGGGTAGAAACTACAAAAACTAACAAGCATTTGCAATGCAATGGGTCTCGTGTTTACTCAAGTTAAAGCTATTAGCGTTGTAAACTCCTAACCGGACTTTTCTTGCCACATAAACTGAAAAGTAAAACAGTTTCACTAAAGCGAGCTGACGGCCACCATAGCACAAAGCAAACACACAAAAGGAAACAGAAGTCTGCTCGCAGTTAAACTTATAGGCAAAAGTGCAATTATCCATGTAACTACAAAAGTGCAATTATCCATGTAACCAACAAAAGTGCAAATATCCATGTAACAGGGTCGATGTCACGGGAATGCATTTTTTGTGTTCTACCAAAAAAAAACGCAAAGAGTGAAACAAAGCAGCATCTACTAAAATATCAAATGGGAAATACTCAATAAAATTCCTGAAATGCTGGACTTGTTACAGGGTCAAAAATATTATTTTGTGAAAATGAAGGCGTGTCTTTGCCTGGGCACAGAATGGTTTAACATACGAATGGATGCAGGAAGATTAAGCGCTTGGTGTCTCTGCCACTTGAGAATGCTACAGTCATGTGTATTCCTGGGCCTGGGTGGGACTAATGGACAGGGCAGGACAATGCATTGTAAAGACCAATAGGACCACCGTGGGACAGAGTGGAAGAGTCCTGGTTCTCCAAAATATGTACTGGTGGGCTCACTGGCACCCCCCGGTGCAATGTAACCACTGGGTTAAGGAGAGGGCACTGTATGGTCATAAAGATAGGGTGGTGGGTAGTTATAAAGTAAGGTTTCATTTTTAAGGTGTAGGTTAGCATAGGGACAGTACACTTACTCTTGAATCTATCTTACTCAATGTAGTGGTAATCTCAGAAGTGGTAATCTCAGAAGTGGTAATCTCAACAGTGGTAATCTAAGCGGTAATAATCACAGCAGTGGTAATGCCTGATGTGGTAATCTCAGAGGTAGTAATCACAGTAGTGGTAATATCAGTAGTGGTAATCTCAGTGGTCATAATCACATCAGTGGTAATCTCAGCAGTGGTAATCCCTGCAGTGGTAATCTCAGAGATAGTAATTGCAGTAGTGGTAATCTCAGCAGTGGTAATCCCTGCAGTGGTACACTCAGGTAGTAATCGCAGTAGTGGTAATTCAGCAGTGGTAATCCCTGCAGTGGTAATCTCAGTGATAGTAATCACAGTAGTGGTAATCACAGTAGTGGTAATCTAAGCAGTGGTAGCCCCTGCAGTAGTATTCTCAGAGGTAGTAATCCCAATAGTGGTAATCTCACAGTAGTAATCCCTGCATTTATAATTTCAACAATGGTAATCTCATCAGAGGTAATCCCGCACTGGTAATCTCGGAAGTAGTAATCACAGTAGTGGTAACCTCAGCAGGGGTAATCTCAGAGGTAGTACTCACAGTAGTGGTAATCTCAGCAGTGGTAATCCCTTCAGTGGTACTCTCAGAGGTAGTAATCACAGCAGTTGTCATCTCAGCAGTGGTAATCCCTGCAGTGGTACTCTCGGAGGTAGTAATCACAATAGTGATAATTCAGCAGTGGTAATCCCTGTGGTGGTAATCTCAGAGATAGTAATCACAGTAGTGGTAATCTCAGCAGTGGTAATCGCTGTATTGGTCATTTCAAAGGTGGTAATCTCAACAGAGGTAATTTTTGCACTGGTAATCTCAGAGGTAGTAATCACAGTAGTCATAACCTCAGGAGTGATAATTCCTCCAGTAGTAATCTCAGAGGGGCTCATTTAATATAGTAGATTCTATGTAGCAGTATATGGCCTCCATTGTATTGTAGGTGGTGACATACAACCCTTAGTGCTGGGTCCTCGGTCTGATATGTTCATTGCATTTGCGTGTGAATAATGCTCAAACAAGTTCTGTTTATAACGCGGTTCCCTGAAGAACATGTTTTAAACCACTTCCTCCTCAGCGAGAAAAAGAACCTCTAAACTGAGTTCGGCACATCCTCATCTAAAGGTAAACATCTTCATTTGCTTAGTTTTTACTCAGCAGACTTGGGTCTTGTAAAATAATGGGGCTTGGATAGAATTTATTTCACAAGCATTTGCATTGCAATGGGTCTCGCGTTTACTCAAGTTAAAGCTAATAGCTTGTAAACTCCTAACCGGAAATTTCTTGCTAAATAAAAGTAAAACAGGTTCACATAAGCAAACCGACGGCCACCATCTGCGCAAAGCAAGCACACAAAAGGGAACAGAAGTCAGCTCGCAGTGAAACTAATCGGCATGCAAAAGTGCAATTATCCATGTAACCAGCAAAAGTGCAAATGTTCATGTAACAGGGTCGATGTCATGCAAAGTGCTCAACTTCTGCCCAGCAAGATCGCGCTGCCTACGAAATAAAAAGAAAAAATAGTGCAGAAATCATACAGAAAACATTGAGCCTCGTATGTTTTCAGTAGTTGGCCTGTGCGCTAGAGGCGGGCTAAATACCAAAAGAGGTATGACATATGCATGCCTTCCACTAATGAAATCAAGCTAATTTTAAAATGCAAGCCGACGAACCAACCAAATGGATGGGCTTGACATGGACGTGGTTAAAAGCCCACAAAGAGATTACACCAGGGACAGAGCGCTTTGCGCTCAACCCTAAAAAGGTCTCCAAATATCCTGTTTTTTTCAGTTCTTGCTCGTGTGGTCATGTTGACCTCCATGTCAACCTGCATTAGTCAACAATAATTGAAAAAATATTCTGGCGTAATTCCATCATGGAGAGACCAGAAATAATATATTTTCTAGGTTGAAACAAAGTTGCAGTAAATGAAGAGTTTTGTCTCCAAGCAGTTTGAAGTCCTTCTAAATGCTACAGCAAAGCTTACATTTGCTGCTAGCATCAAGGAGAAGCTAGTGAAATTCATAAAATGCAAGAGTGATGATGTCAAACTTTCTGCGTTGTGAAATAAAATGAGCAGTTGAGTGGAGAATGGCCTTGGGAGTAGAGAGAGAGATCAACAGGAAAGGTCAGTGAGAAGAGTGGTCCATAGTTAAGTCTTGTGGGATCAAAGTTTGAATAGAAGAGTTGAAAAGGGAATCAGAGTGACATGGCCTAATTTTCTAGAAAAGGCAGAGTTAAAGCAAATAGAAGTCATTTGTTAACGGCACTTGACTCTAAGAGGAGGATACAGCATGAAATCCACAGACTTCTTTGAAGCTGCAATGACTCAGAAGTAGAAGGGCGAGTGACAATATTGAAAAGGTTTACGTATTATGTTTGATGAAACTTGAGGACATTCAGCAATGGACTGCATAAAGACAGGATAACAAATGGATGCATTTACTCAGGGCATTTTGTGACAACATACAAGTGAGTAGCTCTTCTTTTACTTGTCCATATACTTCCCAGGAGTTCATGTATCAGTAAAAGACCACGGGTCACACATTTATAGCTCGCGGCACAACATTGAGGATTGGAAGGGAGCTTTGGCAGGTTATTCCATCTGGACAAATCAGGTCCCGCCCAGAAAAATGAGAACCTACATAGAACTAAGCTCAGATGGTCCTTCAAGAGAACAGAATCAAGATCATAGCCTGATGGCCAATTGCGCTACTATATGGTGTTAAGTCTGAGATGATAATAGACTTACTCAGCATGTAAAAAAAAGTGCTTTCTCCAACTAAGGGATATTCGTCTTTGTCAGTATGTCATGGATTGATGCTGGAATGGTAGCCAATAAGGAGGTTGTCAGAGGATACATTGGTAGGAGTGTGTGACATTGCATATTTTGTGATTTTTTTATGCAATTGTGTGACATGAAACATAGCACAAAACGTGATTTGCTACATCTCGCTATTGTTTTACGCTAGGGCAAAATTACCAGCAAGAGAGTCATTCCAATAGAAAATGGCTAACGGCTAGACATTTTCATGTGAAATTAGCTTAACGCAAAATCTGGGAATTGTGCAGATTTTACCATGAAACTAACATTACTCCCAGACTAGATATCTATTACAGGGATACTCAAAGTACGGCCCCCGGACCTCATGCGGCCCCTCTGACCTTTACAAGAGGCCCCCTCGGCAGCAGGAGCACTGGGCAGCTGATTGCTCGACTCCCCACTAACAAAAATATTAAATACACACACAATAAATACACACACAATCATTTAGTCCAAACTTAATCGGTGTTAAAGAAAGGAAGTAACTAAGGACTCCTGCACTTACCTTTAGAAACGCCTTCATTTTTAAAGACATCTTGCAGCATAAGTGTAAAACTAAGACAGTTGCTTCAAAAGTAAAAAAGTGTATTAAGTTAACATGCAGAACCTTTTCGTCTTAGAAGAATTTATTTCATCAGTGCATTGAGATGTATTCATTTAAAAGTGATAGTTTTCAAACATAAATTTGGAAACAATTATTTCCCTTACCCTGAGAACACCACCAATAGTAAATTAAAGAGGCAAGTCACTTGGTATGTGCACTTTATGGGTGACCTGGGTTCCTATCATACACAAACAACATTATAGTTTATTAAATCAAACATAGAAGCAGGTTTTGTGCAGCGCACTCCATGAATCATGTATTTCGAGGTCATCTTAAATGTGATAATGCAGAAAAAGGCGAGAAAGTGACAATAAACAATTGCCTAGGATCACACAATTTGGAAAAGTGGGTAAGCCTGGATTAATTCCAGGTTTTCTGGTTTCCCATTGTTTATTTCAGCCACTAGATGTATATCCTTTGCTTCCCCTACACCTACCTTGCCATCAATTCCCCTAGCCACCCCACCCGACCGTCACTGCCCTGGCATCAATGCGGCCCCCAGGCACGTCACATACCAAACTTTTTGGCCCCTGGGAAAATGTTTGTGAGTAGAAGGTTCCCAAGAAAAGAAGGCATCAAATATGGCTAAATAGAGCCATGAATCGCCCCAAGCCAAGCCTAGCTCAGTCTCCTTCGTACCCTATTCTCTGATTCAGACTACGATTGTGTTAGGTGCAAATCATAGTCATCACCTGTTTTTACATATCTCATTTCTCTCGCAGCTCCAGAAACGACACTATTGCAGAATGTTTCTTATTGCCAACCCTAACTACAGTTTCTGTGTTATCCCAGTCCTTACTGTTACAGTATAATCTGAAGACAGTTCCTTCAGTACTTGTACACACTTTGTCAACTGTGTACAATGCAGAAAAATGAACAGTGGTTTGTGAGATTTTCCTATAATTCTGTGTCTTGCACCCTGTAATCTGATAGCTTTTTTACATTCGATTTGCAATCATCATCACACAGCATGCATAAGGGAGACGGAATGAATCTATGTATGTTATTACATTCTACAAATAACATGATAGAGCTGCATTTACGATATTTTGATCAAGTTGCTTGACACACTACAATTGCAACTGCATATGGTCTGTTTCCCATCTGAAAAACTAATGTGGAATACTGACGTGTGTTACGCAATTTTCCCTATGCCACAAAACATCAAAGGACAATGCAACCAACGTATTTTTTAATAATAGTATGCACATATTTAAATATTATGGGCAGTTACACAAAGTGATAGCATTTTGAAAAGTGGAAAGACTGAGCCAGGTTTGGGAGGAAAGATAGCAACATGCATGTAAAGCTCACAATAGAAAGCCAATAATCGTCAGTGCTTATTAGTGGAAGCAGGCATTACCCAAAATTCATAAAGATGCTAAAAAACCTCCAGGCACACCCATTGCAGCAGGATGTCAGTCGATTCTACAACCATTAGCTAAATATGTGGACTTCTTTATTAAACCTTTTGTACCTCTCACAAGGCCATTTTTTCACCGGATACGTAAATCTATATGTGGGCACACTTGGAGAAAAGACTGTCTTTACTAACATCAATCATTTTGCTAAGAACATCGAACAATGTCTCTGTTCCATTAATTAAATTTTGTTTGTCTGGCAGGGCTCTACAGCAGAATTACTACACTTCCATGAAAAGGTTAATAACTAGGATGTGAATCTGCAAATTATCCTGGAGCACAATTCCCATTCCATCAATTTGGTGGACTTTAAAATCAAGGAGGATGAGGGAGAACTGTATGTAGGGTTACACACTAAACCAACAGCCAAAAACACCTTATTTAGGTTTGGTTGTTCCCATACAACCTGCCTTTAGGGACATTTCTAAGGATTAGACGCAATTGCACCAGGAAGGAGGATTATTTTTATGAGGCCAGGACTTTGCTCTCCAAGCTTGTCTCTAGAGGTTACCCATACAGACTTGTGAAAAGATCTTTGAAACATGCCTGGTACTATGATCGTTATGCACTACTTCAGGTGAAGGAAGACCGATTCAAACACAATTGACTTGCCTTACTACTTTTGGCTCAGAGTCAAATAGAATTAAAAAATAATTTTGAAAAAATGGCACTTGTTATCTTTACTACACATACAGTGGAAAAACCTTGTTTTGCTTTCAAAAAGGGCAAGAACCCAAGAGACTGTTTAGTACCAGAATATGTGGAACCAGAACACAAGACATTAAGCAGTGTATGGAGCTTAGCCTAGAGTTGGGCACTATCCTTTTGGTAATTGCACCACGTGTTCCACCACGAGAGTAGTTAAATCACGTATGTTGAATTAAAAAGTGTGGAATTTAAAACACTGCTCTAACTGTGGTACAGAAAATGTAATCTAGTGCATTGAAGGTCCATGTTCTTTATATTACATCGATAAAACCACAAGGTGAGGAAGAGGATTGTACAACATCAATCATGTATACGCTGTAATGTCATCAATACGCCCCTGGTTGAGCATTTCACACAGATGGATCATGCCCCAAATAAAATGAAAGGCATTCAAATCTTTTAGATTTCTTTGCGCCATTTTTTCAGCGCCCCTAACAGTTGAACGCCTACCTTGCAAATATTATGCCTGGTACAGGCATAATGTGGTGCACGTGGTTACAAAGTGGTGCAATGCATGCATTGCACCACTTTGTAAATCCGGTGTGGCAATTTTGGCCTTGGTGGGCTACATTAGTGTAAAAAAAAAGGATGCTGATGTGGCGCAAGGTAGCACCAGGCCCTCCTAAATCTGGGCATTACTGACTATTAAGAGACTTGGGTCCCTGCACAAAATAATTGATGTGTGCAAATTATGAGGCAGTTAAAAGTGTTTTCTCATGTTAGTTTTGACGTTCTGTTGTAAGAAACTTGAATGTGACCATCGCACTGTACTAATAAATGTGTGAAAGCTTGTTTATTACTTATGCTTAGCCATGCACTTCCCTTGGTGGATAGAGAAGCAGCACAATGAGAGGTGCATAAAACTAAGGTGGGTTAATATTTGAAGGTTGGTGTCAAGAGTAGAATAACAGATCATAAGTGGTTATCCCTGCAATGGTCCTGAACTATGCTGGTGACATCAACTGAACAACCGACCCGAGAAACTTAGCATAACATTTATGGGAGGGCATATCAGTTTATGGGGCTGATTCAAAGTTCACCTTACTAATGTTATAATCAAAAACAGTTTTACATAGTGTATGTATTGAAAATAACATGGTACAGTTCAATTTAATTGTACTGATTTTAAAGACCTTGTTTGGGCGGAATGCTGGGTTAGCCTTTCAGGGATTCAATCCTTTGACCTTCACTTCAATGTAGATGTCAGCAGTGAGCATTTACCTCGCCAAACCATCTTGTCAGTTATACTTCCTCAATCTTTATAGCAATTATATTTTATCTGGTGGCTATCAACTCACCTCTACCCGTGGCTGGAGGAGATTTATGTCCCACAGTATGAACACCATGCTGCAACAGCCTTTCTTAAGATGACCCCTGCCTCTCATTCTTTTCGGATTAGAGACTGTTGGGCAAAGAACTGCTCAAGGAATAACATGCAGCCTGAAACCACACCTATCCTTGAGTATTTGAAACATGCTTCTGGGCTTCTCATATTTTTCGGGTGAAGTGGAATAAATCAGTAAATTCAACTTCTCTCCCAACTCTAGCTAGTCTGCACTCCCTCCTCATGGCTGCCAGGACTGGTCCAGCAACAGCTTCCCCATCTTAAAAGTAGAGAAAGGTGGCCCATCTTCCAGGTCAACGTCGACACTAACAAGCTGTGGGAAAGTTAATATAAGGCGGTGACGTGCTCAATTCACTGTTCAAAAATTAATTAGTCCATGGGTGCTTTAAAGGTCTGCAGTGTTACATATGTGCACAAAATCCTAGAATATGTCAGGGACTACTCAAATACGCTGGAGATATTCAACGTGGCTGCTCAATTGTGCCAAACCATTTTACATATTTAACTGGATATGCTTTTATTATTCATCTTCAGTCATGAAATGTTTAGCTTGGACGGGAGCATTTGGGTTTTACCAAATATGTTGTATTCATGGGGAGTCAGGCTTTAAAGGTTTGAAGACTAATGCTCAACATTGTTATTTAAAAAAATATCACTACTTACACAGAATAAACCTCATTTGCATGCTGTGTACTTCAATGGGTAGGAGAAAATTGATATAGTCACTATAAAAATGAATGTATTGTGGATTGCACAGAATGATGTAATATGTAATTTAGCCCATGCTGTACCAAAATACCTAAAAATGCTAATTTCAAATAGTGCCTTTTGTACAGACTCCCGTTATAGTAACAAGACTGCTGGATTTGGGTGACGGCACCACCGAGCGTGGAGGACTGAGTCTGATCCTTCGCTGTGTGATAGCTGGTAGCCTAACCTTTCCAGCCAGTTAGCAGCACCTCATCAATACCCAGGAGTAAAGGTGATTTGTTGCAGCCCTTCACATGACACCTGGATTTCTCAGGGAAATCGTGATGGAAGAGATCTTACCCCTTTCTCTCAGTTACATATGTCTCACACATACAAAGGCAAACAGAAGCAGGACTAGGTTCAATAAGTTTTATTGAATCAACTGCTTTCTATGTAAAAAGGCATGTATTGCGATTATAAGGATGATAAAACAGAATAAAAGCAAGGTAGTGTCACGGTTCTGATTAGGACTCTGGTTGGGACACCCCTTGAGGTCACCGAATATCCTAAAGAAGTAGTGTACTGGGGCAGAACAGCATCTAAAGGCATACACGGAAAAGACAGCTATGCACAGGCACAGAAACAGGAAAGTAAAAGCAGAGCAGCCCTTGTGTGAACAAACAGGAAATAGATTACTAATGGACAAACACGCTGGGGTTGTACACAGAGTAGGGCGCAGAACCTCCCACAGTGACAGGGAATGTCAATGCCTCTGTGCAGTTTGCTCTTACAGATAGTCACCCTGCCAGCCCCATAGAAAGGAGGCAGCAGAAGTGATTCTGTCTCTGGACCCTAGAGCACAAACAAGGATAGTACTTACATACACAAGACAAGCTCTTGTGGGTCCAGCTGGAAACACAGTGGCGATTCCTGGAACAACAGCAATAGCACACTGTCACTGTTAGGCACGAAAAACAACATATAACACTAGAAAAGGAGGGGGGCTGGAATTGCCTCTTGGAGACCAGGAGCCAACCCCAGTACAAAGGAGGACACTTATACACTGGTGAAGACTGATAGAACACTTACCAGACACAAATACCCAAGAAGAAATGGAAACAGAAGGGAACAAACTAAGAGGCAAAGGCAGGAACTGGGAACATGCTCAGGTTGAAGCAAAGGCAGGACTAGGACTTGAAAACAGGGTGTAAACTTCTGGCTGGAACAAACAGAGACAGGACTGGGAAACAGAGAGCAGGCTATGGCTGGAACGAGCAAGGGCAGGGCTGGAATACAGGGAGTGGAATAAGCAGAAAACAGGACTTGGAAACAGAAAGCAGGTTCAGGCTGAAACAAGGCAGGAACAGGACAGAGAAACAGGAAGCAGGCTCTGGAAGAAACAAACAGGTACAAGGCTAAGAGATAGGGAGCAGACTCTGGCTGGAACAATCAGGAGCAGGGCAGAGAAACAGGAAACAGGTTCAAACTGGAACAGAACAGTAACAAGACTGGAACTCCATCTGATAAAGGATCTGTAACACAAAGGAATTGAACTCCAATGCATGACGGGGATCTTGAGGAAATGGCTGATTATAAGCAGTTCCTAGCTGCAGAAAACCACACGTGGAATCACATGATTGGGCTACACAGTAGAGGGCTCAGGTGTGTGTAGTTTCAGACGCTCGCAAGCCCTGGAGGAGAGGATCCAGTGAAAAGGAGCAACTGGACGTCTCCCATAGAAAACAATGGGAAACAGAATCCAGGCTTTCCTGACTACCAGGCTGTGAATTATGAGATTTGCAGTCCCAGGAAACAAGTGTAATACGACAAAAGTATACCATGGTGAAAAGAGAAACAAACAGGAGTCAGCAAGGGACTCTAGATAAGTGTTTAAGGTGATTCCCAGGCTTCTGACAGTCCCCTTACAGCACCCCCTAGAGATGGGACGACAGAGTCGTAACAGGTAGTGACAAGGAAAGTGAAAATTAGGAAAAGCCCCACCACACTGTCACAACAATGGTTCTAGAATTCCTACCTGCACTACTAATCTTCTATACAACAGCATGCCAGTGTAAGCCCTAATCTGCCCATTAGGCCCCCTGGAAGAAACCCATCCCCCATACCTGTGATTGTAGGTAAGGAAGAGGTATGTTGGTCTACTGAGAATCCTCCCACATGGAGGAAGATAATGTTTCAGGTCTCAGCAGAAACTGCAAAAGTGATGTGCAGCATACAATGGCAACTGGTTGGAATTACCCTCTATCATAGAGGGGGGAGGAGGGTGTTTTATAATAAAATGTCTGGTATTCTGTGAAAACTGCCCTGGTGTGACAACACGCATATTTATGTGTATGAGAGTTAATGACATGATGAACGCTTTGTGCCGGCAATAACTCATAACTTATCACGTTCAACCTTGAATGAAGCATAGAATGAAAGTGTTGTGCAAAAAACAGAATTCTACGTGAAAGGACAAGCTGACCTTGTTTAGCTCCACTAAAATAAAGCTTTTGTTAAAATAATAAGAAGCATACATCAATCAGAATGAAAGGACACAAGCTGCATGCCTAGGCTAAAATAACGTTCCTTTGTAATAGCTAAAGTAACCTCACGACACCCTCCCCATTATCAGTTCAAAGTGTAGAGGTCCCTAATAAAGCCTAAAGCAAAAACTGCCATTTCTACATCTATAACCCGAAAATCAAGTCTAAAATGTATACAATGAAATGTGTATAAGGACAAGCAAACAGACCAAAATGTGTGCTAAATTAAAACTGGTCAATTTAGAATTTGAAAAAACATGTCAATCAAAATAAGGCCAAATGTCAGCCATTCAACAATAATCATGGTCTGTTAGAAAATCACCAATGTCATAAATTTTAGTAGAATCCAGGAAAGACCCCACTTTGGAAAATGTTATTGAACCCCATTCGTTGACAAAGAAGGCGAGAGAGCACTCATGTTCCATTTCCTCAGCTCTAGCCGAGGCAGCAGCATCCCGTAAATTGACAGATGTTGTAGCACCAAAAGCGAGTTGATGTGCAAAGGGCGACTCATAGGAAGCTTCCTGCAACAAACACAATCTCAATGGGTATGTCTAGTAATGAGCCCTCAGTGAGAACATCAACAGATCAGCATTCAAATAAGGTATGCGCTGCGTAGCAAGACATACTTCCAGTGCATGCTTAAAAGGGCGCCACAAGCACACAGTTCAAAACTGATCTGAATGACAGAGACCAATTGCACTGCAGCTCTTCAAGGAGTGGTGTTCAAAAGTACTGCATCAGGCATTCAAAACACAGTTCGGCTGCCAGAAGTGCCTTCAGTCCTCTTTGTTGAGTTGGGGCAGCCATTGCAAAGAAAGAATGGAAGCAGCAAAATGATGCCAATTAACGACAAAGTAATGGGCAATCTCCCCAAAAACACTCAGGAATATAGAGTGTATGGCTGAAGGTATGATGCTGACTATAGAGGAACAGGTGACAAAACTGGAAACAACAGTCTTAAAGAAATATACAATCCCAGCGGTGTTTGAGGCGTTAAGGATTCGCCCAATTAATTCACTGAAGTGTCTTGTAAAGTTAGTATTTAAGAGGAACTGTATCTCTGCAGATGGCCTCGCCACTTGGAGAGCACAGGTCTCGCGGGCAGATGTAGCAGAGATCTGGCCTCATATTTCTACTTCCATCTGTTGCATTGGAGGAAAACGCACATTACTGCAACCGTTGACAATCTGGGAGACCAAAATGACATAGACAATTCCAGTTCGCATTCCACAACAGTTCTCTTTGTTCAGAACCACATAGCTCCCTTTAAAGAGCACCTGGAATGCTGGACAAATCAAATGGGTAGGAACTCCCTTCAGATAACAGGCTAAATTTGCTACTGAAGCATTACATGCTCTGTGCAAGGACACCTGTTGACAACTCATCGAATGGCTCACAGAAGTCTTACACTCACTTCGGCTAAGAAACATTTGTACGAGAAGGGCAGCTTCCACACCTCATGAATGTAACTATCTCCTAGCCTTTCATATCTGCGCACAGGAATATGCTTCAAGCATGAGTTGAATTGAAGTGTAGAAATAGGCAGAATAATAACACCATGAATCAATCAGATCACAGATGGTATTTCCGCCACTGTAAAAGGCAACTTTTCCAACTTTTTGATGTTAAGCATGACATAAGTTACTTCTTTCTCAGCCATTATTTGCTGCTGTTGCATTAAATTAAATGCGGCGAACCGATATTTTGATCTAACATATTGCAATGGTATGCAAACACATTTTAGGACTTGTAATATCCAACCTAACTGCATAATGGACCTTAGTTGGCTTTGTCCATGCTGTAAAGGTGGCATGCCATTTTGCATAATGTCAACCTCAGAAGAAATCATGTCTATGTGGTTGGACAAGGTCTTCATTCCATTATCTACAACGGCTAATGCTTTCTGAAAGTTTTCCTGATCTATTTGCCTTAACTGGGCTGCAGCTTCTATTTGGGAAAGCTCTCAAATTTAATTCTAAATTGCACATACAAAGTGCTTTTTTAGTGGTCTTCTGAGGCCCAACAGGAAATCTTGTACATCTGTGTCTTCTGATATGAGACTGAGGTGTTCATTTACGGCTACTGGTGTGGAAAATTTCAGACACCGTTGCTATAACTTTCCTACGCTATATGTGGTGACAATATCAGAGTGTTGTGATGATATGTAACAAGGGTCAGGTCAGCTCACTCTAAAACCTCCTAGGGAATTTACAAAACATACATGAGAACCATTTGTGTCCATTGGCCATCAGGACCTGAAAGTGCTGTGTTAAATATTCCTTTCTGGACACTCCCATTGAGCTGTTCTTCAGTGACATTTATTATTTTCTGCCAATTATTAAATTTAGCTGGTGATGGAATACTGGGCGCATTCATTTCCTTAATTTTCACCAAGCCTAGACAACTAGTTTGTTATATAGTGTCATTTTAAAATATAATTTGCAAAAGAATAAGGCATGCTCTAAACCAAGCTTCCCTTCCTTGTATTTGTCAACATTTAGTTCCCCAACTACTTGTTCAGTCAATCGACTTTAATCAATATTCATAGCCTTCTATCTTCAACTGAGAAATAAAGGAATCAGAATAAATCAATCTGGTATCTCCTAACAAAACATTTTGCAGTTTCACAGGAGGTAATTTAAAATAATAATACTCAGCATTTGTTACATCGTGCCCAGTAAAATATGCACATTTTTCGATATATGTTTTAGAACTCTCTACTGGTGGGGTTGGACAATGTTCCCAATGTGTGTAATTGTAAACAGTTCTCAGGTGCTAGCTTTAGGTATGAAATGATGTCCATAATGATTATAACAGAAAATATTGCCATAATTAGCAGTTGATTGATAAATAGCTTCACTTTCAAATACAGCATAGTATTCAAGCTCATAAAGCACAGACCAACTGTTTTTACATCCAAATCATCAGAAACTACTCCCAATATTATAACCTCATTAATTGAAACTTTAAACACATATGGTATTTGAAGGATCTCTGTCAGCCCAAAGACATCAGAGAATACTTTATCCCAAACCATCCCATCAGGAATCGGTATAGCTGAAATGTTCACTGGGAACAAGTCTCTTCAGACCTTATATGAAGACAAATGTGGTTTCAGGAACTCATCCACCATTTCAAAAGCAGAGCGTTCAGGAAGATAATGACCATGTATCAGTGAAAAGAAAATGATGACAAAATCAATCCAGAGAAGAGAGGCAAGCGCAGATAACAGGACTCATAGATAGTTCCATGGATGAACCAGACAGTTAGTTTTAAGGTAAGTGAACAGCATACGTGCTCTTGGTACAGGTACTGCAGAAGACATAGAAGAATCAGTGAAAGAATCATTGATGTCAGCAAAATATCCAGAAGCAGCTTGCGCAAATACTGGAGTCAATGTCGGAAAAGTAGAACTAACAGATGTGTCCCTTGGTGGTTCGTGGTAAACTATTCCATCCATTTGTGTTGAATTTGAATAACATTGTTCAGAAGGGTGGATGTTGCTTGTCGGAGAAGAAGTTACTGGTACTAATGAAAGATCATTTTCTACCCTCCCCAAGCTGGGGAAGTGTCAGCATTGTTGGCTACAATTTGTAGAGACATATCCTGGTTGGTAGTAAGAAGGGTTCAGAAACTACCCAGGATTCCTCTGGGTATGCTGTGTAGGAAAGGCCACATGGTGTAAATTGACATTGCCAATAGAAACAAAGTGGTTTCCTTTAGAACCAGGGAGCAGTGGTAAGATGACAGTCCTGGTACCATGTATTCCCAGGAATGGAACTTGTGCTGGATATGAAGGGCAAAATTATTTTTTCATAGCAATCTTTTCCCGCACCAGATCCCCAACTTTTGGAATCCAGCCAGTCGTTGTCATTGGTGCATCTCTCATTCCCAAGGTGGCAGCACATGCAGATGAGTTTTCATCATGGAACTGCTGTAATTCATTTATGTCAAAAGATGTGTCTGGCACCACGGCTCCAGAGCCATCTTGATTTGGGACATACATAGATATGCCGAACAGAAGCTCTTATGGGGTGTGCCCTCCCAGGGACATTCTAGGCAAAATATTGAGTGCTCTCTGGACTCCATATAGGTGGTTAAGACAACTGCGACCCGTACCAAATATTCTCACTGTTAAAGATTAGTTTAAGTCTCATTTTTTTTGCTCCATTATACTGTTACCCTTTGGATGATAGGGAGACGAGTAATACAATTGGACCCCCAACATTGTCATGGAGTCCCTGAATGCCCTTGAGACAAAAGCAGGACCCTGGGCTGAATAAAATGCTGTAACTGCATATGTTTGCTGGGTAGAAACCATATTGGATTTACCTTGTAGTTGTGGTTTACTCGTTCTGGCTCCCAAACTATCCCGACCTATACTAGAATAGGCCTCAGAGATAATCTTTGGCAGCTCGCCCTCCTGATCCTGAAAAGGAATATCCTGGGGCCACATGCGGACTGCCAGAGCTGCTTCCCCTTTAAGGTTACTTAATATTATTGAGGATACCATGGCAAAGTTGCCCATTAATTACAACCACAGGTCTAGGGCCCGGGCAGCCCCATATTCATCTTGAATTTGTTTAAACACTTCTGGAATATGTGCAAGTGTCAGTGTGCGGTAGTGTAGAGTGCAGCAAATATTGCACCCCATGTGGTGCAGTTATCCACTGAAGGAACCATCCTGAATGGCAAGCAAAATGTGACAATTCTATGTTTATCTTTGGGGCTCGTATGGGGAAACACGGCTTCCAAAGCTCTTTTTTTTTTGTGCTAACCAAAATGGAATTTCTTCATGCTTGATCTGTACCGTGCAGATGATCAAATGCACTGTCGCAGGATTAATGTCTGCCGTGACCATATGTGGTTGCGCTGGAGCAGCCTTTGCTGGGCAGTATTTAAAGTTTGAATCACAAACTGTATTAAACATCTGTATACTTGCACTTCCACGACCGCCATGGTATTACCATTAGGGTGTGGTGTATATGTGGCCAGCTGTCGCCATGTAGGACCTTCATTACTTAAAAGACCTAGTCTAACATTTTGTGCAACATGTGGTAGGGTGCATTCAAGCCAATTTTAGTGTTCTTGATAAGACAGAGGTATTTCTAAGTAAGCATGTGCTCTGTATTGTGCGGGTGCATTATCAGAAGTGTAATGATGAAAGGTATGCGTGTTCCCATCCACAGCTAGAAAAGTGACCGAGGAATAGATAAAATCAGTTCTATATGCTGGATTTGTCTCAACTACAAATGTAACTGCTCTTCCCTGAGTCCATTATTCATTAAATGATTTGTGATGGGGAGCCTTATGTTTGCAGCAATTGCAACCCGTTGGGGTAGCGCCATAGTTCAATATTACAAAGTTGCATAGTTCAGAGATAGAGACACCGACTGGGGATTAAATTGTTTTAAAGGTTCAAGCTTGAACAACCTACAGTGAAAAATAGGTGCTGCCTATCTTAGCTGAGGAGGATATCCCTAATACCACGGATGTCTCCGTATTAGGTAATTAAGGTGTCATTAGCATGTAGTGAGACAGAGATACTTGGGAGATTCGTAATTCAGTGCCTAATCAACATTGGAGGTGCCATGTCGTAGAGACTCCCGTTATAGTAACAAGACTGCTGGATTTGGGCAGCAGCATCACCGAGCATGGGGGACTGAGTTTGTCCCTGTGCCATGTGACAGTTTTCGGCCTAATCCTTCTGGCCAGCTAGTAGCACCTCTCCAATACCCAAGAGTAAAGGTGATTTGTGGCAGCCCTTCACATGACATCTGAATTTCCCATGGAAATCGTGGTGAAACAGATCTTACCACTTTCTCTCAGTTACATATTTCTTACACATACAAAGGCAAACAGAATCAGGACTAAGTTCAATAGATTTTATTGAAGCAACTGCATTCTGTGATTATAAGGATGATACATCATAATAAAAGCAAGGGTGTGACAAGGAAAGTGAAACATAAGAAAAGTTTCACCATACTGTCACAACAATGGTTCTAGAATTTCTTCCTGCACTACTAATCTTCTATACAAGAGCATGGCAGTGTACGCCCTAATCCTCCTGCCAGGCCCCATGGAAGAAACCCAGCCCAGATATCTGTGATAGTAGCTAAAGAAGAGGTCCGTTGATCTACCGAGAATCCTACCACATGGATGGAGAGGATGCATCAGGTCTCAGCAGAAACTGCAATGGCAATGTGCAGCATACGAGGGCAACGTGTTTGAATTCCCCTCTATCGTGTAAGGGGCAGTGAGGTGTTTTATAATAAAACATCTGGTATTCTGAGAAAACTGCCCTGATGTGACAACACATATATTTCGGCGTATGAGAGTTGGGGACATGATGAAGCCTTTGTGCCGGCAATAACTCGTAACGTACCACATTCAGCCTTGAATGAGGCACATAATGCAGTGCAGTGAAAAGAATAACAGAATTCTATGGGAAAGGACAAGCAGATGAAATAATAAAAACCTCTCAACTAAAATAAAGCTTTTGCTAAAATAATAAGAAGCCTGTATCGGAGTGAAAGGGCACAAGCTGCAGGCCTAGGCTAAAATAACGTGGCTGTGTAATAGCTAAAGTAAACTCACGGCGTCCTTTATTTCTCTGTTCCTGGTTAATGTGGTTGCAGTCTCCTGGTACACCAATACTGGTGTGATTTAAAAAAAAAATGTCTCATAATCACTCTACCATCAGCTTCTGTGCTCTCAAAGCAATCTGTATTTGGCTCAAGCAAGACAATGACATTGAGGCCCAGATTTATCAAAGTATTGTGCTGCCCTTGTGTCAAGCAGGGTGACACAAGGACTACATAATCCTTAAATCAGATTTACCAAGCCACGCGAAGCCACCTTGCATTGCCCTGCGTGGCTTGGTAGATTTATAGTAACACAAGGGAGCGCAAGTCGCTGCCTTGCATTACTCTGCGCCAGGAAGGCGCTACATGGGTAGAGAGTGGGTGTTCCCACTCATTCACCCATGCTTTTTTCTGCAGTCCCATAATTTACCATGAGTAAGCCTAGGAATGTGTAAAAAATGTACACCTTCTTAACATAGGGGTAACAAGGAGAAATATCTTTATTCCTCCTCGTTGTTTCCTCTTTCTAAGTGTGCTGCAGAAGAAAAAGCCTTAAGGATTGTTTTTGTGCAGAAAGTTATACTTTCCTGCACAAAAACAATCCTGCCTTCAACACAGCACACTTGCACCGTGGCGAAAGGTGCTTGTTTCGGCACCAGGCAGCACATAGTATGCCAGCGTAGTGAGAGAGCAGAAGTGAGTCATATGTTAGTAAATGTGGCACATTCCTGCCCTCTCCATTTGATGCAGCGCAGCAAGTTGTCTTGCTGCGTTGCACTGCATCAAATAATTATAATTATCACAGGACCTGCAGAAATCCAGGGGTAAGAACAGAAAGGAAAACACTGATTCTCTTGAACTTGGTTATTGCCCAGTGTGGGATTACCTCCCCAACCTGCGTTCCTCGTACTTAAATTAGGACTTAGGTCAAATGTATGACCCAGAATTTTTTGACTCGCAATTTGCGACTCATTTGCGAGTCGCAAAACCATATGTACAACAGTGTACCTCACAATGTTTGCGATTCCCAATGAGGTCGCAAATGACCTACCTCATTAATATTCATGAGGTAGGTCGCAATTTGCGACGCCGTTGGTAATGGCTGCACTCACAGGTATGGTGGTGGCCTGCTGGGGACAGCAGATCACCATGTCTGTGACTGATTTGAAATAAACCAGGTTTTCATTTTTTTAATGCAGCCCATTTTCCTTTAAGGAAAATGGGATGCATTTCAAAAACAAAAATGAAAAGTTTTCTTTCCAGTTTTTCAGAACAGGCAGTGGTCCGTGGGACCACTGCCTGCTCCCAAAAAATAATTTGTTAACATTCACAAAGGGGACCCTTTCCCGTTTGCGAATGGGTTAGCACCAGTTTGAAATTGGTGCTAACTGCGATCGTTTTGTGACCGCATTCATGGTCACAAAACAATCATACATCGCACTGCGACTCGCAATTAGGAAGGGAACACCCCTTCCTAGTTGCTACTCGCAAACCTATATTGCGATTCGGTAAATAGATTACCAAATCACAAAAATAGGGTTTGTACCTTCCAAAATGCTTTTTTCTTGTCGCAAACGAACTGATTCTGTGAATCGGGCCGTTTGTGATAAGAAAAAAGCTACGTACATCTGTCCCTAAATGCAGTGATGCAGCTGTTTTTCCTCCATTCTAAGCAGCAAAACTCGGAATATTCGATACCCAAATTTCGTCGGGTTTCATATGCAGGGTATCTGTGGGTAACCTGATTTGGGTGCAAACTCCTGTTTCTGCACCAACTTGGATTGTCTTATACCATAATGATGGCCTTAATGTCCCGTTATATGGGTAGCGCACAACTATGTAACGGCAGAGATATGCATTATCGGCTCTGGGCCGTCTTTCAGTGCTGATGTAAAAAAACGCCGTAGGCTTTGGTAGCTCACGGCGATAAGTATATATAAGCGTTTCAAAAGCATTTTACTGTGGTTTGTAGAGTAGCTCAAAAGCAGGAGGCCCAAACATGAGTTACTACGTGATCACATTTGCAATTGACATCTACATAGTTCCACACTGGATGTTCGGGTAATTGCTCCCAGGTACTGCACCGATCGTCTGCACTGAAGGGGCGACATAGGTTCCCATGTGAAAAAACGGTGTAAAGCGATAAAATTATGATCCCGGCCTATTTTACTTTAAAGAAAAACAGGTTTCCTGCACGCATTAAAATGTGAATAAGGAAGCAAAATGTGCATTTATTTATGGAGTGGGCAGGCGGGGAGAGTGCTTTGAACATTAAAATGAACATCGGCAGGGGTTGCTGGTCAGTGGGAGATGTTGCCAGATGGAGTTACAGCAAGGATGAAAAGGTTAGGAAGAACTCTGCTGGAGGGACTGGGAGTAATAAGGAGGGAGACTGTCTGGTGACCGGAGACTGGTCTAGTACCAGCCACTACCAAGCAAGAATGGGAAACACAGGAAGAGAGTTCACAGTCATCTCACTGGATGCCTAAATTTGCCATAGTTTGCTGTCACACCATTTGCAGCACGTCCCATACTGCTGGATTTTAGTGCATGTCTTTTAAAAATAATAGAGATCACATAGTCACAGCTAAACAAAATAACAAGATGTATTTATCATTTCATGTGACAGCTTTTCCAGCTGCAGGAAAAGCTATTTAATTTCGACACATAATGTGACTTCAGCTTCAGGAGTAAATTGACCTGGCACCCTAGGGCTAGCACATGCCAGGGTAAAAGTTTATGGTGTACAGTTCATGGTATGTTAATGCATTGCCAGGGCCAGTTGAAGGTACAGAGAGGCCCATTTCAGATAAACAGATGGGGTCCACTGAATATATCTGGACCACTTCCAATAGAAGCTATGAAAATAACAATACCAAGATATAACAATAAAATAAATAAATATCACAAAAGACAGGATAAAAAAAAAACATTTCTAGCATATTGTGAGCACCTGGTATGGAGGAAAATGCATAATGTGAATGCTCCCAGCCGGCCCTCTGTTTGATCCGAGCTCTCTCAGTCATGAGAAAGAAGCACCGCCAGAGAGCAGGGGGACTTTTCGACTGAACCCTACTACTACAGCAACACCTCCCGCCTAATTGCTTAGGGGTGATCCTGCTTCTTGCCTCACAATCATAACAGGCTTCTTTATGTCCTGCGAGCTAACACTCAATTATATATTTTTAATGTACTGATCTGTCATGCTCCGTGAAGCGCTCTGATACCCTTCTGGTCAGGTTCACCTTAGATAAGACTGCAAATAAATAAATAAATAAAGTGATGAAACGCTCTGTCTCCACTATTTGGCATTGCAAAACATTCATTCTGATATTTGTTTGGCCTGATAATGTTGTCAGATGTGCAGTAGTGCCTTCCACGTGTTTCTGAGGTTTCCTTCTCAGACCGGAGCTTACTTCCATGCCTGATGCACCATCTGGCTCCATTCATTTTACCAGTGTGTTCCTATGCTCTGCATGCACAACGCTCCTTAGTGATGAAGGTTCGTGCCGCTTTCTCCAGGGTTCAACTTCTTGTTCAAATGGCCTAAATCTGACCACCTCTCAGTTTTCCATCACCCAAGAGGCATAGAGAAGGTGTGAATGGCAACCGCGTAGGAGGTTTGAGGGTTAGCGAGACAAAGAATAGGTAGTCCGCCTGCACTTGTTCTGAGATCTGCCAGTTAGACATCAGTCTGAGCTATTGATGATCAGTCGGTGATGAAGCTAGACATACAAACAGGTGGCCTAGTGCTTCTTTGTTAAAACTTCATTTGTTCAGGTGGTTGCAGGTAGTAGCCAACCAAGTTCATTTTTGGATTTTACCGCTTATTTTTCATAATCAAACTTTGACCCAAACCAAGACAGAGAAAGACAGTAAGAAAGATGAGAAAGACAGGAAAACAATGACAAATGGAGAAAGTATTGATGTAAAAGAGCATGTAAGATTGAGATTAAGAAACACGATTTACAGGGAGCTGGAAGCAGGAGTGAGATTGAGAAATAGGATTTGTAAGGCTCATAAGAAAAACTTTGGGTCCCCACTCCACTTATATTTCACAATTATTGCTCATTGTCGTTGGCATATCTCATCTAGCTACTACTAGAGTGAAGTACAATGACACAATTAAAATGGCAGCAAGGACCATTTTTTGTTCCAAATGATGTCAGAGTATTGTGGCATGTAAATTATTTCATATTACTTATACATTCAGGCTCTTTGTCCCATATGTAAGGGAGATACCAGGTTTATTTCCTGGTCAGCCTTTCAGGATCCATATGATGATGCCAATTTCTTTCCTGCGCCATTGAATAAGGGGTCTGTGTGCTTATTTTTGTTATCTTTAGTACATACATCAACTTGAAAAATCTCAAAGTTAAGGCATATTTTGCTGCCAGCAGAGCTCAGAAACACTGGGCAGTAACTGGTTCTATATGTTTCCGAGCTCTGTTCTGAGGCAATCTCAGCTCACCATTTTCGACTTGTTCTGTTTAAAGTTCATGCATTAACTTTGAGAAATAGAGAGCTATATGAATGAACTTTAGAAGCCTCTGATTTATAATACAGGCGCTCAGCTGTATGCTGTACTGAGCCAGTACACCCGATAATGATATGGCTCCTGGAGTTATGGGTCAAATTGCAAACTTAAGAGGGCTGTGTGGTTTGCGATCACAAGGCTAGGAGAAGAGGCATTGATGGTCATTACAACCCTGGTGGTCTTACCGCCACATTATGACCGTGGACCGCAAGCACCATTAGTTTTCCTCCACAGGAGAGACTGGCGGTGCTAGCACTTCCATGTGAAGGCTGGTGGAGACAGAGTGCAGCGGGCACCAGGGGGGGCCTGCACTGCCCATGCACTCGGCATGGGCAGTGCAGGAGCCCCCATGGCAAGGCCCTATCGCACAGCATGACAGGTGCTAGTGCACCCTATGCACTGCAGCATTGCTGCCGGCTCAATTATGAGCTGGCGTCAATGTTGTAGGCTGTTTCCAGCTGGCCCAGCGGGACACTCTTAATGTGGCCCATGGGAAGGCGGCTGCACTGATGGCAACATGACCGCAGGAGTTTGGTGGACGGCCTTTTCCGTCCGCCAAATTCATAACGACCCCCATTTTGTCCTGTGACGACGTGCGAAGTGACAAGCAACAACCCTTAAATCCCAAGGATTGGCAATTGTGTGTTTTTAATGTTAATGAAAAATTGAGACTTTGGTATGTTAATAAAAATGATTGAAAAAAAAAGCGCAGTCGCCAAGTACTGAAACTAGTTGAAAGAAAGCATACTTACTTTTAAAACGTTCATTAGCCCAAATAGTTGAAACCAGGGGGGTTAAAAACAGAAACAGGCTCTATATGGATAGTTACCACTAAATGAATCCCCTGGTTGTAGTTATCTGATCCTCATATGATTAACAGCACAACATTCACTCCTGCTCCATCTGCTCTTTTCCCTCTACATTGTCTCATACAAGGGTGACAATAGCCTTTTCTAATGTAAATCTCAGACTGACTCTCAGCCCTGAGGCATTAGACGTCTCTCCTCTTCCTTAAAGTCAACTTCTAAAACAAAAACGAGATTTCTTTTTTCTTCCTCCTCTCCTGTGATCATGCCCATCCCTAATGCTTTTCCCCCAGATGTTCTGACGCTTTTGTCTCCTGGAATCATGGTGGTGAAATTGGACATCTGCATAAATTCAGCAACTTTCTTCACCTGCAATGACACTGCTACCAGGTTGAATTTATTCACGATTAGGAAAATCCATCCATCCCACCAGTTCCATACTGTAAAGTCCTTAATAAACACTCTAGCCATGAGTATGTTGGATGTACGTAACCGTTACAAGTGGAACTCCCACAGCGTTTGTTATTATAATTTTCAATGTAATCCACTTCAGCTGTATGGGATATCATAGAAAAATGATTTCATGTATTATCAGTACTGAGAAACCATGTCACTTGCACTGCTCAATGGACATTTGCAGGTCAAAAGGCATTTAACATTTTAGAGAAACCAATGTATAGAATGTCTAAGAATGTCTATTTTCTCACGATTGGCTTTAGCTTGCTTAATTTTAAGGTTTAAACGCACTCGTTGGCCATTTGTCAGAAATATTTTGTGCTTTACGTAAGGGGATATTATTTCTGATTTATATCTTTTACATTGCCAGACAAATATGTTGGATGCTTTTAATTCACTCACCCCTCACCACTCTTAATCAACATCTATTGCTTACCCCCTCACTACTCTTAAACATCATTTATCCCTGCCTTCTAAAACCCACTCACTGCTCCTAAACTAGACCCATCCCTGACCCTTAAAAGCCCTTTCTACCACTAAATACCACCCACATGAACCCTAAAAATCCCTCACCACAACTAAATTACATCTGTCCCTGAACTCTAAACTTCACCCATCCCAGGACCCTAAAATACCTTTCTACCCCTAACCTCCACCCCACCCATCTCTGAACCCTTAAAACCCCTCACCACTTCTAAGTTCCACCCATTCTTGTTCCCTAAAAGACCCTCACAACCCCAAAGACCAATTAATCATGACCCATAAAAAACCCTCACCACCCGTAAACTCTACTAATCCCTGAATCCTAAAAAAACCTATATCTAAGGTCCACCCATCCATGAACTCTATAAACTCCTCAACACCACTATACATCACCCATTTCTGAGCCGAAGAGAACCCTCACCACTCCAATGCTCCACCCATGTAATTTTTGAGTTCTCCTTAAAATTATTTTGCCTTCAAACTGTTTCCTTTAATTTTCCGATTTTTTGCATCTTCTTAAAATTGTCTTTCCTTAAAATAGTTTTTTCTTGATTTCGTTTCCTCCAATGTGGTGTCTCAGTTTTTGTCTGCACATTAATTCACATTCATTAATCCATTTCACCACAAAAACACTGTTGAACCTTCTAAGATGCTCACACATGTCACTCTATGCTCACCAATCTGCATTGCTGTAAGCCAAGCACTGAGGAAAATCTGTAGTGTGCTATATTTCCTGGAGTGAGTGTACAGACCATAAACGGGCTATTTTGTGCCACTTTCTCACTCATTGCCAGTGTGTCAATGGGCTGAAAAAGTATGGTTTCTCCATGGCATGAACATCTGATGGGTAACAAGGGTTTCACATTAGCTTTCTTGAAAGTCTGGGGCATATTTTCGACTGTGATATCTGAGACCCATACTTTGAATAGCTAATCAAGGGCACTGGGGTCACTGATTAGGCTGGGGTCACTAGTTGAGTTTAAGGCACTGAGTCCAAAGTAATTCCTTCATGGGTCAATAGATAGAGAAGGCAAATAATTTGAGTGCTTTACAACAGAGAGAAAAATAAGAAGGATGCACCGAGGACCACTTGAGATTTCCCAATCCCATGAATTAAGATTCGTAGAGTCTCATTTACAGTATGCGGGAAGCCCGCGGACCTGCTGTGTCAGAGAAGGCTTCGACTTCTGCTCTTCAGATGGAGGACCACGCACCATATTTGGAAATCTTTGCCAAACAGGTGAGGTTTTCAGTGTCTTCGACTGAACCACAGCTGTGCTGGCTCCAGTGAAGGCGCTGAAGCTTTACAGCGTTGCTGAGTGGGTGCCATGTTCTATGTGCCAACTCACCAAAGTTTTTGATACGTGAAAGCAAATTCCCAAAGTAGGAAACTGTTTGTAAATAACAAACAAACTGGGGATAATGTTATTGGTTTCTGACACTGGAGGCAGCTGGGCATCTGCTGTTGGTAAACCAATACTTATTTCAACTCTAATTGGAGCAGGGAAATCACTGGTTTGGTAAGGTGGTCATACTGCCCATTTATGAAAGTGCTTCTAAAATTGGAGACAAAAAATAGCAGTAATAAATTCTGCAGTAGAAGAGTCTCGGTTTTAAAGTTCAGGGGATTGATGAATGTATTGACTATGCAATATAGCCTTTTCAAGCTGAGTAAATCATTTTGCTTCAAATTTGTTTTAGTCTAATAGATAGCAATATCTATTAGAATAGCAATATCTATTTGACTAAAAGTCTAATTCTGTGTGCATTCTAAATATTTTTCAAACTGGAGTATGTGCCAGGCTACTTGTGTCCTTATCTTCATTTATTTGTTGATATGTGCTGCAGCGTTTATACTTATTTGTATAGAGGACTATGATACATTTTTTAGAGATTGTTTTCAAACTGAAATGCCATCCTTGAAAAACATTAACATTCTGTTACTGAAGGGTGAGAGCAACAGCATGTCATCAACAAGTGTGGTATATAATGTAGTGGAAACTTTGAGAGCCAAAAAAGTGTTTCTGTTTGTGTGTGATGAAATTATAGTTTATTTGGAAGCATTCTTTCCATCCCCTTTTGTGTTTTGTTGTAACACCCTAAGTGGTCAAGAGTATGTTCAGATGTAGGTCCCTTGCTCTCTGTGCCATGGGCTCTAAGCTATACATCATTGAAGAGGCCTAAGAAGGCCAAAATCACTTTGGGGCAGCTTGTTGCCCCTTCTGTAGTGGGCCTTACCTGACGGTTTTGGATGGACTGTTCCCCTTAGGAACACGTTGAGAATTGACTGGTAAAGGCGGACTTCTGTGTAGAATGGCATAGTGGGTGACAAACAATGGGCTGGAATGCTGCCCTGAACAATTGTTACTAGTTAGACTTCCTGCAAGCATTCCTCCCATCTCCTTTTGTGGGTTTGTAGTAAGTGGCCAAGGGTATGCCCTGACGTGGTTCCTTTGCTCACTGCGCTAAGGATCCAAGTTATACCTCACTGAAGAGGCTTATTAAGGCTGTCACTGGCCTGGTGTTGACTGTGGTACATTTTGGAGGGGCCCTTGCATGACAGTTCGAGGTGGAATTTCCAATGAGAATCATGGTTGTACTAATTTGTATAAGGTGGGCCTCTGGGTGAAAAACATTAGGTTGGAATGCTACCCAGAGTGATTGCCAGTGATTAAACTACTTACAAGCATCATCACTTTTTTTGTTTGATCAACATTCGATACCCCTTGCATTGCCAGTATACTGCATCAGCAGAGCCATTTAATGACTAAAGAGGAAAGTAACTTTGCCCCAATAGCAAGACACCAATATTTATGTAGTTGGTTGATAATATCCAGCTCCTGGGAATGCCTTATACATATCTTCTCCATCTCTGATGCAAGAAACCTGCTATGTCTCTGGATATGTTTATCAACCCATAATTCGACAGTAAGATCCACTGAGAAGGCTGTCATCAATACTTCACACTACAATTTTCAGGCTGAAAAAGATGACTCCCAATGTTCCAATTCCTCTACAATGATGATCTTTCTGCAGTGTTTCTATGCTGGCCTAAAGCTGAAGAGACTTGTTCGTTTCACAGTACTGGGAAATGTTTTCAATAAAAATTCCTATATTTTTTAACTTTAGAAAACATCACAGTTGTCCAGCGTTTGACGGTCTAGGGATTCTTATAACTGATGTACCCTGGCCTAACTTCTGATCTCAAGGATTATATTGGCTCACACAAGATCAGTAAGACGTTGAAGTAGGCTGGATGTATCCCACAATATATGTCTCCACAAGCACCAACACCTTGATTGTAGAAATACACGTACCTAGTTGATTTTAGAGCATTTCACAACAAGCAATCTACAGTTTATTAATATATTGTACTTGTTTGCCTAACACTGGACATTGTAGCTTTCCAGTTCAGATCACTTGTCTGCCATAAGACAATGTGCAGATCAAAATTGGTATCTTATATTGATAAATCATGATGATTTCTTGACCAACCAGTGATTATCTCAACAGATGTTTGAAAAAGAGTGGCCAAAAGTGTGTTTTCTGACTTGTGTAGTCTGGTAGTTACTCATCTGATTAACTGAAGAGATGGGCAACATATGTGTTTTAAGTTCTCTTTTACAGAAAATGAGAGCCTTTCGAATACTAGCCAATATTCTACATTATATAACATCTTTGTCTGTAAGCAGATTCTCAGAGTCAGTGGCGGCCGGCAGCTTTAGGAGGGAGGGGGGCGGGCGGGATACACACACACACACACACAAACACACACACACACACACTCATTCTTTCACACACACACACACACGCACGCACGCACATCCATTAACAACACTCATACCATTCAAACATGCATGCACGCACCAAACATTCATTTTAAAAGATTGCACACACTCATTCTTTCACACACGCACTCACGCTCATCCATTAACAACACTCATAGCACTCAAACATGCACGTGCGCACCAAACATTCAATTTAAAACATCACACACATACACACACACACACACACACACACTTACCTTCAGCCTCCAGGTCCTAGGTCAGCCAGTGAGGGAAGGCAGAAGCCCCAGCCTCGTCACAGAGTGGGATGGGGTCAGTGAGACTGCTGACCCCACCCCACCCTGTGACGAAGTGTCACTGATTTACACTCACCCTAGGCACTTCAGGGCTTAAACCTGAAGCGCCCAGGGCGAGTGTCAATGGGTGACGCTTTCCTCGTCACCCAGGGGAGGGCCTTGAGGCACCTTTGCTGAGCTGAGGAGGTCACGCCCATAGGAGCTGTGACCTCCTCAGCCCAGCAAAGTTCAGCTCAGGCAGCCAGGAGTGTGCACAAATCGTGCATGTCTGCTTCTGGCTGCCTGAGCTGGACATGGAGAGTGTCTGTCAGGCTGACCTTTGTTCAGCCTGACAGACACTCTTCATGAGGGGCAAAAGGTGGGGGGGGCGTGGCCCCTCCGCCCTAAAGGACGGTAATAAAAAGCTGACCAAAGTCCCTTACATCAAAGCTTGAAGAAAATGTCCAGTGGTCATTTTTGGTTTGAGCCACTTGCATTCTGGGGTTGGAGTCCTAACCCTCAAAGAGCAACTCAGAGCTTCTGGAACCTTGGGGTGAGTTGTGGACTGCTAAAGGACCTTCAAAGACCTTCTGGAAGAAGATCCAGAAGTTTGGAGAAGATTGGAGAAGTTTTGGAAAAAAATCTCGATCCGACCCAACGTCATGAGTCAAGCTGGCTTACGTCGAACGCGACCCGGCCTGATTTGCAGGTTCGTCCTGCTGAAAAGCTCCAGAGCCCCAGACTTCCAGGATTTCACCAGGGGTTCCTGGAAAGGGAATCCGAAGACGTCGACTTGAAATCGGCTTGCTGTGGAGGGTTGTCCGATCTCAGAGAGAAAAAGCTCAAAAAAAGTGACAAAGTCTGAACGTAAAAAGTTGACCGAGGCTTCCCACACAGTGAATCCGAGGAGGGCTCCAGGGACGTCAGATTCAATTTCGGCCAGGACAAAGATTTCCATTGTGAAAAATCATCTAAGTCTCAAGGTAAAATTCTTCACCAATGTGTCCTACGATGTGTATCCAAAGAGGGCTCCAGGGAGGTCGGATCCAACCTGCGACTTCGTCCCAGTGAGAAAGTCATCCTGAAAAAAAGACTAAGGCCCTCATTATGACATTGGCAGTAAATCTGCTTACCGCCATGCCGACTGCCGCCAACATAACGCTGACGTGGTGGATAACCGCCAACCATATTACGACACACACATACCAATCTGTCATTATACAGCCACACACACAAGTCTGCCAGCCCAAAGGTCAGTGATAAACTGGCGGTAGCAAAACCCACACCGTTATGCCAACAGAACAACTCCCACAGCATTATGACCCACGAATCACTGCGGCGGACATTCAATGGCAGTAAACCATTGGTGGGACATACCGCCACGCTCAAAATACACACACTCAAACAAAACAACAAAACATTGGACAATTCAAACTACACACTCCTGACACACATACACACACCACACCCACGCACCCACACCACTATAAAACACAGACCCACATTACCCACAACCCTTTACAACTAGAAAGAATTGCCACCAGAGAGAGACAGCAAGAGCACACACACAACCAGAGCCACATAACATCATCACCTATACACCACCCACACACTTTACATCACACACCCCAACACATCACCCTACACACCCTCACCCACACCACTCACACTACACCTATTGCACCACAACAACACCCCAGATTCTTTGAGGAGGAGCTGAGGGTCATGGTGGGGGAAATCATCCGGGTAGAGTTACAGCTATTTGGATCACATGTGCAGCAGACATCCATTGCTAGGAAGATGGAGCTACTGCAGAGAATGGTGGACAGGGTCAACGCCGTGGGACAGCACCCAAGAACAAGGGATGACATCAGGAAGAGGTGGAACGACCTACGGGGCAAAGTACGTTCCAGAGCAGCAAGACACCAACTAGCTGTGCAGAGGACTGGCGGTGGACCCCCACCTCCTTCCCCACAACTAACAACACATGGGAGGAGCAAGTCTTGGCAATCATGCATCCTCATCCCCTGGCAGGAGTAGGAGGAGGACTGGACTCTGGTAAGGCAAATCCCTATTGCTATCACCCCCCTACCTGCATGCCACGACAAACCCCCACCCCTACCTTCACTCCCATCACTTCACCACCTCCCACATACCCCACCATCACAACCCACTCATCCCAATACCAAGCCCTGCATGTAACACCAATGCAGGGACACCCCTCACAGATCTGCATAGACACCTATCACCACTGCATGCACACTGGAGAGAATCACCTAGCCCAACAAATAGCTACTCATTCAAAGGCAAATTTGCCAGGGCAACAACAACCATAGAGGGCAAAACACCCATGCACATGATGTCACATGCAGAAACAATAACACTGCATTTACATCCCCACAGGTCCCCCAGCCAATGTCACCGGAGAAGAGGTGTCAGCAACATCCAGTCCCCCCCCCAGAAGAGGCTCACAGTGATGACAGCAGCTCTGCTCGCCTGGATCGGGATGACAAACCTGGCCCACCAGGGATCTCCGTACAGTCGGTTACCCAGGCACACTCTCACACCACCACAGAACCTCCCCCTCAGGAAAAACCACCACAGCACCCACCCAGCGGGCCCATACCTCTGTCCCCAGGACACTTGAATCAGCAGTGTGTCCACCACTACAGGGACCCCAGGCCACCCCACAAACAGGACGATCAGGGACCTGGGGTCAGTGACGGTGGGCACACGGTTCAGGGGACAGAGGCACAGGACAACAGGGAAGTTGGGAGGACTGCTGTGTGACGGGGGAAGGACAGGCCCAGGGAACCGTCTATCAAGGAGGCACTCACCACAATCCTGGGAGTATACCACCATTCCCAGGAGACGATGGAGCAGATACTGAACAAGTTGCAGGAGAACAAGCGGCTCCAGGAGGGACAGTACCTGGGGATCAGGGAGGACTTTAAGGACATCAACACCCACCGGGCCTCTGCCACCAGCCAAACCGATGAACAGCCCTCCACCTCCGCTGCCACTGGTGGACAGGAGGCCCCGCTACAGGACCAACAGGCCACCAGCACCCCTCCCCCTGCAGAAGGAGAACCACCCCGCAAACGTTCCCTGTGATCCAGGCAGAATCCGGAGACTATTGCCAAGACCCCTGCCAGGAAATAAGACTCTCCCGATTGTCACCCTTGTGTTCCACTCTGTCACCCTGTCCACCTTGAACTGCCATTGCTCCCCTTCCTATGCCCTCTTGGACAATGCACTTGTGATACAAATAGAATGGACTGCAACCTGGACTTTCCTCCATCATCCCCCCAGCCCATTGCACATCCCCTTCTACCTCTTAGCACTTAAAGGAACACCCTTTGAAAAAATACAAGTATGGAGTATGTCAAATGATTTAAGTATGCATTAGATTAACAAGGTTTAAACATTGAAAATCAACTGTACAGAAATGTATACATAGGAATGACCTGTAGCTGGCTTCAGTCAACACACAAGGGCTTTACTTTTTGGTGCAAAACTGAACCAACTCAGTTTTGCACCAAAACATTTAGCGCTGGCTTGCACTATTTCTGTGCACCAGCCAGGCACCATATTTCTGGAATGGTGCAAGCCGGTGCAAAAGGTGGGCTAGCGGTAAAAAAATGACTTTAGTTGGGTTGGGCTGGCAGTATGGAGGAAAGGTTTTTTGCACAAAAAATGACATTAGGCAGGTTAGATTAAAAAAAATGGCTCTAACCTGCCTAGAGTCATTTTCTGAGACAAAACCATCCATACCAAATGACGTCTGTCTTAGAAAAGACAGGAGTCATGCCCACCACCCCAATGGCTAGCACAGGGGACCAGGGTCCCCTGGGCATGGCCATTGCACCCAGAGCCATGTAGGGGGGCCCATTTCAGGTCCCTCAATGGCACTTCAAAAAATAAAATAAAAGAGTAACCTATACTTACCTGTACTTACCTGGAATGGGGTCCCCCATCCTCCGCTGTCCCTCTGCTGTGGGTGTCCCTGGGGCCTGGGAAGGGCACCTGTGGGATTATTCCATGGTGTTCCACCATGTAAATAGGCCCACAGGTCCCCTAATGGCTGCCCTGACCCAGATGTTAGAAAATGGGGCAAAGCAAGCTTTGCACCATTTTTTGACCCTTCCTCCCTCCCGTGCACAAGTTTTGCATGGGAGTATAAATATGGCGTTAACGCTATAGAGTCATTTTTTGCATGGGAACACCTACCTTGCATCTCATTAAGGCAAGGTAGGTTTTCACTTCCAAAAAATGACTTTAACTCCATAAATTTGGCGCTATGTGGGTCTAGCACCAAAGTATAAATATGGAGTTAGTTTTGCACCAAAGAAGAGTAAAAAAAAATGACACTAATTCAGTGCAAACAGAGAATAAATATGCCCTCAGGAGCGATAGTAGGACACAAATATCTGCAAATAGAGATGCCAAACGGTACATTGAGTGGCCATAGAAGTGGGAAAATCACAACACAAAACTGCCAATTAAATGTGAAGTTACACTGTCTTACCTGTGTGTCATTGGAAGTATCGACAAATTATTGCACTTCTGTTGTCCTCATCCTCATCTTCTGCCTCCTCATCTTCACTGTCCACACAGTCCCCTGCTGCCACACGGCCATCTCCAGCCGCCTCCTCCTGCAGAAAAGGCACCTGGCGATGTAAGGCAAGATTGTGCAACTTACACCATGCCACGATGATCTGGCAGACCTTCTTGGGTGAGTAGTATAGGGATCCACCTGTTAGATGGAGGCAACGAAACCTGGCCTTCATTAGGCCAAAGGTCCTCTCTATAATTTTTCTTGTTCACCTATGTGCCTTATTGTAACTTTCCTCTGCCCTTGTCCTGGGATTCCTCACAGGGGTCAGTAGCCATGAGAGGCTGGGGTAACCAGAGTCACCTGCAAATATCGAGGGTCAACTGTTAGGCACACACCAACCCTTAGAGCCCACACCATACCCATACATCAACATCCACTGGGTGGGATCCAGGGCTCACCTATTAGCCACACCCTGTGGCTCTGGAGTTGAGCCATCACATATGCAATGCTGCTATTCCTCAAGATAAAGGCATCATGCATAGACCCAGGTTATTTTGCATTGACGTGGGAGATGTACTGGTCCGCCAGGCACACCATCTGCACATTCATCAAATGAAAGCTCTTTCGATTTCTGAACACCTGTTCATTTCGCTTGGGGGAAAGGGGGACAAATGCTATATGTGTACCATCAATTGCCCCAGTAATGTTAGGGATATGTCCCATTGCATAGAAATCAGCTTACACTGTGGCCAAATCCTCCACCTGGGGGAAAACGATGTAGCTGTGCATGTGTTTAATCAGGGCAGACAACACTCTTGTTTTGAATGTGGGTACGCAGACGGCATCCTGCGGAACCTGTAACGGGAGGTTGTGACTGCAAAAGATCAAAAAATTCAATATAGAGACAGTTAGAGAAAACGGGCAAAGCTACTATATAAGAGACCATGTTGCGGTTTACAAGTTGTAGGCTGGATTAAAAAAGAAGAGCATTGTGACAACAGTAAGATATAGGCACCTTTTCCGATGTCCTGAGGAGGCCATAAGATGTAAGGCCGAAACGCATCAACCACAATATTGAGGAGTTCAACGTTAATTGTTGAATATAAAAAGAAGAATATGACAGTACCACATATAAACAACAGGAAGTAACATCCTATTAAAGTTGATACTAAACAGGACTACCTCTATCCAAAGACTGTTTACCTGAAGAAAAGGTTCAGCAGCGGTCTTGCTTTAAAATGGTTGAAAACGAAATTTGGTGCAAAGAATTGGTTTTAACTGTTTTCCCAAATATATGTAATCGCATATGTTGAAATGTTTTTATTATATGGTGTGTAAATAAGGGAATGTTTTGTCCTTTTGTGTTGAATGGGAGTAATACAAAAAAAGAGACATATATGAAGTTAATAAAAGAGGCATAAGAAATAGGAGTCTTTTCAATGATTAATTAATATTTTCATTGTTGATATAATAATTTTGATCCATCCCTTTTGTGTAAATTTGTTGATTATGATTATGCATTCCTCAGGATAAAGGCATCATGCACAGACCCAGGATATTTTGCATTGAAATAGGAGATGTACTGGTCCGCCAGGCACACCATCTGCACATTCATCAAATGAAAGTTCTTTCGATTTCTGAACACCTGTTCATTTTGCCGGGGGGGACGGGGACAAATGCTATATGTGTACCATCAATTTCCCCAGTAATGTTGGGGACATGTCCCGTTGCATAGAAACCAGCTTTCACTGTGGCCAAATCCTCCACCTGGGGGAAAACGATGTAGCTGCGCATGTGTTTAATAAGGGCAGACAACACTCTTGTCAGTACTATTGAGAACATTG
Organism: Pleurodeles waltl; assembly: GCF_031143425.1. NCBI lineage: Eukaryota > Metazoa > Chordata > Amphibia > Caudata > Salamandridae > Pleurodeles > Pleurodeles waltl. Next base: position 730,005,156 of record NC_090444.1, read on the forward strand.
TCTGGGACATTCCTGCTGCCAAGCCCACTGTTACTTGGAAGGAGCAAGTTGCCGGGAAATGGAGCTCTGATAGCACTTGCACAAGAAGGGGGATCCCGGTGGGGTGACGGATAGCAGAGATTAGGTCAGGCTCCAATTGGGCACACAGCTCTGTGATTGTGGCCCTCTCCAGTCTATAGGTGAGGATAATGTGCTTGTCCTCCATTGTTGCCAAGTCTACCAGGGGTCTGTCTCCATCTCCTGTTCACCCGCTGCGGTTGCAATCTATGGGGCAAAGTGGTGAGCAGCTGGTCAGTATCTCTTATTTCCAAACACTACACTTCAATCCATGCCGTGATTGTAACAGTATTTTGTTGTAGAGGTCCAAATGGTGCATATGTGTACTGTGACGCAGTCAGGAGCCATGGCCTGCATCCCCCCCCTAAATGGCGTCCACATGTCCTGTTTGGAGGGACAGGTGGAAATGAGGTAATTCCGCTGACGTTGTGCGCTGTTGCGTGAGGCGGTCAAAAACCGCGGTGCAACTCCTCATTGGTTATCATTGGGCGCTATGGGGTACATTGGCCAGTGGTGATGTACGCCGGCAGTGACGGTATGCACCGCCGCCGACGTCACTGCCATTTTCTATCTGTTCACTCACTTGCTACCTGACCTTCAAGAGGAGAGGACCTACACTGCAAATGCTGCTGTAACCTGTGTCTGGAACTGACCATGGCTCGTGTCACTGGGGAAAGGGCCCCTGCCTTCACCTCAGCGGAGTTGGAGCGACTGGTGGATGGGGTCCTACCCCAGGGCCGTTTGCTGTATGGGCCTCCAGACCAACAGGTGAGTACACCGTGAGTACGATGCATGGGGTATGAATGCATGGAGTGGTATGTGTGAAGGCCTCATGGGGGGGGGGTTGGTGGATGGGCCCTAGGCAGCGTGCTGCATGTATGCTGGGCCATGTCTTAGCTAATGGGGATGGGAAGGGGCATGGTGGGCCATGAGTGTAACAGACAGGACGGTCAGACTAAAATCTTTCCCTGTGTCCATTTCCCTGCAGGTCAGCGCCCATAAGAAAAAGGGAATATGGCATGCCATTGCCAAGGACGTGTGGATCCTGGGGGTCTACGGCAGGTGGAGCACCCACTGTCAGAAATGGTGGGAGGACCTGAGACGCTGGGCATTGAAGATAGCGGAGGCCGAGCTGAGTATGGCCTCCCAACGAGGAAGGGGTGCCCATCGATCCCTGATCCCTCTGATGGCCCGCATTCTGGCAGGTGGCCTATCTGGAGCTGGATGGGTGCTTGGGGGCATCACAGCAGCCACAAGGGGGGGGAGTACAGTGCCCCAATATACAACCTGAGCGTGGTGGAGTGTTATCCGGGTGGGGGATGTGCACCTGTGGGTGCCACTAGGCCAGGCCTGACATTGCAGAGTAGGTCCCATGTTGGGCAGGTTTCTGATTTAAAAGACCTCCAACAAGCTAGTAGGCATCCACTACTGGGCAGGGGTCTGTGGGTCTCAGGTATGCTGCAAGTGGTGTTAGGTGTCCCTATCCATGGGCTGGTGACTAGCATTGTGACTGGTTGTGCATTGCATAGTGTGTAGGGCTGTTCCCTGTGTGTGTGTGTCGTGTACGCCAACTGTAGTGTTGTTGCCGCTACTGACCAAGTGTATCCTTTGTTTCTTCCCCCCCCTTTTTGTTTTGTCACCCTGTCCTTATGTGCATTAGCATCATCTGGCGGAGGAGCTGAGGCACCGGCAACGGAGTGAGCTGCATCCCACAGGGCTAAGGAAGCCGAATCCACCGACGGTGAGGGCACCAGTGGGATGGAGGGCGAGGGGAGCACCACAGTGGAGACAGGAGAGGACAGTTCAGACACAGATTCCTCCTCTGATGGAAGCTCCCTGGCGGTGGCTGACACCTCTGTGCCCACCCCAGCTACAGGTACAGCTGCCACTCCCAGTACCAGCACCGCCTTACCAGCAGCCCCTCAGCGTGCTTCCCGTGTCCGCTCACCCAGGAGGGTGGGCATCTCCTTCGCCCCAGGCACCTCAGGCCCTGCCCCAGTCAGCCCTGCTGCCCTAAGTGAGGAGGCTGTTGACCTCCTGCGATCCATCTCGGTTGGGTAGTCAACCACTGTGAATGCCATCCAGGGGCTGGCAGCCCAAATGCAACTGACAAATGCATTCCTGGAGGGCATTCACACTGGCATGACGGCCCAACATAGATCAATCCAGGCTCTGGCCTCCTCTCTGATGGCAGCCATTGTCCCTGTTTCTAGCCTCCCCCCTCCAACTTCCTCTACCCAGTCCCATTCCCCTCAACCCCAAACTATCCCAAGCACACAGTCAGATGAGCAGGCACCCTGGACAACACACAAGAGTGGACATGGCAAACACAAGTACCACACTTCATCCCACAGGCACTCACACAAACACCATCCAGATGCAGACATAACAACATCCTCTGCATCAACAGTGGCCACCTCCTTCTCCTCATCCACCTCCCTCCCAGTTGTGTCTACACTCACACCTGCATGCACTACATCCTGATCCACTACCCCCATCATCAGCACACCTATCAGCACACACCCCTCACTGGCAGTCACCCCCCTACTTCCATGAACACGTCCCCTGTGTCCTCTCCCACTGTGTCTGTGCCCCCTCCTCCCAAAGTACACAAATGCAAGCACTCAGACACCCAACAGCCATCCACCTCACAACTGCATTAAGCCCATGCACCTCCACTCAAACACAGCAGACAGACACCTCCTACAACCACTCCTGCTACCTCCACTCCCAAACCATCTCCCTCTTCCCGCACCAATGTCCCTAAGAAGCTTTTCCTCTCCACCTTTGACCTCTTCCCTAGCCCCCCCCCGTCCCTTACGTCAGGCCAGGGTGGTCAGAACCCAGCCAAGCACCTCAGCCACCCAGTCCAAGGGCAGAGTAGTGTCCACAGCTACACCAGGTGGGAGAGGATCCCGGGCACCAGGCAGCCATACTGATAGGGTGCCTGCACCAAGTGCTGCAAGGAAGGGCAAGGAGGCACCCCAGCTTCTGCAAAGAAGGGCAAGGAGGCACCCCCAGCTGGTAAAAGGAAGGGCTAGGAGCAGTCCCCAGCTGCTGCCAAGAGGAGCAAGGAGCCATCCCAATCTGCTGGCAGGAAGGGCAAAGAGGCCAGCACCAGCAGGCAAAAAGGACAAGAGGCCTGGTGCTGGGACTCAGTCGGAGTCCCCACCACCAACCATGGTGGTTCAGCCGTCCGAGGCTGCAGGGGATAGGCTGGAGCGTACCCCAGCACTGCTAGCACCACTGCCAGCAGCCCCAGTGGGCAGCCGTCCGAGGCTGCAGGAGGAGGGCTGGAGCCTGCCCCACCACTGCCAGCACTGCCAACAGCACCACTGCCAGCAGCAGCAGCCCCAGTGGGCAGCCATCCGAGGCTGCAGGGAAGGGCTGCAGCCTCCCCCCACCACTGCCGGCACCGCCACCAGCACCGCCACTGCCACCACAGAGCAGCCGTCACCGCCGGCGGACAGTGTGTAGTCTTGAGTCCATGGGCTGTTGTGCCGGCCTGATCCCTACAAATCCTGTGGGTCTGACACCCAGGTGAGAGACTGTGACCTTGCAATCTCCAAAATCTGCATCACAGGACACAATGCCCCCTCCAGAACGAGTGGAAGAAGCCATCCACTCACCCCATCCTTCCCAGGATGAAGCACACTGGGCACAATGCCCCTTCCAAAACCAGTGGAAAAAGCCATCCACTCACCCCATCCTTCCCAGGATGAAGATAACTGGGCACAATGCCCCCTCCAGAACCAGTGGCAAAGCCATCCACTCACCCCATCCTTTCCAGGATGAAGCACACTGGGCACAATGCCCCCTCCAGAACCAGTAGAAGCCATCCACTCACCCCATAATTCCCAGGATGAAGCACACTAGGCACAATGCCCCCTCCAGAACTAGTGGATGAAGCAATCCACTTGAGAGACTGTGGCCTTGCACTCCCCAGGAAAAGTCAGTGGGCAAGTCACCCACTTGAGAGATGGTGGCCTTGCACCCCCCAGGAACAAGCACAGGGCATATTCCCCCCTCCAGGACCAGTGGCATTGTACCATCTTCCGGCTGAGGTGCCCCCCCATTCACCGTCCCCCTCAGGTGCCTGTCTATTTTCGACCTGATACTCCTGCAGTGTGCTCTCTGTGTTGTTGCAAGAGTGAGGTTGGGCCTTGGACTTTGTGATGTGGCCCTGTGGCCCACTGACATTGAGGACTGGGCAGTGTCCCTTGCATTGTAAATATGTATATACTTTTTTATTTGGATGCATGAATTTCACCTATATTTATCTGATTACAGCCTTCTTACACTATAGTAGTTGTCCTTGCATTATTCCTGAGTGGTACGGGGTGTATATGTTATGTTAGTGCATCTGGTTGTGTGTGTGGTGTTGGGGGTGGGAGTGTTGCATGTTGCGTGTATGTGTCACTCTCTTTTTCATTCCCCCTCTCCATGTGCTAGGCAGCAGTACTCACCGTGGTCGTCTTCGCTGGCGTTGGTGCTTGTAGTGGAGCAGAAGGTAGAAGAGCATGGGAAAGACATGCAACCCGGGCTCCTTGAGTGTCCAGAGGTGAGTTGTTTCCCTTCTGTGCAGTGTTTCTGCCAGGCTTTTGATGTTGTTGGTACCGCCCCGGAAAAGGTGGCAGATTTGTGGGTCATATTACTGTGGGCAGTACATTGTCTTCCGCCTGACTGTTGGCGGTTACCGTCGTGGTGTCTGTTGGTTTCGCACTAGCGGTCGGTGTGTTAAAGTGGCTGGCTGTCTGAGCGGTTTCCGCCGTGGTCATAATTTCATATTTATTACCGCCGATTTATCACCGACTGCCATGGTTGTAATGAGGGCCTAAGTCTGAAGGTAAAACTTCCACCAAGGCCTCCCGCTCACCGTATCCGAGCAGGGCTCCATCTTTGTCAGCCTCAAATTTTATCTTTGCCACTGTCCAGTGTGACCAAATGTCCTGATTGGCTCTTTTAGTTTCTATGCGCTAAAAAAATGTAATCTTTAGAAATGCATTTCTCGGTTCCCCTTATCCGATTGTAATAGTTTTGGTGTCACATTAAAGATAAACATATTTTATATTGTTTCATGATACTTGAATGCTTTGCACACTTTGTCCCATAAGTTAAGCCTTGTCGCTCATTGCCAAGCTACCAAGGATTGAGCTGAGAGTAATTCATTGAGACCTGACTGGACCTAGTGGGGGTTAGTGGCCTATTGATAAGTGTAGGTAATTACCTGCCCTTACCAATAATCCACTTTCCAACACTGACAAATATTAATAGTGCATAACATACACCCCAAAACCACGCATGGGCGCACACACAGCTACACTGTTAGAGCCCCATCTCCATCTCTTCTTTCTCGTAGAACCACATTTAACCAGCAAAGGGACATCTTGCCGTTGGTAAACTGTCTCCTGGGTAATTTATATTTCCACACTTTCTGAACATTCTTAATCTCCAAAAGTAGTGTAAATGGGTAACATTGGCATTCTTCTGAGATTCTTGGAAAAAGTACTGAGACATATCAAATGAGGGAGCTGTTGCATAACTGAGATGCAAGTATCTTGTGGACTGTTATCAGAGTGGTGTAACAAACGATGTACCCGTAACCCTAAAATGTCCACTATAGAAAACACTTGGAAGTACAGTCACCTCACACATGGTAGCAGAAATTGTCACAAACCAACATAGCTGTGTGCCCAAGTGATAGAAATTCAGGCATCGCCTTCGTAACTTCTTCCTCAGTCACTGATCAGTGTAATGCTAAGTGATTTGTCACAGTACTATCCACGTGCACAGTTAAGTAACTGTGAATTAAGTGTATTAGGACAAGGAAAACTGAAGTTAATTCAAATGGCAAACCTACATTTTAATTTCATTTTCTATCCTTTCTGTCTCCAATGTGTATGAATGTTACAAAATACCGAAGAAACAAGCAAATGCAAATACTGAGTGAGCTGTGTGGACAGGCAGATATGGTGTGGGCTACCATTTTACCAAATGATGAATGCCTTTTGGAGCTGGTGAAGATGAGCTGATGCATGCAGAAGATACATTAAAATATAGTGGTCCATCTTTCTGTTAATGAAAAAAGGACTCCTGCAAATAGGCCTTGCATTGAAAGACTCGTCTTAAATTGTTGGTTGAACCACAGCAAAAGGAAGCCACAAATATAAAACAAGGAGGTTTGTCATTAAAGACTAAATTGAATTAGGTCTGCAATCAATATTAAATCTACTCTAAGAATACAAAATTTATAAGTGGCTTTGCGATGTTTTATGAAAGGATACATGTTAAATTTCCATCAATTGGACATAGCATGAACGCCAGATGCAGATTTTCCTCTGCAAGGAAAAGATGGTGTGAATTCAGTACTTGTCTCACCCGAAGGCCCACCACTGAGCACAGATAGTGTGCCAATGGGATGTACTGCATAAAGAACAATTAAAGCACATTTTGCCTACTCACGCATGTGCAAAATGAAACAGTTTCCCAGTGTGTTAAATCATTGAAGTCTGGAAGAGGTGCACAGTGGCCATGCTTTTGAAGGAGTGAACCAGCCTTCATCCTGGGTGAGCGAGAGACTGCTAATATCTGTTTTTTAGGAGGAACAACACAAAGGCGTTGATTTAGAGTTTGGCTTGCAGATTACACCATCGCAAATGCGAATTATATTCCGTCCAGTTTATTAAAAGTGCATTGTATCATATGGCACTTGTGATATGGCAGTCAGCATATCCGTCATGTCTGTGACAAAGCAACCCATCCACCAAACTCTAAATCAGGCCCTAAATTTATTTGTCTGGGAGACAGAAATGATTGTGAAATATGTTCGTAGGAAAGACATGTCCAGCTGGATATGAGTTTGAAAAAATATTAGACTGGGTACTTGGGAGTACTCTGCTAGTATATGACAAGTTGTTCAAGTGATCAGCATTTAGTGTAATTTCTTTATTGCATTGATTAGTTCGAAATATACTGTACTCATGTTTCAATCACTCACACATCTACATGAATCAGTGATATCATTATAGTACTTTTTTAGAACGAAATGCCATAAATTTAACAGTAAGGGGTTTGACTCACTCCTTGAATTCAGGAGTACTACTTAAGTAAGTCACAGCAAAATCTTGGTGACTTGGGCCCACAGAATATTTTTGTTATATTATGGGTCCTTTCCTTAGCAATTAAGTAAATCCAGAAGATCACTTATTTGAAAATGTATCATTTCTTTAGCTACTGAGAGTGGTGACAAAATTATAAATTATACCTGCTAGTGTGTCATCTTTGCATAGATTCATAACAACAGTTTTGGAAAAAAAAGATTCCATCATAAACCTTTCTGCAAACATATTCTCCCAAAAACAAAGTAGGTATTCACTATGATTTTTTCAGCACAAAACCTACTAGGAAAGAAGATGCTCTTTTTCTGCAAAACAAAATTGCAATCTTGGCAAAACCTGACAAAATATCACCCGGAATTCTCACACTAACTGACACACAACAATTCCACTTGCACTCGTACGAGAAAAATGAAGGTTCAGAATTCACTGACTGAACCTAAAAGAAAAACATTTCCACATCCTAAGTAATATATATAATGCTGCAAATATTTAAAAATCGTCTTTTGAGTATAACTAAATCTAATTAACCTGTTGCTGTCACGTCCAGCTAACCCATTTTCTAAATGAGCCAATTAATGCTCTATTAAGGTGTCTTGAAGTGTTCTGTAAAGAGCCAACATGGGGACCATGTCTCCTGAGTATCCCAGTTAGCATAAAGCACTTGTGCAACATTAAGCATGATATTCTTAACGGATTTTTATTCTTATTTTTTGCCTCTGAATTTTACGCTAAGGCACGCAATTGTAGCTTGCTATAGCTTTCATTTCAAGAAGACGAAAATGAAAATGACATCATGACCTGGAGAATTCAGAAATTAAAGGGGGCAATAAAGTAGGCCTGACCATACCCCAGGAGCTTTCAAAGGTGCCCCACACTGTGGCATTCATACTCAAGTCATCTCATTGGTTCTGTGATGACAGTGGTGTAACGCAAAACAATGAGCGCCCCCCCTGCAGAATGGGATGAATAGCCAGAGTCTCCCATTTCTGACATATATTCTTTGACCTTGGGCTGAATGGGTCCTCCCCAAAGGATTGGAGGCTTCTTGAAGGGTAGGGCCCAACATGCTGCAGGGGCCTGTGTTACACTCCTGTATGATGATTATCCTGACATGGGATATGAGCGCAGCTGCTGCACACTGCTTAAGTATCAAGTGCACTTGACTGATAGAGACACCTGACAGCCTTGACTTGTAGGATAGAAAACTAGAAAAATACCCCTAGCACTGTAACCATTCATATCATTGAATCGTCCAGTACCTTAGCACAAGGACGTTATTTGGCACTGTTATTTGGCTGGTGTGAGAAAGTGGGTTGTTAGTTGAGGAGTGTGAACCCTACTGAAGCAACAGCCACAATCCTTGCCATTGTTGAACCACAAAAAGTCACTATGCTAAACTGTATGTAACCCTCTAGTAGCTTGACACAAAAGCAGTCATGCCTAACTTTTCAATATGTAGAATATTTATGCAGCACTTAAACAGTAAAAAAGTGAAATCACCAGAGAAGAAAAATCCCATACCAATTTAGAAAATTACAGCACTTTTTATTAAATTATTTGACACCAAAAGAACAAAAATTCAATCAGTAAAAATTGAGTTATGAATTTTTAAAGTTTAAAGTGTAAAACAGCACCTAAAAAATCAAAGTGTCAACCACAGACATGTAGTTGCGTTAGACCAGGGCAAAGTCTAAAGTTATGGCCAATGGCTGTACAGCACAGTTCAGATACATGAAGTGGATTGGGCTCGGTCTCCGCTTACCTTCAGACTTAGAAGAATTTTTAGAGAAAATGTCTGAGAAGGTAAAGTTTAGTGGGACAAGGTATCAAGCGGTGTTGAAGGAGGAGGCTTTGGCGTCTGGGAGTCACTGGATGAAATCACTGTGAACATTTCTACATTTGGACTTTCTTTTTTGGAAGCACTAGGATGGTCTGGACTCACCCAGGCTGGGTCCAGTGCAGATGTAGGATGATTGGAGCCTTTTTTGTCCCTATGGCTCTGATCAAGAGACCAGCCAATTAGCCTTTGGAGTCACTGTGAAAGGCTTAGGTTCAAGCAGAAAAGCAGTTGTCAAGCAGCAGGGCAGTCCTCTAAGGGCATAGGGGAGGTTCAGGCACCAGGGCAGTCTTCTTGGTGGAGCAGGGTAGTCCTCTGAAATACACAGCAGGTCGCAGGCAGCAGGACAGTCTCCTGAGAGTCATTCCACCGATCCAGTAGTAAACTGAAGAGTGTTTCTGAGGGTCAAAGTTTTACAACTGATGCCACCTTTGAAGTGGATTTTAAATTACAGTTCTTAGTCACCAAACATGACATTTCTACCTGCTCCCAAACAAAAGTTATAACTTATTAAATGTGATAAGGTAACCCTATTTTGTCCTAGGAGAGAGGTAGGTCTCACAAGAGTGAAAAACGATTTGGGAGTTTTTCACTACTGGGACATGTAAAACTTAAAACTTAAAAGTATATGTCCAGCTTTTTTAAATGCAATGCACCCTGCCATATGGGCTGTTTAGGTCCCACCATAGGAGGGACTTGTATGTACTAAAAAGGGAGTATTGGGCCTGACAATGGGTTTAGTTTGCCTAGAAGAGTTTAAAACTGCTCACAGGCTGCAATGGCAAACCTGCAACATGTTTTAAGGGGTTACTTAAGTGGGTGGCACAATAAGTGTTGCAGGCCCACTAGTAGCATTTAACTTACCAGTACTGTGTATTTGATTTACCACTTTAATAGGCACCTATGAGTAAATTAAATATGCCAACCAGGTGTACGCTACTTTTTGAGTGAGTGAGCACAAGCACCTTAGCACTTAATAGCAGTAATAAAGTGCACAGAGTCCTAAAGCCAACAAAAATGAATTCAGCAAAACAGGAGGGGAGAAAGCAAAAATGCTTAGGGGGAAGGCCACCCAAAGGATGACAGATCTAACAATAGGTCTGCCTTACCATGTGTGCTAATGTGTGTATCATGCCTGGTTCAGAATCATTGTTGCATTAATGCATTTGTAAGTATCAAGAGCCATAGCATGAAAAATTGTGTCTTTTAAAAAGTTGTTTTCCATAACTCAGATTACAGAGGTGCAGCCCTCTTTCTGTGATCCATGCTATCACCAGACCTCTGATCTTTAGTGCAGGAAAAGTTACATTCAGTCACTACATAAATTACTGCACATTTAATGAAGTTGTTTCTAACTGAGAATATGTTAAAAAAGCAAGACAGGATTTTGCCACATTCTAGGGTAGGAAGATCTAAATTAAAATATGCATCCATTGGTAAGAATCGTGATATGAACAACTTTGCTGAAAGATGGCATTCACACAGAATGATTAAGCATACAAATCACAGAGTTGAAACATTTCTGCAACTGCAAACAAAGACTAGTAAACCAAGTTTTGCTCAGGTTAAGTTTATTCACTAAACGGCACCACAAGCTATCCCATGAGCTGTGCACAAATGCTTAGAGATGCCAAACGTAGCCATATGGTTGTCTGATAAAGAAATGTTGATATCTGGTGCATGGGCTGTTGCACTAGCTCAGCAAGATACAGCAAGTATAGTAGACAACATAGCGCAAAGACACAAGCCCATAACACATTAAGTTACCACCGGAAGTGGTAATTTAATCAAGGTCTTGGCCACCGTGTTGGGCTGACTAGTGTCTCAATTAGTTGAAAAGCTGGAGCATCAGTATTTTTGCACTTTAGTTAGTGGTAAACTATTACTTTTCATTAGAATTCTGAAGGAATATGCTTCATTTGGCTGGAAATGTAGCAGCATGTGTTGACATCACTAAAGTAAACAGAACATAACACAATAACATTACACAAATCAACATAACAAGGCACAACATGACTGTCAAAACAAAATGCAATACATCACCCACAGTTCAACATAACGGCAGGACGTCATATTACAGTACAAAGGCACAAAAGTACTAAAGATAGCATCACCACCACAACAATATGCCAAGCAAATAATGTGCACAAAAGGTATTTTCACCTCCACAAGCCTGCCCTCATAACACAATGGTAAAACTAGCTTGCACCAAGCACTGCCTTAATCAGTACGAAGGACCTGGGTCGAACTGGCCCAAAGACAATCGGTCAGTGCCCGGTAGACTGGTCTTACAGGTCAGTGTTTTGGCTGTTTATGGGCCTAATGTTTGCTCCGGTAGGACAGTCTTTACTGTAGATTTCCCAGATATTTTGCCATAAACATTGGCTGCAGCAATCACAAATACATGGTGCTTTCACCACATCGCAAAACACCTATACAGTGTGTGTGTACAAGTTCAAAACTGCCCCATATTGCAAATGTGGGCACTTTTTATAGCTATCTGAATCGCTAATGCAGGCTGCATTTATGTTGGTGTCAGGGCCTTTTTATCTCAGTCTCATCCTGCCATGGAAATAAAGTGACACTATTCAAAAACATTTTGTGATCCAGCCCACAGAGCTGTGGTCGCCTTATTCTCTTCTGAGATGTGCTTATCTATAGTGTGTAACTCGCTAAGCACAAACGCACTGCAGATGACATTTCTCATTAAAAATGACCATACACCTCCCTTCGGTATCTGCTCACGTTTTAATGATACAGTCACAGGTACTCTTTTATTCATGTGTCACTTTCTGACTGAAATGTATTCTATTCCAGAACTTTTAGCATCCATGAGATGGCCCATTGACTGAGACTTCTCAGCCTTGTCTGTCTTGGAGAAACATACATTAGGAAATAGGCCCTCATTTTAACTTTGGCGGTAAAAACCGCCTACCGCTGTGGAGACGGCCGCCAAAAGACACTTGCCGTTGCTACCAGCCGTCCACCATATAATGACCACAGCTGGATTTCTGCCACAAGAAGGGTGGAAAACCGGCTGTGACCATGCTGGCGGATGGCGGTTTCATTTATTATGAAAAATAATACGGCCTGGTGGTGCTCTGCTGGCAGGCGCTGGTGGCGGTAGCAGGGCCCCATCCCGTCGCCTGTCAGAGGACCCCTTGTATCCAGGTAAGTCGGGTCTCTGACAGGGGAGGGGGTGTTTGTGTGTGGGGGGGGTGTGAATGTATGTGTGTGTGTGAATGCAGGTGTGTGTTGAGTGTGGAATGCGAGTGTGCTCGTACGGATGTGTGAGTGTGTGCATGTTGTGAAATGTGAATGAGTGTCTGCGTGCATGTTTGGGAGTGTGTGCGGATGTGTGTGTGATTGGATGTATGCATGTGTGTATGTATGTGTGAATGAGTGTGTGTATGTGTGTGTGTGTAGGGCGGGTGTGGATGTAGGGGGGTGGGTGGGTAACTGAAGAGGTAGAGGGGCTAGGGGGGTAAATGGAGAGGTGGGGGGAGACCCCTATCAGTGACAGGGAAGGAATTCCTTGTCACTGATATGGCTGGAAGCCAACCCGCCAATGTCATAATGTGGTGGTAAGTACTGCCAGCCTGTTGGTGGTACTTACCGCCACATTATCGTCGGGGTCGTAATGACCCCCATATTCTTTTTGGTTTAGTAAACTACAGTGGTGTGCCATTCCGAAATAATACTCATCCACAATTCCTGCTGAGTCATCAGTTATAGAGGGCATGATGTTTGTGAAAAATGTTAACTGATTCATCTAAAGTGTTTCCCTCCTTCCAGTTTTGACGACTTCTGAAAGTTAGAATAAAAATCACCGTCTATTTTAAAGGGCCCCTCTTACTCCTCCCCGGGGGAGTTGAACTTGCCGTGCCAGATTTTGTCCTCCTAGCATCCCATCTCTAACAATCATAATTTCTGTCAAGTCTCATAGTACCCAGCAGTGGCATAGCAAGGGTGGCATTGAACCTACTGCAAGCAAGGAAAATGCCCCCTCGACTATCCTAGTAGCTCTTAGTCCAGGTACAACCCCGACATTTATCTCCATTCTCACTTGCAACAGCCAGCAGTTAGTTGTGCTATAAAAATAGTATAAGTAAAATGAATAAATATTCTGAAAAATACGCATCTTACGTGGACACATAAATGTATAGAACTATACACTACAACATATTTAAACACAAGCCTTAGTTAGGTAATCTGTTATTTATTTGTAAAGTGCAAAGTGACAGCAGCATGCGTTATATTTTTAACGTGCAGTTAAAATAGAAGATTAATTCATTTAAAGACGTACAAAACACTGTTGTTTGGATAGTACAAACAGCCTTCACTTTACAATTTAAATCTAGGAAGGAGACAACCAACATACCTCCTTTGTGGCTTACTCCATGGCTTTCACAGTATTGAGACGTTAGTTCAGGGAGCCCCAGCACCAAGCCAGGTCCTTCAGAGCTGAAAACGTTTCTAAACCCCAACTCTTGGAGCATACAGTGCGAAATTCTATATCTTCCGGTCTAGAGCTTCAAATGTCCTCACATGTTCAGGGTCTGCTCCTTGGAACAAGGTTGAGGTGGAAATTAGACGTTTTCCCACTTCAGGTTAGGACCACAGTCAAAAGACCTGATCCAACTCTTGCTGCTTCTTACAAATATATCCTGACTCCTGCTCCTTGTGAATAGGCGGTCAGGCAGCTTCACCGACTCAGCGGTAGCGTTTAGAAATTTAAGAGGGAGCACAGTACACTTCTCAGTTCTGCTTCTGAAGTCATGGTAAAATTCCTGCAATATCCCCTTTCTTTCTCAACAGTTCCAATTACCGATGGCAAACAGTCCACAAGGTCTCAGTTCCCAGTTTTATACAAGTCATTTTTGTGACCTATAAAATACAAATCTTTATTTTCATCAGTTAACTTTATTTTCATAAAAATATAATTCTAGCTAGCTCTAAGCCAAAGTTAGAAAAGTAATTTCAAAACACTGTAGACTTTATCAATACGTAAAGCTGCTGCAGCCTCTATTGATAATGCAATTCAGCCCATGGCACCTCTACAAACAAGCCAGCAGGCCTAAATTAAATGGGAACCTTACACAGCTGGACATTCCTGTAAAAAGATATAGTAATGGTTATCATGCCCAATTTTAGATTTTATGTTTAAATGCCTAACGAATAGTTTTACTTCGTATTTTGACACTGAAGCTTTGCCCACGGTGTGACAGGACTTCTTTTCTGTCTATGTGCTAAGTTTTACGTTCCGTTTATTGGTGATGAAAGATAGGTGCAGCCCACAGGAAGTAAAAACAGGTGTAGATGAAAAAAGTATCTTTTTTGCAGTGGCGGCCAGCAGCTGTAGGAGGGAGCAGGGCGGGCGGGAAGCACACTCACACTCATTCTTTCACACACACATGCACACACATCCATTAACAACACTCATAACATTCAAACATGCACGCACCACCAAACATTCATCAGCCTCAGAGGTCCCAGGAGGGTTGGGACTGCTGCATTACCTCATTGGCTGACCCTAGGCCAGCCAATGAGAGAAGGCAGAAGTCCCAGCCTCGTCACAGAGTGGGATGGGGTCAGTGAGACTGCTGACCCCACCCCACTCTGTGACGAAGTGTCACTGATTGACACTCGGCCTGGGCGCTTCAGGGCTTAAACCTGAAGCACACAGGTCAAAGTCAATGGGTGACGCTTCCCTCGTCAATCAGGGGGAGGGCCTTGAGGCACCTTTGCTGAGCCGAGGAGGTCACGCCCATAGGAGCTGTGACATCCTCAGCCCAGCAAATGTCAGCTCAGGAAGCCAGGAGTCTGCGCAAATCGCGCATGTCTGCTCCTGGCTGCCTGACCTGAACATGAAGAGTGCCTGTTAGGCTGACCTATGTTCAGCCTGACAGACACTCTTCATGAGGGGCAAAAGGTGGAGGGGCGTGGCCCCTCTGCCCTAAAGGACAGGCTGCGCCTGCTTTTGTGCCACACTTCTTTAGAGCTGTTGTAATTTCCCTTTTATTTGTTATATACCATGCTTTGAGATTTCAGTAGTGAGAAATTCACCTGTCTCATATGATGCTTCTCCATATCGACCAGCATACGATAAACTGGTAGAAAGCTGAACACATGTTGCAGATTTCTGGATTGCATGCAGGTAAGTTAATTCCAAATAGGATAGTTCACCAGGGCAAGTGTCTGCCATAGGTCTGTGTGTTTACTGTTAAAATCATCTTTGAAGATTAATTCATCTACTCAGGAACTCTGTGTGATTGTGTGGTAGTACGTTGGAATAATGTGGCTGCAGCAAATATTTGTGCATATTCTGAAGGCTTCATTTTTGAACGTAAGTATACAAGGTAAATAGGTTTATGTGCGGGTGGCACTAGTGTTCCTGGCTCCAACATGGCTCCTGTGAGGCTCCTTGTGCCATTGCCATCATCTGTACCAATTGTGACACAGTAGAATTTATTCCACAATCAGTGCACAGGCATATGGTCAGGTTCCCCTGAGGAATTTCTGCACTGCAAAAAGAATGATCCTAGCTGGCAATGGTTGCACAAACTGACAGCTGATCTTGATCATTGGGCCATTTAGCTCCAGATTCAGCTCCAGATTCTCCAGATTCTCCGTGGCCAGCATGGTGCTGGGGGATGAAGGTGGCTGTTAGGCTAGAGCCTTCGCCATGCGGAGATGACCAGTGGAAGCCAGCAGTGAGCACTTGGACGGAGGAGGTTGGGTGCCCTGGGTCAGGCCATTGTTTCGCAACGTAGCATCCCACCAGTTGTGGAGAGCGGGCGGTCGTAAACATACCAGTGCACCTCGGCGCACCACATAAAAGTGATGACAGACCTCATGTCAAAACCTCCTGGACACTGTGAACACTCAGGGAGTAACTAATGAGGCAATGCTGCCCGAGTGAGCTGCCTGGGGTCTTAGTAATACCATGAGGACGGGCATGCATGTTCCCGTATACCGAAGAGTGTAGCATGGCCCAGTGATTCATAACTATATTCTGGGATCTGTACAGCTGCATAACACAGCAGTGGTATCTCACTTGCTTTAAGTCTGGGCATTTGTGTGAAACACCAAGCCCCCATAAGCAGATTGCGGGAATCTGAGGTAAAAACTGCATGGGTTGCGTGACCTTAGACTGTGCAACCATCCTCTTAACTTCAATAACTCCCTGATTTGCTTTATGAGCCCCATCACATCCTGGGGCTTGGGTTAACGCAGGTCCTGAAGTGCCTAGTGCTATTGGATATTGGAGTCACTGCTCTTCATTATGGCAGGCGGCGTACTTGTGTAGAACTGGTCAGGTGAACTAGGGTCTACATAGCACTACTACAGATGGGATTCAAGTTACCCTGACCTACACCCATTGTTCTCTGCCCCCACTCATCACTTGAAACATGACCATCTTTACGTCTCTTAATCAATGGCTGTTTGCATAGAACAGTAGTACAGGGGGTCATGATGGGCAAAAATAACCCCAAGCAAGCCAATCTTGGGTTTCAAACTAGATGCGTCATGATGGCCGCATCATCAGCGAGGGCTGAGGCATCACAGAAGTCCCCAACTACATATCCTAATGTAAAAACCCTCCTCCACATGCAAAACAGGTTATCATTGATTGACCATAAACTTTTCTCACTCACTTCCAGGATGGATCAGATGACAATGACACTCAACACACAGGGAAAGAGACTTCCTACTGCATAATCATGTATTTCGACTCTGGAGGATGACACTCCAGGAGCCAAAAATAAACTTTTGGACATGCCCAGGTTTCAAACATCATCAAGGCACATGATGGAGGCCAGATCAAGGCACAATTACCTTCACCCAGTCAGTACCCCAGAGTCCAAAAATGCAGGTAACCTTGTAGACTATGTTGAGTCTCGTGTTAAGTCATTGTTCAAATTGGACAGTTTCTCCCAATTGTTTGCAGTGGAGCAGGCCCATCATACCCTGGGACATCAACCACTACCTGGCGAGGCACACAGCCCCATGCTGGTGCTGCTTTTCATCTATAGGGATTGAGCCACTGTCCTCAGAATGGCATGTAAGAAGCAATCCCTCCCACATAAGGATAACAAAGTCTCAACCTTTCCAGACTTTACCTTGGTGGTCTACGAGGCACCCTGAGAATATTTGCCCTTAAAAAGTAAGCGACTACTAGCTAATATACAGTACACAATGCTCTACCTGGCGCATCTCAAATTATCCATCCTCACAAATCTCACATTTCTTAATGCTACAAAATATAAACCCATTTAAGGAACATGTGAGGGCTCCTACCAGGGCCTCCACATGCCAGAGAAAGTTTAAGACAAGTCGAATTATCAAGTCTTGATGAGTCTCATGAAACCAGGGTTTATGTATCCTAATTGATTCTGTGTTCCTTTTCTCTTCCACAAATATATAAATATGTGAGTTGGAGAACCCATGTTGACTATTTGTATGAGAAAATGTTTCCCGCCAATAATGTAGGATTATTTGTAAGCACACTTGTTGCAAATGGGTTTCACCCATTTAGTAAGCCCAGATTTTTTTGCTTTTTGAATCACCTGGTTTTGGATGTTTTACTGTGAGTAAGTCTCACTATTTGTATCTCACCCCCGGTAACCACATGGTAAATGGTTTGCGCATGTTCACTGTCACTGCCTGCCTTTTAAGCTAAGGCCACTGTGACACAGCTAGGGTAAAAGGCAAACAACTGGAACCAGCACAGGAGAGGGCTCCCCTTTGAAGTTTTGGTGGGAAAGACCCTGGAAGTGATGTCAGATAGGGGTGGAGCTGAGGTTCCCAGAGCAGATGTAAACAGTGATTTCGTGACAGTGCCATCTTGAGTTGTCCCAGCATGCTGTGCAGGTGGGTTGGGACAGGGGTGGAGGGGTGATGTGGCACCCTTCTGGCTCCAATGTTGGCAAGGACAGTGCCGCACAAGCAGAGAGCTGGTTGAGCCGCCCAAGACTGGGCTTCCTGCATGGCCCCAACATATTAGAGGGCGTCAGTGTTTGGGTGAGACTGGGCTCCTCCCTGAAAAAAAACAGAAAAATGAAGGAAAAAGGCACACAGCACGAGGCTAAGCGCCGGTAGAGAAATTGGCTGGAGCAGCTCATAAGAAATTCACTGCTCCTCTAGGGAACAGCTTATAATGCCCTGCAGGGCTTGAAACAGTGCAGAATTTGTCTTTTATGGTGCCCTTGGAGAACTGGGTGAATGGATGTCATGGTGTCCGTAGAAGGCCCAGCAACCCACTTAAGGTACATTCTAAAATGACCGTAAGTTCCTTTTCATTCGCTATCACTTCTCAAACTCTCTCAAGGCTTGAGTTCTTCAAGTTGCAGCACCCTCTTGAGGTTTGTTGGTTCTAATGGTTGCAGTTTACACAGCCTTAAGGTGTATAAAAAGACACAGACACACGTTATGTTTATTTTCAATGATGTTTTAACTATTTATTCTGACAGTGATTTTTGATCAATGTTGAAATGCTTTAATTACATTAACAATGTCATTTACACATTGATTATAGTGAAATTATGGTGGTTATATCATGAGGATTATTTATGTTTTTTATACAGTGAACCTTTAACAATGCCAATAAGCTTGCCAAGATATATTGTTGTGATTACCCTTTACAAAGTCAGTAGGCTTACCTTATATATTATTGTGATGAGCCCTTGACAAGCCAATAGACCTGCATTATTTAAAGTGAACCCACCCTTACATTGTTATGTTCTCTCCTGTGTAGGTGGGGGGACACTGTGATTGTAGGGGACACTGACACTTTAGGGGTCAAATGTGCTTGCAGCATGCTAAGTAAGTTTTCTTCAATCTGTTTGATGTAAATATTTGTAAATTAATGCACTGTATTTTGTAGTGTGTGCAATAAATGCACCTTTCCATTTCTAACGAAAAAGCACAGATTGAACAATAATTTCTTGAGTGTTATTGTGTGCCAGTGAATGGTGACTACTAGTCCACGTCACCTCCCCTGGGTAGGCCTTGGATTGCTCTGCTTTGCTACCCTGAGAGAGCCAATTGCTACAATGGGGTGCTTGGTTCCTAGTAAGTGGAAATTGGGGACCTTGTACTTAAGCATCATGCACAGATGATAACCCAATTACTTACAACACTGTTTTCAAATGTCAGTACTGCATGTCTGATGGATGGCCTATTGATGTCACCAGATGCCACGATATAGTAGAGAAGTATAGAATATTATGATAATATTTGTATGTAACTATATAATCGGTCTCTGTTGACAAACAGGTTGCCATGGTGGCCATTCAAGGCATTTTCTGCACGGCAAACACCTCTCAAGAGGGGGTATTCGTAGCCAGCTCTCTAGGCTCCCCCCAGGATATTCCCCTTATGCTAGTTTCATAATGTATGTTGTTTTTCATGGCGTCCTTTCTCAGTATGTCATGTTTGTTTATATGCTAGGCTACATTTTATAAGATGCAGAGCAATGCTCAACCATTATGGAGCTGTTTCCAGTCTTAGATTTGATCATGAGTAAGGGAGTGACATATGTACATTCCTTAATATGGAATTTAGAGGGCTAAACAATACTCACAAAATTAGACAAATATTACCTTATTTAGATGGACATAAGATTGATGTGACTTTGCTTCAAGAAACGCACTTTACTGCTTCTACTGCTTTAAAATGTGCCCATGCTTTCCTCCTACGTGAAAGGCACTGCCATTCTCATTAAGCATGATACTCCAATATATCAGTAGACTGGACTGGACTGCACTGACGTAGATTGGAGTGGTGTAGAGTGCAGTAGCATAGAGTGGAGTGACACTGATTTAAGTTGAGTAGAATGGAGTTGGATGCAGTGGGGTAGACTAGATTGGCGTTGAGTGGCATGGAGTGGATCAGAGTGGAGTTGAGTTGAGTGGAGTGGCATGGTGTAGAGTGGGGTGGAGTGGGGTGGAGTAGGGAACAGTGGCATAGAGTGGAGTAGAGTGTCATAGAGGAACGTTGTGCAGAGTGAAGTAGAGTAGTGCGTCTTGCAGTGACAGAGTAGAGTGGCATAGAATTAAGTGTCATAGAGTGGCTTTGTACAGAGTGGAGTGCAGCGGGATAGAGTGGCGTAGGGTGGCACTGTGTGGAGTGGAGTGGCATGGCGCAGGGTGGCATTGAGTGGTATACCATGGAGTGGAGTGGTACAGGACAGAGTGGTGGTGAGTGCAGTGGTGTACAGAGCAGTGACTGATAGTATAGTGGTGCAGAGTAGAGTGCAGTGGTGAAAAACACAGTGGTGTAAAGTAGAGTGGCATAGAGCGCAGTGACATAGAGTGCAGTATCATAGAGTATAGTGGTGCAGAGCAGAGTGGCGTAGAGTTCACTGTCATAGAGTAGAGTGGTGCAGAGTAGAGTGCAGTGGCCCAGATTGCAGTGGCATAGAGTGCGGTGGCTTTGTGTATTGTGGTGCAGAGTACACTGCAGTGGTGTGGAGTGTAGCAACATAGAGTCAAGTAGTACAGAGTACAGTAGAGTGGTGTAGAGTGCTGTAACATAGAGTACAGGTTAGGGTGGTGGGGGAAAAGAAGCAGCATGGAGAGTGGGATGAGTGGAAGGGAACAGAAACTACATCGATGGAGATATGGGAAATGGACTGAGAACATAAGCACTCAGATGAAGAGCTTGAACACAAAAGAGCAGCACCGAAAATAGGAGCAGTGGATTGACACAAGTAGTTAGTCCATGCTCCAGGGAAAGGTCAAACACAAGAAGATGATATGACACCTGCATACTGTGACAAATGGGAGCGAAGCAAATGAGAGTGACACTGAAGCTAACAAATGTTAAGCTATGGGTGGGTTATAAGCTCACTGTATGTAAGCATAAGGCTTGAAGAGACAGCGCATGCACTGTCTAAGTGAAACCTAAAAATGACTCTCCCATGCACAGGCCATTGGGCTTAACTGGTGTTAGGTAACACTTCTTTTACCAGTGTGGAATGCATTTTAGTGAAAAGTTTTGTCTATTCAGAGAAGCACACAAAGACAAACGTGAACAAGGGTTTTGCTTGAAGGTTGCCCTTGATCATGATGCTAGACTGCGGAAGAGGATTTTCCAGACCTGTGGATTCGTCAGTGTGGTCACCTTAATGTTGAGAGGTGGTATGATGTGTGTGCTTGGATGAGATTCAGTGCAGAAGATTTCTCTTACGGATCAGGGAAGCAGAGGGGTGAATACTTTGATGATGATGGATGGGGCTGGTGCATTAACCAGTAATGTGTTGTCAGCCCCTTGTATTGACCTTGAGGCCCCATGACTTCCTAGCCACTTGAGTGTCAGCAAAAGTCAGAGGGTGTTCTCCTTTTGGAGGTCACCAATGTGCAGTACCAATATACAGAAAATTCAGGGGAACCCTTCAGAGTACAGTAGTCCTTGAGTCCTCACCCCCATTGGGGATCAGAAGGCTTTGAGTCCACCTGTGCAGCAGGAGTCTGGAGCCCTTGAGTCCATTTCAGCAGGGATTAGGTGTCTTCTCTATTTCACCTTGGCATTATTTTGTTGTAGTTTTCCCTAGGTACAGATTGTTTCCAAAGTCTCACCTTTTTACAAAGGTTTTTATGTGGGGTTGAAAATTCCAGAATGTAAGCAACTCTGCCCAGTTCAAAGGTGACACATTATCACTCCACCGCTGTCCCAACTGTACTGCACAGCATTTTGGGTCTTTCCAAGATGCTAATTTCATGTGTCCTTTTGAAAGAGATCTCTGAGACCCTTAGGTCATGCTTCTAACTCCCACAGCAGCCTGGTCCCTTCCATCTGAAACACCAAAGGGAAGCCCCTCTCGTAATCGGCTCCAGAGGTCTGGCTATTTTCCTTTAATTCTGTGGGGCTGAGCCTTCCTAGACAAGGTGTAATGTTAAAATCACATTAGCACATGCAGATCCCATCCATATATCTTCTTCTACCAGGAAAAGATCTAAACACTGTCAAGGGGCAATGTTGTTTGGGGAAGACTTTTATCCTCCTGCTGGCCAACAGAATAATTAACGTTTCCCAGCTGAGTGATTCAAGGCCAAGATCTAATGAAGGGCTGAGTCAGAGATACATGATTAACCTTGAAGTACCAGAAGGAATGCAGACGTGAGGAAACTAATGTCATACTTGTACTTGAGACTCGTGTTCACATGGATTTTCATGAGTAAATTGCCTCTTTAGATCCAACTCGCGCCCCCACCATGCACTGTTTTCTCATCAATACTTTTTCAGCAAATGTTGTAGTGATAATATGAATTATGTCATAGGAGATGTGACGACTGATGTAATATGTGAGGTAATTATGGTGAGGGTGCAAGGTATAGTTACCAATGGGCACAAGGTATAGTTTCGTGAGATAACCATAACTGCTAAATTTCTATGGTTTTATGTGTGTAAAATCTGAACCTAACTATAACGTCCTTGTAATCTTTGTTTTTTAGTGAATTTCTAAAGTTTTTTACATCCTAACTATAACATCCCCGTAACCTTTGTTTTTTTCAGTGAATTTGTATGTTTTTTAAAAAACTATTTCTTAACTATAACATACCTGTATCCTTTGGTTTTTCAGTGAATTTCTAGGGTGTTTTATTTTACGTAAGGTGATATTTAATTACCACACGTTAATCCAACTGCTACCATGCCAGGCCCTGCGGCCAACCCCCCCCCCACATGCAGCCAATCCCATGCTGCACACACCTTTCATCCCTAGAGAGATGTTTCAATGCAGAGTGATGTGTGTGTGCAGACTGTATTATGCACAGCTATTATCCATGAAATATATGTTAAGTGTTCGAGCTTGCGAGCCTCTCACAAGAGTCAGGCAAATACATACATGGAAGAAGGCATTTATTTGGATGCCATGCTCATGTGAGTCTCTTGTGGGTGTCAGTATTTCAAAACAAGGGGGAGATGTAAAATGAAAGTATCACATTATGTAAGAATAGGGTGGCTCTGAACTGTATTTATAGTGTGGAGTGTTGCGCTACACATAGAACTGGATTCATTCCTTGATGTTATTGAGGAAGAATCTGTTCCTTTCTGCAATGAAATGCAGTCCATTTCTCCTATAGTCACCTGGCATATCAAACAGGAGGTTGTTACGATATATAGAGCCCATGCCATGATCACAAAGAAATGCAATGTTTTATTGACAAGTTTCCAGGTCTTCTCAATCTTAGAACGTTTGTTTTACCATTGCCATTTTTGCCTTTGAAATATATTAGAATATTCACAAGCAGTTTGAGGAAAGAGAGACATCAATTGATAAAAGGTCTCCTTCATTTGGGTTATAAGCACAACACCTGTGAATGTGCCTAGGGCACTGCCACCACAGTGCACTATCATCAGGTCTGAGAGCTCACAATTCAAAATGCTCTCACCCATTTTTAACAATTGATGCCACTTCATACCTCTATGTCCAATCCAAGTTATGTCCAAGTTTGGAAATCCAAAATTCTTGTCAATACCAAAGTTAATGGCATATTCTCTCGCCCAGTGGATGAAGCCGTGTCCCAAAATCCAGAGGCGAACCATGGTGCAGTATTGAGATCTCAGTCATAAAAGAAGTGCTCAGCAGAATGAGTAAGCTTCAAGAGCAATATGGAGTTATATGAGGGCACAATTATACATGTAATTGGTAGGGTTTTGGCAGTTACAAATGTAAGTGAGGTTGTGTTCAACTGCTATCTGTATTGTGCATAATTACTTGATAAATAGTATGAGCGTTTCTATTTGCTGACTTTCTAATTTTGTTATGATCCCTCAAGAGTCTAGTGAGACTCATTGACAAGCTTGATGAGAGGGCCTCGTATGATCCAGCGAGTCGCATGGAACTTCACCTGGTGACCTAGCATGAATGATCTGTTTTAGTTAACAGGTTAGAGGATCTTGTGGATCTTGTGTGAGTAATTGCACCTTAAATATGAATCGCTGATATCATGTATGCATATGAGAGTTACAAGAACTAAGCAAATACACATTTTACTGAAATATTGAATATTTATCGTCAAATACACATATTTTACAAACATTTTGCAAAGTATAAACCATACCCTGTTATGCAACAAAAAATCCTTCTTTAAAAAAACAATATGTAAGCCTCACAAAGATTACAAATAATTCTATCACACAGACACAGAAATAATTAATTTACTTTAAAAACCCTAGAAATTCACTGAAAAAACAAAGGTTAAAGTAACATTAAAGTTTGGTGTAATAAAAATATCTGATTTCGATCTTTTAAAAAAACCTTGGAAATTCACTGAAAAACACAAAGTTTAAAGTGACGTCATAGGTGAATTTCTCAGTGACAACATTAATGATTTGAAGTAAAAAGCAGCGTTAACTATCATTTGCGTCCCCTCCATGCACTGTTTATGACCTCATATGACATCACTCATGGCATGTTCTATGACATCATTTATGACATCACTGATGATGTCTAAAATGGCATCACTGATGACATCAACCAGTCTTCTTTTGTACACATTGGTCTATAAAACGGGTATAGTATTAGAGCTCTGACACCAAGTACAAAATAGCTCAAAAAAATATGAGGCATCGTAAATGCCATCAAAGAAATAACTCCCTTAGGTGTAGAAAGTATCTGCCACATTGACTATGCCATACACTTCACAGGTAGCATAGTGCACATTAACAACCAACCATAGATAAATGGAAAAACCCTCATTGCGTGCAGTGTTCATTCTTTATACAACTGTTCCAAGAAAGCCAAGTTCCTAAAAATACTAAGGGCCTGATTACAACTTTGGAGGAGGTGTTAATCCGTCCCAAAAGTGACGGTAAAGTGACGGATATACCACCCGCCGTATTACGAGTCCATTATATCCTATGGAACTCGTAATACGGCTGGTGGTATATCCGTCACATTTGGGACGGATTAACACCTCCTCCAAAGTTGTAATCAGGCCCAGAATGTCTTTTCCAAAATGAATGCCCTACTATGAGCAGTTTTTATCTGTATCGAACCCCGACAGTCACCAAACCTGCAGTGACAAGTAAAGTGATATGCATAGAAAAGTTGGTACTGTAAACAGCATTCCTTCTATGGAGAGAGTTTACTGTGTACCACACTGTTTGCAGACAGTAAAACTCTCATGAGAAATATGCTACACAGAATTAAAAAGCTTCTACTTAGAAGGGGGAACTTTCTAGGCAACACTTGGCAAGAAATACACTATTCGCTTAAGATAAGCAGCGTCATAAGGTTCTAAAGTTTATGCTATCTGCAGCCTTCAAACTATGATGAAAGCTTAACAGATACACCATGTCCAGAATGCAAAACAAGCACATGTACATAGCTTAATACCTAGTGCACAGAGGTTTCTACGTTATGCAAAAATTGTCATGCTGAGACGATTCTATTTAATAACTCACTGCTGCTTGAAACACTTATGGGCATATTTATAATGCCCTAGCGCCACATTGCGCCACATTAAGGCAATTATTTTTTACATTAATGTGGCTCAACGAGGCTGCAATCCCCAGGCCGTATTTACAAAGTGGTGCAATGCATGCATTGTTCCACTCTGTAACCCTCTGCGCTACATTATGCCTGCGCCAACATTTTGGCGCTACTCCTTCAGAGTACATCAATAGCGTCATGAAAAATGACCCTATTGCCCCCTACCCTGCGCCATGGTGCCCCATATTTTAAATATTGCGCACACATGGTGGCAGTAAGGGTGTGCTAAGTGGTGCAAGGAAGCCCCACTTTCCATAAATCTGCCCCTTAGTATGTTGTATGTAGAATATTTGCCCTGCTGCAAACTTTTTCATACAGAGCCTAAAGACTTGTGTGGAAAATCCTAAACACAGGTTGTCAACGGTCACCTGCAAACATTTATAACATCTTCAATACCTACACGCATCTTTGATGTGTTAGAAGCACATGTGTTTTGTAAACACTTTCACCCATTAGTTGGACACAGGCTCTACAAAATTAGATAAAGACGTTCAATGTAGTTACACAACACTATGTAAACTATAACTCAAACTAACACACTTGTTGGATGAAATCATCAGTGATGTCATCTGTGATGTCATCTGTGATGTAATCAATGATGCCATTTGAGATGTCATCAGTGAAGGCTTACATGATGTCATGGAACGTGCATTGAGTGATGTAATATGTGAAGTCATACCTATGCTGCTAACTATAACTGGTGAATATGTGGGTTTTTTCAGTTCAAAGCATCAAAGTTATAACTGACATATTCACCTAACTGTAATGATACTTTAACCTTTGGTTATGTTTTTTCAGTGAATATCTAATTTGTATTTTTTTTAAACTGATCTTTTATTACACCTAATGATTACATTAGTTTTAACTTTGTTTTTTTCAATACATTTCGAGGATTTTTTAGGATAAGATAATACATATTTACCATACCTAAATGCAACCTTCACCCATATGGAGTTGGGGGGGTTGGCCCTACAGTCTGGCCCTGGAGTCCCCGTCACCCGGGGCTGTTTGTTTTTCACTTAAAGGCAAGGGGAGGTCACACAGCTCCCCTCCCTGAGCCTTGGTAGGCACTGGGGATCCCTTCCCCCAGGGCCATTTCTAAAAATAAAGTGAAGGGGGGCCAGTCAGCCCCACTACCTGGGCCATTATCGGCTCCCATTGATCCCATCCCTCAGCATCACTTATTTAAATAAAAGGGAGGGGCCATGTGGTCTCCCTCCACAAGCCTTGTTAGTCCCTGGGGACCCCATCCCCCAGGGCCATTTCTAAAAATATATGTGAGGGGGTCACGTGGCCCCCTACCTGATCCATTATTGGCACCAGGGATCCTGTCCCCTGAGGCCTCTTACTTAAATAAAGGGAGGGGGCCACACAGCCACCCTCCCCGGGCCTCTTTAGTCCCTGGGGACTACTTCCCCCAGTGATACTCTTTGAAATAAAGGGGAGGGTCTTGCATGGCCCCCTCCCAGGCCAAGTTTGCCCCCTGGGATACCACCCACCAGGGCTCAGCATTATTTCCAGAGGGAGGTGGACATGCAGCCCCATCTCCTTGGGAAGATTTCAGCTGCGGGTCCCCATCCCCTGGTGCACGCTGTTTTTGTTAGGGGGAGGGGGCACAGGGACCCACTCTTCGATTCCAGCCCCCGAGACCCTATGACCCAATGCCTGGTGTTGTTGTTTAGTAGCAGGGGGGGCACAGCCCAATCTGGATGCTGATTTCAGCCTCGGAGACCCCATCCTCTGGTGCCTGGTGTTTTTGTTAGTGGAGGGGCCACACAGCCACCCACCCTGGGCCAATTTCTGCCCTGGAGACACCAGCCCGGCGTTATTGTTTTTGGTGAGGGGGGCACTGGGCTGATTTAGCCTTAGGACCCCACCCCCTGGTGCATTTGTCAGGGGGATAGAGGCACACAGCCCTCCTTCCAGGACTGATTTCAGCTCCTGGGATACCACCCTCCAGAGCATGGTGTAATACTTAGGGAGAAGATGAACGCTGTCCCTCTCCCTTTGCTGTTTTCAGCCCTGGTGACTCCATCCCTGAGGTCATAGTGCTTTTTTACAAGGGAAGGGGGGCATAAAGCCCCCTCCCAGGGCCTACTAAGTGAGCATGCAGCCCCCCCTCCTGGCCTGGTTTTATTGTTTAAGAAGGGACGTGTCCCCTCCCTGAGCTGATTTCTGCCTCAGGCACCCCATTCCCTGGGGCCTGGCATTATTATTAGGTGGAGGGAGCACACAGTCCCCCTCCTCATGCTGATTTCAGACCCAGAGATCCCATCACTCAGGGCCCAGCGTGAGCTGCCTGGGTCTGTAATTTTGGTCCGTCCGAGCGATGGGCTCCCTAAGGCCCTTGGAGGCATGTGGATGAGGGCCACACTGCCCCTCCCTATTTTCTTGCATATCGGCCCTGAGAATGGGCCTATAGAAGCTTGGAGAAGGGGGCCACACAGTCCTCTCCCCTTTATGAAATCAGCCCTATGGGTAGGCCCCCCTCCCCGTTACAATAACACCAGGCCCCGGAGGATTGTGTCCCCGGGCTGAAATCAGCACTGGGAAGTGGGCTGCATGCCCCCTCCCCCCTGAAAAATGTGCCAGGGGATGGGGTCCCCAGGGCTGAAATTGGCCCACGGAGGAAGGGCCTTGTGCCCTCTTCTCCCTAAACAATAACAACATGCCCCAGCAGATAATTAAATAAGACCCGGCCGCCAATTCATTTTCTTTTCAATGCTGTGAGAGTCTTGGGGGATCGTGGCATTTTTTGCTAATTATGTTTTGGCTTTGGTGGGGTCTTTCTGGGTCCTCGCCATGGGGCGTAGGTGGTCAGGGTATCCCTACCCTGCACCCTTGTATGTTTTTTACAAAAAATTCAAGACAGGAAATTATGTCACAGAATCCTGTAATGGCTGCCAGCAATCATTTACTCATCTTTCTGGCAGCAATCAGATTGCTTGTTCTTGCAAGAGTCTCACTCTGAGGAAGCAATATTGGAGCAGGTTTGCTAAAGGGAAATAAAGCTCCCTGGGTCAATCATAACACTAATTTTTAAACTGCCACTTCAGCAAGTGTCTTTCGTGACTCTTGCGATACCAACTGCCCAGATATATAATTGGTTTTGAAACTTCATTTCATAAGGACTACTGAACAGATTTACACTAAATCATAAAAAGCACAAAGATTGTAAAATGCATTGGGAATTTGTGTTTTGGGACCTCCCTTTTTTCTCACCTTCGCTTGACGGATCAACTCGAAAATTTCCAGTAAGAAGCTGAAGTGGATGAACTTTTTTTTACTGAAAAAGTTTTGTAAAGATTTGTCAAATGGGGCCAAACATATATATATATATATATATATATATACACACATATATATATAATATATTTATATATATATATATATATATATATATATATATATATATATTGGTTACAGGGACGTTATACTGAGGAAGTAAAATTAAAACAACCATTGAAATTCACTTAAAAAATCCAAAGGCTACAGCAATGTTATTGTTAGGCCCGCATTTTAAACGTACAAAACCATAACAATTGAGCAGTTACAGTTAGTGTTATTTCAAGGAACTATAACTTGTGCCCTAAGGTAACGTTACCTCGGCCCCTGCCATGCACAAGTTTCTCCTCAATAGTTTTACTGCAAATATTACATTCATTTCATCAATGATGTTATTAAAGATGTCATGAGTAATGCAATATGTGGGGTCATTAGCAGTGCATGGCAAGAGTGCAAGTTTTACTTACCTTAGAGCACGAGTGATAGTTAGTTACATTAACTCTAACTATAACAGCTTTATTCAATGTTTTTGTATGTTTGAAATATGAGCCTAAGTATAAAGTCCCTGTAACCTTTGTTTTTTTGAGTGAATATATATATATATATATTTATGTGTTACAGAGTGGCAGGAGCCACTCTATAGTTACAGTTAAGATTGCCAAAGATAGGAATTTCTTGGATTTTTTACCATTAATAACGTTGCACCCATTTGATAAATCACCACAAAAGCTTGTAGACCTATTCTTTTTTTCAGCTTTGGCAGATGATGCAAAGTTTTTCAGGGATTAGTTAAAAAGGTGCAGAGATAAAAGGATGGTTCCCAAAATGTGTTTTTGCATCAATGCATTTTCCATAGACTTTGTACTGAAATGTAGCTGCGAAATGCCCAGTCAGATTTGCATGAAATTTGGCAACTATAACTACCCACTCTACCATGCACTATATTCTCATGAATGCAATGACTTGAAATGGTACAAGTGATGTCACAGAAAAGGGTATAAGGAGCGAGTTATAGTTATAGTTGTGTGGTTTGCAAGCTGAAAACACTGAGGGGGTCATAAGACCCCGGCGGTCGGCGTTAATGTGACAGTAAACACAGCCAACAGGCTGGTGGTATACAGCCAACAGGCTGGTGGTACTTACCGCCATATTATGACATTGGCGGGTTGGCTGAAGCCAACCCGCCAATGTACCACTCCGACCGCCACGGCAGTAACAGCCGCCGGGTAGGAGATATATATCCCCAGCCCGGCAGACGCCATTGTTCCGCCTTGGGGATTATGACCCTGCCTACCGCCGTGGTTTTCGTGGCGTTCGTAACGCCATGAAAACCATGGTGGTAGGCCATATCAGTGACAGGGAATTCCTTCCCTGTCACTGATAGGGGTCTCCCCCCCTTCCTTTCCAGTAATCCCCCCACCCTCCCACCGTTCCAGACCCCTCCACATTCACGCCCCCTTCACACACACACACACTCATAAACTCACCCATTCCCACATGCTTACACGCATACATCCATTCACACACACATCCGCACACACTTTCAAACATACATGCAGAGACGCATTCACATAACACAACATTCACGCACTCACACCTCCATACATGCACACACGCATTCAACACGCAACACACACCCGCATCCACGCACACACACACATTCACACCCCCCGCACACACACAAACACTCCCCAGTCAGAGACCTGACTTACCTGGATCCAGGGGATCCTCCGGCAAGGAACGGGACGGGGCGCTGCTACCGCCAGCAGTGCCCGCCAGCAGAACACCGCCAGGCTGTATTATTGGTCATTATATGGCTGGCGGCAGTCTATTGGCGTGGAGCTGCTAGTGGCAGCAGCGCCACCTTACCGCCATCCGCCGGCATGGCCACAGCCGGCTGTGGTCATAATATAGCAGACGGCTGGTAGCCGTGGCAACGGTCTTTTAGCGGAAGTCGCCGCAGCGGTAGGCGGTTCTTACCGCCTATGTCGAAATGAGGGCCGGAGTTTGGAGGAACACTAGAAATAATAATGTAAAGGTTGTACATAAATTGAAATTTAAGATATAACTAACTTTACAAGTTCTAATGTTTATATAATATATGTTTGGTTTGTTTAGAAAGAAGAAATAAAGTTACAGTAATTTAACTTTGATGAGTAAATTATAAATGTAAAATGTAACTATAACTTGAGAATTTCTAAAGTTTGTGTAGGTTAAGTTTGGTTTGTATAGAAAGAATAAATAAATTTTTCCTACCTAAGTTGTAGGTTTCTTTTGTCATTGAATATATATAAGAAACTTTCCTACATATTGCACTGTGGTAGTCGCTAATGTGCAGTTATAGTTAGGACCGACTTTGTTCTTATGTTTTGTTATATTGATTTCTATAGCACAGTTATTATTACATGCGAGGATATCCAGGTGCTTCGGCATGTCTGTAGTTTTGTGGTCCCAAAGTGTTATACAAAAAGCCAAGTCTTCCACTTCCTGTGGAATTCAAGAAGTGATGAGGCTTTGATATGTAGAAGGAGGTTGTTTCATGTCTTAGGTGCAATGTTAGAGAATGAGTGACCTCCAGTTTTGATTTTGCGGATGCGGGGAATATGTGGGAGTGACGGTGAGGCAGAGCGTAGGTATCTGGTGGGTTGGTGAAGGTGTAAGCGGCAGTTCAGGTGTTCTTGTCCGGTGTAGGGTAAGGCTTTGTATGTGTGTTTGAGAAGGTTGAATTGGCTGTTCTTGGGAAGCTTCCTGAGGTGTGGTGTGATGTGGGTGCGGCATGGGAGGTCAAATATGAGTTTTGCAGTGGTGTTCTGGATGATCTGAAGTCTGTGTTGGGGCCGTTTGGAGATTCTGGCATAAGGAGTGTTGCCACAGTCCAGCCTGCTTGTGCAAGTGCTTGCATGATGGTGTTCTGAGGTCACCATCTGAATATCTTTCGCAGCATGTGTATGATGTGGAAGCAAGAGTTGCACACTGCTTTGACTTGAACTGCCATGATGAGCTTGTCATCCAGGATGATCCCTAGATTTCTTGCGTGGTCGGTGGGTGTTAGTCCTAGCTCTGACAGTTGGAGCCCTATGGGGGGATCTTGTTGCTGAAGACCATTACTTCTGTCTTGTCAGAGTTGAGCTGCAGGCAGTTGATTCACATCCAGTCTGCTACAATGGTCATGCAGTTGGTGAAGTTGGTTCTGGCAGTGATTGTTTTGTCTGTCAGGGAGAGGATGATTTGGGTGTCATCAGTGTAGGAGATGATGGTGATGTCTTGTTATCAGGCGATGTTGGCGAGCAGTGTCATGTATATGTTGAAAAGTGGCTGAGGGATGATCCCTGTAGGACTCCGCATATCAATTTCTTGGTCCCTTATGTGAAGGGTGGCAGTCTGACAGTTTGGGTTTCTCCTGTGAGGAAGGAACACATCCATTTGAGAGCGGATCCCTGTATGCTAATTTTGTGGTGTCTTCTGTTGAGGTTGTTATGGGAGACAGTGTTGAATGCTGCAGAGAGTTTGAGCAAGATGAAGGCTGCTGTTTCTCCTCAGTCCAGGATGATTTAAATGTCATTGGTGGCCGTGATGGGTGCTGTTTCAGTGCTGTGGTTCTTTCTGAATCCTGATTGAGTGTTGCCTAGAAGATGGTGAAGTTCGAGGTGGGTTATGAGTTGCTTGTTGATGGCCTTCTCAATCACTTTGGCTGGCTAGGGAAGCAGAAAGATGGGTCGGAAGTTGCTCAGTTGATTTCGATTGCTATGGGCTTCTTCAGGAGGGTGTTGATTTCTGCAAATTTCCATTCATTTGGGAAAGTGGCAGATGTGATGGAGGTGTTGATGACGTGGGTCAAGGTGGTGCTGATTGATGATATTCCCAAGTTGTAGGTGTGGTGGAAACATGGGACTGTTGGGGCCTCTGAATGGATGGTCCAAATGATTGCCATTGTGTTGTTTCTGGTGAGAGCTTGTCCATTTGGGCAGGTGGTCATCTTGGTTGGTGGTTGGGCTGGAGTGGAAAGTTGCTGTGGATGTTTGTGATTTAACTGTGGAAAAAATTTAACAGGTTGTCGCAGAGTTGCTGGGAGACAGCAATGTTGATCACAGTGGCTGTGGGCGAGGTGTATTCCTTGGAGTTTCCTTCGATGCGGTTCTCTAGTGATTTTTTCTTGGTGTCTCTTATTTACTGGTGATAGAATCTGAGTACAGTCTTGTAGGCAGCTCTGTTGGTGGTGTTGTGCCTAGCTCTCCAATTCCTTTCTAGGTGTTTACAATGCCGTTTGGTGTCTCGGACCCTCTCTTTTGCAAATATCTTTGACATCATTTGATGAATCTTCAGGAAACTTTCACAAAACAAGCTTCAAGCTCCCCAACTCCTTCCTGGAAAGTTTTGGGTAGATCCATCAAGAGGAAGCCGAAAAAATCCCAATTTTATTTCTCCTATACAATTTCTCTTAGGAACTTTAGAAAATGTTACAACCAAAATGGCTGAACAAAATTGCACCAAATTTGGCAAAAAAGCTAGATCTTTACCTAGAAAGAATGCTTTTCATGGTTTGGTGAAAATCCATTCCGCCATTTGAGAGAAATTAAGTTTCAAAATGTATCTGAAGTACTGAAAGAGCACTGAGTGAGTACTGAGAGATTGACACATTCTAATTGGCAGGTTCCATGAAGAGAAATATTGCAGCATCCATTTCAGGACTCAGGAACTTGGTCCTCCTGGCCTGAAAAATAAAATAATATATATAGAGGCAGGGTATTGGTACCATGACCACCTGGCCTGTGTTGGGGGGGGGGGATTTCCCAGAAGGGACCCTGCCCCTGGAGTCACAGTGAAAACATTATTTTGTGTGTTGCATGGACACGCAGTACCCTTACCGTGCTTGGTTCAGGCGCTTTGTGATTTTTCATGGGAGTACTCCTTTCCTGAAAATTAAAATAAAACAACATATATGGTAGCAGGGTAGTGGTGCCTGTCTACCTTGACCTTGTGGGGGGGTCCCAGAGGGACCCATACCCTTGGGGTAAAAGTGGAAACGTTATTTTTTTTATGTTGCCATGACATGCAGTAGTGTTGTGATATTCAGCCCAGGACCCCTTTCCCCATACATTTCCATTGGGGTACTGCAACATTACCATGAGATCACTGCAAGATTACCGTGGGACCAAAAGAAAAAGTCCAAAAAAGTTAGGTGGAATTAGCTGGGTGTCTATTGGTGTTACCTGACCGTGAGGGATTAGCCAGCAATGGGAGGTTGGCTGCCTGAGGCAGGTTTGATGCAGGACCTCACCACAGGCCAGGCCCTGCACCCACCCCCCACACTGCACACAGCTGACAACAGTGGGGATTGCCCACTTGCACAGGGATGGGAGCACATCCCCCTGCCACACACATGCACTGGCTGTGCAGTGCGGGAATACAATCTTACTTCAAGTTATAAAGCCCTAGGAATTAATTGAACAAAAAGGTTAAAGTGACGTTATATTTAGGCATGGTAATTCCTTACTTTACATTAAAATACTCTTAGAAATTCACTGAAAAAAAAAGGTTAAAGTGACATTATAGTCAGGGCGACAGGAAGTATGCAGCAAGGGAGGGTCAAATTATGCAGCTGGGTTTCCTAAGTTATGTGGCAAGAGAGTACAATTTATGCAACATAATGCTGCACATTTTGTGATAGTATCAGTTCATTATTTTGTAAGTTTTACACATGTTAACATGGTCTGGCCAAAGTTTAACTTTATTAGTACTAGTTTAACATCCAAATGCACTTTTATGCAACTGAACTGTCAACCTTTGTGAAGGGCATTCCGCTGCACAGCAATAAGATTCACCAGATTTTTTGTAACTTTTGATCCATTTGAGCTAGAAACTAAATATAATTTTGTTAAGATTTGCATACATATCAGTTACAAAATACCATTTCAAACTACAAAAAGCACTGAAATTCACCAGTTATACATATTGAAGTAATTATAATTTGCAATACCCTTTTTTCAAAGAGATTTACACTGTTTTAGATAAGCTCATTTTCACACTTGTCAGTATGAATTTAAGAAGCCAGCTCCTGCTTCAAACAAGTAAACACTTTGCTTACATATCCATTGACAGAGCAGCTGTATCTATTAGGCTCATTTTAATGCTTGTCCAGCCTTTTTGGTTGCCAAACCCACAGTGTGGACACTGTTTGTAAATAACCTCATGTCATCTTTCAGCCCCTTTTGTGCGGGTGTCAGCCAATGGCCAAAAAGGCCTCTTCAGGTTTCAGGGAGTCTCCCCTTTCAAACGAGGCCTCCCTGAAACTTCTTCTTGGCTGTGCATCACAATCGCACTGTGATCCACAGTCAGGAAACCCCACTAGTTGCCAGGAAATGTCATTAATGGTTGACCCTCATAGCCTGGGGAATCATTTTTTTTTTTTAACAAAAGATGTTTGTTTTTCCCCCGGAGGCAATCGCACCCCAAAGGGAAATCATTTTTTTTATTTTTTAAAGAAATTAAATCGTCTGGGGCCACCCTCCTGGACACTGGCCTACCCCCTTTGGGCCACATTTTTTTTAAGTGTGTGGTTTCCCTGTAATGTGTGTAGGGGGTCAACCCCCAGCAAAAAAAAACACACATATATATATATATATATATATATATATATATATATATATATATATATATATATGAGAGAGAGAAAGAGATAGATAGATAGATAGATAGATAGATAGATAGATAGATAGATAGATAGATAGATAGATAGATAGATATTGCATAGTGACGGTCGCCACTAAGTAGTTATAGTTAGTATACTTAGGGGTGATCTGTCAAGCGGGGCAGAGAAAAGGGGGGGGGGGTAAAAAAACATTGCATTTCCCATGTTAATTCCCATAAGACCTTAAAAAACAACTACAGCTCAAACTGCTGTACACCAAATTTGCCAGAAAGCTAGCTTTCGGTACGTAGATTACACTTTCTCTTATTTGGTGTAGATCCGTTCATTAGTTTAGAAGATATTAAAGGGAAAATAAAGTTGGATATCTCTGGTCGCAAATTTATCGCAACACTTTAGCAGCAATCGCTCCATATTTGCGAATGCGCATGACAGCAGGAATGCTGTGGCTGGCTTGCCGCCACCTGACTATATAGTTGCGTCTGCCATTTTTATGTTACGGTGACTGAAAATAGAAATAAGTGGTCAAGGTGGAAGTACCCTGGCCCCAGGGGTGTGATACAGGGGTGTTTAAGGGTAAATTATGGGTTTAAAATGATTTTCCTTCACCATAATCAAGAATATTAGAGGATATTCAATGATATTCAAGGTTATGCAAAACAATGTTAAAGAAATTCACAGTCTCATTCATACACTAATTCATTCACTCATACATGCACTCAGAGACTTATGCACCCACTCACATACCCACTCAGACACTCATGCACCCACTTCCAGATAGACAGGGGTAGACCCTATGGCCAAAGGCAGTGCGCGGGGTTGTGTGGTTATAAGGGCTTGGATGCAAGGCCAGGCCGCAGGTGGTGGCTGGATTAACGTATAGTAATTTGAATTAGTTTATGTTAAAAGAAAACATAGGAATTCACTGAAAAATCCAAAGTTTGCTGGGACATTATATTTAGGTTTCAAATGTATTTATACAAAACCATGGAAATTCAGCAGTTATAGCCAGAGTTATTTCAAGTAACGGTAACTCGCACCCTAAGGTAACTATAATTTGCGCCTTTGCCATGCACAGCTAATTACTCCATATATTAAATCATTGATGACATCTTCTTTAGCATGTTTGATATTATCACTGCAACATTTGCAATAAGATTATTGATAAGAAAACTGCATGGCGAGGACGCGAGGTATAGTTACCTTAGGGCACAAGTTATAGTTACTTGAAATAACTCTAACTCTGAATTTCCATGATTTTGTATGAGGAAATTCAGTAGATATATATATATATATATATTCAAATGTGTGTTTTTCCCTGTGACCTCAGAGGAAAACACAACTTAAAAAAAATTATATATATATATATATATTTTCCTAACCAAAGTCCAAAGTTCTTTCATTTTTGCGCAAATCACATTGAGAAAGGCAAAGAATGCTGAAACGCGTCTGTGGCGCAATAAATTGGATCTAAAGTACCCGTGAGTGCTCCATCTCTTCTTCTTGTTTTAAATATATATATATATATATATATATATATATATATATATATATATATATTTATTTATATATATGTGGGTGGTAGACCTACGTGGCATATGCAGTATATACTAATGGATGTGGTAATGTTTGCACACAGTCGAAGGGCATTTCAGCTGTTTACTTCTGCATTTGGATGATAAACTGTTACTAATGAGGTGAAGTGTTTCCCCTGAGAGTATTTCAGTTGTTGCAAATCACAAAATAATGAGTCATACTATAAAAGAAACAGTGCTACACTATGCTGCGTAATTTGCCTTTGCATGCTGCAATATTTAGTCAACCCTGTTGCATAATTTAGTGCTCTTGTACCACATTATTCCATTGACCCCAGTAATACCACTGTTAGTTTCACAAGGAGCATGCCTGTGCATAAAGTTGCATGGGTTAATATGTGATTGTGTGCTTCTTGAGCTCAAGGGTATATTTGTGGCTTTGGGGAATTACTTTTATACTGGCAAATGCCCAGCAGCTCCCTCAACAATAAAGTTTTCAATAAGCCCATGTTAAACGTATGCTGTGATATTGGGCACATGGCAAGGTGAAATAATACTGTGTTTATCTTTTGTCTTTTTTCGTGTTTTTGTAGAAACTGCTCATTCAAGAAAGAGAATAAGATAAGTTAACTTTGTGTTTATTTACTGTTATACACATCTCACACACACAACGCACACCAACTAATTTAGAACAACACTTCTGCATTCTACGTAGGACATTTTGGGGCTCATTCTGAGCCCGGCGGGCGGCGGGAGCCGCCCGCCTGGAGGGAGCCGCCAAATGACCGCACTGCGGTCAAAAGACCGCGGCGGCCATTCAGACATTTCCTCTGGGCCGGCGGGCGGTCTCCAAAAGAGCGCCCGCCGGCCCAGAGGAAATGCCCCTGCAACGAGGACGCCGGCTCAGAATTGAGCCGGCGTAGTTGCAGGGGTGCGACGGGTGCAGTTTGCACCCGTCGCGTATTTCAGTGTCTGCAATGCAGACACTGAAATACACAGTGGGGCCCTCTTACGGGGGCCCCTGCAGTGCCCATGCGGCACCCCCTACCGCCATCCTGTTCCTGGCGGGAGACCCGCCAGGAACAGGATGGCGGTAGGGGGTGTCAGAATCCCCATGGCTGCGGAGCGCGCTCCGCAGCCATGGAGGATTCCCCCGAGCAGCGGGAAGTCGGCGGGAGACCGCCGACTTTCCGCTTCTGACCGCGGCTGAACCGCCGCGGTCAGAATGCTCGTGGGAGCACCGCCAGCCTGTTGGCGGTGCTCCCGTGGTCGGTGGCCCTGGCGGCCACCGGCCGCCAGGGTCAGAATGACCCCCTTTGTTTTTTAGAAGTATGGTTTTAGCCAGTCAGCAGAGATGGTGTTTCGGTGGATGACTGCAGCTCAGGCCCTAGCTTGGGTTATGGAGGACAGCTCTGAAGAAGGATGAAAGCCTGAGACAGCGGCTACTGAGACAACATCTGAGGGAGATGAAAATGGAGCAGAATCTGGAAGTGACTTTTTAGTTAGTGGAGTTCCACCCAACAACTCTTCTTCCAGCAATTTTGAGGGATACAATGATGGCAGTTGTACTGTCCTTTCGCAAGCACAGACTGTGCAGTGAGGTGACTGTAGCAGGTTAGACCAACCCAGAGAGCAGGCACATGCAGTGGCAAGATATTTAGTTCAGCCCCAAATTCTGCATTTTACTGGTGATGCTAGACGTAAAGGTAATTTGGCTACGGTTGGGCAAAAAATTCAGCTCTGCCAGCGGAGTTAGTGGACTTTTTGTTCACTCTGCACTCCACTTGGAACACAGAGGTCTGGCAAAACTCCACCAACCACCACATGGCAGAATTCTTTCTCACACACGGATCGCCAATGTTAACTTGATGAGTGAGTAATTCTGTCCCCTAGAGCGTCCCCCAGTGAGATTTTTCAATGTGGGTTGCTGCAGCAGGTCACGACTGCGTTTGCACTGAGAACAAAAACGCTAAAGTATAAAATCTAATCAAGTAGCAATAAGAAGCAGCACCCTCTGGCATTCCATGGGGTGCCGTTCCTGTTTACTTTACAGTGCAGAAGAAGCTTCTGTGGATAAAAATCAACGGAAGCAGCGCCACATGCCCAATTCTGCCCTTTCACAGAACTCCGCAGAATCTCGCTGAGTTTTTATGTAACTCCACGTATGTCATGGAGTTTTTATGTAACTACATAGAATTCCACAGAGTGAAATTCCTCGAGTTCCACCCACTCCTAGATATGGCTAATTTTTTGTCAATTGACTACATCTATCTCTTTTTGAATGTTGACTTTGAATACTTTCCGTGGGGTCATGGTGACACTCTAGGGCCTCATTATAAGGCACATGAGTGGATTCCCACTTCACTAGTAAATCATGGTGGTAAGTGGCAGTGATAAGTGTCTAATGCCCCCGTTGCCAAGGGAGATACTTTCATGGTAAGAGAGGCATTGTTTTTCAAAAAGAAAATCTGACATCAGGATTTTGTTTTTAAAAATTAACACAAAAATTGATGGACAGCTTCGTCATGTTGATGGAATAGTGAGTCAAATGTAAAAAGGCACTGACAGGAACAGCCGTTTCTTGAATTGACTTGCGAGTTGGCAGTTATTTCTAAATTTGGTGTGTGGCGTAGTCCCCGGGGCTTCAGAGTCTTCTTTATAAGCCAAAATGTAAAGAGTGCCCCGACGAAGAACTCCATGGTTTTTTCTCCATGTGGGTAGTTGTGGATTTTGGGCCCTAGCTCAGCTGCCACCTATGAAAACCTACACACGTCTGACAACCAGGTAGTCCAGGGGTGCATGACTTGCTTGCCTCTCACCATTTAATTTTGCCAAGAAGCCATTACAAATGTCAAACTTTGGTAAGAAACACACATTTTCATCACATTTCTATGACGGAAAGACATGGAATCTGTGGGGAGCCACAGGTATCCCATCACTCTGAGTCCCCACATGTCTCCCATACAAACCGTACCCCCCATTTGTGTGGCCCAAGGGAAAATTACACAAAAGGCCCTACATCACTATGGTGAGAGATAAGCAAGTGGGGTTGGTGCTATATTTGGGGACGTGTATTGGCACCACCCATGCATACAAATTAAAGACATTTTGTAAAATTAGACAACGAAGGGAGTCTGAGGTAGTGTGTTTTGTGTGGATCCCATGAGCTTTTCTTACTCAAAAAGCTCTACAGACCTCAAACTTTGACTAAAATCACACATTTTCCTGTCATTTCTGTGATGGAAACTTATAAAATCTACCGGAATCCACAAAATTCCTACCGCTCTGCATTACCCCACTTTTGCCAGTAAAAGCGCTGCCTCACTTGTGTGGCTCAGCCTGGTGCCTGCTACAGAATTGGCTCAAACCAAGGTCAATGGGAGCCTTCCCCAGGGGACTCCTGTTGACCTTGGTTTGATCCGTATCCGTCACAGGCACTAGGCCCAGCCACACAAGTGAGGTACCATTTTTATCAAGAGACTTGGGGGAATGCTGGATGGATGGAAGTTTGTGGCTCCCTGCACATTCCAAACCTTTTCATAACAGCAATGTGAGGACAATGAGTTTTTTTATTTAAAGTTTAGGGTTTGTAAGGTATTCTGTGTCAAAAAACCTGGTGAGAGCCATGCAAGTCAATCCACCGTGGAACCCCTAGGAATCTAGTTTTCAAAAGTGTACTAATTTGTTAAGTTTTCCTAAGTGCTGGCTAAGTTAGGGTCAGACACCTACAGCTACGCACATAGGGAAAAAGGTATATTTTCTGTGAAAAAATGTGATGCATCTATGTCTTGCTTTGGGCCGTTCCCTGTTGCGGGCACTAGGCCTACTCACACAAGTGAAGCACCATTTTTATTGGGAGACATGGGGGAACGCTGGTTGTATGGAAGTTTGTGGCTACCCCCAGATTCCATAACTTTACATCACAGAAATGTGAGGAAAATATGATTTTTTAGTCAAAATTTGAGGTTTGCTAGGGATTCTGGGTAAAATATCCTGGTGAGAGCCATGCAAGTCAGCCAACCCTGGATACCCCTAGGTATCTAGTTTTCAAAAATGTACAGGCTCGCTAGGTTTCCCTAGGTGCTGGCTGAGTTACGGTCCAAAATCTACAGCTACCCACATTGGAAAAGAAGGTCAGTTTTCAGTAAAAAAAAAATGTGATTCATCCATGTTGTGTTTTGGGCCCCTTCCTATTACGGCTACTAGGCTTACCCATACAACTGAGCTACACTTTTTAGCAGGAGATATTGGGGAATGCCCAGTGAAAGGAAGTTTGTGGCTTCCAGCAGATACCAGAACTTTCCATCACAAAAATGTGAAGAAAACATTTTTGTCTGTTTGCAAGCAATTCTAGGGAGACAAATCTGGTGACAGCCACGCAAGTCACCCCACTCTGGATACCACTTGGTGTCTAGTTTTAAAAAAATGTACAGGCATGCTAGCTTTCCCCAGATGCCCCGCCTAAGCTACGATCCAAAACCTACAGCTATCCCCTTTGCAAAAAAGGATCAGTTTTGAGTGGAAAAATAGGATGCAGCTATGTTGTGTGGGGCATTTCATGTCACAGACACTAGGCATACCCACATAAGTGAGGCACCATTTTTATTGAGAGACTTTGGTGAAAGTATGTTTGTGGCTGTCCTCAGATTCCAGAACTTTCCATCACAGAAATGTGAGGAAAATATGTTTTTTAGTCAAGGTTTGAGGTCTGCAAGGGACTCTGGGTAAATAAACCTAGTGAGAGCCCATACGTCACCCTACCCTAGATACCCCTAGGTGACTAGTTTTCAAATATGCATAGGTTTACTAGGTATCCCAAGCTGATGGCTGAGTTAGAGTCCAAAATCTAGAGCTACCCACATTGGAAAAAAAGGTCAGTTTTTAAAAATGAGATACATTCATGTTGTGTTTTGGTCCATTTCCTGTCATAGGCACCAAGCCTACCCACACAAGTGAGGTACCATTTTCTTCAGATCACTTGTGGAAGCATAGAACAGTAGAACATTTGTTAATAACATAACCACTACTACTAAGCTCCATATTTTGTGCCCAATCTCACAAGTACATATGTTTTCTTGATTTTTCACTCTACCTATTTCACTATATGAATTGGTCTATACTCTACTAAGTGAAAAACCATTGTACAGTGCAGCTCAGTTGTTGGCTCTGGGTACCTTGGGTTCTCGGGGAACCTACAAAACCTATATGTCTCCAAAATCAGAAGGGATAAGTGGATGGAATGGTATATTGCCTTTGTAAATCAGTCATTGTGACAAAAAGTTATAAATGAAAATGTTGTCACAAATGGCTGTTTTTTCCTACTCATTTTCAATATTTCTTTATTTCAACAGTTATTTTCCTTAGGAACATTGAGGGAGCTCAACATGTGACCCCTTGCTAAATTTAGGATTTTGTCTACTTTTTGTAAATTTACAGCTTTCTTGGATCACACACGGGTTTCACACTGGTTTCCACCACAAAGTGGAAGTAGGTTGAGAGCATAAAAATAAGGGAAAATGGACTGGCTCTTTGAAAAATGCCAAACGTGTGGTACAAGATTTGTTTTTTTGATTCAGCTCTGCATGTTCCTGAAAGCTGGGAACATGGTGACTTTAGTACGCCAAACCATTTGTTGATGCTATTTTAGGGAAAAATCTGGACACTTTTATCTGAAGCATTTTTTCCTGAATTGTCTTAAAAAAATCAAAATGTTGCTATATTTTGGCTACTTTATTGGTCTCCTCCGTGGGAATCCTCAAGCCCTGGGTACCTTTAGAATCCCCAGGTCATTGGAAAAAAGTACACAAATTTGGTATGTATACCTTACGTGGGGAAAAGGTTATAGAGCCTTAATCGCAAACTACCTCAAAGAGCCAAAAAAGGGCTCAGTCCTGGGAGGGGGGAGATTTGCCCAGCAGCTAAGGGGTTAAATCACCCACAGTTACCAAGGCCAAAAAAATACAAGAGGACAACAACATCAGAACCCAGGATTTCAAGGCCATTTTCTTGGGACAGTAGAGCACTTCCCTGCCACTTCTTCAAAGGAAGATACACAGGAAAATATTTAACACCCATCCTTCTAAACTATGGGTTTAGAAATGGAAGATAGACAATACGAATGTTGTCTTATCAGATTTGTTGCTGGTTTCCTGAACACATGTATTGATGAGTAGTTTCTTATGCTTGTGTTAAAGTTTTGGAAGTATACATTACTAGAGCGCAGTTTGAATTAGTGATAAAGTTACAAAGTATTATCACAAGATGACTGGACATTCCAAGGGTTTGTTCGGTGTTTGTAAAGTCACAGAACATTTCTTTTGAAAACTTTGTAAACACTGAATGCAGATCTTTGAAAATGCCACAAAGTTATGAAGTATTTCTCTTTATGAATCCAATTCACTAATCCGCTTTTGCACATAATAAAATGTATGGAACTGAAGACATCATCGCAGTGGAATATATGCTTTGCAAAATATAGTTTGCTTTTTTCTCCACAGATGGCCCTCTGTTAACTTTTCCATGACTATTGTATATTTGAATCCTTTTAGTTACCAGACCTTCACAAAATATAGTTTTTTGAGATTGAAATTTGCACTGATTACTTTAGTTTGAGGGTCTTCTCCCCATGGGTGACATAGGGAATGACCATTCATGCAGTATACGAACAGCTCAAAGTGCATTCACTGCTAACAATTGGACCTTGTTCAACCTACTGGTGAGATTTTGTGACCAGCTCCTGACCTAGACTGCTTCGAATCATACACCAAATGTTTTGGCCATCCTAAAGATAGTAAACACCTATGAGATATCTTGTTACTGAAAACACAAAATGTACAATGCTGTGCTCCTCATAATTGGGTGAAAGTGGGTAGAATAATTGAAAGAGACTCCAAACATGCATTTGGTGTTTAAGTGGCCTAAGACTCAGGAAGAGGAGAAGACAAGAGAGTTTAAAAGAGAGAAGTGGAGAATACTTCACCAGGAACAAGAGGACAACAAAAGTGAGAGACAGGAGGAACAGGACAGAGAAGGAAAAAAGTGAGAAAGTGATCAGAGAAAGGAAAGACGAAACACAGGAGAAAAACAAAGCAATATACAGAAAAAGGAAGGAGATTTGGAGAGAGAGTAATCATTTTTAAAGAGAGACCACCGCCACTTTACTACTGGTTAGCAAAGGTAAAGTGCACAGAGTTTTATAGCCTGCAAACACAGATAGGGCAAAAATCTGGGGGTACACCATGCAAACAATGGCCATTTCCTATAGCTGATCAGGTGAACTATAAGTGAATGAAGGACGCTATAGTCAGACGGTTTGTGCTAAAGGTAGACAAGTACCTTCAGAGATTCAAAGAAAGAAAGAGGGTGGCTGGTGTTCCTTTTGAGTCTTGGATTCATGGTGTGTATCATAATTGGAATGAGTGGGTAAGAGTGATGAAGCCCAAGGGTTTTCATGCTATTAACCAGTTGATGGTGAAAGAGCTACTTTAAGAGGAGTGTTCTGCATCAATAATATAATACCTGTCTGACCTCAAAGAAAAGGATTGAAAGAAAAGTGCAGTATTGGCCAACTA
The DNA here is from genome assembly GCF_031143425.1 of Pleurodeles waltl. NCBI lineage: Eukaryota > Metazoa > Chordata > Amphibia > Caudata > Salamandridae > Pleurodeles > Pleurodeles waltl. The sequence continues at coordinate 730,049,706 of NC_090444.1, forward strand.
TTGGCTAGCTAACAAAGTTAACAAGGGCTAGGGCAGCAAGGCTCTAAGCCTAAGAGAAGAAACCTTCAAAAGACTAGTTCCAAACCAGAAGGGCAATTTCCAATGGTTTAGGGCAAGTTGGGACACAGGGAGAAAGGAAAGGAAAGTGAGGTCCTACTCAGGAACAAATTAATACAGAAGGATGGGGAGGTACTACTAAGCCTGAAGTGGTTACTTGTTATAGGTGTTACTAGAAGGCACAGTACAATAGGGACTGTCATGTGAAGGACCATGTAATAGCTATACCCTTTATAGCAAGTATATTGACTATGGGTGAGGGGATCTCAGAGGGTCCTGTGGCAGTCAACCAGTAGTAATAGTGGTATGTGAAAGGTACCCAGATGATAGAAAACACATCCATACCAATAGCATGTAATGTGTAGTGGATGCTGGTATCAATGGGAGGGAGGTCCTACCCTGAGGAATACAGGTGCCTACAGAACTATGATTGTGAGGAAAGACCTCAAACCTGAAGAAATGCTCCCTGGTACCAATTGCAAAAGAGTGGGTGCCAGTGGGCAACAAGGCATAGGCTGCATGACATCTCAGGAAAAGACTGGGAATACCTCAGATTTGAAACAATTGGAGATGAGTAGTGAGCTGATCAAGGCAGACTCTGAAAAGCACAGTCCTCAGTGCCCATACCCCCTGTTCTACAGGGAGAGGAGGATGAGGAGCCAGGTGTTGGAGCCTGGAACACTGCCAGAGCTGCAGTGTTTGTTAGCTGCTGAAGGACCTGGCCAGAATGAGTTTTGTCAGACACAACTTAAGTTCCCACACTTGTGGGACTTCAGAAAGAAGTCCAGATACAGATCAGAAAGGGAGTGGTCAGAATGTATTATACCAGGTGGGATCATGGACTGCTATACAGTTAACCTGTGAAGTCTGGGCTAGTGGTAGCAAGAGGCTAGTTATTTCCTAGTGCTCTGCAACCTCCTGTCATCACCGGACTGAAGTGTCTTTAGTAGGTCACCCGGGCACCAAAAAAGACTCACAATAGAATGGACTCTTTGACTTATTGTCCAGGGGTGTGTCAAAAAACAGAGTGGTTCTGTAAAATCTGTCCTCTTTGCTAATTGAGTGGTAAATCAGGAGGCAACACCAAGACACCATTAGTGCTATTACCGGTTATAGGTGTTCCTTTGGAGTTGATTGGCATTGACATTGACATTGTTGGTCCGCTTGACCTTCCCCCAGCATCCATCAACAAGTATATCTTAGCTGTGGTGGATCATACCGTCAAGTATCCTGAGGCGGTACATCTGAAGATCATGGCCCCTTGGGTAGTAGCCAAGGCAGTCCTAGGGATCATTTCAGGGATTGGATTGCCTTAGTCTATGATTACTGACCAGGAACAAACTTTATCTCCTTTTATAGGAGAGAAATGTGGGAGAAAGCTGGTATGGCCTATCACTTATCAATGTCATACCACCCATAGACAATTGGACTGGTGCAAATGTTTAAAAAGACCTTTGTGATTATGATGAAAAGTTTTTCAGAGAACCTCAGGAAGAAGTGGGATCTACTTCTGCCATGCTTTTTATTTGATTACAACTTCTAACTTCTGTTCAGGCACCCCAGGGCATGACCCACTCACCTTAGTCAAAGAAAGGTGGGAAGGAACTTCAGAGTCACCCCAGAACAGGATGTAAGGGTACTGCCAGAGGATACGCCTGAATAAGTGGGTACCCTAATGTCTCATATGTGGGTTGCCTAATGATTTTTGAACAGTTCTAAAACTGGGACGTGGGAACAATAGTTATGCCTATGATCCCTATTGTCACTTTGTTTTAATATCCCTCTAGAACCCCTTAATAAAAATTATTTAGGGTCATCTATAGGGATTTTTATCTCCCACATTGAATCACCAATAAAAATAGAAGGAGGTATATTCACCTTCAAGAAAACAGTCCATAATACATTAAGGAGCCCATCAGCTGCCCTAAGAATCACTGATGGCTGTGGTAAACCCAAGGATGAAGCATGCCACCTAGGTTAGTGGGTGAGGGCTTGGCTTACCTTTTTAAAAATGTGTCTAAATCTTTATGAAATCTGCACATGAGACCTTAGGGTAGCCACTAATTCAAGCACATCCTTTGGTTGTACCAATAAGTCGTTACCTGTTTTTGATTATTCGTGCCTTAGGTGAGTCACATAAAGGAACAATGGCAGTATAGCAATTTCTGACCCATTAGCTATGACCAGATTTTTTTCTGTTTTAATGTTAACCCCCAGATTCTTGCACTGATATTTTGTTTGTGTTGAGTTGGTGTATTTACAGTGGATATGTACCACAGGTGTGGTAGTAAGACTGTGTGGTCTGAGTATTTGGACAACTGGGATCCATTTTTGATACCCCCCAATTTAGCAAGGTAGACGACAGAGCTGGATACAGCTTCCTCGGACAGTGAAATTATATTAACTACGTTGCTGTGATTGGGGGAGGGTGAGGAGACCCAAACAATGAAATGTGGGAGGATGGATTATTTTTTCTGAGAACTGTCATTATGCAGATGGTAAGGGTGAAAGTTGGGGCTCTAGTTTCAGTTTCTCTTGATCAAACTGAGGATGTATTTAGGCAGGCCTTCAATTTCTGTCTGTCCCTAACTACTGTTTCAGGAAGGCTGATTGCAGCCAGGTATAGCAATCCTACTTCTCATTGTACCCTTGTTTTGTATAGTCTTGCTTTGAACCAGCCTAATTACTACCTGCTGTGAAAGTCATTGCACTGCACAAAGGCTGTGACTAAGATACAGCCAGAAAATGACATTTGAAAGAAAACTACTCTAACCCTTCTCTGAGAAGACTAACTTTCACTGTGGCTCCATACCCAGTCTGGAAAACAAGTATGAAAGTGGGACCTAAACCACCTTATTTGTTTAAGTTCAAAGTTCTACTTTGCCGAAGGAAGGGAGTGCTCAGTAGAGTACCCAAAGGACTGCTATGTGATCAGGGTTGATATCTGCATGACAGTCTCCCAGGGGTGAGGGGACATCACCTGAAGTCAGTACATTGCTGGAGAAGCTGTGGGTCTGCCTAACACCTAGATCCTTGCTTGCCTGCTCAGATCAGGAAGGAGAGTGCCTGGCCTTGCAAGAGTAGGGACTGTCTAGGAGGGGAAGTATATTTTTCCAGCATGTGGAACACTCAGAGGCAGCTGACTGCAAAGGGGGTAGGAAGCAGGTATCCATCTCATTTGGGGGGTCTGCTGGTCAGCCATTGTCATTGTTGTCATGAGCTGTGTGAAGGAGCTATCCATCAGAATATGTTATCTGGAAGTTCCCCAAAGGACCTTAAGGACTCGGGTAACAACTGCTTAGTGCCCACCTACATCAGCCTGGGGGCCACAACTAATGATGAGCACCCACCTGCCTTGGAGCCACGACTGATGAATACCAGCACCTGCCTGCATCAGCCCTAAGGATGCAACTACCAAAGACAACCACCCACCTGCATTGGCCAAGGGGTCACACCTTTTGAAAACGTTGTGCCCACCGAGCAGTCCCCCTCCGCCACTGCTTACTCTGAAGGCACAAAGTCACTGACTGCCACGCCATTACCATGGATCCACAATTCCTTTGAACAGGTAACACAGGGCTGAGCTTACACTAACAGAGAGACTGTGTCTGATTCAATTTGTGCAAGGGTAAAATGTACTGCTTGAAAGTTAACCTTTGTCAGTACACACTCTGTGGACACAAATATCATTGAACTGAGCTACAAACTATCCATTGCAAGTGACCAATAATGATCTGACCCCTTGTCTAATAAACACCTTTACCTGTATCTATAGGTAAGTTACCATAGGCATTGGTTACTTCCCAGTAGCAGGGAGAGGTCACAATCCTATAAATGAATCACCCTTGGAGTTGCAATATATTATTCTGATGTCAGATTAAAGTACCTTCTTTAAACTAAAGATAAGCACTTGGCTGGACAACAGGGTATTTTGTCTGTGTTAACTATTGAGTCATGACCTCTTGCTTCCCACAACACTTCCCTTAGCAGCCTTTGACTGCTTGCCCAAGCCACTGTGAGAGTCAAGTGTGAAATGGGTGTACTTAACCCAATTTGAAGAGCCATGGTAGAGCTGCCCCCAGGACACCAGTAGCAAATTACCACAAACATCACTCACAGTTTTTAGAGTGTAATATCCTCAGTCACCCTTTAGCTATTCCTCAGCATTCCCTTGCCAGGGTCAAAACTTTGAGAGGTTCAATACAGAAAGGCCCACGCTGCCCCACATAATCTCTATTCCACCACAAACCACCATCTATTTTCCTAAGCCTAAAGTGTCCACAATATGCTAGTTTTTAGTTGAGTGGCATCAAAAGGGATTGTGACATTATAATCAAGTTTATATAAGATGTCATTTTGTAGAGGAAACTGTTATGTTTTACTATGCAAAGCAGATTACATCCTCATATATCACCCCTTGAATTGGCAGCTGGAACTTAGGGCCTGATTACAACTTTGGAGGAGGTGTTAATCAGTCCCAAATGTGACGGATATACCACCAGCCGTATTACGAGTTCCATAGGATATAATGGACTCGTAATACGGCTGGTGGTATATCCGTCACTTTACCATCACTTTTGGGACGGATTAACACCTCCTCCAAAGTTGTAATCAGGCCCTTAATGTCCAGTAAAAGTGCCCAAGAACAAGAGGACTGAAAGTAAGTTGTGAAAAGGTAGGTGAGGCATGCATTGTCAACTGAAAGGCAGATCGGTCAAACAGTTTTTTGGGGAAAATAAGAAAACAAAGGCTTTTGCAAGGAGCACCCTTTTGCAAAATGCAAAGTCATGCATTTTTGCATAGCCATTATGATGTTTTTCTTTTTACAATAAAGTATTGGCCTCAGAATCAGAAGCTAACATGAAAGTTCCCCAATATAACCCAGTGGCGTAAGGAAACTTTAGAAGGCCCCCCTGCAGAGTACCTGGAAGGGGCACCCTCCCCCCTGGACCCAGTAAGGGTCCTGCTGTCTGTGCACAGTGTACTGTGCTGAGGGGGCCCCCTGGAGTTCCAGGCGCCCTTCCCCGCACCGCAGTGGCTGGGGGACCTTTGCTACACCAGTGATATAACCTATTTCTTCACATACCACTCGATTTTAAAATGCAATTTCCTATAAATAAAGTTTCTGTAAAAAGAAATATATGATAATCATAAAGAAATGGCTAAACTACTTCAAGTGACAAAAGATGTTATTGTTCCTATTTTGTTTATTTATAATTCATTGATACTATTTTAAATAAGATTGATAGTCATCACTGACCATATATTATGGGTCATATGTAAATCAGGACACCTGCTACAGTAACCTACGCTTTCACATGACATAGATATAATTTTGGTGGGCAATCCTTTGATGTAGCAGGTGTTAATCAATCTAGCACAGTGGTTCTTAAGTTTTGACTTCTGTGGACTCCCACTTAATCATTTCTGTTATCTTGGGACCCCACTGAATAATTAGTGGAATCCAGGGACCCCCAGTGGGTCATTACTAAAAGCAGGGATCCCGGGCAAAATCATTTCGATGACCTGACCCACAAAACAACACACAAGTGATAAAATATTTTATTTAATTCACAAGCAAATAAACTTAAATTATCATTTCAATGGGAAGTTTGGAGCTTTTCTAATTTCAATTAAGGCAACCCATCGTTCAATTTGAGGATACCAACTCAGGGACTGATTTAGAGTTCGACGGAGGGGTTACTCTGTCATGGTGGTGACTGATATCCTGTCCGCTGAAATAGAAATCCCATAGGATATCATGGGATTTATATTTTGGTGGAGAAACCCCTCTGCCAAACTCTAAATCAGTTCATTCGTTTTTAGCCTTCATTTTCAAATTCCTTTACATTTACAGACCGTTTTCAATACTGCTTTTATATACACATTAATAAACTGTCAATATTATTTAATTTTCTAAGCAGTCTCAGATCTCCTGAAGAGACTGATGGGGCAGACGGCAAAGTATTAGGCTTGAATTCAGGGTAGGCACCTAGCTTGCTATTACATTGGATTTGCTGATGTGTCAGTGACCGCCATAGGAGCTTTCGTCATACATCATCATAACATTCAGGACCAGTTGTTGCATTAGACAACCACCAATGTATGAGCAAGTTAGGTACAATGGAGCTCTGTGTCAAGCTGGTATGCAGCTGAAGATGACAGTTAGACTTGACAGCCTTAGGATGGGCTTCCCCCTAAATTATTCCTTCCTCCTCCACTTTTCTGGCCTAGTTTTTGCTGGCTTTACAACTCTGTGCACTTTACCACTGCTAACTAGTGCTAAAGTGGTTGTGCTCTCTCCCCTAAACATGGTAATATTGGGTTATACCAATTTGGCACATTTAATTTACTTGTAAGTCCCTAGTAAAGTGCACTATATGTGCCCAAGGTCTGTAAATTAAATGCTAGTGCAGCACTGACTGTGCCACCCACGTAAAAAAACATTTAACAATGCCTCAGGCCTGTGATTGCGGAGCCCTTTTAAGCAGTGTTACACTGCCATGTTGACTTGGCAAAATAACCATTTTAACCAATCCTTTCCTCTTTATACATATGTCACCCCTGAGGTAGGGCCTGGACACCCCAGAGGGCAGGGTGAAATGTATTTAAAACGGAGGACATGTACTTTTTAAGTTTTACATGTCCTGGTTGTAAAAATCTCCCAATGTCATTTTTCACTACAGTAAGACCCATCTCTCCGATAGAACAACATTGGGACTGCATTAGGACGTCTTATAAATGTAATCCACAATCTGGAAAAGATAACCTTTTTGACATTGGTGTCTCTGGAATCATACTTTAAAATCACAACTTATGGTAAGGTCAGATTCTAATTTGGATTGTAATTCTGAAAATGCCACTTTTAGAAAGTTGGTGTTTTCTTTTGCCACTTAGTACCTACTGCCTGTCTCTGATCACTTGTCTAGGGTGGGTGGCAGATGGGCTTTGTGTATTTCCCCAGACAGCCACAAACAATGGGAGCTCAGGTATGACTTGATGGACAATGCTGGGAGGATGGGAGGGAGGAGTTAGACCCAGCCTCTCTTCCATCTGAATAGGCTATGTCCTGTCTCCCCACAAAGGTATGCATTCCCCCCTGTAATGTGTCTGGAGCCATGGCGGGAAGGGCAGGACCTCTGTGCATTTCAAAGGCCTGTCTCTGAGACCTCCCCTACTTCAAAGGCCCAACTGGGTATAAGTACTGGACCTCTGACACCACCACTTCAGTGCACATTTGAACCTGTGACTACTCTGCCATGAAGAAGGACTACTGTGCTGCTGAAGGCTTGTCACTCTGCTGGACTGCAGCTCTGATGGACTCCTGTCTTGTTGTCCTGTCTGCTGTTCACCTGCCTGGTAGAAAAGGACTAGACTTGCATCACTTGAACCCGGAGTAACTCCAAGGGCAATCTGGCTGGCCTACAGATCTGAAGTTTCAGGGACATAAATTAAAGTCAGAACTATTTTTCTACCTTAGTGTGGTACCTTTTTGTGTCGTGTTTTCACTGTTTTACTGTTTTAAGTGTTGCACAAATACTTTACATACTGCCTCTCAGTGAAGCCTGACTGCTCTGTGCTAAGCTACCAGAGGATGGGCAAAGGCTAATTTAGGGTTTGATGTGGTCCTGAGGGGCAAAAATAGGCCCGAGGAGGGGGGCCATGTGCACCCCTTCCACCACAAAATAACACCAGGGCCTGTGGTATTAGGTCCCTAGGGCTGAAATAGGCATGGGGAGGGTGGCCACATGCTCCCCTCCCCCTTCAAAATGCTGCTGGGCCCTGAGTGATGGGTTCCCAGGGTCAAGGTTGGCCTGGGGAGAGGGGCCACGCATGCCCCCTTCCCCTAAAAATGCTGTTGGGGCCCAGGTGGTGGAGTCCCTGGGGACAAAATCAGCCCAGGGAGGTGGGCAATGCATGACCCACCCACTCAAAATAACTCTGGGACTCAGTTGATGTAGTCCCTGGAGCCAGAATCGGCTGCATGCCACCTCCCCCTAAATGAAACCCCTGGGCAGATGCGGTCCCCGGGGCCAAAATCATACCGGGGAGAAGGGACACATGTGCCCCCTTCCCATTAATTCAAAAGAGATGCCCTGGGGAATGGGGACCCCAGGACCTAACAAGGCTCAAGAAGGGGGGGCGTAAGGTCCACCTCCTCTTTATTTAAATGAGTGGCCCCATGGGATCATCCCCTGGGCCGATAATGGATTGGGAGGGGCTTCACAACTCCCCTCCCCTTAAGAAAATACACAGCTCTGGGGGATGGGGTCCCAGGGCTTAAAGAGGCTAGGGAGGACACATAGCCCCCGCCAATATGTTTTCAGATATGGCCCTGGGGGATAGGGTCCCTAGGGCCTAACAAGGCTTGGGGAAGAAGAAGTGTGGCCTCCCTCCCCTTTAATTAAAAAACAAACAGCCTTGGGGGATGGGGTCCCCAGAATCAGGCCCTATGGCCAATGGCAAACCCCCATTCAGCTATGTGCAGTATGGGATTGGCTGTATGGAGGTGGGTAGGCTGCAGGGCCTTGCCGCAGGTCAGGCAGCTGTGTGTGGCAGGGGGCTGTATTTACATATGGTAATTAAATATTACTTCACGAAAAAAAAACTAGAAATTCACTGAAAAAATACAAAGTTTAAAGGAACATTATAGTTAGGTGTGATAAAAAGATATGTTTTTTTTTTTTTTTAAAGAACTAAGAAATTCACTGAAAAAATAAAGGTGAAAGTAACACTACAGTTAGGTGAATTTGTCAATGACAGAATTGTCTTGAAATAAAAAAAACAGGAATTCACCAGTTATAGTGAGCAGCACTAAATATTACTTGTGCCCCCATGCACTGCTTATGACCTCACATATGACATCAGTCATGACATGTTCTATGACATCCCTGATGACATCACCCATGCTTCATTTTGTACAAATTGCCTAATAAATTAGTATGGCATTAGAGGCCTGAAAGTAAGAACAAAATAGTTCAGAGGGATGTGTAGCATCATTAATGGCATCACAGATACATCTCCCTTATGTTTAGAAAGCATGTGTTATCTGGACCTTGACCATGTGTCACACACATCACAGGCAGCGTAGAACAAACACAGATATATGGGAAATCCTCATTGTATATAGCGTTCAATCTGTATACAGCTGTTTGAGAAGGCCAGGTTCATAAAAATACTGAAAGTCTGTTCCAAAGCGAATTCCCTGCTATGGACAGCTTTTATCTGTATCAAACCCTTGACAGTCACCAAACCTAAATACAGAAACAAAGTTGATAGAAGTAGAGAAGTGGGTACTGTAAACAGCATTCACTCTATGGAGAGAGTTTAATTTATACAACACTGTTTGCAAACAGTGATACTTTCATAAGAATCATACCACAGAGTATTAAAAAGTATCTAAGTACAGTGTACAATCTATGAAACAGTTGGCAAAAAATACACTATTTGCTAAACGTAACCAAGATCTGAAGGTGCTAAACATCCTACTACCTTCACCTTTTATACTGTCATGAAGTCTTCACAGATAGCCCATCTTTTCAAGCAGAACAAGTACATATATATATATATATATATATATATATATATATATATATAGGTCACTACCTGGTGCACACAGTCTTCGAAGTTATGTGGAAATTGTCATGATCACACATTTCTGTCAATAACTCAAGGCTGCTTACAAAAGTTACTATCTACTATATAGAATCTTACTCCTGTTGAAAACATTTTCTGCAGAACCAAAAGCTTGTGTGGACCATAACGGACACAAGTTAACTGTCACCTGCACACAAAGGCCCTCATTCCGACCCTGGCGGTCATAGACCGACAGGGCCGCGGGTGACGGAAGCACCGCCAACAGGCTGGCGGTGCTTCCTAGCCCATTCTGACCGCAGCGGTAAAGCCGCGGTCAGAAAACCGGGTCCGGCGGTTTCCCGCCGGATTTCCCCAGGCTGGGCGAATCCGCCGGGGATTCTGACCCCCTTACCGCCATCCTGTTTCTGGCGGTCTTTACCGCCAGGAACAGGATGGCGAGAACGGGTGTCCTGGGGCCCCTGGGGGCCCCTGCACTGCCCATGCCACTGGCATGGGCAGTGCAGGGGCCCCCTAACAGGGCCCCAGCATGCTTTTCACTGTCTGCCTAGCAGACAGTGAAAAGTGCGACGGGTGCAACTGCACCCGTCGCACACCTGCAACACCGCCGGCTCCATTCGGAGCCGGCTTCAGTGTTGCAGGCCCCTTTCCCGCTGGGCCGGCGGGCGCTACCTTAGGTAGCGCCCGCCGGCCCAGCGGGAAAGTTGGAATGGCCCAAGCGGTCTTTTGACCGCGGGGCGGCCAAATGGCGGTTCCCTCCAGGCGGGCGGCAACCGCCGCCTGCCGGGGTCAGAATGACCCCCAGAGTCTTCAATATAAAGATTAATAATGTGTTTAATACCTCTACACACCTATGGTGCATTAGGAGCAGATGTGTTTTGTAAACACTTACACCCCTTACACCCAATCTGTATAAAATTAGGTAGAGAACTAATAAGGTACTTACCCGCCACAATGTAAACTACACAACAAGCTTGCACATTCATTGGAAAATGTCATGAGTGATGTCATTGATGATGTCATAAATCATGTCATAGGACGTCATGAGTGATGTCAAATGTGAGGTCATAAGCAATGCATGGTGGGCGCAAGTTATAGTTAGTGCTACTGAATGGAAATGGTGAATTTCTGTTTTTTTTTGTTCAAAACATTAAAGTTGTCATTGACTAATTCACCTAACTATAACGTTACTTTAACTTTGTTTTTTTTGTGAATATATATATATATATATATATATAAATATATATATATATATATATATATAGTCGTTATAGATGGAAAGTAGAATTATAAAATTCACTAAAAAACATTACAAGGATGATATAGTTAGGCTCAGATTTTACACATACAAAACCATAGAAAAACAGCAGTCATAGGTATACTTTTCTTGAAAAACTATAACTTGTACCCAATACTGTTTTGTAATCAATAATTATTTTGCAAATGTTGCAGTGATATTATCTGTCATGTCATAGAAGATGTCATGAATGATGTAATATGTGGGTAATTAGCCGTGCATGGCGAAGACATGAGTTATAGTTTCTTGAGATAATTAACTGTCTGTTTTTGAAAAGGAGAGCTGAACTGCTGTCTTTCACACTGTATGCATTATTTGTGCTCTGAATAGGGTTGCACCCCTGCTACCTGTGCAGTACATGTTCTCGTACTGGTCCTGTGCCAGCTCTGACACAAATTAATAGTGAGTGTCTATGTGTGTGTATTTCTTTTGTACTTCTGCTACCTATACTGTATACTGTACTTGAAATCGCTATGAAACACTTGTTGGACTAGAGCTTATTAAATATTATTAGCATAAAATAATATGTAATGTAACATATCTGGAAAAATGTGCAGTTTTTCCAATGCAGGGCCCCTTCTATGCACACAGTAATAACACAGAAATGTAGACCAGTGAATAGGTGAGCAAGCATTTTTCTGCAGCAGCAAATAAGCCACAAACAAATGCACGAAAAATAGACGAATTAGAAAGAAAAAATCAAGTTTTCAGATCCTTTGGAAATTTTAAGTGAAAAGATTTACCCCACTATGAAATTAAGATTTTATTCCAGAATCCTGATGCAGGATAGGAAACGACTTGCAACCTTTGAACCAAATTATAATAGTGGAAGCAGAAAATATATTTTACATAGATAGAGTACTTATTGAAGAAAACTAGCCAACATGCTCACTACAGGAATGCCCAACTTTGCTTAGAGGCATATTTGCCATAAAACTCAAGCTGTCAATCCATAACTACGATAAAACTATTCAGGGAGTACTTGTGTTATTGTTTAGAGGGAACCTGATCTGGCATTTCGAGCTATGCTATTCCTATTGGAGCAGGACCAAGAATGTTTTGTATAAGGCTTCCTGAGGTGGCATGCTGGGCAAAGAAAAACAATAGACTGCGATGCAGCTTCGAGTAGTTACCAGTGGTTCAGATTAACTCAAGTGCTACATTTTCTGCCAATTCCAGCAGATACCTTTAAAATTCCTATGACAGGCAACCATTTAGCAAAGCCTATGGTGGTAAAATACCCGGCTCCAGGCCTCTTATTGTTAAGAAACCAATCTGTTAATCAATCAGCTCAAACTTATGGGTGAGGTCTGTCTTACATCGGCACTTGCAGTGCCTGCTTTATTTGATAGAACTGCATATACATCAGTGTGATGGTGTAACAAACACACCGATTTAAAAGAATCATGAACTGTCTCATGCTCGAACAATTACAGTCTATTGGCCCAGAGATAGGTCCATAGGCAGTATGTTTTTTCATGTCACATAGGCCCATTAACCTCATATGGTTTAAGGAATATAGGGGGTCATTACGACCTTGGTGGGCGGCATCAGCTGTCCGCCAAGATCTGACCGCCGTGCGGCCGCCACTGCGGCCGCACCCCCACCACGGCCATTTGGAGATCCCCGCTGGGCCGGCGGGCGGAAACCTGGTTTCCGCCCGCCGCCCCATCGGGGATCACGGCCGCAACATAGGAGCCGGCTCCAAATGGAGCCGGCGGTGTTGCGGGAGTGCGACGGGTGCAGTTGCACCCATCGCGCTTTTCACTGTCTGCATAGCAGACAGTGAAAAGCTGCATGGGGCCCTGTCAGGGGGCCCCTGCACTGCCCCTCGACTCCCCGTTCCGCCAGCCTTTTCCTGGCAGTGCAAACCGCCAGAAAAGGCTGGCGGTCGGGGACTCGTAATCCCCTGGATTATCACCGCCGAGGCAAAAGTGGCGGAATACCGCCGGCCCCGGCGGTGCGACCGCAGCGCTTCCGCCGCGGTCGTAATCCGCCTGGAAGCACCGCCAGCCTGTTGGCGGTGCTTCCGTCATTTTAGCCCTGGCGGTCTCGTACCGCAAGGGTCAAAATGACCCCCATAGTCACAAGGAGCACCATACTCTACAAAGCAGGGCTCAAGTCGGGGGTACACGTGGGCGGACGGTGTCCACCCACTATTTTCAGAGGGTGGCATCTACCCACCCTGCCAAGACGTTGGTCCCCACTCACATATGCTGAACTCATCCTGGTTTATTTTTCAGACATGGAGACTGATAGCCTTTTCACCCTTGCATGGTCTCCCTTAACATTTTGCCTCTGTTCCCCAGGTTGTTGATATGTGCTGGATTCTGATTTTACTCTTTTTGTTACTCTGGGCACTTTACCACTGCTAACCAGTGCTAAAGTGCAGGTGCTCCTTTATAAAATGTGTATGTAATTGGCTTATCCATGATTGGCATATTTGATTTACTAGTAAGTCCCTAGTAAAGTGCACTAGAGGAGCCAGGGCCTGTACATCAAATGCTACTAGTGGGACTGCAGCACTGGTTGTGCCACCCACACAAGTAGCTCTGTAATCACGTCTCAGACCTGCCATTGCAGTGTCTGTGTATCAGTTTTAACTGTAAATTCGACTTGGCAAGTGTACCCACTTGCCAGGCCTAAACCTTCCCTTTTCTTTCATGGCAGACACCCCTAATGTAGGCCAAGGGCAGGGTGCAGTGTATGGTTAAGGTAGGACATATAGTAATGTGTTTTATATGTCCTGACAATGAAATATTGCTAAATTTGTTTTTCACTGTTGCAAGGCCTGTCCCTCTCATAGGTTAACATGGGGGCTACCCTTAAATCTGATTAAAGTGTAGATTCCCTTTGGGAGTGGATGGACATGTGGAGTTTGGGGTCTCTGAGCTCACAATTTAAAAATACATCTTTTAGTAAAGTTGATTTTGAGATTGTGTGTTTGAAAATGACACTTTTAGAAAGTGAGCATTTTCTTGCTTATACCATTTTTGTGACTCTGCCTGTTTGTGGATTCCCTGTCTGGGTCAGTCTGACAGTTGGGCTGGTTGCACCTCACACTAGACAGTGACACAAAGGGAGCTGGGGTGTAGCCTGAATATCCTGATGAGCCATCTGTGCTAGGAGGGGGGGGAAAAGTGGTCACTTACACCTGAAAGGGCTGTGTCTGTCCTCACACAATGCAGTCTCCAACCCCCTGGTGTGTGTCTGGGGCCTGGCCTAGGCAAGGCAGGATTTCACAAACAAGAGAGACTTTCTTGTGAAGTATGCCTACTTCAAAGGCAGAACTGGGTATAAGAAGGGCACTTCTGGAAATCAAGAGGAAAATCTTCCTGGAGAAGAGCAGAAGAGCTGAGGAGAAAGGCTGCCCTGCCTGTGACTGTGCTTTGTGGAGCTATTCTGTAGTTGCTGCTTCTGGCTGTGCAAGGGGAGAAAGACTGGACTTTGTTGTGTATTCCTGCTTGTGAAGAAATCTCCAAGGGCTTGTCCTGAGCTTGCCTCCAGTTGTTTAAGTCTCAGGGCCATCAAAGACTTTCCCTGCCAGCACCTGGACTCTCTGCTGAGACTCCTGCCCTGCCAAGTGGTGCCCTATCCAGTTCCTGGGGCCTTGAAGGGTGAAGCTGGCAGACCAAGACTGAAAATCTATTCACAGACCGCCATGCGGGGAAAATGTTGACGCACCTTCCGAGAGGCGGCTGACAAACGAGGCGCCGCCTGCTTCGTGGCTGAAATCTACGCTCCACCTGCATCGCAGCTGGAACATCGACGCACACAGAAACGACGTGCAACACCCGCTGATGGAGACTGATAACGTCGCAACCCACATAGCGCGTTTTTTCTTATACCGTGCAGAAGGATTTTTTACGCAAACCTCGCTGGGCACGGAAAAACAATGCAAAGCCTGCCTGGATCCGAGGTGCTTGTCTGGATCGACGCATCGCTCTCCTGCAGAGAGGAAAAACAAAGCACGCCGACCGGAGGAGGAACAACGCACGGTCTCGCTTGCGAGTGAGAAATCGACGCATCGCTGGCCTTTTACGACGCACACTTGCCCGTGTGGTGTTATTTTGATGCAACCCAGGTACTTTTTCATGCTAACAGCATTAGCACTGTTTTCTAAGGATTGAAGACTCTTTTTGCTTTTCAATTCATAACGACTTGTGTATGGTGGATTTTTGTCGTTTTTGTCTTGTTTTGTTTAGATAAATATTGCCTATTTTTCTAAACCTGTGTCGTGTCATTTTGTAGTGTCTTCACTGAGTTACTGTGTGTGTTGGTACAAATACTTTACACCTAGACTCTGAAGTTAAGCCTGCCTGCTTGTGCCAAGCTACCAAGGGGGAGAACGGGGTTAACTGAGGGTGATTCTCCTTTACCCTGACTAGAGTGAGGGTCCTTGCTTGGACAGGGGGTAACCTGACTGCCAACCAAAGACCCCATTACCAAGAAATGCACTGTCCTTCTGGGTGACTGACGTTAGGTGACCACTACCTAGGGCAATAGTGCGGTTCGGCCACTGGAGGCCACAGTGCCACCAAGCTTGGCACACTTACAGGGTTTGTCCTCTCGGTCTGTCAGGTAGAGTTTAGTCTGGCTGAGGCATCTGGTTCCTTGGTCGGCCGGCAGTCAGTGAAGTGGCCTACACTGGGTATTTGGTCTTTGTTGCAGGAGAGGAATGCCTTCACTCTGGAGGGAGATATTTGGTGATTTTCAAAGTGTGGAGATCCTCTGACAATTTGTAGAGTCCGTTCAACATCCAAGCAACCCCTCAGCGGTGATGGCTGAAGCCTTGGTACAACAAGCAGGGTTTGGCCCCTTTTTCTTGGTGCAGCAGGACTTCCGTTCTCGAGCCTTATGTATTCTTTGTTGCTGGCCTTCTTTGGTCCTCGGAATCTGAATCTCTGCTCTAGGGGTGCCAACTAAATATTGTATCTAGTGACCTTTTAGGGGACTACCTAGTAGTGACCAATGGGTCATCTACCTTAGGGTGGCTACACCCGTTAAGTGACAACTTTGTGTGGGCATTGTCATATCCCTACACCTGATTGGCTAGTTTCCTTCCATGCAAGTTAGAGGAAAATTAAATGAAGGGGTTACCTCACATTCAACACCTTAGGGATGGCGCAAACTGGGGCTAACCACTCCTTCTGTCCTTTGTGTCTTTCCCGAAGTTGCTTGGCACACTTGCAGGGTTTGTTCTGTCGGTCTGTCAGGTAGAGTTTGGTCTGGCTGCGGCATCTGGTTCCTTGGTCAGCAGCCGGTCAGTGAAGCAGCCTTCACTGGGTCTTTGGTCTTTGTTGCAGGAGAGGGGTGCCTTCACTCTGGAGGGAGATCTTTAGTGATTTTCGAAGTATGGAGATCCTCTGATGGTTTGTAGAGTCCGTCCAACATCCAAACAACCCCTCAGCGGCGATTGTTGAGTCCTAGGTGCAACAAGCAGGGTTTGGCGCCTTTTTCTTGGTGCAGCAGGACTTCTGTTCTTGAGCTTTGGGTCTTCTTTGTTGCTTGCCTTCTTTTGTCCTTGGAATCTGAATCTCTGGTCTAGGGGTGCCAACTAAATATTGTATTTAGTGGGCTTTTAGGGGAGTACCTAGTAGTGACCAATGGGTCATCTGCCTTAGGGTGGCTACACCCACTAAGTGTCCACTTCTTGTGGGCAGAGGTCACTTCCCTACACCTGATTGGCTATTTTACTTCCATGCAAGATGGAGGAAAATGAAATGGTGGGGCCACCTTGCATGCAACACCTTAGGGGTTGCAAACTGCGGCTAACCACTCCTCCTGTCCTTTGTGTGTTTTCCCGAAGTTGCTCCCACTGAATGTGGGGGTTTTCACTGGGGGCAGCCATCTGCTGCTAGCAGCCGGCTTTGGGGTCAAGTTTCAATGGTGGTAAGCCCTTTGAAGCTCACTAGCTGGGCAATGCACATTCCTGGTGGAGGTGTGATAGCACCTCTGTCCAGGAAGGGCTTTATTCTGGGACCCAGAAAGCAGGATCTCTCACCTCAGGGTTTCAGAATCTTGTCTCATGGTGGCAAGCTTGCTGTGACTGGCCACCAACCATGCCAAGGTAGTTAGCTTTTGCAGGAGGCACATCTAAGGTGACCCTTGGGTACATTTTGGATTAAATCCAATGCTGGTACCAGATTGGATTTGTCATTCTGAGTTATTTGATACCAAATAACCCAGGGTTCAGAATAGCCATCATGTAGTTGTGAAACTTGTAAAGACCAGTGTTCAACACATGTATTAAAATGGCTGCTCTGTTTATTTTCTATGTCCCAGGTTTGGCAAAGACACACTAAGGGCATATTGCTCATCCATCCATGCCCACACATACAGTTTAGTGCACCCTGCCTTAGGGCTGGAAGGCCTGCCATAGGGGTGGCTTACCTATGTTGCATGCAGTGTGTAGTGGACAAGGCACACATGCTGTGTGCCATGTCGAGTTTGCATTTTAGGATTGCAATAGGAAACTCAGCCTGAAAAGGCAGTGCTGAGTGTATCCGAATGCATGGCCCTTTAGGGTGGCATAATGTGTGCTGCTGCCCTCAGGAGCCTACCCTTAGTACCCCAAACCCTGGGTACCTAAGTATCAATTACTAGAGCGTTACAGTAGCAGCTAAAGGTGATGGCAATTGAATCAATACCTTTTCAATTTTCAGGGAACTAACACTGGCACTGGGAACCTGGTTAGCAGGATCCAAGTGCACTCCAGTCCAAGTTGCATCTAGAAGCCAAGCACAAAATGGGAGTACTGCAGCAGGGTGCCATTTTCAACATGCATCAGCTCACCATCCTGTAATTCTGGACAAATCACCTAATTTCCCTGTGCCTACAAAAAAATGTATGTAACCTTGTGCTGGATCTGGCTCTTTTTGCATGGTTACCCCAAACATTTTGACTTCCTCCTTCTATTTTTATGACTGTCTTTTTGTTAGCTTTACTTCTCTGACTCTGGCAATTCTAATCTTCTGGAATGGACTGTCCTTCCCTAGAAGGAAGTGACAGGCAGAGGTACACCCTCATGAGGGAAGCCCTAATAACAAAGTATGGATTCACCCCAGAAGAGTACAGGTTTAGGTTCAGGGGCATGTTGAGCTATTCATGTTTCCTCCAAGGTGGCTAGGATCAGTGTGTGTAGGGCACTCGTGTTGTACCAGCGCATGTTGAACACCTTATTCCCTGTGAAGAGAACGCATACTTCAGACACTTTTAGCTCTCCCCTAGCACAAAACTCTGCAATGGGAAAGACATGCAACAGTGCTGAGGGAAACCCACTATAGATCCCAGATATGTTGCCCAGCGATCCCGGGCACACAAGGAATACAAGGCACAGCACAGCCCCTCTTGCCTGGGAGACCGTCTTCAGGTCATTGGCCTCACTGATGCCCTCTCGGCCATGGATGCTTCAGAGCTGCTAGGAGAAGTAGCCCTCACCAGTCCCGGCATGGAAAGCCACCAGAGGGTGAGCACAGGTTATCTTTGGTGTGTAACCCTGAGTACAGTGGTGGGTTCTGCCTTGCTTAGGTACATACCCTAGCCAACCACTAACCCCATTTCTCACATAGGTGATCACTGGTGAGGGTAGGACTTATGTTTGTGTGATACCATAGTAACTCATTGTTTCACTACAATTCTGCACTAAGACCATTAGGTGTTTTTTATCCTGTTCCCTCACATTAGTCTTTTTTTTAATTTACTCCTGCTTCATCTTCTTGCACCTGAGATTCTTGTTGTTTGCTCCAGTAGTTAGTACTTTGGCAAAATGGAAACAACCATTCCCAGGCCCCAGGGACTGGACTTAGCTGATTGGCTCCCTGAGTCTCTGCTGCACCTGAGACCCGCCCCCCCACCTGCTCTGGCTCCTTAAGTTTGTGGAGGGAAGGCCAAAGACAGGCACCTCCATTTTGTGTTCCTCTGTACATCTCTCCTGTGTCCTGATACAGCCCAGTGTTCAAGGATTGCAAAGAGACCTAGGTAAGGAGCCCAAAGATATTTTCTAGTCAAATAGTATTAATTGTTCAAAAAGTGTTTGTTTTACTGTGGACTCTCTGTGTTTTCAGGCAGCCTGGCCTCTTTTAAAGTGGTGTTTGTTTCAAAATCGTTTTTGCTGTGACTGTGTGAATTCCCTTGATAGTTTGTGGCTCCCCCCCCTTTACCCCCCCCCGCCCTCCTTTTTTTCACCCCTATTCTTAGTAAAAAGACTACATAAATCTTTCAGCGTGTGGTTTTAGGAGACTGTTTTTAATCTGTTTGTGTGAATTAAATTGTGCTTAAAAGCTGTCAGCCCCCCTGTATTTTTTGCCTTAAAAAGCCCGATTTTAGAGTGTGCGCCCAGAACTATTGCAGTGTTTGTCTCTTAAACAATCTCCCCCTCACCTGAAAAGTAGACTCTGCTAGCTTGGAAGTGTGGATTCAGCCTGTCTGTATCCAAGGAGATACTGAATAGAGCAGCAATAGCCTCCCCCCAGGCCCCAGGGACTGGACTTAGCTGATTGGCTCCCTGAGTCTCTGCTGCACCTGAGACCCGCCCCCCCCCACCTGCTCTGGCTCCTTAAGTTTTGTGGAGGGAAGGCCAAAGACAGGCACCTCCATTTTGTGTTCCTCTGTACATCTCTCCTGTGTCCTGATACAGCCCAGTGTTCAAGGATTGCAAAGAGACCTAGGTAAGGAGCCCAATGATATTTTCTAGTCAAATAGTATTAATTGTTCAAAAAGTGTTTGTTTTACTGTGGACTCTCTGTGTTTTCAGGCAGCCTGGCCTCTTTTAAAGTGGTGTTTGTTTCAAAATCGTTTTTGCTGTGACTGTGTGAATTCCCTTGCTAATTTGTGGCTCCCCTCCCCCCCTTTCCCCCCCCCCCCCCTGCCCCCCTTTTTTTCACCCGTATTCTTAGTAAAAAGACTACATAAATCTTTCAGAGTGTGGTTTTAGGAGACTGTTTTTAATCTGTTTGTGTGAATTAAATTGTGCTTAAAAGCTGTCAGCCCCCCTGTATTTTTTGCCTTAAAAAAGGCCGATTTTAGAGTGTGCGCCCAGAACTATTGCAGTGTTTGTCTCTTAAACAATCTCCCCCTCACCTGAAAAGTAGACTCTGCTAGCTTGGAAGTGTGGATTCAGCCTGTCTGTATCCAAGGAGATACTGAATAGAGCAGCAATAGCCTCCTCCCAGGCCCCAGGGACTGGACTTAGCTGATTGGTTCCCTGAGTCTCTGCTGCACCTGAGACCCGCCCCCCCCCCCCACCTGCTCTGGCTCCTTAAGTTTGTGGAGGGAAGGCCAAAGACAGGCACCTCCATTTTGTGTTCCTCTGTACATCTCTCCTGTGTCCTGATACAGCCCAGTGTTAAAGGATTGCAAAGAGACCTAGGTAAGGAGCCCAAAGATATTTTCTAGTCAAATAGTATTAATTGTTCAAAAAGTGTTAGTTTTACCGTGGACTCTCTGTGTTTTCAGACAGCCTGGCCTCTTTTAAAGTGGTGTTTGTTTCAAAATCGTTTTTGCTGTGACTGTGTGAATTCCCTTGCTAGTTTGAGGCTCCCCCCCCCTTTCCCCCCCCTGCCCCCCTTTTTTTCACCCCTATTCTTAGTAAAAAGACTACATAAATCTTTCAGAGTGTGGTTTTAGGAGACTGTTTTTAATCTGTTTGTGTGAATTAAATTGTGCTTAAAAGCTGTCAGCCCCCCTGTATTTTTTGCCTTAAAAAAGCCCGATTTTAGAGTGTGCGCCCAGAACTATTGCAGTGTTCGTCTCTTAAACAATCTCCCCCTCACCTGAAAAGTAGACTCTGCTAGCTTGGAAGTGTGGATTCAGCCTGTCTGTATCCAAGGAGATACTGAATAGAGCAGCAATAGCCTCCCCCCAGGCCCCAGGGACTGGACTTAGCTGATTGGCTCCCTGAGTCTCTGCTGCACCTGAGACCCGCCCCCCCCACCTGCTCTGGCTCCTTAAGTTTGTGGAGGGAAGGCCAAAGACAGGCACCTCCATTTTGTGTTCCTCTGTACATCTCTCCTGTGTCCTGATACAGCCCAGTGTTCAGGGATTGCAAAGAGACCTAGGTAAGGAGCCCAAAGATATTTTCTAGTCAAATAGTATTAATTGTTCAAAAAGTATTTGTTTTACTGTGGACTCTCTGTGTTTTCAGGCAGCCTGGCCTCTTTTAAAGTGGTGTTTGTTTCAAAATCGTTTTTGCTGTGACTGTGTGAATTCCCTTGCTAATTTGTGGCTCCCCCCCCCCTTCCCCCCCCCCCTGCCCCCCTTTTTTTCACCCGTATTCTTAGTAAAAAGACTACATAAATCTTTCAGAGTGTGGTTTTAGGAGACTGTTTTTAATCTGTTTGTGTGAATTAAATTGTGCTTAAAAGCTGTCAGCCCCCCTGTATTTTTTGCCTTAAAAAAGCCCGATTTTAGAGTGTGCGCCCAGAACTATTGCAGTCTTTGTCTCTTAAACAATCTCCCCCTCACCTGAAAAGTAGACTCTGCTAGCTTGGAAGTGTGGATTCAGCCTGTCTGTATCCAAGGAGATACTGAATAGAGCAGCAATAGCCTCCTCCCAGGCCCCAGGGACTGGACTTAGCTGATTAGTTCCCTGAGTCTCTGCTGCACCTGAGACCCGCCCCCCCCCACCTGCTCTGGCTTCTTAAGTTTGTGGAGGGAAGGCCAAAGACAGGCACCTCCATTTTTGTTCCTCTGTACATCTCTCCTGTGTCCTGATACAGCCCAGTGTTCAAGGATTGCAAAGAGACCTAGGTAAGGAGCCCAAAGATATTTTCTAGTCAAATAGTATTAATTGTTCAAAAAGTGTTTGTTTTACTGTGGACTCTCTGTGTTTTCAGGCAGCCTGGCCTCTTTTAAAGTGGTGTTTGTTTCAAAATCGTTTTTGCTGTGACTGTGTGAATTCCCTTGCTAGTTTGTGGCTCCCCCCCCCCCTTTCCCCCCCCCCGCCCCCCTTTTTTTCACCCCTATTCTTAGTAAAAAGACTACATAAATCTTTCAGAGTGTGGTTTTAGGAGACTGTTTTTAATCTGTTTGTGTGAATTAAATTGTGCTTAAAAGCTGTCATCCCCCTGTATTTTTTGCCTTAAAAAAGCCCGATTTTAGAGTGTGCGCCCAGAACTATTGCAGTGTTTGTCTCTTAAACAATCTCCCCCTCACCTGAAAAGTAGACTCTGCTAGCTTGGAAGTGTGGATTCAGCCTGTCTGTATCCAAGGAGATACTGAATAGAGCAGCAATAGCCTCCCCCCAGGCCCCAGGGACTGTCTTAGCTGATTGGCTCCCTGAGTCTCTGCTGCACCTGAGACCCGCCCCCCCCACCTGCTCTGGCTCCTTAAGTTTTGTGGAGGGAAGGCCAAAGACAGGCACCTCCATTTTGTGTTCCTCTGTACATCTCTCCTGTGTCCTGATACAGCCCAGTGTTCAAGGATTGCAAAGAGACCTAGGTAAGGAGCCCAAAGATATTTTCTAGTCAAATAGTATTAATTGTTCAAAAAGTGTTTGTTTTACTGTGGACTCTCTGTGTTTTCAGGCAGCCTGGCCTCTTTTAAAGTGGTGTTTGTTTCAAAATCGTTTTTGCTGTGACTGTGTGAATTCCCTAGCTAGTTTGTGGCTCCCCCCCCCCCTTTTTCCCCCCCGCCCCCCTTTTTTTCACCCCTATTCTTAGTAAAAAGACTACATAAATCTTTCAGAGTGTGGTTTTAGGAGACTGTTTTTAATCTGTTTGTGTGAATTAAATTGTGCTTAAAAGCTGTCAGCCCCCCTGTATTTTTTGCCTTAAAAAAGCCCGATTTTAGAGTGTGAGCCCAGAACTATTGCAGTGTTTGTCTCTTAAACAATCTCCCCCTCACCTGAAAAGTAGACTCTGCTAGCTTGGAAGTGTGGATTCAGCCTGTCTGTATCCAAGGAGATACTGAATAGAGCAGCAATAGCCTCCCCCCAGGCCCCAGGGACTGGACTTAGCTGATTGGCTCCCTGAGTCTCTGCTGCACCTGAGACCCGCCCCCCCCACCTGCTCTGGCTCCTTAAGTTTTGTGGAGGGAAGGCCAAAGACAGGCACCTCCATTTTGTGTTCCTCTGTACATCTCTCCTGTGCCCTGATACAGCCCAGTGTTCAAGGATTGCAAAGAGACCTAGGTAAGGAGCCCAAAGATATTTTCTAGTCAAATAGTATTAATTGTTCAAAAAGTGTTTGTTTTACTGTGGACTCTCTGTGTTTTCAGGCAGCCTGGCCTCTTTTAAAGTGGTGTTTGTTTCAAAATCGTTTTTGCTGTGACTGTGTGAATTCCCTTGCTAGTTTGTGGCTCCTCCCCCCCCCTTTTTCCCCCCCCCTGCCCCCCTTTTTTTCACCCCTATTCTTAGTAAAAAGACTACATAAATCTTTCAGAGTGTGGTTTTTTAATCTGTTTGTGTGAATTCAATTGTGCTTAAAAGCTGTCAGCCCCCCTGTATTTTTTGCCTTAAAAAAGCCCGATTTTAGAGTGTGCGCCCAGAACTATTGCAGTGTTTGTCTCTTAAACAATCTCCCCCTCACCTGAAAAGTAGACTCTGCTAGCTTGGAAGTGTGGATTCAGCCTGTCTGTATCCAAGGAGATACTGAATAGAGCAGCAATAGCCTCCCCCCAGGCCCCAGGGACTGGACTTAGCTGATTGGCTCCCTGAGTCTCTGCTGCACCTGAGACCCGCCCCCCCCCCCCCCACCTGCTCTGGCTCCTTAAGTTTTTTGGAGGGAAGGCCAAAGACAGGCACCTCCATTTTGTGTTCCTCTGTACATCTCTCCTGTGTCCTGATACAGCCCAGTGTTCAAGGATTGCAAAGAGACCTAGGTAAGGAGCCCAAAGATATTTTCTAGTCAAATAGTATTAATTGTTCAAAAAGTGTTTGTTTTACTGTGGACTCTCTGTGTTTTCAGGCAGCCTGGCCTCTTTTAAAGTGGTGTTTGTTTCAAAATCGTTTTCGCTGTGACTGTGTGAATTCCCTTGCTAGTTTGTGGCTCCCCCTCCCCCTTTTCCCCCCCCACCTGCCCCCCTTTTTTTCACCCCTATTCTTAGTAAAAAGACTACATAAATCTTTCAGAGTGTGGTTTTAGGAGACTGTTTTTAATCTGTTTGTGTGAATTAAATTGTGCTTAAAAGCTGTCAGCCCCCCTGTATTTTTTGCCTTAAAAAAGCCCGATTTTAGAGTGTGCGCCCAGAACTATTGCAGTGTTTGTCTCTTAAACAATCTCCCCCTCACCTGAAAAGTATACTCTGCTAGCTTGGAAGTGTGGATTCAGCCTGTCTGTATCCAAGGAGATACTGAATAGAGCAGCAATAGCCTCCCCCCAGGCCCCAGGGACTGGACTTAGCTGATTGGCTCCCTGAGTCTCTGCTGCACCTGAGACCCGCCCCCCCCACCTGCTCTGGCTCCTTAAGTTTGTGGAGGGAAGGCCAAAGACAGGCACCTCCATTTTGTGTTCCTCTGTACATCTCTCCTGTGTCCTGATACAGCCCAGTGTTCAAGGATTGCAAAGAGACCTAGGTAAGGAGCCCAAAGATATTTTCTAGTCAAATAGTATTAATTGTTCAAAAAGTGTTTGTTTTACTGTGGACTCTCTGTGTTTTCAGGCAGCCTGGCCTCTTTTAAAGTGGTGTTTGTTTCAAAATCGTTTTTGCTATGACTGTGTGAATTCCCTTGCTAGTTTGTGGCTCCCCCCCCCCTGCTTTCCAAAGGGCCCCCACTGCGTTTACCGCCGATTCAGGTGGTGCGTTCTTGATGCGCAGGATCAAGAGGGCATCTCCATAAAGACGCACGAGTAACAATCACATTGCCAAAGGCACACAAGGTTGCAGGAGACGTTTACCCCGTGGTCCATCACGTAGCCTAAGTGTACAATACAAAAGGGGCGTTTAAACATGCTAGGTAACACATAATGACTTACTGGTAGAAAATACTCCAGTTGGGGGTGACATGATGCTCATTTTACAGAAAATGGACCGAAACAAGAAGCATTTACAAATATAAACGTCGCAGGTGTCCCATTTGAAGCTACGCTTCTGGAAAGGACAAGCCACCCTAACTCTTGGGCTTGGTAAAGGCAAAACAGAAGTGTGCGCTCGGAGATTCCATACCAGAAAAACAACTTGAATCCTTCGTGGAGGTGAATTGATGATGCGCTGGCGCGTAATCTGACTGTGACGAGTGGGTTCTGTCTTCCTCTCCTAGCGACAGCAGAGTGCAGGGTTCTCCCTTTATAAATCATCTGTAAGCTCCGCCCGCTGGGTAAAGCCCCGCCCACCCTCGTAGTAGCAAAGGTTTTCCCGCCTTGTCAGGGTGATGGGCAGCTTTCCAAAGGGTCCCCACTGCGTTTACCGCCGATTCAGGTGGTGCGTTCTTGATGCGCAGGAGCACGAGGGCATCTCCATAAAGACGCACTAGTAACAATCACATTGCCAAAGGCACACAAGGTTGCTGGAGACGTTTACCCCGTGGTCCATCACGTAGCCTTAGTGTACAATACCAAAGGGGCGTTTAAACATGCTAGGTAACCCTTAATGACTTACTGTAAGAAAAAACTCCGGTTGTGTAGGCCATGATGCTCATTTTAAAGAAACTAGACCTAAACAGGAAGCACTTACAAATATAAACGTCACAGGTGCCCTAGTTGAAGCTCCACTTCTGGAAAGGACAAGCCACCCTAACTCTTGGGTTTGGCAAAGGCAAAACACGTTTGTGCGCTTCAGATGCGCAGGAGCACGAGGGAATCTCCATAAAGACGCACGAGTAACAACCGCATTGCCAAAGGCACACAAGGTTGCAGGAGACGTTTACCCCGTGGTCCATCACGTAGCCTAAGTGTACAATACAAAAGGGGCGTTTAAACATGCTAGGTAACCCTTAATGACTTACTAGTAGAAAATACTCCAGTTGGGGATGACATGATGCTCATTTTACAGAAAATGGACCGAAACAGGAAGCATTTACAAATATAAACGTCGCAGGTGTCCCAGTTGAAGCTCCGCTTCTGGAAAGGACAAGCCACCCTAACTCTTGGGTTTGGCAAGGGCAAAACACGTTTGTGCGCTCTTGATGCGCCGGAGCACGAGGGCATCTCCATAAAGACGCACGAGTAACAATCGCATTGCCAAAGGCACACTCTTGGGTTTGGCAAGGGCAAAACACGTTTGTGCGCTCCTGATGCGCAGGAGCACGAGGGCATCTCCATAAAGACGCACGAGTAACAATCGCATTGCCAAAGGCACACACGGTTGCTGGAGACGTTTACCCCGTGGTCCATCACGTAGCCTTAGTGTACAATACAAAAGGGCGTTTAAAACATGCTAGGTGACGCTTACTGACTTACTGGTAGAAAATACTCCGGTTGTGTAGGCCATGATGCTCATTTTAAAGAAACTAGACCTAAACAGGAAGCACTTACAAATATAAAGTTGCAGGTGCCCTAGTTGAAGCTCCGCTTCTGGAAAGGACAAGCCACCCTAACTCTTGGGTTTGGCAAAGGCAAAACACGTTTGTGCTCTCTTGATGCGCAGGAGCACGAGGGCATCTCCATAAAGACGCACGAGTAACAACCGCATTGCCAAAGGCACACAAGGTTGCAGGAGACGTTTACCCCGTGGTCCATCACGTAGCCTAAGTGTACAATACAAAAGGGGCGTTTAAACATGCTAGGTAACCCTTAATGACTTACTAGTAGAAAATACTCCAGTTGGGGATGACATGATGCTCATTTTACAGAAAATGGACCGAAACAGGAAGCATTTACAAATATAAACGTCGCAGGTGTCCCAGTTGAAGCTCCGCTTCTGGAAAGGACAAGCCACCCTAACTCTTGGGTTTGGCAAGGGCAAAACACGTTTGTGCGCTCTTGATGCGCCGGAGCACGAGGGCATCTCCATAAAGACGCACGAGTAACAATCGCATTGCCAAAGGCACACTCTTGGGTTTGGCAAGGGCAAAACACGTTTGTGCGCTCCTGATGCGCAGGAGCACGAGGGCATCTCCATAAAGACGCACGAGTAACAATCGCATTGCCAAAGGCACACAAGGTTGCTGGAGACGTTTACCCCGTGGTCCATCACGTAGCCTTAGTGTACAATACAAAAGGGCGTTTAAAACATGCTAGGTGACGCTTACTGACTTACTGGTAGAAAATACTCCGGTTGTGTAGGCCATGATGCTCATTTTAAAGAAACTAGACCTAAACAGGAAGCACTTACAAATATAAAGTTGCAGGTGCCCTAGTTGAAGCTCCGCTTCTGGAAAGGACAAGCCACCCTAACTCTTGGGTTTGGCAAAGGCAAAACACGTTTGTGCGCTTTTGATGCGCAGGAGCACGAGGGAATCTCCATAAAGACGCACGAGTAACAATCACATTGCCAAAGGCACACAAGGTTGCAGGAGACGTTTACCCCGTGGTCCATCACGTAGCCTAAGTGTACAATACAAAAGGGGCGTTTAAACATGCTAGGTAACACATAATGACTTACTGGTAGAAAATACTCCAGTTGGGGGTGACATGATGCTCATTTTACAGAAAATGGACCGAAACAAGAAGCATTTACAAATATAAACGTCGCAGGTGTCCCATTTGAAGCTACGCTTCTGGAAAGGACAAGCCACCCTAACTCTTGGGCTTGGTAAAGGCAAAACAGAAGTGTGCGCTCGGAGATTCCATACCAGAAAAACAACTTGAATCCTTCGTGGAGGTGAATTGATGATGCGCTGGCGCGTAATCTGACTGTGACGAGTGGGTTCTGTCTTCCTCTCCTAGCGACAGCAGAGTGCAGGGTTCTCCCTTTATAAATCATCTGTAAGCTCCGCCCACTGGGTAAAGCCCCGCCCACCCTCGTAGTAGCAAAGGTTTTCCCGCCTTGTCAGGGTGATGGGCAGCTTTCCAAAGGGTCCCCACTGCGTTTACCGCCGATTCAGGTGGTGCGTTCTTGATGCGCAGGAGCACGAGGGCATCTCCATAAAGACGCACTAGTAACAATCACATTGCCAAAGGCACACAAGGTTGCTGGAGACGTTTACCCCGTGGTCCATCACGTAGCCTTAGTGTACAATACCAAAGGGGCGTTTAAACATGCTAGGTAACCCTTAATGACTTACTGTAAGAAAAAACTCCGGTTGTGTAGGCCATGATGCTCATTTTAAAGAAACTAGACCTAAACAGGAAGCACTTACAAATATAAACGTCACAGGTGCCCTAGTTGAAGCTCCACTTCTGGAAAGGACAAGCCACCCTAACTCTTGGGTTTGGCAAAGGCAAAACACGTTTGTGCGCTTCAGATGCGCAGGAGCACGAGGGAATCTCCATAAAGACGCACGAGTAACAACCGCATTGCCAAAGGCACACAAGGTTGCAGGAGACGTTTACCCCGTGGTCCATCACGTAGCCTAAGTGTACAATACAAAAGGGGCGTTTAAACATGCTAGGTAACCCTTAATGACTTACTAGTAGAAAATACTCCAGTTGGGGATGACATGATGCTCATTTTACAGAAAATGGACCGAAACAGGAAGCATTTACAAATATAAACGTCGCAGGTGTCCCAGTTGAAGCTCCGCTTCTGGAAAGGACAAGCCACCCTAACTCTTGGGTTTGGCAAGGGCAAAACACGTTTGTGCGCTCTTGATGCGCCGGAGCACGAGGGCATCTCCATAAAGACGCACGAGTAACAATCGCATTGCCAAAGGCACACTCTTGGGTTTGGCAAGGGCAAAACACGTTTGTGCGCTCCTGATGCGCAGGAGCACGAGGGCATCTCCATAAAGACGCACGAGTAACAATCGCATTGCCAAAGGCACACACGGTTGCTGGAGACGTTTACCCCGTGGTCCATCACGTAGCCTTAGTGTACAATACAAAAGGGCGTTTAAAACATGCTAGGTGACGCTTACTGACTTACTGGTAGAAAATACTCCGGTTGTGTAGGCCATGATGCTCATTTTAAAGAAACTAGACCTAAACAGGAAGCACTTACAAATATAAAGTTGCAGGTGCCCTAGTTGAAGCTCCGCTTCTGGAAAGGACAAGCCACCCTAACTCTTGGGTTTGGCAAAGGCAAAACACGTTTGTGCTCTCTTGATGCGCAGGAGCACGAGGGCATCTCCATAAAGACGCACGAGTAACAACCGCATTGCCAAAGGCACACAAGGTTGCAGGAGACGTTTACCCCGTGGTCCATCACGTAGCCTAAGTGTACAATACAAAAGGGGCGTTTAAACATGCTAGGTAACCCTTAATGACTTACTAGTAGAAAATACTCCAGTTGGGGATGACATGATGCTCATTTTACAGAAAATGGACCGAAACAGGAAGCATTTACAAATATAAACGTCGCAGGTGTCCCAGTTGAAGCTCCGCTTCTGGAAAGGACAAGCCACCCTAACTCTTGGGTTTGGCAAGGGCAAAACACGTTTGTGCGCTCTTGATGCGCCGGAGCACGAGGGCATCTCCATAAAGACGCACGAGTAACAATCGCATTGCCAAAGGCACACTCTTGGGTTTGGCAAGGGCAAAACACGTTTGTGCGCTCCTGATGCGCAGGAGCACGAGGGCATCTCCATAAAGACGCACGAGTAACAATCGCATTGCCAAAGGCACACAAGGTTGCTGGAGACGTTTACCCCGTGGTCCATCACGTAGCCTTAGTGTACAATACAAAAGGGCGTTTAAAACATGCTAGGTGACGCTTACTGACTTACTGGTAGAAAATACTCCGGTTGTGTAGGCCATGATGCTCATTTTAAAGAAACTAGACCTAAACAGGAAGCACTTACAAATATAAAGTTGCAGGTGCCCTAGTTGAAGCTCCGCTTCTGGAAAGGACAAGCCACCCTAACTCTTGGGTTTGGCAAAGGCAAAACACGTTTGTGCGCTTTTGATGCGCAGGAGCACGAGGGAATCTCCATAAAGACGCACGAGTAACAATCGCATTGCCAAAGGCACACAAGGTTGCAGGAGACGTTTACCCCGTGGTCCATCACGTAGCCTAAGTGTACAATACAAAAGGGGCGTTTAAACATGCTAGGTAACCCATAATGACTTACTGGTAGAAAATACTCCAGTTGGGGATGACATGATGCTCATTTTACAGAAAATGGACCGAAACAAGAAGCATTTACAAATATAAACGTCGCAGGTGTCC
Source organism: Pleurodeles waltl (assembly GCF_031143425.1). NCBI lineage: Eukaryota > Metazoa > Chordata > Amphibia > Caudata > Salamandridae > Pleurodeles > Pleurodeles waltl. The sequence continues at coordinate 730,079,797 of NC_090444.1, forward strand.
CAGTTGAAGCTACGCTTCTGGAAAGGACAAACCACCCTAACTCTTGGGCTTGGTAAAGGCAAAACAGAAGTGTGCGCTTGGAGGTTCCATACCAGAAAAACAACTTGAATCCTTCGTGGAGGTGAATTGATGATGCGCTGGCGCGTAATCTGACTGTGACGAGTGGGTTCTATCTTCCTCTCCTAGCGACAGCAGAGTGCAGGGTTCTCCCTTTATAAATCATCTGTAAACTCCGCCCGCTGGGTAAAGCCCGCCCACCCTCATAGTAGCAAAGGTCTTCCCGCCTTGTCAGGGTGATGGGCAGCTTTCCAAAGGGCCCCCACTGCGTTTTCCGCCATTTCAGGTGGTGCGTTCTTGATGCGCAGGAGCACGAGGGCATCTCCACAAAGACGCACTAGTAACAATGGCATTGCCAAGGGCACACAAGGTTGCTGGAGACGTTTACCCCGTGGTCCATCACGTAGCCTTAGTGTACAATACCAAAGGGGCGTTTAAACATGCTAGGTAACCCTTAATGACTTACTGGAAGAAAATACTCCGGTTGTGTAGGCCATGATGCTCATTTTACAGAAACTAGACCTAAACAGGAAGCACTTACAAATATAAACGTCACAGGTGCCCTAGTTGAAGCTCCACTTCTGGAAAGGACAAGCCACCCTAACTCTTGGGTTTGGCAAAGGCAAAACACGTTTGTGCTCTCTTGATGCGCAGGAGCACGAGGGCATCTCCATAAAGACGCACGAGTAACAACCGCATTGCCAAAGGCACACAAGGTTGCTGGAGACGTTTACCCCGTGGTCCATCACGTAGCCTTAGTGTACAATACAAAAAGGGCGTTTAAAACATGCTAGGTGACGCTTACTGACTTACTGGTAGAAAATACTCCGGTTGTGTAGGCCATGATGCTCATTTTAAAGAAACTAGACCTAAACAGGAAGCACTTACAAATATAAAGTCGCAGGTGCCCTAGTTGAAGCTCCGCTTCTGGAAAGGACAAGCCACCCTAACTCTTGGGTTTGGCAAAGGCAAAACACGTTTGTGCGCTTTTGATGCGCAGGAAAACAAGGGAATCTCCATAAAGACGCACGAGTAACAAACGCATTGCCAAAGGCACACAAGGTTGCAGGAGACGTTTACCCCGTGGTCCATCACATAGCCTAACTGTACAATACAAAAGGGGCGTTTGAACACGCTAGGTAACCCATAATGACTTACTGGTAGAAAATACTCCAGTTGGGGATGCCATGATGCTCATTTTACAGAAACTAGACCGAAACAGGAAGCACTTACAAATATAAACGTCGCCGGTGTCACAGTTGAAGCTCCGCTTCTGGAAAGGACAAGCCACCCTAACTCTTGGGCTTGGCAAAGGCAAAGCAGAATTGTGCGCTCGGAGATTCCATACCAGAAAAACAACTTGAATCCTTCGTGGAGGTGAATTGATGATGCGCTGGCGCGTAATCTGACTGTGACGAGTGGGTTCTGTCTTCCTCTCCTAGCGACAGCAGAGTGCAGGATTCTCCCTTTATAAATCATCTGTAAGCTCCGCCCGCTGGGTAAAGCCCCGCCCACCCTTGTAGTAGCAAAGGTCTTCCCGCCTTGTCAGGGTGATGGGCAGCTTTCCAAAGGGTCCCCACTGCGTTTACCGCCGATTCAGGTGGTGCGTTCTTGATGCGCAGGAGCACGAGGGCATCTCCATAAAGACGCACTAGTAACAATCACATTGCCAAAGGCACACAAGGTTGCTGGAGACGTTTTAGCCCGTGGCCCATCACGTACCCTTAGTGCACAATATAAACGGGGCGTATAAAACATGCTAGGTTATGCTTACTGACATACTCGTAGAAAATACTCCGGTTGGGTAGGCCACGATGATCATTTTACAGAAACTAAACCTCAAAGGAAGCACTTACAAATATAATCGTAGCAGGTGCCGCAGTTGAAGCTCAGCTTCTGGAAAGGACAAGCCACCCTAACTCTCGGACTTGGCAAAGATAAAGCAAGGCTGTGCGCTCCCGCCTTTTACCAGGATGATGGACAGCTTTCCAAAACGACCCACTGCGTTTACCGCCGATTCACGTGGTGCGTTGTTGATGCGCAGAAGCACGAGGACATCTCCACAAAGACGCACTAGTAACAATAACATTGCCAAAGGCACACAAGGTTGCTGGAGACGTTTACCCCGTGGCCCATCACGAACCCCTAGTGTACAAAATAATCGTAGCAGGTGCTGCAGTTGAAGCTCAGCTTCTGGAAAGGACAAGCCACCCTAACTCTTGGGCTTGGCAAAGATAAAGCACGGCTGTGCGCTCAGAGATCCCATAGCAGAAAAGAACTAGAATCCTTCCTGGAGGTGAACTGATGATGCACTGCAGCGTAATCTGTATCTGACTGTGACGCGCGGGTTCTATCTTCCTCTGCTGGAGACACAGAGTAGAAGGTTCTCCCTTTATAAAGCACCTGTAAGCTCCGCCCGCTGAGCCACGCCCCGTCCACCCTCGAAGTAGGTAAAGGAATTCCTGCCTTTTACCACGATGATGGACAGCTTTCCAAAACGACCCCACTGCGTTTACCGCCGATTTCCGGTGGTGCGTTGTTGATGCTCAGAAGCACGAGGACATCTCCACAAAGACGCACTAGTAACAATCACATTGCCAAAGGCACACAAGGTTGCTGGAGACGTTTACCCCGTGGCCCATCAAGTACCCTTAGTGTACAATATAAACGGGGCGTATAAAAACATGCTAGGTTACGCTTACTTACATACTCGTAGAAAATACTCCGGTTGGGTAGGCCACGATGCTCATTTTACAGAAACTAAACCTCAAAGGAAACACTTACAAATATAATCATAGCAGGTCCGCAGTTGAAGCTCAGCTTCTGGAAAGGACAAGCCACCCTAACTCTTGGGCTTGGCAAAGATAAAGCAAGGCTGTGCGCTCAGAGATCCCATAGCAGAAAAGATCTAGAATCCATCCTGGAGGTGAACTGAGGATGTACTGGAGCGTAATCTGTTTCTGACTGTGACGCGCGGGTTCTATCTTCCTCTGCTGGAGACACAGAGTAGAAGGTTCTCCCTTTATAAAGCACCTGTAAGCTCCGCCCGCTGAGCCACGCCCCGTCCACCCTCGAAGTAGGTAAAGGAATTCCCGCCTTTTTACCACGATGATGGACAGCTTTCCAAAACGACCCCACTGCGTTTACCGCTGATTTCCGGTGGTGCGTTGTTGATGCTCAGAAGCACGAGGACATCTCCACAAAGACGCACTAGTAACAATCACATAGCCAAAGGCACACAAGGTTGCTGGAGACGTTTACCCCGTGGCCCATCACGTACCCTTAGTGTACAATATAAACGGGGCGTAAAAAAACATGCTAGGTAACGCCTACTGACATACTCGTAGAAAATACTCCGGTTGGGTAGGCCACGATGCTCATTTTACAGAAACTAAACCTCAAAGGATGCACTTAGAAATATAAACGTAGCAGATGCCGCAGTTGAAGCTCAGCTTCTGGAAAGGACAAGCCACCCTAACTCTTGGGCTTGGCAAAGATAAAGCAAGGCTGTGCGCTCAGAGATCCCATAGCAGAAAAAGATCTAGAATCCTTCCTGGAGGTGAACTAATGATGTACTGGAACGTAATCTGTATCTGACTGTGACACGCGGTTTCTATCTTCCTCTCCTGGAGACACAGAGTAGAAGGTTCTCCCTTTATAAAGCACCTGTAAGCTCCGCCCGCTGAGCCACGCCCCGTCCACCCTCGAAGTAGGTAAAGGAATTTCCGCCTTTTACCAGGATGATGGACAGCTTTCCAAAACGACCCCAATGCGTTTACCGCCGACTCCGGTGGTGCGTTGTTGATGCTCAGAAGCACGAGGACATCTCCACAAAGACGCACTAGTAACAATAACATTGCCAAAGGCACACAAGGTTGCTGGAGACGTTTACCCCGTGGCCCATCACGTACCTCTAGTGTACAATATAAACAGGGCGTATAAAACATGATAGGTAACGATTACTGACATACTCGCAGAAAATACTCCGGTTGGGTAGACCACGATGCTCATTTTACAGAAACTAAACCTCAACAGGAAGCACTTAGAAATATAAACGTAGCAGGTGCCGCAGTTGAAGCTCAGCCTCTGGAAAGGACAAGCCACCCTAACTCTTGGGCTTGGCAAAGATAAAGCAAGGCTGTACGCTCAGAGATCCCATAGCAGAAAAGATCTAGAATCCTTCCTGGAGGTGAACTGATGATGTACTGGAGCGTAATCTGTATCTGACTGTGACGCTCGGGTTCTATCTTCCTCTGCTGGAGACACAGAGTAGAAGGTTCTCCCTTTATAAAGCAGTAGTAAGCTGCGCCCGCTGAGCCACGCCCGTACACCCTCGAAGTAGGTAAAGGAATTCCCGGCTTTTACCAGGATGATGGATAGCTTTCCAAAACGACCCCAATGCGTTTACCGCCGATTCCGGTGGTGCGTTGTTGATGCTCAGAAGCACAAGGACATCTCCACAAAGACGCACTAGTAACAATCACATTGCCAAAGGCACACAAGGTTGCTGGAGACGCTTACCCCGTGGCCCATCACGTACCCTTAGTGTACAATATAAACGGGGCATATAAAACATGCTAGGTAACGCTTACTGACATACTCGTAGAAAATACTCCGGTTGGGTAGGCCACGATGCTCATTTTACAGAAACTAAACCAATAACAATAAAATACACACACACTCTTTTAAACCTGTCTGACTAAGTATTTTTTACCCATGATTCTAATTATGTATTGTATGTGCATATGTGTGTCTATTCATGTGTGTGTGTGTGTATAAATATATATATATATATGTGTATGTATGTGTATATGTTGTTTCTGTGCCTGGCATGTTTGTGGATCATTGCATGGGTTGTTATACTAGATATCTATGAATTTCTGCTCTCTTTTTATCACACTTATCTACTCATCACTCTTATGTCATGTCTCTATCAAACTATCCTCCATTCTCACTCGGACTCATCCCAAATCCCTTCGACCACTTTCATCTCCTAAATATCTCTACCTAAGCTCTTCCCTCCACCTCCACATCTAACTCACCAAACCTCACTCTACCTCTGTGACCTCCCACACAACCCTACTAAATTCTCCTGCATTCATCTCACCCTACTACTATGCTCTCCCTAACCCTTCCACATCCTCTTTCTCCTCCGCTCCCCTTTTATTCATCTCAAGCCTTTGGATTGAGTAAATGAAGGATAAACTCCCAACTAACACTTCTGGATTTCTTTCCTCCTCCACCCCTCCATTACTCCAGTCAATCTAACTAACAAACTCTCATATCCGCAACTCAAATTAACTCATAATAATACTAAAACTGTACTCCTTATTTAAATTATACTAATCCATCACTAATTCTTGTTGGGTACCGGAGTAGCGTGCTACTCATCGAAAAGCGTTTCGACGCCTCGTCAGGGGTAGTAAGCGCTATATAAATACGATTACAATTACAATTACAATTGATCTCAACAAACTATTGTTTATGGTGAGGAGGAGTTGACACGGTTCTGCAGGGGCAAGGGAGTAGTTGTGAGTGGGTAATCCACTATGTATGACCTTGGGGAAGCCATGTATCATTTTGAAATGGCACACTGGAAAAAAAAGAGTCAACAGAGGACCAGGAGGGTGGTAATTTTGGGGAAGACCCTGAAGAGGACCCAGAGATCAGTAAGAACTTGGGAGCAGGAGGGTTCCCAATTAGCACTCCAAGAAGGCAGTGGTCTAGAGGAGTTTGAAGAGAAGGGAGTAAATGACTGGGTAGGGGCTCCAGAAGTGAGAGGGGACTGTATAAATATGGAGCCCTTCTTGGATCTATTTGTGGGAGCAGTGTCACCTTCCACACCCTGTCCCCTGAGGAGCTCAAGGACAGGCAGGCTGAGAGGGACCTGAGGCTGCAGCTGCCCCTGCTGGCTATAGAGGTAAAAGGGCTGGGTCAGACGGAGCCTTAGCTGAGGAGAGGATGGCAGAGGCTGAAAGGGCCTTCGCCAGGGAAAATTCGGCTGTTGGGGGAGGAAATTGGCCCATAAGCATAGTTTGAAAGTTCTGGACTTACAAGCACTGCAAGTAGAGTCCAGTGGAAGCAGCAAAAGTAATATGTCCAGTGTTAAAGATACCATTGACATATCCAGAGACTTGGTGCCTAGCTTCAAGGAGGGGGGTGACATACATCAGTAGTTTCAGGAGTATGAAGCAGCTCTAGAGGTGCACATAATCTCTGTGAAGGATTGGGGAACTGTCATGTGGAGTTATATTCTTGGTGATGGGAGGGTTGCCCTACTGGCCCTAGAAGGAAGTGGCATACCCTCATGAAGGAATCACTGATAACAAAGTGTGGATTCACCCCAGAAGAGTTTAGGTTGAGGTTCAGGGGCATCTGGAAACTCACCAGTCTTAGGAGGAATTTGTGGAGTATTTTACAGACCATTCGATGGATGGGTGAAGGGTAGCACAGTATACACTTTTGAAGGGCTGTACAAATGTTAGAGAGCGCATGTTCCTCTGTTGTTTTCCAGAGCTGTGCCAACACCTGTTGGAGTGTAAGTTCTCTGACCCCAGGAAACTTGCAAAGGAGGCAGACCTCTGGGTGAGTACCAGAGGGTCTGAAAAGGCATTTGGGAGTGACTTTGGAGGGGGTGTCTCAGGTTCCCCCCAAATGTGGGTGGGGGAGGTTCACAGTAGCCCAGACAGGTCCCATTGTGGTATGCTGGTTAAAGGGTCCCATGTCCCTTCTCATGTTAGGAGGAGATGTGGGGGTGGGCAGAGGCCCAGGGTGCCCTAAACCCAGTCTCACAGCCTGGATACTTCCCAGAGGAAGCAACAGGAAGGGAGTCTATCTGTATTGGGAGACCATCCACTTGGGGGGGTTGCGATTGATACCAGCATCCAACCAGTTCTGATGTCTGGCAGTACCACTCCACAGAGGAAGGTGCAGAAGCCAAGATGGAGGGGTAGGAAGAGGCAGGATACACCCCTAACCCCTGTTCAGCCTAAGGGTACATACCCTGGGCCGGAGGACCAGCTGCATGATAGCACCCCTGAACTGGTGGGAAAACTGAGCAGGATGACTGCCACAAGTGCCCTGACAGTTCTGGATTCTGGGGGTACCACTCCCAAAATGGGAGTAGCAAACCCTAAAAGGCGGAACAGAGGGAGGAAGGACTTATCCCTGGCTCCTGTCTTGCCCCAGGGTACAGACCCTGAGCTGGGGGACAAGTTTTAGGATACCACACATGAACTGGTGGGAAGTGGAGTAGAGAAAGGATGTGAAGCACCTGGGGCTACAGCCCCACCATTCTGAGAAACCACAGAGGACAGAGACCCCTGGATGGCCTGGGGCCTGGGTCTGGACACTGACAGCTGTCACTGGCCTGTTTTGGTTGCTGTCCTTATGGACAGAGTTTTCCTTGGGTTAGGGAAAGAAGTAAGACCCAAGGGGTGGAATGAGCCACATCACTTTGTTGGTCATGGTGGTACTGTCTGCCTACTGGGATGCATCTGTGAGCAAATTAAAGTTAGGCACTTTACAGATGGAGTCCACAGATGAGGGGAAGCATTCCCCAAGGGTTAGCTTAGTGGGCCCTGAGAGCATAGATAGAGGGATCCGACTGGGTTCAGAGAGGCATAGAACTGGCACTTGTCACTACAGTAGTGGGCCAGGGTCCATGTTCTATCGGCCTAAGCAGGGAAGCCCATCAAGATATTGATTAGTATACCCTGGCATTAGGCTGGAGGGGGGGTTGTGTTGGACCTGGCCCTTTTTGCAGAGTTACCCCAAACTTTTTGCCTATTTCCTCCTGTTTTTCTGACCTTCATTTTGTTGGCTTCAGAACTCTGAATTCCGCCGGAGCTCATTGGAATTCCCCAGAGTTACTGCACCAAGCCTAAAACACAAACAGGCACTTCTGAGTCTTGTGTTCTACTGGTGCAGTCAATGGGATACCATAACGGTTGTTATGGGAACACAGTTGTTTCTGTGCCCCATGTTCAGATAGTGCTGATTGCATGTCTAACATTGTGTTCTTACTGTGTGTAACATGCATTTCTTGAAAAGGGCTAATTGCATTCCTAACATTCTGACCTTATTGTAATTGTATTTATATTGCGCTTACTAACCCTGACGAGGTGTTGAAGTGATTTTCGGTGAGTAGCACGCTACTTCGGAACCCAAAAGGTTAGTGGTGGATTAATATAGGGAAATATGAGTATAATATTAGTATAGGAAGATATGAGTTAATTTGAGCAGAGGACATGTGAGTCTGTTGGTTGGATTGAATAGAATAATGGAGCGATAGAGGAGGGAAGAATTCAGTAGTCTTATTTGGGAGATTATAATAATAAGACGAAGTTTGGGGTGAGTAAAAGAGAGGTGGAGTATGGAAGAGTATGTAGAAAGGGGTTAGGGAGATCATAGTAGTAAAATGGGGTTTCGGATGAGTCAAAAGAGAGAAAAATGAGTGAGAATTTAGTAGTGTTTTTTGGGAGATCGTAGTAGTAAACTGAGGTTTGGGGTGAGCCACGAGGGGTATAGGGGGGAAAAGTCTAGGGAGGTTATTTTGGAGATCACAGAAATGGAATCGGTTTGCGATGAGTCCGAGGGTGGAACTAGAGGTATAGGGTGATGGTGAGACAGTAGGACTAAAGTAGTAAATATAGAGATACATGATTACATAGTATGAGAATATATGTGTAAGGATTATAATAAAATGAGATTTAAAGTTGTATTGTATAAACACAGAATTTCAAGAGTTGCAGTATTTGAAGTTCATTTACTTGAGTACTTTTAGAACATTATTGTATCTTTCGTCAATATTTCAATAGTGAAATGCTTATAAATAGTTAAGATAATATTGACCTATTGTGATAGATAAAATAAAAACAGAGACTCATAGGCATCTAATCAAACAACTTATCTAGAAATATTCAGTGACCTATGAACATGTTAAGTATAGAAAAATAAAATATATATATATATATATATATATATATATATATATATACACGTGTGCGTGTGCGTGTGTTTATATGCTTACATACATTTAACAGTACGTAAAATATTATGGTGCTCAAATGCATTTCCTGAAAAGCACTGCTACCAGAGGGTGACCACAGGTAATCTTTGTTGTGTAACTGACTTGCCCTGACTAGAGTGGTCGGTCCTGCCTGGCTAAAGTGTATACCCTACCCAACCAGAAACCCCATTTCTAACACCTTGTGTAACATAAGTGGTGCTTATGTAAAGTGCTCCAATACCTTTGGGTCGAGTTCGCGCCATATCAAACTGCAAAAAAAAGGAAAGTGCACTGTTTACCTAGAGGCTAAGTCCCTCGGAAGTCTTAGTGCTATTTCTACATATCTCATTTGTGATGGCAAACATGTGGGAGGGGGCGTTGCAGCTGTACAAAGTGAATTCTCACAAGGCTGTTCCAAAGACAAACCTGGAACTCACTTCCTAATTTAAAAATCATCCTGGGGTACTCCTCTGCATCCGCTCATTCAGAGCTATGGCCAAGAAGCTTTTACACAGCATCAGCCATTCTATAATTTTTTATCGCACTTTGAGGGCAAAATGTCACAGTCTGTTTTTTTTATATTCCTAAGTGCGAAATTCGAGAAGCTTTGACAGAAAGGCTTGAGTTTGTTATCAGGTTATGTATGGCGCACCTTTGAAGTGGATCTCCCCTCCCGGGGGTCTGCTAAACAAACACAGGTTGTGTAGTGAGGACTTCCTAAACAAATACAGGCTGTGTACGGACGGCTGCATAGGGAGTTTGATGACGGGGCTGCCGAGGCATATGAAAGCCTTCTTCCCAGGCTTGGCCCTGTCCGTGACATTCTTTGTTCACGTGATATGGGCGGTGTGTGAGATGCAGAATGTCACACCTCAGAAGGAGCTGTGAAACCCGAGCAAGACGATGAGTGAATGGGCATTCTTTGGCGAAAGCCTCATCTCTTGAGTGAAAGAGTCCTTAAAGGCCGCCTTCTGTCAGGCCTGAGTGCAACTCATGGGTCGTCGCCATACATGCAACTTGCTGACATGATTAACTGTGAAAGGAATAGCTCTGGGCAGGAGACATCCCTTCATGTAAAACACACATGCATATACTTCTCGGTTTTCAGTCAGCAGCACTAAACACACTTAGCGACGTGGAGTTTCACTTTTCCCTTTATATATAGGTGTCTACAAGTTCCAGCAAGCTTACCTATAAATAATGGTGAGAAACCAAGACTGACAAAAAGCTAACTTCATTGAATAAGGCCCACTTGGTAGCTCTGCCAACACTCATGTGAGAAACACGGAGTGGATTAATAATGGCTACATTAGCCTTCATGTGTGGTGCAGAGGGGTCTAGGCTTGAGAGAGAAACCTCACCAGGACTAACTTGTCCTTGAGGCCGCCAGACACCCATCGATTTCCCTTATGGCATATTCTTATGGTGACTATATTTTCTGAACCAAAAATCCGGGACGACATCAGACATAGAAGTAGGACTGTTTATGCCCACCATGGACAATGAAGGCACAGGACACAGCACATATCAACACAGAAGGACTACGCTGCCACACGCGACAACCTATTATTATTATTTTTTTATAAAGACTACATATACAAAAGATCAGCATTTTTGGCGCTGTGCACTTCTTTCCATATAATAAAGAGAAAGACAGCGACGATTTCAAGTTGTATAACATGACACATGAAATGCATAAACCACTTTTCTTTCGGAGATGTGAGGTCCTGTATTTATAATGGTCACGTCTACCAGTACCAGAAGGCAAAACATGACAAAACTACTTGCGAAGCCTTAATATGTATTTCCACTGAGAATACAAAAAAACATTCAGAGCCCCTTTGTGCCAACCTCTGACTCGTAGATGAAAAAATTCCCTGTCCCGCGGGCTGTGATGAGACTGAGGGCATGCTTGGGCTTGGCTGATGGGTTACTGGGACAATGAATTACCCCTCTTTAAAACCTGCTGTGCTGTGTCAAAGAGGTGAGGCAGCACAGAAGAGGACTGTTTACAGAACTCACCTCCAGTCCTTAGGGAGAAAAGAGCTGATGAAAACGTGAGCATGCACTAAACGCTTATTAATGTGAGCTCTCATCAGGGCCTTTAAGAAAAAAACACCAAAACAGGACATGTATTTATTTACAGTAAAAGTATCAGGATGCCTGGAAAGGATATTGATCTGGGACGTCTGGTCACCTTACATATTCTACAATGTCTATATCCCACAGCTCTGCAGGAGCTCACCTTGCCCGCCAGTACACAGTCCGACCAGAACTGTGAATGATCCGTTCATAAATGAAGCCCAGTTAGTGAAAATCAGCACTGAACTATAACTGTGTGCCACCCGGCTATGGCAAAACTGGGTACACTAAGCATTCCTAGGCAACAACTGGATAAATTACAAACTATTTCCAAAGATATAGCAGAGAATGCATTCAAAATAGACCGACTTCAGGCATAGGCAAGGATCAACATAAGGTAAAAATTAAAGAAGACCCAAGTAAAATAACGTGCAAAAAAATATATATATATATATAGATATATATATATATAGATATATATATATATATATATATATAGTGACTAGAGTGGAAGTGGTTGGGTGACAAATTTCTAACAGGAACACAACCCCACAAAGGAAGGAAAACATTGTGACCTGAGCCCCAGGCAAAATTGCTTTCATGCTAGCATAATTTCCAGAGTTTCACGTTCGCATTGTTCTACAAATTCTGAAGATTACACCGCTATGCCACGTTACGTAACTGAGATTTTATTTGAGTAAAAATCCTATCATCGGAACATGGGAACAACGCAAAACGAAACGAAAGCGAATAGCTGTTGCTCACATCACATGCAATTTTACACTGGTTTTTAGCATACAATGTATCCTCACTCCTAAAATGGAAACTGGAACGCTAAAAAATACTTCAAATTGTTAGAGTAGCATTTCACATAATAAAGTGTAAGTTTGCTCATTTTTTTGACATTTCATGTAAATTCCACAAAGGAAATGACTCAAATTTCGCCATAGCCTATTGTTAATTTAAACACTCACATTCAACTTTCAAACTCGTTGTGTCATGTTTTTCATAAGCCAAATCGAACTGAAATGGGAATAGAAAGAAGGGAGAAGACTGCAGCATCCATAATTTAATATTATTATATAAGTGGCATAAAAAATACCTATTGCAGACTATTATGTAGCACCGATTGCCCACATTGTATGATTTACCCGCCAACCTGGGATTAGGATTTTTCAGTTAATTCGACTGATCCAGTATATTTCAACAGGATGCTGTGTCCAGGTAAAATACTAGTCGAAATAGGGAATAACTATAGGATTCTGTTAATTTGACTGATCCAGTATATTTTAACAGGATGCTCTGTCCAGGTAAAATTCTAGTAAAAATAGGGAATAACTATAGGATTGGGGTGCAGTATTCCTAATTCATCTAATCTCCCCGATTAGGTTCCAACTTGAAATATGGGTAGAAAGCCCCCTGGAACTACTAATCAGGGGTGGCTCCTTCGCTAAGGCAAAGGAGCGTCGCCCTACTGGCTGAGAGAGAAGCAGAAAAATAAAAGATTTGTTTTCTATTGTTTTATCTTTCTGCTTCTGGCACAGCAGTGCAGAGAAGGGGAGGGGCTGGGCTACAGGAGGTGGGAGGAGTGGAGAGTGCACCTAAGTGCGCATGTGGGTTTGGCCGGCGATCTGACGCACCCCAGGACATAGCAGGAGCCGGCTCTGGGGGTGGCGGTCCCAAGGGCCATCTGTGGCCCCAAGAGGGGGGCCGTGCGGCACCCTTCCAACGAGAACTTAGCCCCAGGGGTGGTGGTCCCCAGGGTACGGGGGTCTCATAGGGATTCCCTTTATTTTTTTAAACATTTGGCCCAGGGGTGGTGGTCCCCAGGGTGCGGGGGCCACATGGCCCCTGGCTCCAACTATAGTGTTGCCCCAGGGGTGGTAGTCCTAGGGACAGCGGGGGGTAGACAGCCCCCCACCTGCTTATTACATTAAAGCCCTAGGAAGGTGGCGCTTCCAGGGCAGTGAGGGGGAGGCCAGGAGGCCCCTGTTTTTTTTTTTTAAAGGCCCCCGGGGCTTGGCCCACCCGGGGGGAATTAAACTAAAGAAGTGTGGGAGAATTACAAAAAATGCTTTTTAGCCCTGGGGGAGTCCATTTGGGACCCCACCACCAGAGCTAATTGGTCAGGGTGTTCGTACCCAGGCCCCTTTTGTTTTGTTTTGTACTTTTTTTTTGGGACTCGGCTGAAGTTGAGTCCCAAGATGGCTGACAACACTTCAACAGATTCTGTTGTTTAAGTGTTGTCAGCCAATCAGATCAGAGCACGAGATCGTTAGGGGTCGCAAATCCTTCTCAAAAGCTACAGAACAGATTACACTAAAACAAAAAAGCACCTTTTCTGGCTTTCTGGACCAGGACCTACCTTCCTGCCAAATTTGGTGTAATTCCGTCCAGTAGTTTTTGCGCTATCGCTGTTCAAAATCCCTATGGAAAAATTCATGGGGAAAATGTGTTTTGGGACCCCCTTTTTTCCCAGCCCCCTGGACAGATCACCCCAAAGCTTTCCAGGCAGCGCTGCCAAAACTGGCAATTTTTTTGGGAACGTTTCATGAAGATTTGTCAAGTAGCACCAAAGATATAAGCAAGTACAAAACGCCTTTTATATAGGAACTAGGTTGTGACTATAACTACCTAATGGCGATTGCCACTAGGAAAAAAAGCACTGCATCACTCTCTAAATCAGTAAAATCTCTGACCGTGCATATATATGTTTTCTAAAAACAGTAAAACACAAGGTGTATCATTTCATGCAAGAGTGCATATCTGTTGCCACATTACTTACCCAATTTGAGAAAACTCATGACATCATGGTCTAGCTAGAGGCGGGCTTCCCCTGTAGTCACACACTAAAAAAGTTAATAACACCAGTTGGTGGCTAACACTCAAAGTCATTTTCGATCACCTCATGGCATTTTAAGAGTCCAATGGAATTTCAGTTTCATTCTTATTAAAGTACAGGAGGTTCCTGGTAGAATGAGACTGGTCAGTACTTCATATATATCTGCACATAGACAAAGATGTGAAGTACAGTGTTAGAGGAGGATGTGCTTCATTTTTCCTCTATCTCTCCTTGTGTGTTGATAAAATAATACCTTTTTCCAGGGCTAAGCCATACTTTTTAATACATATTTCACCCCTAGTGTAGACCCTAAACAGCCCATAGGGCAGGGGGCAGTGCATTTAAAAGGTTGAACATGTATTTTTAACTTTTACCAGTCCTGGTAGTGAAAAACTCCTAAATTCACTGTTCACTACTGCAAGGCCTTCCTATCCCATATGCTAACATGGGGTTACCTTATTACATTTAATAAGGGATACATTGGGAATAGGTGTTGGCAGAATGGGCCATCTCTGACTTGATCGGGGTGAAGTTGTCACCTACCATGCTTGCACATCACAAACCCTCTGCCAGAGCACACTCACAAAAGGTTTGACACTAGTCCCTTGTGCCCGCAGACAAGCTGGGGCCAGGGCAGGGAGGCAGGAAATTCCAAGCACCTTTGGGGTGGAAACCTCTAGAAACTTCTCCCATTCCAAATCTGGCACCAGGTATAAATATTAGGCCCTCAGACCCAACTCTTCAGTACACCTCTGGATACTGCAGAAGAAGGACTGCTGTGCTGCTCTGCAGCCAGAAGGCCTGCTACCATGCTTGCTGAGAATGAAGACCCGATTTGCACCCTTCACTCCAGGCTGAAGTGACTCCAAGGGTCAGCTGACTGGCCTCCTGTTCTGAGCTACAGGGACATATCAAGCTCCAGAAGTCTCCCCTGCATCTGGTCAGCTATCCTGCTGCATGAACCTGCAACTGGATCGACCTGAGCCCTGCTGGCATCAGCTGGAGTTCCTGATCCCAAAAAGGTTCCCCTCCGGTCCTAGACCTTTGGTGGGGCATCAGTTGAGCTCTCTCTCCAAGAAACAGAGAAATACTGAAGTTTTGGGCTCTGTGTGATCGTGAACAGGCCCGTTTCGCACCAAGATATTGCTGCCCACTCCACCTGGCACTGTGAAGCTCCTTTGAACATGACTGCTCATGCCTCAACGACCACCAGCAATGACCAGCGACAAAAGATCTGCACTTGGCACTACAGCATTGGCAGCCTGCTGTGACCACCAACGTGAGTCTCCAGCAACAACTGTCCGCGATGCCTTGCAGGTACTTTCTGCTACAGAAATGACCTTCTGTGACGTCCGGCTTGCTTTTCGCGCTACAGCGACGGCCAATTGGGACACTCCCCCTGCTCCTTTTGGTCCTCTCCACCACAAACAGAACTCTTCGCAGTAGAGTTTTGAAGGTAACTCTTTCAGCGGGACTAACCTCATCCCTTTAACCAATCCAGCCTCTGTCATGGTCGGTCTGGACTTGTGACTTTCATCCAGTCTCACACAACGAGACAGCTGCAAGTAGCACTTTGTGCTTTTTGGAACTATATTTACCTTATACTTTAAAATTGCATATTTCCGGTTCTACTGATTGGACTTTTCACTCTTTTGATCTCAAATAATTTATTAAATATTACTATATTTTTCGAAATTGGGATTTTTCTTGCGTTGTGTTTTCGCTTTATTACTGTTTGAAGTGCCGCATAAATACTTTACAGATTGCATGTAAGTTAAGCTTGACTGGATTTGTGCGAAGCAACAAGAGGGCTGAGCGCAGGTTAATTTGGGGTACGCTTATGTTTCACCCTGATGAGAATTGTGGTTGCTGCTTGAGTGGGGTTTCATCCCTGCCCCCAAACCAGTAACCCAATTTCCTACAGGGCTACTAGCCTTTTCACAGTGAAAACAATTTGGGAGGTTTACTGTTAGGGCATAATAAAATATATATCCTACTTAAATATACACAGCACCCTGCTATAGGGCTCAATAGGCCTTCTTTAAGGGGTGACTTATAGATATCATACAGGGAAGTTGGGGCTTTGCCATATGTTTAAATGGTAAAGCCAAACTAGCAGTTTTAAAACTGATCTTCCAGTCTGCAGTGGCAAACTGGGAGCCATGGCGTTCTTTGTCTCACTCAGGGTGGCAGGATCAGTGCTGCAGCCCTGGGCGGACTCTTTAACTTCCATGCCTTGGGTTTTCCTGATGCCATATACTAGGGGCTTATAAGTAAGTTAACTTATGCCAATTGGGGGCATCTAACCCAACATATACTTTGTAAAGAGTTAGAACACTGGCACTGAGGTCTAGTTAGCAGGCACCAGTGTACTCTCAGAGTCAAGAAAACAGCAAAATCAGTCCAAATCTTTGACAGTGATCATGCCAAAAGAGATATTTCCTTACAGAAATATTTTATGTAGTTCTTGTTACAATGAATTGCGCTGCTTTGTACTGCAAAAAAATGCTGAATGCTTTGACAAATTGGGGCCCCTTTAGGAATGGGCCAAAAAAAACTTAGGGTACTACCTCTCCATGGAGTTTCCAATTTTATAGGTATTGATAACAGCGGTGGCCCCTGCAAATCACAAGGGGAGGGGTGGGGGGGAGCAGACACAAGGGGACAAAATAAAAAAAATAAAAAATAAAATAAACTTACCTTTAGGGATGCCGCAACCTCATTCGTCGCTCCTTTTTAGTTGATGTGGTGTCCCGGCATTTGCATATATATATACACACACACACACACATATACACATGCATATACATGTGTGTATATATATATATATATATATATATATATATATATATACATATATATATGTATATATATATATATATACACGGATATATGTATAAATACATGTATAAACGTATATATATGCACATATACATATATACACTCATGTATAGACATATATATATATGTGTGTGTGTGCTTTTTAGTCGCAGAATATATCATCACATATTATATTGATATAAGAAGAGGGTTACAATAATAAACCTTTTCTCCATTTGTATCTCAATTATATGAATCTCATATCGAACATGAATAGACAGGTATGACAGCCTTATGCCTCATCTTTCTTGCATGCTTTACATACACCAGTTAGGCAGGGAGTCTGCAGTCCTGAAGAATACTATGGATCAGTATAGGCTACTTAATTTGATTGGAACTTGTTGGCAACAGAATGATTGTCTTGACTCACCACTGTCAGATAAAATCAGCTTTAGCATGATCTTTTAATCATATTAAGGGTACCCATGAATAAAAAGATACTTTTAGGTATACCCTTAGCTATTTTTATACAATATCTGGACCTCTGCATTGTCCTGTTTCAAATAGTATCTAGGAGCTCCCGTGGTTGAGTCCACTGAAGTGGCACTGTCCTACCTCAGTGTGGGGGGCCACCTATGAGGAAACATGCCAGGAGAAGTAGTGGGTGAGGCGACCCTCAGATATCTTGTTTGATAGCGACAGGATACAGACCCAAGCACCTTTTGTGAAGTATAATTTGCCAACTTGAAATAGCAGTTTATAACTGCAAACAAAGGCTGCAATGGCAGGGCTGAGGCATATTTAAAGGGCTACCTAGGTGGGTGACACTATCAGTGCTGCAGGTCCACTAGTAGCATTTAATTTACAGGCCCTGGGTACATGTGGTACCACTTTACTAGGAACTTACAAGTAAATTAACTGTGCCAATTGGGTGTTAGCAAATTCTACCATCTTAAGGGAGAGAGCACAAGCTTTTTAGCACTGGTTAGCGGCAGTGGTAAGGAGTGCAAAGTTCCAAAAGCCAATAAAAATGGGTTCAGAAAACAATAGGGCGAAGGAAAAAGGTTTGGGGATGATCCTGGAGAAAGAGAAAAGTCCAACAAGCCCCATTAGTTAGAGGGTGACATCTCATCCTTGCCAGTTTCTGAATGGGACTACAAAAGTTGGTACTTCAAGGTAACAAATTTATTGTGGCATCAAATCTGACTTGATACGAAAGTAGGATTTTATGTTGCTTTTAAAAAAAGGGAACTTTTATTAAGTTGCCCCTCTGTTGCTCAATTAATCCTAAGGACACTTACAGATGCTGGCCACCAGGCAGTCATTTGTCCTCCTAGGGAGGTGTGTGAATGACTCCCAAGCAGAAGAAAAATAAAGGCCTGCCTCAGAGAGAGAGATCTTACCTACCCCTCGCAGGAAGCCACGCAGAGTGTTGGCCCAAAAAGGTGAGCGTCAAAGGGGAAGCTGCCGTTGATGGGCAAATGGCATCCACACTTAAGAGGGGCTACATTTTTGGTCAGGTAGACAGGCTGGCAGCAGGAACAGAGAGGGGAAAGCAGCTGTCACACTGGTTTTGCCATTGGCGCATAGACTTCAGGTAGCCACACCTATAGGGTGGGCTACCAAGCTTGGGAGGGGGCAGAATTTTGCACTAAGGGACAGCTAAGAAGCCACTCATAGTCGGACGTCCTCATGAGGCAAGTGGCAAGCTGGTGGTCCATGGCTTCACCCCCTGAGAGCACTTTCTGGGCATAAATATGGCACACCTGTCACCTAGGACTTCAGATCACATCTAGACTGGAGAGCAAACGGAAAATGACTGCCCTGATGACCTCCAGTCCTGGCCAGAGAGGCTGCACCAACTGCTGAACTGCACCTACTACTTGTTGTTCTAGCAAAGAGAGGGTTGCGCCTGTGGTCCCTGGCTCATGGAAAAGCCACCCCAGAGCCTTAGATGGAAAAGATGAACTCCAAGAGTCAGTTGGCTGACTTCCTTTTCCAGCACCAGGATCATAAAAGCTGCAATAATCTGTTCTGGCCAGTCAGTAGCCACATTCATGAAATCATCCCTGTCCCCTGACATGCAGCCAAGAAGACCACTCCTCAATGCTCAAAGGTTGTACCCAAGTCCGCCCAACAACAGGAGACTCGGCAAAATATAGACAAGACCTGTGACCAGGACTAGTGGCCCGGTCATAATTGGACTTCTGCATAATGGCCTGAGTCACCCCATCTGGACAGCAGCCCAAGGAATAACCTGAGGAAGAACCTCGTTGACCGTTCAGTAATCACAGCATCCTGTAGCCTCAGCATCAGGACCACTCCAATGAAGTCTATGGAGGTCCTTGCATAAAGTGTGGAACTCGACTTGAAACTGCTTTGGTGACCAGATAACTGTCCTAATACTCATTATTGGCCCCTCTGACCTCCTCCCTGTTGGAACTGGTTGCCCAGACTGTGCTTGAGTAGTCAGATACAAATTTGTAAAAGTGTTAGAAAGTTTTTAAACTTTACAGTTATCATTGCTTGTTTGTACTTTGTACTAAAAAGGTTTCACTTAATAATCTATATATACAGAACCTTCTGGTGAACTTTATTCATCTTTGTGTCTAAAAATGCAAAAATATATAACTTATATTTGTAAAATAGTGTTAGATTTCTTTAGTGTTGTGTAACTTTCTTATTCTGTTGTTTGGTGTGTCTAAATGCTTTACTCTTGTTCCTTTTTTAAGCTGTACTGGGTTGAGCTAGAGGTTTTTACAAATTAGCTTGACTGGATCCAATAAGGTTTGGGTGCATGTTAGTCTGTGAAATCGCACAACCACACCATAAAACACATCACAATCCTCACAACCTCATTCTTTAAAGTTTGTTTTACTTTTTCTACAGCTATCACTGAAAGGCAACACAAAACAAAGAGATGTGCATTATATGCATTGGAAGAAATATACGTTCTTATGTTTGTAACTTTATTTTACAATCAACTCCCACTTATGCATTAACTTATTTCTGATATATTAAGAGAAGTGTCCGCAGCTTGGTCACAATTTTAGGTCTTTCACGACTCTTTAGGTCTTCCGCGACTCTTGCAAAATGTACATCTAAATCCAAACAGGAAAATCGATAATGCTCTTATTTATTTTCATTTTGCTGGAGAAAGTGGCAGCCAGCTAACAGCTTACACCCAAACAGGCAATTTGCTGCCTAGATGATTTCCAGCCGGCCCATTGCCTAGCCAGAAACATCTACATAATCACCTGACACTGTGTGAGGAGAACCTTATTTGTGATGATATTGTGGTTGGAATTGGCGTGGTTATGTTTGCCAGTAGCATTCAACATCCTCAACCACCACCTCATACTCCAGTTTCTAAAACTGTGGCTGCGGAGATGTCTGGACAGAGCATCAACCTGTTTTTACTATGTATGCACAGACGTCAGATGGACAACAAGGAATCTCATTATTCCATGCATAAAAATATTCCCAAGCACATACTGGGAAGCATTTTCACACATCTAAATGTTTTGAACAATTTCAGGAATTATCTGATGATCAGTTTAGAGAAAGCTCATCAAAGGACTGTTTGCCAGAACGTATGAAGAGATATATTTTGATAAAAGAGATACGTCATTCTTTTGCCTAACAACCTTTCTTATAGTTATGTACAGTGCACGCAAAGACAAAATCAATATGAAAACTAACAAGAATTGCAAAAACAATTGGTTTGTCTATGTGAGATCTCTGGACTTTGTCAATGATATTTAGACATAGTGCAGAACAGGTCATGGGCCTGTGCAACATGTCCTAAAGCAATGAAAAAGGTGCTATAAAATGGACAGCATTAACTGAGTCATTGAACTTTTCTTTCTTTAAACCATGTTGCATAGCAGACCGTGCTGCTGTGCAATATGTCTAAAAAAACATGAGAGCAAGCAACACAAGTAAGGCGTGGGGGAGGCAGCAGCAACACAATGGACAGTGGGAGGAACACGGGGAGTAGGAGAAGCAACACAAAGGTGCTGCGGGGGAGGTGGGATGGAGCAGCAACACAACAGACAGCAGGAGAAGGGGGTGCAAGCAACACAATGGAGAGGCAGAGGAGGGAGGATGGTGCAAGAGCCCAAACAGTGGAAGTAAGGAAGAAGATGGGAGGGAGGTGGACAGACTGCAGACACATGCACTCTTATAGAGCCCATGGAAAAAGTTTTAAAAGGTGTACCGCCAGTGGTAGGACAACTGAAGGAAACAGAAGGCGAGCAGGAGACACTGACCAATAAGAGGCAAGGAAACGAGACTGAGGTCAGATCCAACCAATTGTAGGTAATGGTAAGTAATGGGCGTGCTTAAAGCCCGTTTTAAGCTTTTTTTTTGTTTACAAAAGATTTTGACAACAGTGAATGCACTGACTCAAGGGAAACCTAAAAACTGAGTATGACAAAAGAACTTGGAAAAAGCAATTACTAGCCAAAACTGCCGATTGCAAAAAAACAAATCTGCAAAACAATTCTTAAGTCAAATTTGCGTAGCACAAAGAAACGAACCCAGCAAAAGCAATTGCTATGTCAAAACCAACTCTACGATAACCAACATGTATGCTTGTTATTCGTCATAAACCAGTGTTTTTGTAGAATGGCCTTAAAAGCTGCACCTCATAAGAACGTATGTAATTAACAGAAGGTTTTCTATTTTGCTTGCAAGAAACATAAGAAAACGAGAGTGCAAAGGAAAGGTAATTCCAGTAAAATGGACTGATGTGAGTGAAAGCATTTGTTTCATGTCAATGTAACTTTACACAGGCAAACAGCTAGCCAAATAGTTAGGCCTCTTTAATGCGATTATAACTTGCTGCAAATAGCGAATCCCTTAAATCTTGGTTTTGGTTAAATACCTCTTTTGAAAACAATTGCACGTGCATAAACCATTTTTTCTGATGTGCAGAGTGTACTGTGTTTTTTTGTTATCACTGTTCAGGGAGGTGATAGTCATCATGACTCTCCTGAGACTTCATCTTCCGTGAAGCATTCCCCCTATCCACACCGTGGAATCTGATTGCAAATTTTCCCCATATTTTTGTCCTTTTTCCTATAACATAGGGGTCCGATCCACTAAGCATATTTTAAGAATAGGTGTGTCTTACTGCAGGATAAAGTGTGAGTTAGACTTGAATTTTCTTGAGAAAGGCTTGCTTACTCTCAGTTTGCTTCAGAAAGCAGATCTGACTTCAGCCTGGTAGCTACTCACAGAAAATGCTTTGTGAGGCAGGCTTGGATATTAGGGTGTATCTCACATCTAAGGCAGGAAGGAGCAAGATGCAACTACTCGTAGAAGGAATCTATGGAAGTTAGTCTGAAGCAATCTGTTTTGTTTGTCAGGGCAGTCATTTTTTTGTAGTGTAGTGCCTATATGCAAGAATGGAATCAAGATAATTGCCATTCTGCAGAGGCATAGTGTATCTAGAGTTATTAGTATTACCATGTAGTGATGTGAAAATATATGTGACAAATGTGGCTATTCCTGCATGATTGTTTTCTATTCTGTGGTAGCATTTGTAAATTGAATTTTAAAGCTGATTCTAGAAGTTGGAATGATACAATCCCGAATTTAGGAGCCAGAATGAAGAATCGTGCCTTTACTCTACCTCAGTCATAGCACTGGGATTTGTTTCCATCAAAATCTGCTTTCATTCATTTGATAATATCTCAAGTGGATTGTGAGAAACAACTTCGGGCACTGCCCCCCCCCCCCCCCCCCCAGGGATATTGCGGTATGGACCGGCAAGTTTTATGGTACCAAAAGTGGAAACATATAGGGGGTCATTCCGACCCCGGTGGAGACCGCCAGAAGACCGCACCGCGGTCAAATGACCGCGGCGGTCATTCTGACTTTCCCGCTGGGCGGGCGGGCGACCGCCAAAAGGTCGCCCGCCCGCGACCGCCAAAAGGTCGCCCGCCCAGCGGGAAAGCCCCAGCAACGATGAAGCCGGCTCCGAATGGAGCCGGCGGAGTTGCTGGTGTGCGACGGGTGCAGTGGCACCCGTCGCGATTTTCAGTGTCTGCTTTGCAGACACTGAAAATCTGAATGGGGCCCTGGGGCACTGCAGGGGCCCCCAGGGGCCCCACGACACCCGTTCCCGCCAGCCTGTGTAAACCGCCAGGAAGAGGCTGGCGGGAAGGGGGTCAGAATCCCCATGGCGGCGCTGCTTGCAGCGCCGCCGTGGAGGATTCCCTGGGGCAGGGGAAAACCGGCGGGAAACCGCCGGTTCCCCTTTTCTGACCGCAGCTTTACCGCCGCGGTCAGAATTGCCCCAGAAGCACCGCCAGCCTGTTGGCGGTGCTTCCTCCGTCCCCGGCCGCCAGGGTCGGAATGACCCCCATAGTTGTGTTTTTCTTGCATTGTTGCCCCGCATCTAATTTGTCCTGTCCCCTAGGAGCACTGGTGATCCAGTTAATCCACTTAACATTTCTAATAAAGCACTTCCTATTTAGAAGTGTGCCAGGAAGCACAAACCTTGATTTGCAAGCTGCTTCAGAGCAAATGTGTACAGAGGAGGCCAGTGAGACAGTGAAGATGTTTGAGACATTTGCAGTTTAGCCAGCCCCTTTTGGATTTGTTGCAGAGGTGCAGCAATCATTAGTGAAGCAGGTGCAGTGGAAGGAGAGACACATTGGACCCTATTTATAGTTAGTTTTTAATAGTCATCCAGGGGCCAGGGCTCAGTTTTTCTAGCTTGGTAACCATGGGGACCTTGCTATTCTACTGACTGAACATACCTGGTAAAGAAAGACCCAGATACAAACACTACTCCCTTTCACACTTTTGCCATTGTTCCCCTTTGCTGTCAAGCGTTCCCTCTGTCTTCCAACTTTTTTCCTTGTTTCCATGTGCCACCCAAAGGAAAGTGGGCTACTGGCAGAGTGAGGGGAGCACTCATGAGACAACCACAATCTCTGTCAGGGTCAAACATAAGAAAAGCCCAAATTAACCTACGCTTAACCTTTTTGTAGCTTGGCACAAACGTAATCAGGCTTAATTTACAGGCAATGTATAAAGTATTTATGCAGCACTTCAAACAGTAATAAAGTAAAACAAAAAAAAAATCCCACACCAATTTAGAAAAATAAAATACATTTTAATAAATAATTTATGACCAAAACAACAAAAATCCAATGAGCAGGACTGGAGTTATACAATTACACAGATTCTACTGAAAATACTTCCTAAAAGCCCAAAGTGCAAACTGTGCGGTTATCTGGGTGCACTGGACCAGTACACAGTCACAAGTTCAAGCTGGCTGAATACAGGGACCCAGTTAGGCCCACTAAACAAAGTACCTTAAATGCTGGCAGTGTGTTTGAAACACCATGCCCAGGATACATCAAATAGCGGCGGTTCGGAGGAAGCTGCAGGGCTGTGACGTGGAGTCCTGTGTCAATATTGAGGATGCCATCAATGAGGGGCTTGCGACGCGAAGGTATGCGTTGAGGATGCATTATGCAGTGACGGTTCTGAGGATGCTGTCTGCTGTGATGCAAGGCCTTGCACTGGGGATGTGCCGTGCAGCGGTGGTTCCAGTGCAGCTGAGAGAAGGTGCGTTGTGCTGCATTGGTTCCGTCAAAGGACCATAGCTGGGCTAGTAGGGCACCTTCAGGCCCATTTTCAAGGGTCCAGGACTTGGGGGGCAAGACTCACAAATGACAGTGTCCAGGTGCTGGGTTCAAGCTTGTCGGAGCCTTTTCTTTACCTGAGACTCTAATCAGGTGGCCAGGCATCCAGCCCTTGGAGTCACTCTGGTGGTCCTGCGTTCAAGATGCAGGTCACGTTCAGGGCAGCAGTGCAAGAGTAGCACTTCTTCTTGAGTAGAAGCACGGTATTCCTTCTGAGTCTTGAACAGGTTCAGAGGTGTACTGAAAAGTTGAGTCTGAGGGTCCAATATTTATATTAGGAGATGTTTCTGAAGGTTTCCAACCCCAGAGCTGTGTGCAATTTCCTGCCTACCTGCCCTGGTCAGAACTTGTCTGGGGGCACAAAAGACTAGTGTCAAACCCTTAGTGAGTATGCCCCATCAAATGCATGAGATATGCAAGTGTGGTAGGTGATAGCTCTGTCCCCATATCAAGTCAGCGATGGCCCATTCTGCCATCACTTATTCTCCCTTTGTCTCACTGTCTGGGAGCAATCCATAAAGCCAGCTACACCCAGTCATGTGACCCAGGAAACAGATTGCAGGCATAAAATAATTAGGACAAGAAAATGCCAACTTTCTAAAAGTGACATTTTCAGAATTGTAACTTAAAATCTGACTTTACTTTAAAGAGGGTTTTAAATTACAATTGTTTTAGTCTTGAAACTTGACATTCCCACCTGCTCCTAATTGAAAGCTATCATTTATTAAATCTAATAAGTGAATCAAATGTAATACTATGGGAAAGGAATGCCTTGCAGTAGTGAAAACCGAATGTAAGAGATTTCACTATCAGGACATGTAAAAGTTAATAGTACATGGCCAATTTTTTAAATACACAGCATCCTACCCTATGGGCTGTTTAGGGCCTACCCTATGGGTGACTTAGATGTGTTAAAAAGGGAGGTTTAGGCCTGGCAAAAAGTTTATTTTGCCTGCTCAAAACGGAAGTTTAAAACTGCACAGAGAGGCTTCAATGTAAGCCTCAGACATGTTGAAAGAGCTACTTAAGTGGGTGGTACAATACGTGCTGCAGACCCATTTGCAGCATTTAATTTACAGGCTCTAGGTACATGTAATTCCACTTTATTAGGAACTTACAAGTATATTAAATAAGCCAATTGGATGTAAGCTAATTTTATCATGTTTAAAGGAGCGAGCACTTTATCACTGGTTGGCAGTGGTAAAGTGAGTAGAGTCCTAACAGGCAATAAAAACAGGTTTCTAAAACAGGAGGGTGAAGGCACAAAGTTTAAGGATGACCCGGCAGGAAGAGCCAAGTCCCACACCACCCTACCTTGCGTCATTAACTTTCCTGTTATGCATATGTAATTGCCACACTTGTTGCTCCTCTGTGTCCTTTAGTTGAGCCAGCCTTCCATATTACCAGTGCTTCAAAAAATGTTTTCCTTACCCCTCACTTCGCCACCCATCTCCATTCCTGCTGTCTGTCCCACCCAATCTTTGATATATGTGCCAGAGTGTACTCCCATCATGTCCCCTCTGCATCAAGTCTCAGAGTGTTGGGTATATCATATTCTTTGTGGCAGGTGATCACAAGTCAATATTGTAGGCTGAATTTGGTCATGCAGGCTTCTAGCTAAAGATTCTTATCCTCCCACATTAAAATATATTCTTCAAACCATTGGTAAGTGCAGGGGAGACAGGGCAGTCCAATACACTTCTAACTCTATGGTGAGCAGACACATGTTTTGCTGCTGCTACACGTGGCAACTGCAATTTAAATTGTGCCAGTGTTTAGAAGTGTTGGACCCTGGCACTGGCCCCTGTATCTGGAGACAAAGATTTATTTTTTATCTTAAGATATTTACCCGTAACAAGAGATGGAAAGGCAGAAAAGGGGAAGAGGGAAACGAGAACGATAGGTAAAATGTGACAAGGGAAGAAATCAGGGATAAAAAAGAAGGTCCAAAAATACGATAAAGAAAAAGGAAGAGTGGGTGGCAGAAGAAAGAGGTGTAAATAGGAGCCAACATTAGGCTGCCTTGGTATTTCAAACCCCAGCATTTGGCAGTGCAGGTGGGGGACAAATAAGAAAGCTCCTTGATGCCAGCATCTTTTTTTTTTTAAATGAGTCATTGGGCAGCTGTGATTGTTTCTGCACAGTGCCATTAGGGTTAAGGTGTGCTTCCAGTGATCTCCCTCTTTCTCACCTTCAGTTCAGTGCACTTTCAGTACCTCCTTACGCTAGATCCCATTTATGGGCAAGCTAAGCATCAGATAAATGCACAAATATCAGTTCCTAATTTTCATTATCTGCACATTTTGGCCTCTGTTTGCAGTATATCTGCTCTGCACAGGCCTTGAGAGGTACTTGGAAATGTGCTGTGCTGTCTCACATTGTTTTAACAATGTGCTTAGAAGAAGCAAGTTGTTATCATTAGTTGGCTTCATTGTCACTCCGATTTGGTCGCTTCCTATTGGTCAGCTGCCTTAGGCTTCCCTTCTCTTTGAGTTTGTCTCTTCCATGGAGCATGGACACATTACTGGTGTTCTCCCACAGCTCGTTTTTTTAGGCACTACTTTTTTGTGATTTAAGCGGTTTACAAGAGTGTGTTTTTTCAGCTGTCTCACTCGTGTACTTCTTCCTCTTTCATTTTCCTGTCAGGACTGGATTGGGAACCCAAAGCAGCCCTAGCAAATTTGGTCAGAACAGCACCCCTAGACTGCATAGCAAGTGAGCCTGACCACTGCAATGGGGCCTGGGGAGGGGGGGGGACCTTCCCTCAAATACATTTTGGGAAAAATTGCTAAAATGGTGCATTTTACAACACATTCTTCATTATATATTCAATTGTACTATTTTTTAAGGTTAGTAAATGATGATCTTACAGTGCGTCAGGATACAGCAATATGTATTGGGGCTTTTCCATTATTCCCTCACCAGCACCCTCTAACAATGACTCTCATCTCTCCATAGCCCCTCTTTCACATGTAATTAACCTCTATTATAGCATCTCTCCTACCAGAGTAGGGTTTTGGAGCACTTTACATCACACCTACAGCGACAGTGAATCATACATGTGTAAATCAATGTATATAAAATGTTACATAAGACAAAGGGGACTACGAGGTGTAGGATTCACATAAGTTATACTGGTAGGCATTTTTAAGAGTGTTTGTTCTGGGGAAGCATAAACTCAGGATTCAGAATGTAACACAGTGGTTAGGGTTGACTTTACTAATAATTTATTTCTACCAAAACAAACACTCTTTAGCAAAATTAGGATAATTACAGACTGGGAAAAATACAAAACTTTCTAACCTGTACCATGCAGTTTGCATGCAGCTCTTTGATTGCGATCTGCATAGTACACAATCTTTGCATCAGGCATATTAACCCCCTGCGCTACCTTAGATGGCTCAAAACTGCTACTAGACAAAATTCCCATCTCTCTCCAGCAGGTACATTAATCAACAGCGTTACTGTGGCAATTATATTGTTGCCGGAAAACCGTTGGATGATCAAGG
Organism: Pleurodeles waltl; assembly: GCF_031143425.1. Taxonomy (NCBI): domain Eukaryota; kingdom Metazoa; phylum Chordata; class Amphibia; order Caudata; family Salamandridae; genus Pleurodeles; species Pleurodeles waltl. The sequence continues at coordinate 730,107,781 of NC_090444.1, forward strand.
AACTCTGCAGTGCTTTTAAAACTGCTGCACTGCTACAAAACCACCCCCTAGCAAAAATGCGTCCCCCACCTTTCCAGCCTCCCAGGGAAACACCCAATGCCCGGTCTGGCCAATTCAGCCTTAGTTCCTTTTGTCCTCTGACCTTCTGCTGTAATTTCTCACCCCACCCCTCCCTGCTTCTTTATGTGTTCCTGCTTGCCAACCAACCACCTTCCCTTCTTCCGTTGTCCGTGTCGTTGCTTATCACCACCCATTCTCCTTCCTTCCGTTGTATGTGTTGTTGTTTGGTCCCACCCGCCCTCCCTCCTCCTTATGTCCACGTTGCTGCTTTCCCCCAACAGCCCTCACTTCCACATTCCATTGTCCATGCTCTTGCTTGCAACCACCACCACCCCCTTCCTTTCTTCGTTTGTCTGAGTTGCTGCTTGCCCTCACCCAGTCTCCCTCCATCCTTCTGTTGGTTATGTTGCTGCTTGCCCTCACCCTCCTGCTTTCCCTCCTTCCATTGCGTGTGTTGCTACATGCTTCCACCCGCCCTCCCTCCCTCCTCCTTTCCATTGCCCATGTTAAAGCTTGCTCCCTGCCCAGGGCGTGGCCTGGTCGGCAGCAATGGCAGATGTGCAGACGTGCCGCTCCGCCAAGGCCTGCTAATCATCCTTAAATTCTAAACCCCGGAGGGACCCTGTGAGGATGATGTGTTCGCGGGGAATGACGTGGAAGCCCCGGAGCACAGGAACAGCTGACTAACACCCAGAGAGACAGACTGTGGTCGGACCGCCAGGTGCAATTAAAGAGTGGCCCGGCGGGACGCTGAAGCTGGCGGCTGGCTTACGGAATGCGCCACAGAGGCTGCAGCAGAGCAGAGCGGACCCTGAGTGAGGCCGGGACACAGCAGGTACCGCAAATCTGCCGACACAGACGAGCTCCTGGATGCGGGCCCGGGGCAAAGGTGGCCCCAAAGAAGAGCGAGCGCCGGAGGAGACACGGCTAAAGAGCGGCGGATCTGGGAGGCGAGAGGTGGCTCCAACGGGGTCAAGGACCTCGCCCATCCGTGAGAGCGAGCAGGCTAACGGGGGAAGCCCAGGACTCGTCGTCGCCCTCTGACAATAAAACGCTGAGCGCGCTAGTGCACTGGTGAGCGTTGGGGGTCCCCGGGATGGCACGGAGGGGGCCCTGCCATGAGGAGAAGGCGGTTGGCCCTGGGGCGTGCTGCCCAGAGGGAGCATACCAGGGAAGGAATCGTGGAGCATCGGGCACGTGTGGCTTCGCTGGACATATAAGCGGCCAGATCCAAGGAACAGTGCGCAGGGCTGGACAAAAGATTCAGACCCATTTATCTAGACACTGAGCTGATTATGGCTGCTACGCAGTAGACAAGATGCAATGGCGGGGCACGGCCCTAATGATTAACTGAGGGTGCATACTGTGACGCTGGGAGCTCCACTGGAAGAGGTGACCAGGAGCGGTCAGTGGCTGGAAGTGAACTATATCCAGGGAGACGTCCATCCTTAGGACATCGGGCAGATTGAGAAGAGGACAGAGGCGTGAACGCTGCGAGCGCTGCTGGCTCCCAGTTAGGGGCACCTCACTCCCGAGGCTGCATGTCGACCCAAAGTCGCAAGAAGGGAAGGCTGCAAGGGAAAGAACGAATTGGCGGCCAAATCGCTTCGGAAATGGCTGAACCGGTACCGCACTCTTTGCAGGTGACACTGGACAAGATTCTGGGGGCAATAGAGGAGTCCAAAACCTGCTGAGGTACAGACCAAAAGGGCATCCTACATGGCAGTGAAGAGGGCCTTGGGAGATGCTGGTATCCACTATTCACTCCTATTCCCAGCCAGGATGAGAGTAATTCAGGATGGTCACAGCACATTCTTCCAGACACCAGAGGAAGCATGGGAATGGTGAATAAGATGGAAGAGAACTCTGGGTCCTCGCCTGCGGCATCACACAGACAGAGGCGCAGGGGAGACCCCGGAACAGGTCACGCACGGAAACCTGACCAACACTGGCACAGAAGGACCTGGCTAGAAGATCAGTCTTGGAAGCTGTAGCATCACTGCAACAGGGAAAAATGACAGCTGAAGCCAGTGGTGGGGACTCGGATCACCAAACTTACTCCAAGGGCTCGGACTCCCACCATTCTGATGGGGCCCCAATAGTGACCCCACAGACAGCAGATGACCTGTAGGAAGTGCAAGGGGAAGGGTGTTGGGCCTTTCTCAGGGGGCGCAACTTGGTTAGGGGCCTACTAACGATAAAGGCCCCCCCACCCGGATTCTCGTCCAACATCACCAAATGGCGAGAACTCTGCATGACTTAACGTTACTGTTTTGTTCACTGAGTGTAACCTGGACAACCGCTCGTTGCGTGATTGCCCTGGTAAGAGGGAGTTGGGGTTTGATGTTTTTGTTTCACTTCATGCGCGGGGGTCAGTTACCCTGGAATCATTATATATGGCATGACTGAGACATGAAAGAGTGAAGAGGAGTTGCGGACACCGGTAGGGGGTGATGATCCTTATTGATTCAGTTCCCACATATTGATGGACTACAAGCTGATAACTTGGAATATCCAGGGGATGGGGTCTCGGGTTAAGCATCATAAGATCCTGTCCTATCTTAAGAGAAGGGGGGTACACATAGCAATGCTCCAGGAAATGCACCTCACCACACAGGAGGTAGATAAACTGAGGCATAGATGGCAGGGACAGCTCTTTGCCACTGCACATTCGGTGTTTGCAAGGGGGGCACTGATTTGGATCAGGGCTGGGGTCCCGTTTGAGGCTCTCTCAATAGATCTGGATCCAGACAGTAGATATGACATTGTAGAGGGTAGGCTGCAAGGTAGGCTCTTAGTGCTGAGCTGTATATACACACCTAATCAGGAACAGACCTCCTTTTGGCACACACTCTCAGGGCGAATGGCTAGGTGTTCTGAGGACCGCTTCTTGATTGGGGGTGATTTTAATTGTGTACTGGACCTGGGAATGGACCGCTCCTTTCCTCCCATGCCTGGAGCAGCGGCGCATAAAATGGTGGAGAATCTTGGAGAGTGGCTGAGACATTGGGGAGTAGAAGACGTATGGCTGTTACAGCACCCGCAACTCAGAGACTACTCATTTTACTCAGGACTACATCACCTACACACCAGAATAGACCGGGTGGTGTGCTCGGGCTCCATTACCCACAAAACAGTTTATTCTGAGTATCTGAGCCGTACGATATCAGACCACAGCCCATTACTGGTCACTTGGCAAAGATCAGAGACGAGGGCCCCTATTTCGACATCAAGACTTCAGCCGCGAGCGCTGGAGGATCCAGTGTACAGAGAGGAGCTCCAGACACAGCTCAGGGAATATATTGGGATTAATAAGGGCTCCACGGGGTCCCGTAGTACAGAATAGGAGACGCTCAAGGTAGTGACCAGGGGCCATTGAAAGGGGCAGTCGGTGGGGATCAGACGTGCTCTTGTTAGTGAATTGACTCAGATAGAAAAGGACCTTCATGACAGGGAGGTTGAACAGGGAACGGACCTGGAAGCCAACCGTAGACTATTCAAGGCCAGACAGGCATTTCACCAGACACTAGAAAGATTAAGATGCCACGATTATTGGAAGCACATGATGTCCGTACAGGCCGATGAGGGCAGGGCGGGCAGACTACTTGCTGGGTTGGTACGACCCACGGGAGGAAATGCCCCGATAACAAGTGTGCGAGGGGTGGCTGGGGTCCAGGTTTACACACCACCTGAGATGCTTTCAAATCCTACTACACGACCCTGTACAGCCACCCTAGAGATGACTTGCCGCAGATGGTGGTAGATCAGCTGGAGTCCCTTCTGTTTGGTTGGCCTCAGGTCGGACGATAGGGGTCATCTGGGGGAACCGATCTCCCTGGAGGTATTGAAAATTGCTATTACACAATTGGCTGCGGGTAAAACGCCAGGCAGGATGGGCTACGCATGGAGTTCTATAAGACGTACGTGGACATCCTGGCCCCAGTATTGGTTGATCTTTATGCGGAAGCCTTTGAGACTGGTATTCTTCCGGGGACCCTGAGGGAGGCATTGATGGTTCAGCTACCCAAGACAAAATCACCCGAGAGGTCGGTGACTGATTTACGCCCTTTGTCATGCTGATTTGTGGTTTCAAAATCCTCAGCAAGGGGTTAGCTAATAGGCTGTTGCAACATATTCCCGCACTTATTCATGAGGATCAGAATGGTTTTGTGAGCACACGTAGCACCTCACTGAACCTTAGACGGCTATTTACGATCCTGCACCGGCCATTAGACGAGCGGCATCCTGAGGCTATGGTCCTATCGGTAGACCTAGAAAAAGCATTTGATTCAGTGAGATGGGACTATCTTCGAGCAGTAATGGTAAGAATGAGGATGGGAGAGAACTAGATACACTGGGTTGAGCTGTTATACCATTGACCAGTGGCCAGGGTGTGAGTGGGGGGAGCGGTATCCGAATCCTACCCCATAGGCCGTGGCACCAGACAGGGCTGTTCCCTCTCACCCTTATTGTTTGCGATTGCCACTGAGCCCTTGGCAGCGCAGTTCCGAGTGGCGGGATGGGGTAGGGGAGTAATGCCGAGCCGGGAGGAACACATTATATTGCTCTATGCAGATGACCTGCTGATATATCTGTGGGACTGCGGGTCTGGGATTCCATGGGCACTGGTGCAGCTTGAGGGATTCGGTGTACGGTCGGGTCTCAGAGTTAACAGAGGGAATACACAGGTTTTTCCACTATCTGAGGGTGCCGGACGCCCGTCTGCGTGCCCTGCTGATCTCCCCTGGTCACCACGCTCTTTTCGGTACTTGGTCATTCAGATCTTCCACGATATGTGTGATCTGCGTGATGGGAACCGGGGAGCGGCCCTCTGTTCCTTACGATGCGCTGTGCAGTTCTGGCGCTCCCTGAGACTCCCAATGATGGCCCGGATGGCCTTGTCTAAAATGATCATGTTACCACACCTCCTCTATTACTTCATGAATCTACCGGTGACTACTCCATGGAGCTGGTTTAGGGAATTGAATGTGCTCCTTAGGGAGCTCTTATGGAATGGGGGACGTCAGCGGACATCGCTTTCTACTCTTCGCCAGCCTGCTCTGGAGGGGGGTTGGTGGTCCCAGATTTTGAATTGTACTACCAGGCATGCCAACTTCAATGGGTGGCTACGTGGGTCTTGGGGGGCATCGGACGGGACTGAGTGTAGCCGTGGGGGGGATAGTGACAGATGCCCTGTTGGAGGGCCTGCTAGGTGCTGGGAACCTTCTGCCTGGGAGATCGGTCCTACGGACGGCAGCTCTTTCCTGCTGGAAGAAGTGTCTGAAGCACCTGAGGTGACGGTGGCCTATTCTCCTGGGCTACCGCTGACTGGTATACCACTGGGAGCATCAGGCCCCACCTTGAGTGGGGGCCAGGTCAGGGCCTGAACCCAGGCAGGGGTGCTGACGTTGAGGGACCTTTTTCAGGAGGGGGTGCTGAGACCCTTTGTGGACTAGTGGAGGAGGATGGGATCCCGGGGGACAATTTCTGATGTACCAAATGCTGGTCCTAGCGGTGCGACGATTATGGTCTACAGTAAACGCGGAGCCGGAGACCCCTGCCTTATTGCATTTACTACTGACGGCGGGAGGGAGGGGGACAGTCATCTGGTCACTAAACTTTACAAGGCTTCCATTGATGCTACACTGAAGCCCTTACAGACCCTGAGAACGAAATGGGAGGAGACAGGGGGTAGAGAATTTACAGATACCAAGTGGCAGAGAGTACTAGCATATCCTCAGAAAGTATCCAGAAACGCACGGTTCAAATATATCAAATACAACTATATCCACAGAACACAGCTCACCCCACACAGACTTAGAGTGATATACGGGGGGCCCAGGGATCGTCCCAGATGTCAGGCGGCAGATCTGGACTTTCACCATATGGTCTGGGACTGCCCTAGCATAGAGGGGGGATGAATGAGAGTATTGGAGGACCTGGGAGAGACTCTCGGCACTCGGCTGCACATGAGCCCCCTCCTGTGCTTGGTGGGATTACCAAGAGACCTGCATCTAAGAGAGTGGGTAGTAGGTTTTTAGATCTTGCACTGGTCTTGTATAGGCGCCGAATAGCGATGACCTGGAAGTCCCAGTCAGGACCGAAATTGGAGGACTGGAGAACTGATGTCTCGTTATGGGCTCAAGCTGAACTTCAGGCGCTGCAGAGAGAGGAGGCACGAGAGATTAGGACCAAACATTTGGCCCTGTTGTGGATAGAAATAATGGAGGCATGGGAAGATCGGAGGCGAGGGTATGAGAGAACATGGGAGTGCAGGAACGACAGAATGCTAGGAGAGGAGACTGAGGCTAGGGATGATGGGGGAGGGGAGGATGTGGGAGGACATGCATGAGCACGGGGGGACACGAGCGGAGATGTAGTAATTTGCAGTGAAGGGTGGACTCTGGGGAGGGAAGGAAGACCCTGATAACCCCCTGGATAGGAAGTGTGATTCTAATTAAGACCTGGAGGATTCCTGTTGCAATGGGAGAAACCACACAACAAGGAAGGGACAGGAGAACGCTTAAGATGAACCCAACGGTAGAGCGATCTAGATGTACTAGCAAGAATGGGTCTCAAATGCCACACCTTATTCCACCGGTGCATTGTTTGCTTTCAGTAGTTATCTTTTAGCTACCTTGTTGTTTAGCTGGTTTACAGTTTAAATGAGAATAGCGAGTGCTCGGGTAGAAACAAGACACAAGAATGGATGGGAAGCGTTGATGGCAGATACGGGTGGATGATCAGTACAATGATTAGCCGAATAACGCAATGAACCTGTCGTTAACCGCGACCGGAATGTATAAAATGAGTCCTCACTTGTGGCTTGCATTGAAGAGCATATATATGTATTAATGATTACTAAAAGATGTAAAAAAACAATAAACAAAGTTATAAAAAAAAAGAAAGCTTGCCCCCTGCCCTCTTTTCTTCTGCTGTCCATGTTGTTGATAGCCCAAACCTGTCCTCCCTCCTTCCGTTATCTGTGTTGCTTCCTCCATCTTCCCTCCATCCTTCTGTCGTCCATGTTGCTTGCCCCCAACCAGCCTTTGTTGTCTGTTGTGGCCTCCTACCATCTATCCCTTTCTTCATTGTCTGTGCTGCCCCGTCCCAGCCATCTGCCCTCCCTCCCTCCATTACTGGTGTTACCCCTAGCCACTATAGCAACAAAAATAAAGCTCTATGACTCTGCTGCTGCTGGCCACACCATAGCGCATTTTCCCCCACATCCTCCGCTGTCAGTGTTGACTTCCCACCTACCCTCTGTGTTGCCTCCCTCCATTTTGCCTCCCACCTAGCAAAAAAAGCACTGTGATGCAACACGCGTTGGTCGCATTTTAGCACTCCATTACATCTTCTGTTATCCTTGTTGCCCCCTACACAAGCCATCTCTCCCTACATGATGCCTTCCTCTCCACCTTCCATCCTACCAGCAATTATAGAAAAAAAGATGCTAGCCGCAACACTGCACAGTTAAAAAAAAAAAAACTTTCAGTCACTCTGCAGCTCAACTGCTGTAGAACAAGGCTTACAAACGAATTTGGCAAAGCCAGTACTATTCACCTCATCTGCGCAGCCTGTAGGCTTTCCCAATGCTTGTTGACTCGATTTCTTTTAGTACAGTTGTAAACATGTACATTTCCAAGACGGGCATATCATTAATTTATAATTAACTTCAAAGGTTTCCTAAACCCAGTTTACCAGACCCCTCCAGCAGTTCCTTTCAGTTTTTTAATGAAAACAGAAATTGAGCAAACTCTAGGAAACATTTGGATAGAATTTTACTTTTAGAAATTATTTAATTCTGAGTGCCTGTCAGAAGATTTATGTTCAAAATCCTAAATTGTATCAACGTGTAACATTCTGGTGGGTCAATAAAGCATGCAATACATACACACAGGAGCAGCTCACGGCACTGGGGGGGATTGCACAAGGGTAGTGAGTGAAGAGAAATTAATAGCAACAAAAAAAACGTACATGAATCTGCCGCCGCCACCACCGCACAGCTCCTATTTCCTTTGCCTCAGGCACAGGCTTCCAGCCTGCCCTGGGACCAATCTGAATACTGCTCTTATGCTGCTGGCAGCATGACAGCAGTGATCAGATTGGTTGGAGTGCCCATCGAGGGGACTTCCATGCAGACTGGGAGAGTCTGCCTGCTCTCTTCAACCTGGCACTGAGTTGCCGGGTTGGACAGAGCTTAGTGTGCATGTATGTTTGGCCGACCTGAGACGGCCTGCCAAACATACATGAACACTGAAGGGTAGTGCTGAGTACTCCCCCTCTGTGCTCGTCACAGCCCGTGGCCCCACCCCTTCTACAATAAAATGATAATAAGCATAGTTTATTATTGTTTTATCGCAGAAGTTTGGCAGCTGTTGCTGCTGGCGGGAGGGCGACACTCCTCCGCCCTAACGGAGGAGCCACCCCTGCATACACATAATCTTCCTGTTTTGAAAGTCCTCAAAATACTGCTTATTTTAAAAAAATATTGTGTTTCTCTCAGTTAGTTCTCCCATCAATCTGCATTCCTCTCTCTTCCCACTGCCCCTTAAATCCCTCTGATACACCCTTCTTGTCATATAATGTATGTTAACATTATATGCCAGCATTATTGTTAGCATTATGGTCTTACTGACCAACCTACGCCCTTGCACGCAGGAGCATGTGCAGCTCATCAGAGCCAATGGCATAGGGTGACCAGATCTTGAGAAATAAAAAACGGGACAATTTGCAAAAATAGAAGGACTACCATTTTACATCAAGGTAGCGGCTCGGAATGACAGCTCTTATCAACATAGGAAGACAGAAGAAGCACTAACAAAATAAATAAAATGCAATTTTTGAGACCAGCATCATAACTGCTAGTTAAATAGTTAAATAGCTTACTTATAACAGCTGCTAGTTAGCACAGCTATAGAACACCTAAAAAAGTGCCTCTGACTGTTTTCAGTCGGCCCTCTCTATAAACCGGGACATGAGCCAAATTTGGAAGAATCTGCCAGGACAGCTGGTAAAAAACCGGGAGTGCCCCAGCAAATCCGGGATGCCTGGTCACCCTACAACAGCAAGGCATCATTTTCTACACCACTGAAGCAAACGACTAAAACACAAATACGATGAGGAGAAAATGTGAGCCGTTTCCAATTTCACTGCGTTAGTTTGATTGCACACGCACATCAGGCCCTTACACATATTGTGGAATATGCATCAATCACAAAATGGTCTGATCCAAGAGCAAATAACATATACACACTACCACAACAAGCATATTTTTTCGGATTCTTGTTTAGCATCACTATGTTGCCTTTAAGTGAATTCACAGTGCTGTGAGTTCTGGTGACAGTGCGAGACATGGCCCCAAGGGGAATGGAAGCAATGCTGGGAAGAGTAGGAGAATTAGTTGGAAGATTTGGACAGACACTGACATAATGGTAAATTGGGAGGGGTTCCTCTACATAATTTCTGGCTTTATCATATCCAGCTCTTATTCTTTACTAAACTTGGGCTTTTCAATGTTTTTCTTTTCTGCCCATTACTACTTCCTATTTCCCATCCTCACAATATTGTCAGGCTTTGCCTTCTATATTGTATCTGACAGACCATATTTCCGTGTAATTTGCCTTCAATTTCCTTCAGAGTAACAAAGAGCATGGACGTACAACTGCCTAAAGAGTTGCGCAGCAGCAAAGTGTTTTTGATTGGGCTTTATTTTACAACACATTGATTTGAGCAAGTGACAACTGCTGCATAGGATTGCTAATGCTGGTTCATAGTTCTTGTTAGAGGTGCTCCATTTTAGCTCTAGCTTTCCAAAATGGCTATGTTTAAAATCAGTCATGAATAAAAACTGAAGCCTTGGGTAACAAGTGCTGCCAAAGCATTTGAAAATGGATGCGGAAGAAAAGAAAGCAAACCATTTTCAGGTGTCGCCTACAGACAGCTCTATCTGTCTTTTGTAGACTGTATGCTACTAATGCAGTACAACATATTATATTCGTTCATACATACAGGAACACAATACTGAGATTGGACTTTTGGTCAACCTCCTTTAGCCGTTGGCTTTTAGCATTCTTTTATAGTTGCCATTGGAAGGGTCGGGATCCTTAAAACTATGATATTTTGACATACCTATGACATCCTGAGGTAACTGCATCATTGAACTACATCCCCAACACTGTGTCTGTGCCCCTGACAAGGGCTGGCTGTCGCCCTCACCAGTAACTGCTGCTGCCAGTCACAGCCCATTGCTTTGGCTTTGCCAAAGCTTGTTGAATTACACTGTAAGCACTAGAAACCCAAACCGTTCTAAAATGGCCACCATGTATGTGTGCACATGCACAGCAGCCACTTTGTAATGGTTTTTCATAAAACATAAGAAGATTCATGGTATGATGACCACGATGTAGGTACACCTGTACAACGGCCATCTTATAGTGTGTTTTTGTAAAAACACAAGAAAATCCATCACATGATGACACCTAGTGTATGTGTGCCTGCTTGGTGGCCATCTTAGAATGGATATCTTATGCCTTTTGAAATTCCAATACAATATTATGGCAGTACATGCACACGCATAGTCCTCAGCCAACATATAATAGACTTTTAAAAAATACAAAATTTCATTAAAAATGGATGTCATGTATGTGTATACATGCACTGTGGCTTTGCCAAGGCATGTTTTATTCAGCATCAATTTTTCAAATGTTTTTGTCTGGCTCACTAACACTACTGCCAGGCAAATAAGCACAGTCATTCATTACTTTTGACCTTTCGATATATTGTGCGAGCCCAAAACCATTCCTGATTCACATGTCAAATAAGTCAAACCTATGGGCAGTACCAATGTTTGCTTCATTTGGAAGAATATCATCAGTGTTGAATTTGCAAATCTGCTCTTCTGTATAAAACTATGCACTGGTACAATTGGCATGTGTGAGAAAACAGGGCTGATTGCAGAGGCCCCCTCGCTTTTTGCCCCCATTTTTCACTTTTTGCTGGTGTTTATTCCTGACTCTGATGGTGCCCTGGGTCCTGCTCACCTGTCCCAGGGCCTGTGCTCTGCCTAAAATGAGTATGCAAATTAGGCTAATTATAACTGACTATGTCAACCTACCTATAAGTCCTTAGTATACAGTAGGGCATGTAGGTTTGGGGACTTCAGCATAGGTAGTGCACCCATAGGTGCATTGCCGAGGTTCCCAGGGTCATTTTAAAGGCAGGCCTGCCTTGATGGCTGATTTTAAATTAAAGTTATATGCAAATTCAACTTTGGAATTAAAAGTACTTCCAGGGTCTTAAACTACCTTATTTGTACATATAAGTCGCCCCTAAGGTATTCCCTATGTGCTACTAGGGTTGGGTGGTATGTACCTACGAGCTTGAACCCATAACATTGTTTTAAAGCCCTGGGGAGGTAAAATAGCCAAATTCGTTTTTTGCCTCACTGTGGTGAATGGCCTCCATAGGCTAAAATGGGGAGACTTTATTTTAATTAACAAAGTCACCTTAAGTGCCAGATAGATTGAGTTTGGTATCAAATGAATTGTTATAATCACAACTTGCACTTGTTGAATTTAATATAACTAGTTCAGGTAAAGAGTTTTAAAACTCTACCTGAAAGTTGCCAACTTCAGCTCTGTAGTGCACTTCTCTGATTGGCCAGCCTCTGGCAGCCTGGAGAGGCTGGCTTGATGAGGTGTGAAGTGGCCTGGGCTGAACACAAAGGATGTGCCTGGGGGAGGACATCTGCCTCAGCAGATGGTGGAACAGGATGGGCAAGAGCGTCCAAACTGGTCTTCAAAGGCAAGGAAGGACATTTTGAGCAGCTCCGGACCTCCCTCACATCCTGCAACCACAGACAATTAGGTGCCTTCAGTGATTAGATTAGGAGAGGGCAGGAGAGGGGTATGTTTAGGATTTATAGCCACACCAGTGGGTGGGCTCAGCCAGATCCAACATCCAAAATTCACTTTGAGCCATGTTGGGTTTTCAAAGAATGTTGCTCCCTGGGATTGATTTTTGCCACACTTCCCAGGAAATGTTCATCAATGGGGGAAGGAACCTGCCTGTGATTGGATAACCAGGGTCCCCCTGCTTTCCACCCAGGAGCAAGGATAAATATGGCAGAGCTGTACCCACACCTTAGATCCCTACAAGGGACAAGACAAAGAAGAAGAAGGACTGCCCTGCTGTACCCCTGACCTGCACCTGGACACTGCACTCTGAAGGACTGCACCAGCTGCACACTTGGGCTTCACCACTGAAAGGACTTTACTGCCTTCTACTGCTTCAAGAAGGGACTTCTGTTTGCTACCGGTACAAAGGAGCTGTCCAGAGTCCCCTTCATCAAGACCAGCTTCCAGTGGCCATTTGAGGATTCTGACCAGGTGCATTCTGGGAATTGTAGTCTCAACTCCTAAGGAGCAACTCAGAGCTTCTGGAAACTTGGAAGAAGTTGTGGACACTTCAAGGCCCCAAAAAGGAACTCTGGAAGAAGATCCAGAAGTTTGGAGACGTTTGGCGCAACTCCATAAGTTGAAGAGGTGCATTGGGGGAGTTGTAGTCCCAGACCCCAAGAGGCAAACCAGAGCCTCTGAACCCTTGGGTGGTGCTGTGGACCACTTTCATGAATCAAGAAACACTTCTGAAACTAAGTGTGACAGCGTTACCTCATGAGTGGCCTGAACTTGGACCTTGTCCCTTTCCAGTGTGTGTCCTTTTTTAACCCTTTGAGTGCTAGTTGCTTCTATGCGCTAGAAAACATTAATTCTTTAAAAATTCATATCTCTGGTTCCCCTTATCCAATTCCAATCATTTTGGTGTCATTTTAAAGATAATAATATAGTATATTCTTATAAATTGGTGTTAGATTTTTATTGTGTTTTGTGTGTTACTTACTGTTTTGTGATTTTTAAATACTTAACACACTTGTCTCCTAAGTTAAGCCTTGTCGCTCGTTGCCAAGCTACCAAGGGTTGAGCTGGGTTTAATTTATTGAGACCTAACTGGGCCTAAGTGGAGGTAAGTGGCCTGGTACTAAGTGTAGGTACTTACCTGCCCTTACCAATAATCCACTTTCCAACAGCAGGTAAAACTAGCAGTCTCATAAGTAAATGTATATTCCAAGTGAAATGCACGCAGACAGAAATTGCCATGTGTTTTTGCTGAACCCATTTTTTACCATGTCAAATTTAATGTCTGTTTATTATTTTGAAAAAGACATATTTGTGACATGAGATGTACTTTTGAAATTACATTTTCTGCTATCATGCTTACATAATCACAGTAAAGTGAACCCTGTGCTCTGGGACAAATCATAAAGAACTAAGGTTAAAAAGTGGAAATTTGCTCTATTATTACTCCTATGTTTGAAGCAGATTTTTACATTTTTAGCTATTCAAAGAAGATCCCAGGAAATCTAAGGCAGTTGCGAATTTCATGAGTTAGTCAATTATATAACATTTATCTGTGCAAACGCTCCACTTGGTAGAAAACATATTATTTAATGTGACTGGAGTGTGCCTTTGGATATGGAACTTTTTTTTCTTCACAAGGATTTTTCTCTGCTTGGGAAAATCAAGAGAAACTAATTGCAGAAGTATAAGATCCCAACAGAAGTAAACGTTTGTTGTATTCATTGATTGTTCAAGGTGTTCTCTCAAAAAAGCTCACATTTTCACCCTAGATTTGTGAAAGCTGCGGTCCCACAGCACTGACTCAATGGCCACATATATGTGTACAATTTCATTACGCACAGTTTGCCTTTAAAGGTGGTGAACCTGGAGATGGGTGACTCTGGCTCAACTTGAGGTCCTTTTGGATCCTCAAACCCAAGGCAAGCTAAACTTCATGGGAGGCGATGTGGCCTAGTGGCTACAGCTGCTAATCATGTAACAGAAAACCTGTCACAAATCCTGGTCTTGGCTCAGCATCCTGTGAATCCTGGCAAATCAGCCTGTGCAGAAAAGAATAAGGTGTAACACAGCCTGTGTCTGTTGTGAAGCACTATTATGTCCTTAGACAAATGTTGCACTATGTAAAACTATCATTAAGGACAGAGCATTAACCTTTAAAGTCAGAAAGAGATACCCATCAAGTGGTTGAATTGCGTGTTGTGAAACTGGAAAATTGAAATCAATCCCAGCTACCCTGCTAGTAGTATTGGTTACTACAAAATGCAGTTTCTGAATAGCCAAAGGCCCTTCAGTTTGCTGGAGGCATGTAAATTACACTTCTGAAGGAATGTACACTAGGATTTTGTGAATAGCCATTTACCTTTGAGTAAACTTACTGAAAAGTGTTAAGCTACCTTTGTGAATTAGGACCCTAAATAGTAACTGGTTTAAAACAAAATAGCAAACCTGCACCTATAGACGTGCCCATTGAATGGGTGCTAATAAACTACAGTTTGGAATTCACAAACATTGGCAGTAATATACTTGGAAAGCTGCGCTAGTCTCAGGTTTCCAGGCATACTACTGGCAATCAAACACCCAAATTGTAAAAGGATGAATATCTGACAAAAGTCTAATCAGTGGCAATTGCTCAGGGTAGCATTCCAATCTATAGCTGTTCGCTCACTGCGCCACTCTAAACAGAGGACCACCTAATGCAAATCAGTACTGACCCTGTTTCTTATGGAAAGCATCCATCCTGAATCTTCGTTATTTCACCCCTCTATCCTGCAACCCACTTCTTTTTTTAGTTGGGTAATTTGAGATTCGCACCCCATTAATCTCAATGGCTAAGCTACACCCCATTTCAGAGCCAAATTTAGGCTCAGTGTTGGCTTGGCTCTCTGTTAATCTGTTGACTCGCCCAACTCTATTGCATTCTGAGCTTGTTATTTGTGTATGCGAGTTAAACCTAAATGCACAAAATACTTTGAGAATTCGCTGCTTTAGGTTGGTTATAATGCCCATGTTTTATGTTTGCACATGTCAGACTGAAATCTGGTTCAGTATCATTTTCGTCAGAATTTCTCAAATTATAACTCTTCTTTCGGCAATTTTCAAAACAACCGCATTTAGCCTACTTCACTGCCAGCCCCTCAAATTTATTTAATTGGCTAAGACATTGTTTATTGGAAGAAATGAAAGCCCAAATCTTGACTAAACTAGCATTTATTTACCTAAACTTTCAGATGGCGGAACCAGTTCTGAAGATGTGCCCAGAAATGTACAACTACAAGTGAACTAAAGGATGATAGAGAATAGTTTGTGGTTTTTAATGGAACCTCTTTGAAGATGCAATTTGTTTTAAAGAGTGGGTGTGTTAGGTACACTTGCATTTGTTCTAGTGGAATAGTTTATCTTTTGTATTACTAATAGCTACAGCAATAAAACTTTCAGGAAGTAACCAAAAGTCGTGATTTAGTTCAAGCAAACCTTGGAAAAAATGCATGAGGCAAGGAGGCCGGGAAATTGATTGCGCGTGATGAGCTACCAAATGAAACAGCATGTAAATGATACAGCAAATGTTCTTTAATTACACATTTTTTTAGATAAAAATGAGGCTGTTTCTTGAACCCTCATTCTGATTACTATATTAGGTTATATTACTGCTCTGACATCTGTTAAAACTAATAGTTTCAAAACATGATTTTTTCCCCACTTCCAATGCTCTGAACCCATGAGCAATAGTAAACCAAGAGATGCCATTTTCTCATGCACTGCTTATAAAGCCAATATTATTGTTGAAAGCTGAGCAACATTATAGCCCATTAAAGTAGAAGTATGTGAAGTTTTAATGTAGCACACATCAACTGAACTTACTCAGGGTAGTCTCAGGTTTGATCCTTGTGAAAAACTGGCCTGGTAGTTGACGCGGGTGTGAGCCATGGTCATGCAACAGACACAATCTCTTGCAGGGTGAACCACAAACAGTCACTATTTCAATCTGTGCTTAACTTTGGGTAGCTTGGCACAAAAAGCAGTCAGGTTTAACCTAGAGGCGGCATATAAAGTATGTATGCAGAAAACAGACAGTAATAAAGTGAAACCACAACACATGAAAATTCACACATTTTAGAAAAATTTTATACATTTTAATAAATTATTTGACACCAAAGTGAGAAAAATCCAATTAGTAGAAATGGCAATATGAATATGTATTTTATTCATTTATAGTGGTATTTATAAAGCGCACTGTGAACATAACAGGTTTCTTGGCACTAAAGCAACAGCAAGGCTAGAAAAAAGGAGTACGGGGAAGTAGTCAGTATCCACAACAAACATCTACTTAGGAAACAAGAATGTCTTTAAAGCTTTTCTAAACTTTAACAGTTCCAGTTGTGCTCCCTGTGAACTTGGCAATGCATTCCACAGCTGACCAGCTTTGAAAGAGAAAGCTAATTCTCCCAGCCGAACTATTGGAAATCTTGACTGACACTTTCGGCAGATATTCATCCTTTTACAATGTGCAAAAATAGCAATAAAGTACTTTTCATTTCACCTTGGAAGTAGCAAGTTTTTAGGAAAAACTAGCACCTAAAAGATCAGAGCACCAACCGTGGACATCTAATCGTGTGAGACTGGGTCAAAGTAAAAAAAATATGGCCAGCCGCAATGGAACGAGGTTCAGATACAAGAAGTGGATTGGGCCCAGTCAGAGATTACCTTTGGACTGCTAAAAATGTTTTGAGAAAGTAAAGTTCAGGGGTCAAGACTGCAGAAGATGTCCGAGGAGGGAATGTCATCACTGGATGGCCTTGGATCAAACCTGCAGTGAAAATGTCTACATTTGGACTTTGGCTCTGAAACGGAAGACGAAAATCTCCAGCTGGACAACGCACAAAGCTGTAGCCGAAGACAGTTTCACAAGGCAAAACCCTTTGGCGAGGGACAGCTGAAAAGGAGTTGATGCTGCAGATAAGAACATAGCAGGAGAAGTTGCAAAGTCAATCTGACTGGCTATGCACCTCAGGGGGATAGGCGAGCAGGTTGGTCCTGCTCTCTTTTTCATTCTCAGAAAAGTTATTAACCAAAACACTTTAAGTCCCCACTTTTGGATTTTGAGCTATCTGGACACCTATGGCGCCACTTCCAAGAAAACAGGACTGGAGTGGCACCACTTGGAAGGTCAGGACTCACTCAGACTAGGTTCAGGTGCAGGGTCAGGTTGAAGGAAGCCTTTTGTGTCCCTGTGGCTGTGAACAACAGACCAGCAAACCCACCCTTGTGAGTCACGCCGAAGGTCACTCACCCGTAGAAGATCCAGTCCTTATACCTAGCTAGAAGGTAGCAGAGAAGCATGACAACAGAGCAGAAGAACAACAGGGCAGCAATCCAGCAGAGCAGAAGTCCTTCAGAGCAGCAGTCCAGCAAAGTAGCTGGCCTTCCAGCAGCACAGCAGTCCTTCTTCCTGGCAGAGTATCCAGAGGTTCAGAAGTATACTGAAGTGTGTTTGGGGTCCCCATTTTATACCCTGGTGTTCTCCTCCTGGAAGGCAGGAGAAGGTTCTAGACCGTGGCTCTGAAATGCACAGAATTTCCTGACTCTCATGCTCTAGCTCCAAGCTGGCTGTAGCTACAATGGGAGGTTGATAGGCCCTTTGTGTTAAAGGCAAAGCAGAAGCCTGCCAGCACATGGCTCATTCAAGCACACCTAATCCCTCTATTGTATGACTGCCTGACAGCAATTCACAAAGTCTGTCAGCTCCATCCAGTTACGTGACCCAAGTCAGGCTACATGGCACAATAGGGCTAAGGGCAGAAAAATACCAATGTTCCAAAAGGGGAATTTTTTTAATTGCAATCAAACCACCTGACTTTACCACTAAAATGTTTTTTTCATTACAATTCCAAAGACACCGAACATGACATAGCTACCAGATTCCATTTGGAAATTACAGCTTATTAAATGTAATAAGCAGTCCCTAATGTTTTCTACTACTAGGGCATGTAAAACCTAAAATGTACATGTCCAATCTTTTAAACACAGTGCCCTGCCCTATGGGCTACCTAGGGCCTACCCTAGGGGTGATTTATATGTAATACAATGAGGGGTTTAAAGCTTAGCAAGGGGGTTTAAAATGCCAACTCGACATGGCAGTTTAAAACTGCATTCAGGATGCAGTGGCAGGCCTGGGACATGGCCTAAGGTGGTACTTAAATGGGTGGCACAATAAGTGCTGCAGGGCGACTGGTAGTATTTAATTTACAGGACATGAGTATATGGTATATCACTCTACAATGAACTTACAAGTAAATTTAATTTGCCAATTGGGTATAAGTCACTTTAATCATGTTTTAGTGAGTGAGTACAAGCACATTACCACTGGTTAGCAGTGGTTATGTGCAGAGAGTCCTAAAGCGTACAAAATTGAGTTCAGCAAAAGTGGAGGGTAAAAGTCAAAAGTTTGGGGGTGACGCTGTAGAGAGGACCAGGTCATACAAGACTCAAGTAAAATGAGATACAGTGGAGTAAAAAGATTTGCATAGGATCAAGTTTGACTAGTGGGGAAGCTGTGAATTGCACCCATTTTTCCTGGTTGCATGTCCTGCTATTCAGCCACAGGGGGAATATCTTATTTGTCCATTTGCCACCAATTGACAATGTATTGTGTTTCAATCATTTCTTTACCTACGTTAAGACACTATGCTCAGCAAATAGATGTGTAAAATGTCAAAATGTCTTTCTTGAATAAGCATGCAGGAAGTCTGGTTAGTATTTGATGTTAATTTCACTGTTTATCCCATACGTAATAAACATAATAGAAGAAGAGGGGCAGCCCCTCAAGGATGGCAATTACATTGATTAACAACACAAAGAGGACTCACTTCCCACTGGTGTTCAGTGAAAAACATGAATTACAGTTCAGTTCAACTTCTGATACACTCAGCAGGAAAGTACATTTTTAGATTTCTTATGCTAAGCTGTCATGCATCTAGTGTTTTTTGTCTTTTATGTATGTAGTGTGAGGGTCTAGTGCTTTGCTTTGCTCAGCTCTATTTTGACTCACCCATCCCCATGGGAAAAGGGCAAAGGTAGAGCCAAATGATTAGCCCAACAAAACTGAAGACTTGCTTGTCTTAAACATCTCTACATCGATCGAGCGGGAGAGAGACAGAGACATTGTCATGGTTGCATAGAGACTCGGATGCAGACGTTCCAATTCACAAAGATTCCGCTGTGGCTTACTGTTGTAGTACTCCTAAGTTGTTTCTATACTCCAGGAGTAAGGCAAGAGTACTAATAGAGTAAGTCTCACCTACTGATAATGAAAATGATATACCTATAAAAGTTATGCAAAACAGAAACCCCTGGCCAGGGCACTCTAGTAGCTGGGAGAGCACACAGAGATGAAAACAGATTACACTAATGGACCCTGACACAGGAAAATAGGAAGACAATGCTTTACCAACACAAAGTCTAGGTCCATAAAAACTGCAGAACTAAATTCACACACTATAAATTCATTTATATTTTTTGTATGGAAAGGCACCCAATATGCAAGTCATACAGGGGGGACATCATTTACCACACAGGCACTACAACACAATGCCCTTATCATGTATCCATTATCATGCAAAGCCTTTATCACTCATTTCCTTTACCATTCATGTTTTTACCATGCATATGCCTTCATCACGCATGTCTTTAAAACGAAATGGTAAGTATATATAAGGTAAGTGTGTATATGTATTTAGGGTAAGACTGTTTTCAGGGTTTAGGGGTGGGTAAGGGTATACGTTAGTAGGAGTGATTTTAGGGTTTAGGGGTGGTATAAGAATATAGAATATAGAATGATAAGGGTGATTTTGGGGGATCAGAGGTAGCTAAGGGAATAGTATATTAAGGGTGTTTTAAGTTTTTAAGGGGTAAAGGTGCAGGGTGGGAAGGGTGACTTACGGTTTAGAGGTGGCTAAGGGAAATAGTGTGGAAAGAGTGTTTTTAGGGTTTAGTGGGGGTTAAAACCTCTAGGATTGGTCCTGGTGTCCCCCGGGACTACACTAGGGCAAAAAAACATGTTTTTAACTCACAGCAAATTTCACGAATAGTCTCCTGCGCCTGTTTTTAATTTTATCCTGTTGGGCCTGGTCCAGGGGGCATTGTATGTGTAATAAATAAGGAAGGATGGGCACATAGGACCCCCCTCCTAGGTCTCTTGAAAGCCCAGTGGAGAAATAAATGCGGGCGCTGCATATAACCCTCGCCATGCACTGTTAATTACCCCCGGATATTATGGCACTCATGACATCTTTTAATATATCATTGATAACATCACTGTAACATCTGCAGTAAAATTATTGATGAGAAAACTGTGCATGGCAGGGGTACAAGTGACATTTACCTCGGGGCACGAGTTAGAGGTACTTGAAATAACTCTAACTGTAACATTTGAATTTCAAAGGCTTTGGATGTTTAAAATGTGAGCCTAACTATAACATCCCTGTAGCCTTTGGGTGTTTGGGTGTTTTAAGTGAATGTGTATATATATATATATATATATATATATATATATATATATATATATATATATATATAATGGTGGTTTCCACTGGGTAGTTATAGTTTGGACCATGTTTCTATAGAAAAATCATTTTTTGATTTGACTATATATTTGGCTCTGTTTGACAAATCCTCACAGAATTTTCCAGAATAAGTGTTCCAGAGAATCTTGTTCTACATGGTGATCTGTCAAGCGGGAGCTGAGAAAAAGGGAGGTGGGGGTAAAAAAGATTGCATGTTACAGGTAAATTCCCATAGAGTTTTGAACACGAGTACAGCCCGAACCACTGAACGCAAATTCACCAAATTTTGCAGAAAGTTAGCTTTTAGTCCAGAAAGAAGCCTTTTTCTTGTCTCGTGTACATCTGTATTGTTAAAGATATTAAAAGAAAAAGAAATCTAGATATCTAGAGGCATGAAGGATTCACGAATAATAACAAGCAATACGTGCACAGTTCTGATTGGTTGCCAACACTTCAACCAGAAAGTGTTGGCAGTCATCTTGGCAAAACAAAAAAAAAGTAAAACAAATAAGACACGGGGC
Organism: Pleurodeles waltl; assembly: GCF_031143425.1. Classification (NCBI taxonomy): domain Eukaryota; kingdom Metazoa; phylum Chordata; class Amphibia; order Caudata; family Salamandridae; genus Pleurodeles; species Pleurodeles waltl. The sequence goes on from NC_090444.1 coordinate 730,128,838, forward strand.
CAGGATAGGGACACCACAACCTCTTACCTCTGGTGTGAGGTCCGAAAGGACCCCCCAGGGAAAAAAAAATACTTGACATTTTTTTTTTTGCTGCAAATTTGCGATTAATTCACAAATTTGCTTACAAAGAATTAAATCGGTGGACCAAGTCCGGGGGCATTGCCAATTTCAATGGGGGGCCGCCTGACCCCTCCTGCAGTCCTGGGGACTGCCACCTCTCTGGGGCTTTAAACAAATGTAATGCGGGGGCTGCCTGGGCCCCCCAGTTCCAGAGACTGCCACCTCCCTGAGGCTTCAAACAAATGTCACACTGGGGGGCCACCCAGTTTGCCTGCAATCCTGAGGACAGCCACCACCCCAGGGCTTTAAACAAATGAAACGTAGGGGGCCACCCTGCCCCTGCAGCCCTGGGGACTGCCACCTCCCTGGGCCTTAAAATAAATGAAATGTAGGTTGGCCACCTGGCCCCCTTGCATCCCGGGGACCGTCAGCAGCCCGGGGCAAATCTTTTAAAGTGAATGTGGTGGGATCAGCCTGGGGAGGGGGGTGGCCTGGGAGCGGGGGCTGCATGCCCCCTCTCCCCAAAAAAACAAATATGTTTAGGCCGGGCTCTGGGGGATGGGGTCCCCGGATCTGGAGTCACCCTGGGGATGGCCCCCTCACCCCCCAAAAAAAAAATGTAGAAGGCCGCTGTCTGAGGGATGTGGTCCCCGGGACCAAAATCGTCCAGGGGAGGGGGCACGATGAACAGTGGCCAACCCCTGCTGCATACAGCCAAAGGCCACGTACAGCGTGGGTTTGGGTTGCTATAGGGGTTGGCCATAGGGCTGAAGGCCGTGCACAGTGCGGGGTTGGGTGGTTATAGAGGTTGCCGGTGGACAGACCCCGCGGCCAAAGGCCGAACGCAGCATAAGGTGCTGGCCCCAGCCCAGACCCTGCTGCCAACTACCACTGCACATGGCCGAAGGCTGTGCGCAGCGCTGGGTTGGGTTCTGGCCAGAAGCCAGGCCCTGCGGCCAACCATCACTGTGCACAGTCGAAGTGCGCATCGTGGGGTTGGGTGGTTATAGGGGTTGGTTGCAGCCAGGCCCTGCAGCCAATCGCCACCGCACACGGCTGGAATCCGTGCACGGTTGAGGTTGGATTAATTTATAGTATTAAAAATTACTTTACATTAAAAAAAACTTACAAATTCACTAAAAAAAACAAAGGCTACAGGGAAGTTATAGTCAGGAAATAGAAGTTTGAAAAACTTGAAAATTCACTTAAAAAAATAAAGGTTACAGGGACATTATAGTTAGGTTCTGAATTTACTCGCACAAAACCAGAGAAATTCAGCAGTTATAGTTAGAGGTATTTCAAGTATGTATAAATCGCACCCTAAGGTAACTATAACTCATGCCCTCCCATGCACTGCTTATTGCCCCACAAATTACAGCACTCAAGACATCTTTGATAACATCATTGATAATCTTACTGTAACATCTGCAATAAAATTATTGATCAGATAACTGTGTATGGCGGGGACGCGTGTTATAGTTACCTTAGGGCATGAGAGACAGTATTGCCACAGTCTGAAGGGAGCATGCAAAAAGCAGTTGCTCACTCCAGGCGGGAGCAATGCTGGCACCTGCACCATGCAAGCAGCTGTCTGGGGCCGTATAGGCCCTGGATCTCCCCCCTGCAGCCTCCAATTTGTTGGTCAGTGGGTGCCCTGAGAGGGTCCCAGGGGATGGGGTCCTCTGGGTGAAAATTGGCTAGGAAGGGAAGTGGGCCTGTGGCCAAATCCCTGCTTCACACAGCTGAAGCCCTGCATAGGTGGGGTTGGATGCCTGTGGGGGTTGGCTACAAGGCCCAGCCACAGGAAGTTGGCTTTACGTAAAGTAAGAAAATATTACTTAACATTAAAAAGCCCTAGAAATTCACTGAAAAAAAAAGGTTAAAGTAAAGTTATAGTAAGATGAAATGTTCAGTTCAGTAACAAAGTAACATTTAAACTGTAAAAAATAAGGAAATTCACTAGTTATAGTTATCTCAGGTGCCCTGATAATTACTCCACATATGGCGTCTTCTATACCATCATTGATAATATCACTGCAACATTTCTAATGAAATTATAGATGATATAACTGTGTATGGCACCAGTGCAAGGAGAGAGCAGAAGCAGGCTGTGTACGTGGACTAGCTGACCCCTTCTGCCCACAGTCTTTGACCATGACCAGTATGGTTTGGACAAATGGCCTGTTCTACTGCAGGGCAATGTGCCCAACCCCCCCATGCAGCAGCCAACCAATTTGTGTATGGTTCCATGTGGTGGCCAACACCCAGTCAACTTGGCACTCATAAAAAAATATTTATACATGGTGGAACCCTATCCCCCATTCCCCAAATGTGCTTGGGGATCAGGGTGTACTCACCTTACCCCCTAATATGCTCTTTATTTCCCTCAGGTCTAGAGCATTAAGTCTTGAGTCTGGGAATAGCAACCACAACATTTTCTTTGATGTTGTGGCCACACATTTAGATTCTTTTCATACTGTGGAGCCAAGATTGGTTCTGTGGTACTGTTAAAAAAGGGGTCTTTGGTTGGCAGTCAGGTTACCTCCGTCCAAGCAAGGACCCTCTCTCTAGTCAGGATGAAGGAGAATCACCCTCAGTTAACTCCTACTCACCCCCATGGTAGCTTGGCACGAGCAAGCAGGCTTAACTTCAGAAGCAAGGTGTAAAGTATTTGTACCAACACACACAGTACCTCAGTGAAAACACTACAAAAAGACACAACACAGGTTTAGAAAAATAGGTAATATTTATCTAAACAAAACAAGACCCAAATGACAAAAATCCAACATTCACAAGTCAAGTTATGAATTTAAAATGCAAAAGAGTCTAAAATCCTTTAGAAAACAGTGAGAAAGTGGTTAGCATACAAAAGAACCTGGGTAGCGTCAAAATAATAAAGCCGCACGGGTGAGTGTGTGTCAGAAAAGGCCAGCAATGCGTTGATTTCTCCCTTGCACGTGAGAGCGTGCATCATTCCTCCTCCGGTCGGGTAAGCATGCGTCGTTTCTTCTCTCCTGCAAGAGATCAATGCGTCGATCCGGACGGGCACCTCGGGTCCGGGCAGGCTTTGGGTTGATTTTTCACACCCAGCGATGTTGCGCCGAAATCTGGGTGCATGGTGTCAAGAAACCACACTGGTTGGGGGCTTGCGTGGTTAACAGCAGCTGCTGTGGGTGTTGCGCTCTGTTTCTCCAGCCGTGTTTCATCGATCTTCCAGCCGCAATGCAGGTGGAGCGCCGATTTAAGCCACAAGGCCGCCGGTACGTCGTTTATCAGCTGCGAGGTGGGTGGTGCATCGAAAGTTTCCCCGCACAGCGGACTTTGCGTGGATTTCTGTCCTTTTCTAGCAGCTTCACCTTTCCAGGGCCCAGAGACAGGTTAGGGCACCACTTGGCAGGTAGGACTCTCAGCAGAAAGCCCAGGTGCTGGCAGAGAGAAGTCTTTGATGTCTCTGAGACTTCAACAACAGAGGCAAGCTCAGTTCAAGCCCTTGGGATATTCTTCACTAATGGGAAGTCACACAAAAGCCAGTCTTTGTCCTCTCTCAGGCAGAAGCAGCTACTGCAGGTTAACCCAGCAAAGCACAGTCACAGGCAAAGGGGCAGGCAGTACTACTCCTCCAGCTTCTCCAGCTCTTCTCTTTGGCGGAGGTTCCTCTTGGTTCCAGAAGTAATCTGATTTTCAGGGGTTCTGGGTGCTCTTCTTATACTCTGTCTTTGAAGCAGGCCTACTTCAAAGAGAAGTCTCTGTTATTTTCAAGATCCTGCCTTGCCCAGTACAGGCCCAGTCACACACCAGGGAGTTGGAGACTCCATTGTGTGAGGACAGGCACATCCCTTTCAGGTGTAAAGGGGAGGTCCCTCCCCTCAGCCCAGATGGCCCATCAGGATATGCAGGCTACACCCAAGCTCCCTTTGGATCACTGTCTAGAGGAGAGGTGCAAACAGCCCAACTGACCAACTGACCCAGACAGGGAATCCACAAACAAGCAGAGTCACAGAATGGTTTAAGCGAGAAAATGGCCACTTTCTAAAAGTGGCATTTTCAAACACACAATCTAAAGACCAACTACAAGATGTATTTTTAAATTGTGAGTTCCGAGACCCCAAACTCCACATGTCCATCTGCTCCCAAAGGGAATCTGTGCTTTAATCATATTCAAAGGCAGCCCTCATGTTAACCTATGAGAGAGATAGGCCTTACAACGGTAAAAAACGAATTTGGCAGTATTTCACTGTCAGGACATGTAAAACACATAAGTGTGAGAGAGCGTAGCTTATATAATCTATATTAACATGAAATGTTTATGTACTAATGTGTAATAATGCTGCACAGAAACAGTATTAATGTATTTTGCTAAAACATGCGCTTGAAATGTGCCCACGGGGAGTGGCCGCTAGTATATACAGGGACTAATGAAATTGACTAATAATGTTAAAATGATATGTTATGATATGATTTTACACTAATAATAATAGGTATATGTTAAGATTTTGTTAATAAATCACTAGGCCTTAGTTAGCATGAGTCGAGGCCTAGCTGCCTGACTCTCATATTAAATGTGTTTTTCTCTAAACATGCAGTGTGCTGACTTGCTAAAGGACATGAACTCTTGTTTTTTCCAAACTAGAGGCTGAATGTAATTATAGTAGATCCGTTCTCATGTAGTTCGTCTTGTATGTAGAAATATTTTAGCTGAATGCAACAGTGTAGATTAATGTTAGGTACAAGGTCGCCTAAACCGGTACAGACGACCGAAGATGCGCAAAGAATTACAAAAGGATGAAATCATACCAGACATTCTACCCCTAAAGACGTCAATCATAAGGACCAATAAAATGCATGGGAACTGTTATGGGGTGACGAATTCAATGACCTAATGTAAAGTTAATTGGTTAAAGATAGTGGGGTGTAACCCTTTGTTCCATCGAATTTTAGGGGAATGTACAACAAAAAGGGGATAAAAACCCTGACACCAGGAAGTAAATCAGAAACAGGAGGGATAGGAGAGAGACTAGGGGAGATGCTGATGCGATTTGCTATGATCCAGACACTTTGTCACTTTGCTTAGTGACTTGATAATTTTAGATTAGAACCATCCTTGTCCTTAGATTGCCCATTTACACTTTACCTCCTTGTAAGGGAAGTGTCCATTTTACCTGAGCTAAGTTCCTGACTGATGGTGAATCAACTGATGTCCTGAAGATGAAGACTGAACCTGAGTGCTGCCCAAACTTGGAGGGTAACTATATGACAATGAAATTGTGATTGTCTGTTTGTTTTTCCTTTCTAGGTACCAACTGCTTTTCTTTTGACAGAGACCATACTTAGATGTTTTCCAAATTAGTGTTACTAAATTGTTTTGCATGAAGCCCAACATGCCAATTCTAATTCGAGGATAGTTAGGGTTCACTAAAAATGTACGCAAATAGACAAATGACTGAATCAATGCTTTGTTGAATAATGTACTATTGATACTCTGCTAAGGATAGCCTGTGTTCACGCCTTGCTATGTTCTGATGTTCGTGATTCTTGATTTGATGAAATCTTATCAGAGTTGCCATATTGTGACTATGTTAATGTGTTTCTTGGTTTTGAGACTAATAAACTTATTAGTAGAATTGTAATCAATAGGAAATAAATATCACAAAATTCATACTAAATTGGTGTGGTTATTCATGACTGAAAGGTCATGGTGGTGTCTCGAGTTTAATTAAATGTCATTGACTAAGGTGAAATACATTGTGGTAATAAATATTGATGACATTATTGACGTATTGATTGACATGTTGATTAGTTATCTCGTCCTAAGGTGTCTTCAATCAGGGTCAAAAGATTCATTGGCCTAAAACGAGTCCCAATGTGTAATAATTAATCATAAAGGGACGCGTCAGCAAGTGCATGTCCCACCTTTAACATACACTGCACCCCGTCAAGGGGGCTACCTCTGGCCTACCTTTGGGGGTGCCCTACATGTATGAAAAGGGAAGGTTTCAGCCTGGCAAGTGGGTACACTTGCCAAGTCAAATTGGCAGTTTAAAACTGCACTCACAGACACTGCAGTGGCAGGTCTGAGCCATGTTTACAGGGCTACTAATGTGGGTGGCACAACCAGTGCTGCAGGCCCATTAGTAGCATTTGATTTACAGGGCCCGGGCACTTCTAGTGCACTTTACTAGGGGCTTACTAATAAATCAAATATGCCAATCATAGATAAGCCAATGTACACATACAATTTATACAGGGAACGCTTACACTTTAGCACTGGTCAGCTGTGGTAAAGTGTCCAGAGCAAACAAAAACAAAGTCCTGCACACAGAAGCAACCTGGGAAGTAGAGGCAAAAAGTTAGGGGAGACCATGCCAATGATGCCAAGGTACCAAGATGGCTGATTGGAGAAAAAGCTCCCTTGATCAATCAAGTTTGAGAAACTTGTGAACTTTGGTCTCGTGGGTGTATTGTGGCATGGTACAGAGGTAGTTCCATGGGACCAACCTTCCAGATATAGCTAACCTTTTTGAGTGTTAACTGCTCCATGCCAAACCCTAGCCTATCTTTAAATCCAACTACTTAAAAAAGGCTTAACGGAATTACATCAAAACACAAAAAGCATGGTTTCTAGCTTACTGCTAAATTTTTATTATTTTCTTCTAGACGATTTTTCTGTATCGGAGAGCAAAGCTTCCTTTGGGAATTAAAAGGGGAAATTGCACTATTGGAACGCCTCCCACCAACCCTTTACATTGTTCCCCACTCCCTTGCCTGATGGATCTGCACAAACCTTCGCATGAATTAACTCAATTGGATGAACTCTTTAGAAAAGCTTTGTGCAGATTTGATATACAAAGCCATAGTTATTTGCAAAACAAAACTCTCTTCCTAGGGAAACTCTTTCCTAACTATAAGTACCCAATTGAGCTTTCCCACCGGAACACTGAATTTCCCACATATTAGTTTAACTTGCATTTATTTTTTATTTAAAGTGTATACATTATATTGTGTGAATAGTTACCTGTAGGTGAAAGGCCTACAAAACAGCTACAGAATACAGAATACCTCCGCACTCACTCCCTGCCCCCCATTGCGCTAGGCACATCAGTCAAGCATATCAACCACTGGGATTGTAACATAATATCGGCAGTACCCTAAGCTTTCATCCATTACAAGATGCAAGCCTCTAAATATTGCAGTTTGTTCCACCACAACATTTTATCAGGTAATACCTGGAAAAACATGACATTTGAGCATTACTTAACAGCTATTGGGCTGAAAACTTCAAGGCCTCGTCACGGGTAGTAAACACTATATAAATTAAAATGCTTCTGTTTGCAAATGAATCAACCAGGACTTCCATAGCGAATGGAAGTGGCGTTTTAGTGATGACCGCTTTGGAAACTCCCTTAGCTGTCAAGTAAGAAGCACCCTTGTTTCCCCCACGCATTCAATGTCACAAAGCCCTGCTAATTTGCACAGTTGTGTTTTAGTCATCATTTGTTATCGTCAGTCTGAATTTTCTTTTACCAGTTTTCCGGTCAGATTTATTTTCCTTTCACTATTTTCCACATAATGAAGATGAGCAAATCAAACAAACTGCAAGATCCTAGACGCCTCTCTGACGGGTAGCATCCAATCACAGTAGAAAAGCACTCGAACAGCAGTTGACTTAAGAAGGAGTGGGAGGAGGCAGGAAACTACTCGGCAAGCTGCTGAGTCTGAAGCAATTATAGATGATATATACCACAAACACTGAATTTTAGCAACAGTGCAACATTTGCTTAATTAAGCAGACTTGTTAAATGAGCAAGCCTGTGGGCCTCTCAGCTTGGAGATCGCCCCACCGCATAACTTTAAACTTATATGTGGTCGCCATGTGCCACGATATATCGGCTCCCTTCACCTGCTGATCCAGTGAGGAGCAATATCTCGGAGTGCACACAGCCAATTGCTTGGAAGTTCTGTGCAGCTGGTGTGCATGACCAGGTGTGAAACCTCCTCAGGATGTGGGGGGGGGGGGGGCTTAGAAGCTTTGGGACACAGTGAGTTGAAGTGCAACAGTATGTGCTAGCCATAAAGCCCCGCCCCCTCCTCACAACTTGATTTTTTTTTACAAGTTGGTAGGTGTGCAACCTGCCTGCCCATGAGGGTTGTCTGTGGTAGTAGGACAGGTGATTATACTGCGAGGTGGGAAAGAGTAAGGCAAAGGGATCGGTCTGGGCAATCGTCTAGCATTAATACGTTGACTGTTAGAGACAAAGGAAAATAAAGCTGTTAATTGCTAAGTACTGTATATAAACACAAAGATAAAAGATAACTGTTTTTATTTGTGGCACTGCTTTCTTTAATACCATTATTAGAGTTCAGGGGGCACAAAACATTGTTCCTGTGAAACATCAAAGCAATAGCCTGTCCTTTAGAAGAGAAGCAAGGTCGAACTAGGGAACCAAAAGTAGCCTTGAAAAATGCTCAAGCCAAATTCCCTCACCCCCTTTTATCTCCTTGTTTAATATTTTTCTTTCCAGCCATTCTTTCTCTCTCTCTCCTTCAATGCTCTGTAATGTCTCCTTCCCGGATCACTTTCTCTCTATCTCCCCTTCTCTTTAAGGCTGTCTGATGCAAAAACCCTAGAGGCGCTGGGGAAAGAGAAAGATAACCAGGAGCGGCCCCCACCCTAAATAAAGAGCCTCCATGGGGCTCCAACCAACCGAGTAAGTTCCGGTTGAATAAAATGCCAGTACGGCCCTGAAGCGGAGTCTTTCTGCTTGAAACATTGCATATGACGTCATGGCGTGGGTCTGTGGGCAAGAGCTTACAGTTATCACTTGGATGTTTTCTATTGTTTCTAGAGTCTGAAATGCTATGTTGTATCATATTGGTAATGATACTTCTATTTGTTTTGGTTTATTCTTTTGAAGCCAGGGTGCTGCTTCCTGACTGCTCTAGGATTTCTCTTTGACCATATTCGTCGTGGCATGTTTCTTGTGTATTTGATCAGGGACGAGGGATTGCTCTGCTCCACCAAAAAAATACATGTTCACTAACACGAGGGTAGTTTTTATGTGGATGCTTGTTTCATAAGACTATAGCATTTATATATTTTCTTGAGAGTGAATGCTCCTTGATTACAGAGCGTGAAGTTTATCTGCCTAGGTTTTGCTAACTATATCGCTTTGATACTGTGCTTCATGAGTATCTGTATTGCAAGGTTTAAGTTACATGTTCATTGGGTTCTACAAGATATGGGTGTGTGAAAATAGCAGTGTGTCATTGCGGCGACAATACTCAGCCAAGAATTTGGATTTGGAGCTGTTTTTGTGCATGAGGTGAAATCTAACCAGGCTCTTTGGTGCCTCTGCAATCCATTATTGTGAGAGGATAAGGATGTTCACGTGGGATGGCAAGACTTCACCAACTATGGCGCTGGTGCCATGTTGGAAGCATAACAGTTCTGGTAGGCCCATCTAAAGATAGTAAACTGAAATATTCTCGTTTATGAAATGCATGGTCAAGGAAACGCTTGTGTTCTTTTTTAGAATCATGAAATATTCAGTTCACAAACTCCATAAATTGGACACTGACAATTAATACCAACTGATAGATACAATGAAAAACATTGTAGACCTGCAAACCATTTTAACTTTTCTGTGGTGGGTGAGACGTGGTTCAATAACACAATGATCATGCAATAATATTATGAAAATGCAGTACTATCATATGTTAGCTGCCATTCACAAATATTTTTTAAGGAGCCAGTAGGCTTTGTAAGATTCTCTAGGCAGGAATATAGGACAACATAACAAATACATTCTAGGTCTTAATCTGTAAATTAATTTATCCAAATGTGTGTTGTCATTGCACAGTCTGTACACTATGAAAGCAAATACTGTGACTTCAACCTAATCCAGAGGATGAGAGACCTATAATATCATATGTTTTTTTCCTACAATCCCATTTAAGCTAGATACTATCTGTTTGGGGCATGCATGAACAATAAATTATTAACTCAATATGGGTAGACACAAGGTAATGTGGTGCATTTGTAAAGTATCAGCAAATATAGCAAGCCCATTCAATATTTTTCCTTTATTCTTGAAAACGTTTTCTTGACCCTCACTTTAAAAGCAATTGTGAGAAACAACATTTCCAACATTATAGGTTGAGCGATGGGCAGCTACCCCAAAAGGTGAAATTATTCAGGCTTTCTGTAATGTCAGTGCTGGAATCATGTAGAAATGTATGAACATACCTAAGACGAAAAAGGACAATTTATGTGATTAGTAATGTTATAGAATCCCTTTGTTGAAATCTGATTCTTAATTTAGTGGGCAATGTATTAAAATGCTATGATACAAACAAGTAGACAATAAGAAAATAAATTCATAGAGCTCAAGTTAATAAAACGATGAAAATGGTATATGGAACTGGGAAAGACATGGAATTGCCGGAGTAAGTAAAATTTGGTAAAATTTACTCACAACCTTCATATCTGCCAGTTAAACCAAATTTCTTGCTCACCCAATGTCATCCTTTTTTTAAAATACCCTTATTGCCATTTATTGACTGAGTAGATCACAGAGCATCCAAGCATGACCACCAACAGGTAAGTAAAAGAAAACATGTTGCAATCAGCCGAAGAAGTGACAATTTCAGTGTATGTAAGATCAGGGAGAATAGCCTCCTTTCGCAATTTGAAAATGACTCCATAAGAGATACCAGATTTTGGAGTGTATGCCATTCTTTATTGACACTAAACAACATGTATAGGATATATCTATTGGGATCAAATAACTGCTGTTCCTTTGCAAGTTTAACTAGAGATCTGAGGAGGTGCTAATATTTTGGAGGAAGGTTTGTAGAAATGTTAAGAACCATATGCAACTATCCACCTCACCATCCTGGGTAGCTGTCAATAAGGAAACTTCCAACTGAACACACAGCTTGTCATCCCAAGATTGAAATAAATCATAATTTGTATAGACACCAGGGAAGTGACTCCATATATATCTTGTGCTGCATCCAAATTCATATATTTTGGGTCCCTGAAATTTTTGATCACTTGGACTTTGGCCTCAGATAAATGTGTTTTGCTACACCCATGTGCTTGTTGTCTCACAGTACAGTCCATGCTACGGTGGGACATAGGCAATGGTATGTCTGGGCCACAGGTGAACAAAGGATAATTAAAACAATTTAATAATCACAGTAAATATGAAGGCTATTCTGCCTGTTACATCTGCATCCTTTATAGAATATTGAAGCAGGATATTTTCCCCACCATAATTAAAATTAAATGTCATGCTACTTAGAAGATGCAATATCCAGTGTAGACATGAAGTAGGACCAATGTCTCAACAAGATAAATGTAAATTAAACACACAAAAGGTGATGGGAAGAATCCTGGCAATATGTCTAAACACTGGCAATCCCTCTGGTAGGTTTCCAATCCATCGTTCTTTAGCCCACCATGCCACCTCAGTTTGGATCCAGCCATATGTAAATCAGTCTTGACTCTGCTCCAATTGGAACAGCCTAGCCTGAACTGCCACATCAGGTCTTCCAGGAACCAAACACAAGTAACCCAAGACTTTTCGTCCTGAACGGGTCTTGTCAGTCAGTTGCAGCTTGGTTCCAGCAGCACAGTAAGCACGCGACTCACGTCTGGGCATACCTTTGCCACCTAGGATACAAGGTTATTGGCCTGCTTGTGTTTCATTTCAGGGAGGACCTGGCTTCCCATCACTTTTTTTTGTTTTATGTTTGTTTAACAAACCCTTGTAATGTCATTTGACACACTCATATCGTAGAAGTTGTAGAAGCCAAACGTTGAACCTATTTTCACAGCAGGGGGCAAAAAAACACCAGGTACAATATTTAAATTAAAAACTCTGACAAGTGTTAGTGATGTATATTCTTTCAACCCAAAAATGTGGATATCCGCAGAAATGCTAAAATGCTTTAGTGGTGCCAAAGCTTTAAAGGGTAGGTTTTGGTACCATAAATATAGGTGACTGCAAAATGTAAATGGGAAACGGGTAGGAAGAGGCAAATAGAATCTGAAGTATGGGATTGAAAAGTTACAGGGGAAGGGAAAACACAAAAAATATATTATAACATTTATTAAGTAGACACCAATCTTTTCTAATAAATTACCTCCTAACATTTTATCATACAACCTCTGGGATATGTATTTTTAATAACAGCTCACTGCTTTGTATAGTAGTTCTGCCGCAATTAGGTACTGTAAATTACAGGTGTTGGTACTACCCAATTTACAATACTAACATTAATAATCCTAAGAAAGATGGAAGGCTTAATAGAGATTCAACCTTGGGACCTTTAGATCATGATAGTTTATCCCACTGAATCATCCTGGCAGCTGCCTGAACGTACCCTGTTGAGGCCTTTGGAAGATTTCACCTCAGTGAATCTTTATTTCGGTAATAATAATGCCTAAATTAATATAAGAATATTACCTTTTTATGCCAAAGACTAAGTAGACGTGGGCAAGCCACTAATGGCTCGAACCAGCTGCCTAGCTCTGACTTGGATCGAGGATCTCTTGGACACATGAGCCCAAAACGAGGCGAGATTTCAAGTGAATTCTGTCTGCCACACACGTTCTAAACTCCTGGGCTAAGAATAAAAGACTAAACATTAACCTGTGATTTAAAACAGGAGAAAATGTAATACTCATATAGTGAATCAATAGAACAATGTGAAACGAGAAAAAGAGATCAGTCCTGGCTTCCGTGCTTGACTTGAAATTGTGTAACCCTACGCAAATATTTTATTGTGCCTCTTTTTTCTTTATTATTATGTATGATAGTAGCTTAAAATATAAGAATTCTGGATATGTGCTGCACAAAAACCGCTCTTGTGTTTATATAATAGAATATAATTTTGCTCCATGTAAAACAAAAAGCTTGCATACTTATAGTGGGTGCGTGGCAAGTGGCTTGCCTCTTAGATAAGTAATGGCATTGCTGTCAGAGCTGGGGGTGGCATATATGTTTCTACGTTTATTAATACATATCACTTTTAATAAATGTCTCTTAATGCAGTGATAAAGTCTGATGTATTAAGGAGAAAAGATTCACATGCTAAAGAAATAACACGTTTTTTTAATTATGAAGTAACTTTATCATATTTTGAAATGGCACAGTAATAAATGTAAACTCATTGACATAACAGAAAGACAACATAAAATCAGGCATAGAATGCATTGAGTTCTCCTCAGGTAATCAAATGAGTTGTCCTCTCTCCTTCCTTCGTCCTCAGGGCCTTCCTAAAGCATTTTTAAACCAAAGAAACGCCAAAGGTGAAAAGCTTAACTTGTAAAATAATGAGTGCCGGTGTCCAAAGCTCTGTTCAGCAGCCTAGAGTCAGTGCACTAAAAGTTAGCGCCCTTAAATACCAAGACTATGTATTCTTGAATTCACCTCATGCTCCTTTAATCCACTGTGAGACACCCCTTGCCACTTTATCTCACTCTTGACAGTTCCTTCTTTCTCCCTTATGACGGACTCTCCACCTTTCTCTTCCTCCATCGTTCCTCTTTATTTTTCTCTCTCTCTTGGTCTCTGTAAACGTCTAACACAGAAAAAAAATGCTAGTGCCCCAAAAAAGAGTGTTGGCAGTTGTGGCACATCCTAATGGGCGAAGGGGCCACACCCCCTTACATTCTGCCCAACAAGAGCAAAATTAATTCTGCCAGACACTATTCTTGTTTAGGTCAGGCACCCAGGAGCAAGACATGTGCTAAATGCGCTGACTCTTGGCTGCCAGAGCTGAACTTTGCAGGGCTGAAGATGTCACAGCTCCAGTGGGTGTGACCTCCTCAGCCTGGCAAAGCACCTCGAGGCCCTCCCCCTTGTGATGAGGGGGAGTGTCTCTGATTGCCTCAAACCTTCAGTCCTAAGCCTTCACTTGACCCAGGGATGAGTGTCAATCAGTGACACCACGTCACAGAGTGGGGTGGGGTCAGCAACTGTCACTGACCCCATCCACACTGTGACGAGGTAGAGATGGGTTGTTTATTTCGGGTCAAGGCAATAAAATGTACAAACAATTCAATAAAATATACACTAAACCTATGTAAGATACGTTAGTTCAAAACAACTACCGTTGCTCCTTTGGTAGACAATAATTTCCATGCTATCACTAAATATAATTCTACAAAAAAATAAAAAAAAGTCACATGCTGCACTAAAAAATGAGCAAATCACTTCTAACAAGTTACCAAATGTTACCTCACCTTTCATGCAGTCAACAAAATGTGGGATGGCCTTGGGGTGACCCTTTTGAATAACTTAATCATGATTTTCACCATCCTAATTGCCTTGTTGTTCAACAACTGCTTACACCATTTGAACTAACACTGGCATTCCCTGGACAAATAAGCAAAAAATGTATTTCATCCTCAACCTGTCTGGGCAGGTATATCAAATTTTTTATATTGAGCCATATGTCCCTCAATTAAATGTAAGATGGTTTAAAGGAAGAATATTGAGCCTAAATGTTAAACACTAAACGTTGGCACCCACAGGTTCAAATCAGTCCAGGTAGTACTCATATTTAGGTGCAGACTTCCTACCAAGTACTTCTTTAGGAAAAGATCCATTGGACAGATTTGTGGCCGTCAACTACCAAAACCATTTATCCTCATATACCAGGCTAAGATTAATTGAATCAGGAGAGGACTAAAGCTCCAACATGCCAATCTTTCTAGGCAACAATAGGACATGCCTGAACCATCCCAATGATTGCCTGCCCAAGAGTATTTCCTGCAAGGCCTCTTTTAATTACCTAAATCTGGTGCACCCCATATTCAAACCCAGTATGACACAGGTCTTAATTTAACAATTTTCAGAATGTCTATTATCTCATTCTCCAAACGCAGGGTTACTAAAGTGCTACTACAAGCTAATCTCAGTAATAGTTTTAAAAAAACAATCTCAAAGCATGATAGATCAGGCTAATCACAATATCCCCATACTTCGGCACAATAGAGTGCAACACTCAGGTCATATGCTCTTTAAACTTCAAAGTGCTGGGTCAATCAAACACCCACCCTTATCATGTCCAAAACTTAAGATGGCTCCTGAACCCTGTACCATAAGGTGCTTGGATCAACTTATATTGTTTATCCATTTCAGATTGCGTGCAAAATCGATTCCCACACATGTAAGTTTGTAAACCTGCTCAAGAGAGGAGGAGTTTAGCCTTACATTATTCGTAATGCCTTTGTGTAGGCAAATCATCATCAATGTTGTTTTTGATGTATTAATAGTTAGGCCTTTAATGTACCAAAACTCACCTAATGTGTCCAATACATTCTATAGGCCTTCTGGAGTCTTTAAGACTAAAAGAGCATCGTCAGAGAACAAAAGTATACAGATCGTGGATCCTCCAATATTAGGAGCTTCATCCGCACAGGATTCACCAGCCTTTACTACCTAATTTTTATAGAATCAAGATAACACAGAAGCTAGGAAAACCCCCACTGGACTCCTTAATTGACATGGAATAATCTTGTAATCTCTCCCACATGGCCCCAGGGAATTTTAGTGCAATTCCCCTCATGGAGCCTACTCAACATCTGCACAAGACAAGGCAGAAAGCCCTGCTGCAACAAGGAGTACTATATGAGATGCCTAGGCACCTTATCAAAGGCATAGTGTAAATACACAAAGACAACATAAAGGGGTAGTTTTCTTAGCACATTATATTTCAGTAATAAAAGATAAAGGGCTAGATGTACAAAGCATTTTTGAGGTAATTGAACTGCTTGTAAAAGTGCTTATCAGAATGTGCAAAGCCCAAATTACGGATTGGTAACCTGTTACCGAATCACAATTTGGGTTTTGCGATTCAGTATTTGGAAGGGGCTTGTTGAGGGCGCTCCTTTCTAATACCAAATTGGAAAGATATGTAAAAATGTTATGTGACCAAAATGTGGTCGCAAAACATTCACAATTTACAGCCAATTAAAAGTTGGTGGCAACCCATTCGCAAATGGGAAGGGGTCCTCAAAGGACCACTATCCCTTTGAGAATGGTAGGGAAAATATATTTTAGGAACAGGCAGTGGTCCAACAGACCACTGCCTACTCTTAAAAAAATGAAACTTCGAAGTTTCATTTTCTTCTTTTTAAATATATCCTATTTTCCAGTCAGGAAACAGGCTGCATTTAAAAAAAAAAAACGTTTGATTTAAAATCCATCACAGACAGGGTGGTCTGCTGACCCAAGCAGGCCACCATCCCTATGATGGCTGTGATTCCTAATGGGTTGCAAATTGCAACCTACCTCATTAATATTAATGAATTAGGTCTATTTTCGACCCACTAGGAATTGCTAATGAAACTCAAAAGAGTTTCATACATTAGAAGTAGTGATTTCCTAACTGCGGTTTGCACAAAATCCCAATTAGGAAACCGCTTATCAGAATTTACGTGCATCTAGCTCAAAATCTGAATGCCTTAATAATTCTGTTGTTTTTTTCCTAAAAGCTGCCTGACATTGGGACAAAATCTTCTTATGCTCTCCCCACTTCTATGTCCTGGCCAGTAAAGAACAGGAAAAAAAACTGAGGAGCGTTCAAAATGGTGGAATGTCTGCCCTTAACAGTATCTAAAGAATTGACGCATGCCCTGAATTTATAATTGGATGACAGTGCAAAATCCACAGGAGAATCTACCACTCGAATTTTTCTACCATGAAGAAGGAAATTCCACTGGTGGATTCTCCTGCAGATTCAGAACTCCCTACAGAAATGTATTAGTAGCCAACACTAAATAAGGCCCTGGATGTTTTTGGAGCAGTTAAAAAAAACCTGTTAATTTTGGAGGCAACACACTTACTGAAGACTGTTAATACCGTCATATCATTTTAAAGTGACGTTTATGTGTTGTATACTCCAAATTGACGATTTCCTGAGAAAGGAGTAGTTCCATTGATGCTGTAGTCTACAAAGTATGATTATTTTCCCTTTATGTTTCACACCGAAACTGAGAATACATTTGTTACAGTACAAGGCTGTAAATTTCAATACACTGCACGACCAATCCATTAACTGCTTTCCTGAAATTCCAGGGCAGCTAATCTTGTGAAGGGGGAGCACAGCATGCACGAAATCATCGTGTTTACATTTTAGAGTGTTTTATTGCTGTAACTTTAGGCAAGATGTTTTACTGTTCAGTTTCAAAAAATGTAATTAGGGAACGCAAACCTAAATATGTATTTTAAAGTAATGTTTTGAAATGCTCCACTACAGCAGCTAACTGCTTGCAGGCCTTCTGCCACATGTTTATTGAATGAAATGAAGGAAAGGAAGCGCGGGCATTTTGTGTCTGGCAGAGCATGCTTCTGTAGAATACAAGAGCTGTCCCTCTTACCCCACTGTCAGGTTACAGACTGAATGCACTGTCCAGTGACCTAACACAAAATGATAAGGCCCATCTGCAGAATGTGAGAAGGGCCCCCTGAGTCTCTCATTTCTAACAGATATGCATTGGCCTTGTGCTGATTGGAGGGGCAATGGAGGAGCTGGGGCCACTTTTAGACTTGGGGCACCCCATACCCCACCGGGGCTGCCGAAGTCTGTTTTACATCCCTGGCGCTGTCACATTAAAAGAGTGCTACCTGACAGTGCCACACCTTTAAAAGCATTGCACAATGTAGAAAGGGTCCAGTGTTCAGTGCTTAAGAAAACATAAAAAGCAGAGGTGAAAGGTTTTCTTAGGAGCCTACCAACGAAGCTGCCAAATGACGATGTTGCTAACTACAAAACCTGACTACTTGATTCCACCCAATGTTGTCTCTTTCTTCCAGCACCATTTATTTGCTGTCTCTTTCCCTCATTCATGCCGGTTCTTTTTCATCTTTGCTTTCTCTCTTTGTCGTCGCTTTCCTATTTTTTCTTTCTACTTCTTCTCTCTTTATTGCCTTTGTCATTATGCTCAGAGGCCGATTAAATAAGTTAAGGTCCCCCAAATGGATGCCGGTGCCCACCACCTGCAAACACCTGCTAAAGTTAACCACTACTGTTGTTCCACAAAATTAAGGTATATTTTAGAAGATATCTGAGGATACCTTTCCTAAATTGGAACAATTCAACAACAGAGCTGTAGCAAAAGGTAGAATTAAATGGCTGACTGAAAAAATAGAGATAAACAGGCATTAAAAGTGATGAAACGTATGAATGCCTCTGCAGAAAGGTGACTTGCATATTTGTAATAAATAAATTACAATTACCCACAACTAAAGCAGATTAACAAAACGATTACATGAAAACAGAGATTAGCTTACTAGATAAGAACCAAAGGCAGTATAGTGCTGTGGGCATTACTAAAATGTGAAATCTGACTCTTGAGCAGACAAATTGATGAAGCATTTATAGTTTTGCTAATACCTTTGGAGCTGTTTGACATATTTTCATGACATTTTCAAAACTACTTTGCCACTCACTTCAGCTGCTGTCTGGATTTGCTGTGGGTCTGTGAGTGGGTGTGTGAGTGGATGTATGAGTGTGTGACTGGGTGTGTATGGTTGTGTGAGTGAACAAGAGGGTGTGTCAGTGCATGTGTGAGTGGCTGTGAGGATCTGTGAGTGGGTGTGTGTGTTTATGGGTCTGTGAATGGGTGTATGAGTGGCTGTATGGGTGTGTGAGTGGTTGTGTGGCTGTATCAGTGACTCTGTGTGGGTCTGTGAATGGTGTGCGATTGGTTTTGTGGGTCTGTGAATGGGTGTGTGCGTGGCTGTATGGGTGTGTAAGTGGGTGTGGGAGTGCTTGTGCAGGTGTGTAAGAGAGTGTGTGTATGTGGGTGTGTGAGTGGCTGTGTGGGTCTGTGACTGGGTGTGGTAGTGGTTTTGTGAGTCTGTGATTGTGTGAATGGGTGTGTGAGTGAGTGTGTGAGTGGGTTTATGTCTTTTTAATTGAGATCTTGATCCAGGAATCCACAGTGGATTCACACAGGGGCCCGCCCTGAGCATCGCACAGGATTCACAGATCCAGTTGGGCCCCAAAAAACGTTTTTGAGCAATTTCTTGCCCGTGAGGGGCCCCTCACAGACCCATGGGGTCAGGGTACGTCTCCCCTGATACCTTCTATCACTTTCAAGTTTTATTTCCCCTGGGACCAAGTCCCGATACACACAATGGCAGTCACATATTTTCTTTTAGGTTGCGGCCAGCAAATCACAGCATTGTTGTTGGTGCACGTATCTGCCATGTGGTGGATCCGCCTGCATCAGTGTCTCTAGATATACATAAATCTTTTTTTTTAAATAACTCCAAAACTACTGAAAAGATCTACACCAAATTACAGAAGGAGAACTTTCTGGGCCAAGATCTAGTTTTCTGCCAAATTTGGTGTAATTCTGTTGAGACTGTAGTCGTATCTAAAATCCCTATTGGAATCGGGGTGGTGAAAATTTGTTTTGGGACCCACCTCCATTTGTTTTCAGCCCCCTGCTTGGCGAATCACCTGAAACTTTCCATACTGCAGAGGGCTAACTATAACTTGCACCTTGACATGCAGTGCTTATGACCTCACATATGACATCACTCCTGACATTGGGCAAGGGTCAAGCTTACAGGGGACACAGTAACAGCTAGAATCGCTGCTAATTGAGGGCTGAAAAAGAGTTGCATGCTGGCCCCACTTTTATTCAACCTATACACGGCTGACCTGGGTCTGGCTTTAACTGGTGAGAACATAGCCACCCCAAGGATTAGAGACAAGGAAATTCACCTCCTGCAATACGCAGATGATCTTGTCCTTTTAGACCACACAAAAATTGGCCGCCAAAAAGCCCTCAACACCCTAAATACATATAATATAAAGAACAAACTTTTAGTTAATGGAAGCAAAACAAAAATAGTGATTTTTGAATGCACAAAGAGCCACAAGATGGCGACTAGTGTCACAAAGACTTGAATGCGTTCAAAACTACAACTACTCTGGACCATGGCTAAGCAAAACAAGAAGACTGACATTGCACTTACAAAAGATGAAGACCAAAGGATGGTCATATGCGCACTTTCCAAATACACAGCATCCTCAACGGTCCAACGACCGCAGCTATAAGGAGGGTGCTTTGGGCAAAGCTGCTTCCCTCGGTCAACTACACTCAGCAAGCATTCCCTGGCATGTTGGCGGCTGATCTTAAAAAGCTCCAATGCATGGGCTATAAGAAAGTGTTGCAGCTACCCTTCCACACAAGAAGCACACTGATTAGGCTTGAATTCAGCCAATCAAAAACTTGAATGTATGGCCGCCTTGGCGAAATATTTCTACCAGACTAAAGCCGCACCGGACAACACCATGAAGGCAGTCATAAAGACAATCTTCACAAAAGATAATAATCCCTGGTCTATAAATCTCACCTCTGTGAGGGAAAGTCTGCAACTTGCTGTGGAGAACTGGGATTCAAACGTCACTAATTACACAGCCATTAATTTTGCGATAAAAAAGCAACTGTACCCCTGCTCATGTGCAATGGACACAGAAGTCCTCGTTACAAGGGGCCTTACATGATTGCCTAAAAACTCCTCAAATAAAGGAGACAGGCAAGCCTCATCTTCATCGGCTGTGGGAAAATTCTCCCTAAATCAGATAATATGGACAAGACTGGTGCCTCTCCTAATTAGAGAACTAAACTCGGACTGGAAAACACTTGAAAACATCATACCTACAGACTGTGAGATTACAGAAGGGAACCACTGGCTCACATATAGGGGGTCATTCTAACATTGGCGGGCGGCGGAGGCCGCCCGCCAATGTTCCCCTTCCAAAATACCGCTCCGCGGTCGCAAGACCGCTGAGGGTATTTTGGGATTTGCCCTGGGCTGGCGGGCGGCCGCCAAAAGGCCGCCCGCCAGCCCAGGGCAAATCAACCTTCCCACTAGGACGCCGGCTCAGAATTGAGCCGGCGGAGTGGGAAGGTGCGACGGGTGCAGTTGCACCCGTCCCGTATTTCAGTGTCTGCAAAGCAGACACTGAAATACTAAGTGGGGCCCTCTTACGGGGGCCCCTGCAGTGCCCATGCCATTGTCATGGGCACTGCAGGGGCCCCCAGGGGCCCCGCGGCACCACCTACCGCCATCCTGTTCCTGGCAGGAGACCCGCCAGGAACAGGATGGCGGTAGGGGGTGTCCGAATCCCCATGGCGGCGGAGCGCCCTCCGCCGCCATGGAGGATTCCCCCGAGCAGCGGAAAGTCGGCGGGAGACCGCCGACTTTCCGTTTCTGACCGCGGCTGAACCGCCGCGGTCAGAATGCTCGAGGGAGCACCGCTAGCCTGTTGGCGGTGCTCCCGTGGTCGGTGACCCTGGCGGTCACCGGCCGCCAGGGTCAGAATGACCCCCATAGTTTGTTGCCCTGCTCTTCACCACACCTGATGCACCTTACTGAGACCAATATTTTTACATCAGGGCACTTGATCAGCCAAAGAGGCTTTACACCTCCTATACACCTACAAAATGTGGCAGATATAACCGTGTTTAGGAAAATTAGGCAGCAGACTCGGTCACTGCTGAAGAACAAATTGGTGAGAAAAAAACAGATCAACTATCACCCACTGCCCAGCCACTTAATGGGGAGCAGTCGATCAGCCAACAAACCTAGCCTTAACCCATAACACTGGATACTCCAGGAGAACTAATTGAACCTATCTTCTTATTTTAATTGGAATCATTCATACACTTCCCCCCAGTCTGCTGTACTAAAAAACATAAAATATATTTTTTTTATCTAGCATCGCAAATTTATTGATTTTAACAATCCAGCTTGCACCTAAACCCACACCGGGCCATATTATCAGGCCCTCTGGTCCCCATAAGTTGATGGTACAAATTGAACCCATTTGGGAATCTGCTACTGGAAACATCTATGCTCTGAACCATCCCATTTCTCGAATGGAAAACATACTGCCTTTTATTTGCGTTTATGTATTACTGATTTTAGTATTTGTTGGCACTTTATCACATGTTTTTATCTCAAATTGTACTAATTTGTGATGAGTTTGAGTAATCATGCAATACATTTAATTCATTCATTCTTTCATTCACATCAATCATGACCATGTTCTATACATTTTTACATAACTGATTACACCTCAAATGACATTATTGAAGACATCTCTGGTTAACCTTTACAGACTGATTTTAAGACAGAGTAACGGTTGGTGTAAGGGAAGATGTGGGGGATGGTGTTATGGCTAGGGTTGTGGTAAGGGTTAGTCTTGGGATAAAGGTTGGAGTTAGGTTAGGTTAGGTTAACTTAGTATTCACCTGAGGAATTGAAGGTCTAATCAGGGGTGTACCAATCAACAGTATAAACAATGCAGTAGCACTGGGGCTCTGAGCTCTGAAGGGACACTTAGGATCATTGAACCCAGGACTGAATAGACAGCCCCTCCAGCCATTAAAGCAGGCTGCAGCAGATCACAAAATATCCAGTATCCTGGTGGCCGAGCACACCATTGAGGGAGCCCTAGCTATGCCAGCGTGTCTATTTACAGTTCACAAATGCATTGAATGTTCTGCTTTTTTACTTCAGCTTTTTTTTTTTTCGTTGATATTGATGTTAGTGTCACCTTTACAGCTATCTTTTTTAAATCTACACTCTTGAGCTGTCATGTTTCACATATGATCCCGCAATTGCATCATTAAAATAAGGAGGATAAACATTTTGAAACATACTAAGGTTCCAATTTATACTTAGGAGGTAAAAGAAACTCCCCTGGCTTCTGGATGATATGCTAAGTCCGAAGCTGATTCCAGACTAGAAATAGCTTTTATCTGAATTTATATTTCCATCAGAAAACTTTTTAAAAATGAACTTTTTTTAAGGGTCTTTAACTAATCCCAAATACAGCATGAGCGTGATTCAAGAATGTCATATCTAGGGGCCTTCCGGGCATCAGGGTAGATTTTACACCCTCTGTATATTCAGAACAGTGGGGTGATCATTTCGTTTTCAGTCTGCTCCTGCGCCCTAAGTAACCCAGGTGACGCGCAACGCTATATAAACCAATGTAAAAGCAAATTAACAAAATTAGTTGTCTCCCACTCGAGATAGTTTGAAAAATGTAATCTTGCCACTGGAACCTTCTCCACATTTAGCAATACTCTCAAAACTGAATGATCTCCCTACTCAAAATTATCCCTAAGACGTGTAACAACCACTTTATAAATCTACACTACAATACAGTACTTAAGATATAGAGATATTTCTTTCATTCGCCACCTCCAGTCTCTTGGCCTGGCTAAGGCACAATGTGCACTTATGTACCTCGGACTAATTTCATTCAGATCATGAGAACTACTTGAAAAGGACTGTAGAAAATGAAAGATAATCAGTACAAGGCATCGGTAAAAAGTATGTGTTTTCTTCATTTTACAGCTAACATTTCATAGTACTTTAATTGAGAAATATACCCAATTGAGTACCTTAATGAAAAAGGAAAGAAAAGTATGCTGGATAAGATATATCAGCACCTACTTGCCAAATGCCCCATAACTTGAACTGGCAATGGAAAGATCGAAAGAACTACATTATGAATGTTTCCAATATTCAGATACTGGTGCTCAAATGATGGTTGTCAATATCAATTCTAGGAACACCTGACTTTTCACCCTGGAGATTCCCCTCTGCCTTCTACTGTTTTAATTTAGCAGTATACCACTGACTAGAGACTATAAAAATCCAGGAGCGTTGAATCCATGACAGATGTTTAGTGTTAGACATGGCATCCTTGGGGTGGTCTTCCCTGTCTTTTTTTGCCTCTGCTTCTCATGTTTTGACTGTGTGCTGGACTTTGTTTTTTTTTATTTTAGTACTCTGGGCACTTTACCACTGCTGACCAGTGCTAAAGTGCAAGTGCTCTCTGTGTAAATTGTATGTGCAGCTGGGTTTTCCATGATTGGCATATTTGATTTACTAGTAAGTCTCCAGTAAAGTGCATTAGAGGTGTCCCGGGCCTGTAAATCAAATGCAAGTAGTGAGCCTGCAGCACTGATTGTGCCACCCACGAGTAGCCCTGTAAACATGGGTCAGACCTGTCACTGCAGTGTCTGTGTGTGCAGGTTTAAACTGCCATTTCGACCAGGCAAGTGTATCCACTTGCCAGGCCCAAACCATCCCTTTTAATACATGGAAGGCACCCCTAAGGAAGGCTATAGGTAGCCCCATGGGCGGGGTGCAGTGTATGTTAAAGGTAGGACATGTTCTGATGTGTTTTACATGTTGTCACAGTGAAATACTGCCAAATTTGGTTTTCACTGTTGCAAGGCATATCTCTCTCATAGGTTAACATGGGGGCTGCCTTTAAAGATCTTTTAAGTGTAGTTTCCATTTGGGAGCCAATTGAGATGTGGAGTTTGGGGTCTCTGAACTCACAATTTAATACATCTTCGGTAAAGTTGGTTTTTAGATTGTCAGTTTGAAAATGCCACTTTTAGAAAGTGGGCATTTTCTTGTTTAAACCATTCTGTAACTTTGCCTGCTTGTGTATTCCCTGTTTGGGACAGACTGATAGTTGGGCTGTTTTTGAGTCTTCACTAGACAGTGACACAAAGGGAGCTGGGGGTAGCCTGAATATCCTGATTGATCATCTGGGCTAGAGTGGAGGAAGGAGCAGACACTTACACCTGACAGGGCTGTTCCTGCCCTCATAAAATGCAGGCTCCAACTCCCCGGTGTGTGTCTGGAGCCAGGCATGGGCAAGGCAGGATTTTGTGAACAACAGAGACTTTCCTTTGAAGTTTGCCTACTTCAAAAGCAGAAAGGGGTATACATAGTGGACCCAAAACCCCATATCTTTAGATTACTTTTGGACTCAAGAGGAACCTCTGCCAAGGAGAAGAGCTGAGGAGGAGTACTGCCCCCTTGCCTTTGACGGTGCTTTGCTGAGTTGGAATGCATTTGCTGCTTCTGCCTGAAAGAGGACAAAGCCTAGACTTTGTGGTATATTCCTGCTTGTGAAGTGTCTCCAAGGGCTTGGATTGACCTTGCCTCCCTTTTTGAAGTCTCAGGACCATCAAAGACTTCCTCTGCCAGCACCTGGAGTCTCTGGTGAGACTCCTACCCTGCCAAGTGGTGACCTATCCAGTCCTTGGGCCCATGAAAGGTGAAGCTGGTGGAACCAAGGCAGAAATCCACGCACAGTAGCCTTGCAGGGAAAAATGGGACGTACCACCTGCAACACACCTGTAAAAACGATGCACCACCTGCATAGCCGCTGAGAAATTGAGGCACCACGTGCATCGCTGCTGGGAAATCGATGCATCGCCTGCATCACGGCTGGAAAAATGATGCAACATCCGCTTGCGGCTGCTGAAATCGACGCAACCCCCCATGCAGCGCGGTTCTCCATCACCGTGCTGCCGGATTTCGCACGCATTGTCGCTGGGTTTCAAAATCAGCGTGAACCTGCTCTGATCCAAGGTGCCCCTCCGGAAATCGATGCATCACTCTCTTGTGGGAGAGAAAAACAACGCATCACCTTCCTGAATGACGCATGGCCTTCCTTGCGAGTAAGGCATCAATGCATTGCTGACTCTTCTGACGCACACTCACCAGTGCGGCTTTATATTTAACACAACCCAGGTACTTTGTGTAACAACAACGTATGCGTTGTTTTCAATGGAGTAAGGCTCTTTTTAATTTAAAAATTCATAACTTTACTTGTGTATGTTGGATTTTTGTTGTTTTGGTCTTGTTTGGTTTAGGTAAATATTGTCTATTCTTCTAAACTTGTGTGGTGTCCATTTTGTAGTGTTTTCACTGTATTACTGTGTTTGTTGGTACAAATACTTTACACATTGCCTTTGAGTTAAGCCTGACTGCTTGTGCCAAGTGAGCAGGGGTTATCTTAAGTCTGTATCTCCATTGCCCTGACTAGAGTGAGGGTCCCTGCTTGGACAGAGTGCAAACCGACTGCCAATCAGAGACCCCATTTATAACATTTAGGATTTCTATATCAGACAAATTTACAAATACTAAATATGTAAATGAGCACATTATGTAATCTGTGGTTATCCTATACATCTTATATGAATGAGGCCTTCCCTGCACCCCTCCCAGACTCTCGACACCCCACACTGAACAGAGGGAAAATAACATACTAATACAGGTTTAACTCTCATGAGGTACAATTTGAAATCTGTCACTCATTTGTATCCCTGGGTGCAAACTTCCAGCTCAGGAGAGCTCACCATAAGATGAATAAATAATAAATAGTGGGCAAGGCAAATGTGCTTTTTGACAGAACCCCATCCCTCTTTTAAATATATCTCAACAAGAGATCATAAACAAGCTGAGTTTGCATCCAAGAGATGAATTGGAAGCCTTAAAATACATATGCCAATCTGCATTTGAAAAAGGAAGGGTTACCAAGGCCAGGTACTAACCTTTTAAACAGGTATAGGCAAAGGCAATAGGTTTCACCTAACCAAAATCTATCAGCTTTGTCAAGGTTTTATATATGTTGCACAGCAGCATGAGCTGCATGGCAATATGGATTAAAGAAAAACAATTAAAGCACCGTGACGCGGCCAGTACTGACCCCATTATATCACTCCTTTTTTTATTTAAGCTATGTTGCACAGCAGACCATGCTGCAGTGCAACATGCAAAATAAAAGGAGGTTCAGGACACGAGGGAGAAGAGTAAGAAACACAATAGGAAGTGGGAGGGGGTAGAAGAAATGAGAGTGGGTTAGAAACAACAGGGAAGCTGGCAGGAGAGGCATGAGTTTATAAACAAAGGAAAGAGGGAGGGTGTGTTAAGAAGGGCGCTGAGTGGGTTTTAAAAGAACAACAGGAAGCAAGTGGGTTTTGAAAATAACAGAGGTACAGGGTGGGGCTGAAGGGGCGGACCCAAAAAGTAATAGAAAAAAGAGTATCAGCAGGAGCCTGCAGTGGAAGGACACTGGCCACTGGAAGTAGTACTTGTTTCAGGCTCCATGGCAGGATGAAGTCTCGAAGCCTAGGGGGACGATGGAGGTGAGGAGGAGGCACTGACCAATAGGAAGCAAGGCAAATAGAGTGGCGTGGAAGCCAGCCAATCCTAAGAAAAGATAATTAATAGACATGCTCTAAGTCCCTTTTCAGATTTTATTTTAATACCAGTGATTTCGCAAACACAGCTCAAACGGTGTGCCAGCGTAATCTAAAAATTTTACTAATCTTAGACTAGCAGGTAATTAAAAAGTTGCAGGGGAATCCTGGCCTGCTCTTAAAGCTTTATGAAGTATTGCTTGTGCAACAGCTGCCTGCTCTTGCATGTAAATGTGGCCACATTGAGTCTCAATGTAGGAAAAAAGGAACTAGGAGAAAATCTTGTCCTCCATGCATTTGCAAAGTAGGCAGGTTATAAAAGAAATTTCAACAATCTGAGTTCCCAGATACAAAGTTGTTGAAATTGTAACTGAAATCTTTGCAGCGTATTGGTGGTTCGATGAACTAATACACCCACTCCAGGATTTATGTTTTATCTCATTGTCACAAGTTTGAATCCAAATCACTCATCCTTCTGAGGTCAATAAAATTAGTACCACTTAGTAACAATAAATATCTGTTATCTATCTTAAGGGCCAAGAGACTTCTTCCTCAGGGTGAATATGTGTGAAATACTTGTCACCTCGATTTTGTGGCCAACCGTGTCGCCCCTGCTTTGTCCAGGTGAGTTTTTTGGAGACAAGCAATGTAAATTTTATGTCTTTTAAGGAATGAGAGGACTCCATATCTCTTAATATGTTCCCAACCCCCGTACATTCCAGGTAAGTACCTGATAGTCACCCCTCTTCATCTATAAGGTACCTTTCTCCATCAACCCCACCCTGTGCCCGCACTCTGTAGAACCAGGAAAATCTGAAAAAAAAAAAAAAAAAAATGCAAATAATGACAAACACCCATCTGCCCCACCCACGGACAATCATTGAACAACCTGGAGTCTATGAAGCACAACTCATCATGTGCCAGGAGATGAACTGCTACCCTGCCGACCCAACTGAGGTCGATAACTTAGTGTAGGCAGCCAGGCACAAATGCATGTGTACTCTTTGTAAACTGCCTATCAAGAAAACATATTCCTCCCTTACCAGTAACAAAAAGCGATCGCCCAGCCACCAACAACTTTGGATATGGGCAACAGCCCCCACATCAACAACCCATTATTAGCAATCACTGTTCCAACATAACATTTTTCAGCACCAAACCTATGCGCCTCCCTCCCAGTGCCTCTGTGTGGTAAGAACACGTACTGTAGTCTAACTAATAAAGCAATATAAAGAGGCTCAGGCCTGTTCATCTGCATCTCTGCAGTCCACCATGGTGTCTGGTACCATGTCCATCATGAGGATCGGCAAGTCCGAGGGTGAATTCTCCAATGTCTCTCAAGAAAAGAAATGTTGCCTCACCAGTTTTTTGAGATGCGGCAGCAAGATGCATGGTGCCAACCTCCGTGATTCGTACCCTAGGAACTCAGGCGGGAAAGATTTGTATTGTCTGAGCCAGGTTAAGACTGGGCCGGCCCCCTGATGGGACGTGTTTCCCATATCTGCATCTTAGTACCTCTGGTCCCACTGGTCGAGGGTTCGTCTCTGAGTTCCAGCCATTCCCAAACCTCCTCTGGCTTATCGAAGAAGTGAGCCTTATTGTTAAAAAAAACCTTAAGGCGGGCTGGATACAGGAGCATGTAATGCAGATTAAGAAATGTTAGTTTTGATTAACAGTAAGAAAGGATTTCCGTTGACCCGGAATTTGTTTGGTGTAGTATGGGTATATAGCTATTGTACTATTCTCGAACCGAGGGATCTCTTGCTCTCGTACCACTCTCAAAAGGCAGTTTCTGTCACAATGATTTAATATGCTTCCTATTATGTTTCTGGGGGGGGGGCTCCCAGGTGACCAGGGGGCACCAAGGCCCTGTGCGCTCTTTCGAAAACAAATAGGTCTGAGAGGCCACACGGCTTCAGCTCACTGAACACCCAAATTTATATAAAGTGTTCTGCAGAACACCCTATGGACCTCTCCAGTATGCCTAGGATTCGGAAGTTATTACAATGTGAGCAGCCTCCAGCGTCCTCTGCTCGTTTGTGAAGCACAGCTGTTGAATTCATCATCACTGCGATTTGACGTTACAAGGTGGCTACTTCCCCCTGTAGTACTGCAATAGTTGTTTCTGCCATAAAAACCTTATCTTCCACTTTGCGGAGGTCAGCGCGTAGCAAGTTTACATCAATGGATACTGATTTAATTTGATGCTCTAGGGCAGTTCGAGGTCCTTGTATGGCTGCCAATATTTCTACCCAAGAGGGATCCGACTGTGCCTCAGGTACGTCTCCCTCCTCGGTCATCCCTGCCTGTCTTATCAATCTTTGCATGGGGTGGCGAGGTGTAGTGAATTGAGTGATGGCGTTTGAAGTATGAGAGCATGATGATTTCTCTTTACCTATGGTGCTCTCTGGAGACGATGTTGGTGGTGTCGGAGGTAGATATGTTGAGGGGGATCCCAAGATTATTGCCAGGGAGGCCTGTGAAGCTGCCGCAAGTAATGGGACCCTTCACCACTACTTTGTGTGAATGCAGCACTGAAGGGGGCCCAACTACCACATAGATCCAGGAAGCCTTGCAAGCCTTCCATAGTCGTGGATGAACAGGAATTCAAAGTCTACCCAGAGAGGTGCGGAAATGTGCACCACTACTGCACGATGAATCCCCACAGCAGTGGGGTAAAGTTCACAGTACCAGATGATAATGGCGATTACTATACAGCCGGGGACAATAGGGACAAGAGGAAGTTAGTCAGGGAATGCAGTGTAGCGGAGGCAATCAGGCAGTTGCCTCACCCAGTCACGAACTGCTTGCAGGATTAGGCCACTAGCGCAGGTAAATTCCAGCCATGAGGTATGTTTAAAGTATTTCCCTTTAGTGCTGTATAAGGCTCCTAGTCTTCGATGGGGCCCCTAGGGCCGACCACACTGCTCTGCGCAGTCCTGACAGGTCACCAACCGAGAGAACACGACCGCCGCACCCGGTAAGCACCCAAGGGCAGGTGGCACGCTCCCCACTCTTCCCCCGTCTTCAGGCCCATCCGTTTCACTCACAGCAGCCAAGCAGGGCAGCATTGAGCGGGTCCCATATCTGCCAAACACAAGGCAAGGGGGAGAGCTCCCCACAGGGAAGCCGCCAGAGAGGACATGGAGCCCCCAGCAGCACATGCACCTCCCGCAATGCTGTGGTTGATTTCAAAGGGCGCAACAATGTAGGCCACCAACGCACCTTCACTTCCACAGCCACACAGGGACCCCGATCACAGGTGGGCCAAACAGAACATCGGAGGTGAGTCTTCTCCCGTACCAGCAGCGTGCAGGGGTATGCAGCTCACCGGGCTCTAGAACAGCGGCAGTCCTCCACTTTCCCTGGAACGGGAGCCGCACTAGGCCACAATCCCAGAAGGGGCGAGTCCATTCTAGGATTCAACCCAGAATCAGTTCAGGCAATGCAAAACCATTGAGGCAATCACATAGAGCACAGGAGGATCAGGATAATTCAGGATGTCACAGGATTACAATGATTCGAAGTGCCTGGCTGGGGACGCTGGAGCTCATGTCCTACTGGCCATGTCACCAGACCACTACCAGTGTTTTTCCATGTTTAAGGCAGATTTACACATGGAAAATGAGGAGCACTCCACAGTTAGAAACAGATCCTGATTTACAAATGCAGCATTAGTGTGTAATTGGAAGCCACTTAAGAATAAAAAAGATCAGCTCAGATTTTCAGTAATAGTAGTTTAACCCAGTGCGTGTTCCCGGAAGAGTGTCACATGAACGACCCAAGCAAATGAGAACAGTCATAAGGTCATTCATTTTTAAGTACTGACAAACATTTGCAGTGCTTGTCCCATAATTTTCCACATTTCTAATATCACATCAAATGTATCAACCGTGGTGTTGAAATTGCTAGAACTTGCATGGAACACTTCAAATTTTACAAAAGAGTTTGCTGGAAGAGTGCACAGTGTCTAACAGTGTAGACTTTGCTATTTTCACCTTCTCTCAATGAACAACACCACTAACCTAATTAGGGCAATTAGTGCTGTTGGCTAACCAACAAAGCATCATGCCCCAGAACCTTTAAATCATCTGCTCATCTTCTCTGCTGCCATCCAACTGAGAATGAGCATCAGTTGTTTCCTTTCCTAGATGGAAGGTGCCCCCTGACCTAAAACCATATACATTATGATGGAATCTATTTTAATGAAGAAATAGGTTGATCCAACAAGCTAATTGAAAAATTAATCTTGCCCCACATCTCAAGAGAAGAAAACAACTTTCTTTCTATTAGACTAAAGGGTTCTGACCTGGCAGAGGTGGCAAATTCTACTTAATAGTTTTCTAGGATGATCTCAATAGTGCTGATTATTCTAATGGAATTGCAGCCCTTCTCTTTCTGGACTTCTCTTTCACCTTTAACGCAGTGGGTCTCCATGCACTACTTCAGAGATGGAGTCACATCGGAATTTCTGGTACCCTCATGGACGGGATCACCTTCTACACTGTTGATAGGGCCAAGGTTTTCAGTCTTCCTCTTTTCTGTTCAGGATTATTCTCCTTTCATGACACACCTTCATGACTCTGCAATCCCCTCAATCTTCAACACATTTCCCAGTGCTTTCTTGGAAATTGTCAATTCAGTTAGCCTGACCTTCTACAATGATACTGATGATTTGCAGGTAACTCTAAAGCTTCAAGGCCTTCTGACCTGTACACATGTGCTATTTTCCAGTTTCTCCAAGGAGTGAGCCTCCAGATGATGCAGAACCATTTAAAGCTCAACTCCTCCAAGACTGAGATATTCACCTCCAGACCCAAGTATGATGACAGCTCCAACACCACGTGCTTTCAGGACCTCGGACCACCAACCCATTCGACCAAAGTGAAGAACTTGGGAACTTTCATTCCCTCTAATCTCATCATCCGACTAGAGGCAAATCAGGTGCCTGAAGTCACCTCATCTATTATGAGAACATCACATTTTCCCACACCTGGGATTTCCTCATGTGTACGTCAGGATTGGACTAATGATGTCACGCTTAAACTACAGAAATGGCATCTGCATTGGGGGGTCTGAATACCTATTCCATTGTCTACTTCAAATCCAGATTGCATTGCCAGGCAGGCCCTGCACAAGCTCCCATGCAACCACATCAACCTGACCTCAAATATCGGTTAATTGCAAGGCATTTCTTTTTTAAGGCACTAAGCTTTGCTTACTCAGTGAGCCTTGGTGCAGGACAAGCTCCTTTCAGCCTAAACTCTGGAGCTACTTTCAGAGGGAGAAGCCCTTGGTTCAGAATGGCTTTGTCACAAAAAGTCCCTTTTACTCAGAAAATCCGATATCAGCAGATGTTCTTTGCAGACATCGAAAGTATGGAGTTCCGCCGCTTCACGGATAAGCATAATTAGCAATCATCTATATGTCTGGAATGAAGTGAGAAAATGGTTCTTCCACAACACACGATCCTTCAGATGTGGCTTATAAAATTGCAAGAATAGGTACACTCGACAATGATCCTATATGTTTTTCACTTTGGGCATCAGCTTCGGGTACAGGCACTTCTTCCTAAAAGTCAGCTTTAACAGGATGCTATATTATCTCAACCTCACTCCTTACACTGAGCATTCTACCTATAGGTTACACTATAAACCCTCACTCTTCCAAACATGCCAATATAATGGTCAGACACGTTCTCTGCCATCAAGAAAGCACTTTCTGGCCTTATTCAGGGGTATGAAGCCTATGCGAAAGCTAAGACACATTGAGGGGCATATTTATACTCCATTTGCGCCGAATTAGCGTCGTTTTTTTCGACGCAAATTCGGCGCAAAACTAACGCCATATTTATACTTTGGCGTTAGACGCGTCTAGCGCCAAAGTATGAGGAAAGAGCATTGTTTTTTTTGCGTGAACGCCTTCCTTGCGTTAATGAGATGCAAGGTAGGCGTTCCCGTCCAAAAAAATGACTGCGACACAAATGCGTCGTATTTATACTCCCGGGCAAAAATCACGCCCGGGAGTAGGCGGGGCAAAAAACCCCGCATTTGCGCCTCTTTTTAACGCCTGGGTCAGGGCAGGCGTTAAGGGACCTGTGGGCTCAAAATTAGCCCACAGCTGCCCTCCCATGCCCCCAGGGACCCCCCCTGCCACCCTTGCCCACCCCAGGAGGACACCCAAGGATGGAGGGACCCATCCCAGGGACATTCAGGTAAGTTCAGGTAAGTATAATTATTTATTTTTTTTATATTTATTTTTGGCATAGGGGTGCCTGATTTGTGCCCCCCTACATGCCTCAATGCCCAATGACCATGCCCAGGGGACATAAGTCCCCTGGGCATGGCCATTGGGCAAGGGAGCATGACTCCTGTCTTTACTAAGACAGGAGTCATGTAAATGGCGTCTGGGCGTTGTTAAAAATGGCGCAAATCGGGTGGAGGCGATTTTTTTGCGTCAACCTGACTTGCACCATTTTTAAGACGCCCTAACGCCATTTTCCCCAACGCCGGCGCTGCCTGGTGTACGTGGTTTTTTTCCACGCACACCAGGCAGCGCCGGTCTGCTAGCGCCGGCTAACGCCATTCAATAAATACAGCGCCCGCATGGCGCTTCAGAATGGCGTTAGCCGGCGCTAAACTTTTTGACGCTAAACTGCGTTAGCGCAGTTTAGCGTCAAAAAGTATAAATACGGGCCTAAATTGCGATGCTTAGCACAATGTTTTTACACGAAACAACCACATTTTCACTTTCTCTTAAATCTTATGGAACCGCTTTTGAATAATAAAGGGTTGTCCTGACACGAAAAAAACTAAACATAAAGTGTTTAACGTTTAAAGTTTGTAAATTGTTTGCTATGTGCTACTTATAGTTTAGCTACAGAGATGAGAATTTAGCCCCCTTCGTCGGTTCCGAAGTGCCCCTTTTTCTTGTTAAAAATGCCTTTGATCCATCTTTTGCATGGTGATGTAATGATGAGCAGGGAAATCCAAGCCTAGGCCCAGCAATCCGCTTTCACTGCGCGATAACTAAAGACCACAGTGGGGGGGGGGGTGGAGCGGTTTGGTAGATTGCAGAAAAAAGCAGATCTAATCTGGAAGCGCTGCCTCGGGCACGAGCTCTCGACATTGACACTTTTACAAATGAATTCAGTGGAGGAAGGAATCGGGGCGGGGTGCAGACCTTGTACCTCTTAGATGGGTCAGTGAGGGGGAAAGAGCTATGTGTGTCAACACAGTAACACGCAGGTCGTTAAAAAGCTTCTAAAATCATGAGGTGTGTGGCCTGGCTTTGGTTCTATGGTAATATCGTGTTGAAATAACTTGTCAATAATACATTTGCTTTTTTATCTGCGTTGCAGAGCCTCTTGGAAAAAGTGAGAAGGCTGTATGTCAGAATATAGGAGGGAAATATCGTGTAACAGAAATATATTGACAAAAATATTGTGAACCAAAATATCGAGAAGGTAAATACAAATAGGTAAGTGTAGATTTACTGTTCTTAACTCACACGTATACATACGCCTTGAAGATATATATTTTGTCAAGATACCTATATATGGCGTTAAGTATAGTATAATACCCTTAGAACCCTACCTTAACGATATTTTTGTTCTAGATATTTCAGCTACAACCTTTCTGCTTTGGATATTATGAGAAAACACCAAAATTCCATCCAGGAAAGTGTCCATTAAAAATGCAAGCTTAAGCAGCAACTCATTTGAAAACTATTTCGGGAAACAGTGTACGGCAGAATGGTACCGCGCCAACATATGAAATAGCGGTGCTGTGTTTGCTGCATGCTGGCGAGCTTTTTTGCAAAAGGTACTTGCTGTACTCAAAGACGGCATCTATGAAGATGAAAAACGTGCCTCCATGGGCTCCTCACTGTATTCAAATACCATATGATTTTAAATGGCTCAGTGAGATGAAGCTCCCTGCTGGTCTCTACGATGGTCTGAAAACCATACATGGATGAAGAGTGGGTAACTAGAGGTCACCAGGAAGGGACATAAACAAACATTAGCAAAGCCAATACGTCTTGCCTATGCAAGTGTTATTTTGATAGCCAATGTCATATAGCCATGTTGTAGAGCAGCGAGGCTGCTTTGCAGCATGGCTAAAAGTCTTGTGGTGGGTGGGGTTGCAACAGAGACAACTGGAGGGAAGGTGACTGGGAATAGTCAAACAAACAACAGAAGGGAGAGTGGGAGGGAACGGGATGAAAAAAAACACTATGCAACGGCTAGCGCTGGCCGTGTCATAGCTCTTTTTTCATATGTTGTGTGCGGGGACAACACAGACAATTGGAGAGTGAGGAGTGGGAGAAAAGAAGCAACATGAACAACAGGAGGGTGAGGGTTTGAGGAGAAGGCGCAACATGGACAACGGTGGAGGAAAGAAGCAACACGAATAAGGAATAAGCAAAAATTACTAATTTTTAATGTACAGTGATTTTTTAAACATTCTATTGTATTCACTTAAAAACTAGACAAATATTGCCACCATTTGGTGGACTGCCACAAGTGTCTCTGTTCAGAATTATGCACTGGTGTTGAGCACCGGAAACCACTGGCTCAAATTAAGCACTTGATATTTCTGTATTGAGGACCGAATGATTAAATCAGGTGTTTTTTAATTCAGGAGTCACTTTTGTTCTGAAAGCGTGATTTTACTCTTTGAAGTTAAACTGATTGTCTTCTGTTTTTCCGCTTTAAGACCTGATTATAGGCAAGCTGGACTGATTGAAACAAAAGTGGTCACAGAATGTGGAGTCTAGAGTGTTTTATATATTTTTATGATGTTACTTTTATCGATTTTTAACTTTAAAACAGAAGACATCAATTCAGCTCTGTTTTCAGCTTAGGATGAATACTTGACTGTCCTAGAATCAGGCAACTACTGAAATTTGTTGATTACTGTACCCATATGTAGGAAGGTAGCCTCTTTCTAGCCTTGTTACCCCCACTTTTGGCCTGTTTGTGAGTATATGTCAGGGTGTTTTTACTGTCTCACATGGATCCTGCTAACCAGGGCCCAGTGCTCATAGTGAAAACCCTATGTTGTCAGTGTGTTTGATATGTGTCACTGGGATCCTGCTAGCAAGGACCCCCATGCTCATAAGTTTGTGGCCTGTATGTGTTCCCTGTGTGGTGCCTAACTGTATCACTGAGGCTCTGCTAACCAGAACCTCAGTGTTTATGCTCTCTCTCTGCTTTAAAATTGTCACTACAGGCAAGTGACTAATTTTACCAATTCTCATTGGCACACTGGAACACCCTTATAATTCCCTTGTATATGGTACCTAGGTACCCAGGGTATTGGGGTTCCAGGAGATCCTTATGGGCTGCAGCATTTCTTTTGCCACCCATAGGGAGCTCAGACAATTCTTACACAGGACTGCCACTGCAGCCTGAGTGAAATAACGCCCACGTTATTTCACAGCCATTTTTCACTGCACATAAGTAACTTATAAGTCACCTATATGTCTAACCCTCACTTGGTGAAGGTTAGGTGCCAATTTACTTAATGTGTGGGCACCCTGGCACTAGCCAAGGTGCCCCCACATTGTTCAGGGCAAATTCCCCGGACTTTGTGAGTGCGGGGACACCATTACACGCGTGCACTATATATAGGTCACTACCTATATGTAGCGTCACAATGGTAACTCCGAACATGGCCATGTAACATGTCTAGGATCATGGAATTGTCCCCCCAATACCATTCTGGTATTGGGGGGACAATTCCATGCATCCCCGGGTCTCTAGCACAGAACCTGGGTACTGCCAAACTGCCTTTCCGGGGTCTCCACTGCAGCTGCTGCTGCTGCCAACCCCTCAAACAGGATTCTGCCCCCCTGGGGCCTGGGCAGCCCAGTCCCAGGAAGGCAGAACAAAGGATTTCCTCTAAGAGAGGGTGGTACACCCCCTCCCTTTGGAAATAGGTGTGAAGGGCTGGGGAGGAGTAGCCTCCCCCTAGCCTCTGGAAATGCTTTGATGGGCACAGATGGTGCCCATCTCTGCATAAGCCAGTCTACACCGGTTCAGGCATCCCCCAGCCCTGCTCTGGCGTGAAACTGGACAAAGGAAAGGGGAGTGACCACTCCCCTGACCTGCACCTCCCAGTGGAGGTGCCCCTAGCTCCTCCAGTGTGTCCCAGACCTCTGCCATCTTGGATTCAGAGGTGTTGGGGCACAATGGATAGCTCTGAGTGGCCAGTGCCAGCAGGTGACGCCAGAGACCCCTCCTGATAGGTGCTTACCTCTTTCAGTAGCCAAGCCTCCTTTCTCAGTAGCCAAACCTCCTTTTCTGGCTATTTAGGATCTCTCCTCTGGGCTATTCCCCAGATAATGAATGCAAGAGCTCACCAGAGTTCCTCTGCACTTCCCTCTTCAACTTCTGCCAAGGATCGACCGCTGACTGCTCCAGGACGCCTGCAAAGTAGCAAGAAGACTACCAGCAACATTGTAGCGCCTCATCCTGCCGGCTTTCTCGACTGTTTCCTGGTGGTGCCTGCTCTGAGGGCTGTCTGCCTTCACCCTGCACTGGAAGCCAAGAAGAAATCTCCTGTGGGTCGACGGAATCTTCCCCCTACCAAGCAGGCACCAAACTTCTGCATCACTGGTCCTCTGGGTCCCCTCTCATCCTGACGAGCGTGGTCCCTGGAACACAGGAGCTGGGTCCAAGTGTCTCCCACAGTCCAGAGGCCGTTCTGTCCAAAGTTGGTGGAGGAAAGTCCTTGCCTCCCCACGCCAGACAGCAAACCTGTGTACTGCGTGATTTGCAGCTGCTCCGGCTTCTGTGCACTTTTCCAAGGATTCCTTTGTGCACAGCCTATCCTGGGTCCGCAGCACTCTGTCCTGCATTGCCCAACTCGCTGAGTTGAAATCCGACGTCGTGGGACCCTCCTTTGTGACTCTGAGTCAACCACTGTCCTCTGATCTTCTAAGTGCCTGTTCTGGTACTTCTGCGGGTGCTGCCTGCTTCTGCAGGATCTCTCAGAGTTGCTGAGCTCCC
Organism: Pleurodeles waltl; assembly: GCF_031143425.1. NCBI lineage: Eukaryota > Metazoa > Chordata > Amphibia > Caudata > Salamandridae > Pleurodeles > Pleurodeles waltl. The sequence goes on from NC_090444.1 coordinate 730,166,970, forward strand.
CCTCTGTCTCCTCCTCCAAGGGGTGACATCCTGGTCCTTCCTGGTCCCCAGCAGCACCCTAAATCCTCAACTACAACTCTTGCAGCTAGCAAGACTTGTTTGCAATATTTCTGCCTGGAAACACTTCTGCAACCTCTAGCACGCCGTGGGACATCTTACTTCCAAATGAGAAGTTCCTAGCCCTTTTCGTTGTTGCAGAATCTTTGGCTTCTTCCACCCAGAGGCAGCCCTTTTGCACCTTCATCCAGGGTTTAGTGGGCTCTTGCCTCCCGGACACCTTCGTGACTGTTGGACTTGGTCCCCTTCCTTTGCAGGTCCTCAGGTCCAGGAATCCGTCTTCAGTGTTTTTCTGGTGCTTGTGGTTCCTGCAGAATCCCCTATCACGACTATTCTGTCTTTCTGGGGTAGTAGGGTAACTTTACTCCTACTTTTCAGGGTCTTGGGGTGGGGTATTTTGGACACCCTTACTGTTTTCTCACAGTCCCAGCGACCCTCTACAATCTCCCATAGGACTGGGGTCCATTCATGGTTCGCATTCCACTTTTGGAGTATGTGGTTTGTGTTGCCCCTAGGCCTATGTCTACCTATTGCATCCTATTGTGATTCTACATTGCTTGCACTACTTTTCTTACTGTTACTTACCTGTTTTGGGTTTGTGTACATATAATTTGTGTATATTACTTACCTCCTATGTGAGGGTATCCTCTGAGATACTTTTGGCATATTGCCACTAAAATAAAGTACCTTTATTTTTAGTAACTCTGAGTATTGTGTTTTCTTGTGATATTGTGCTATATGATATAAGTGGTATAGTAGGAGCTTTGCATGTCTCCTAGTTCAGCCTAAGCTGCTTTCATAGCTACCTCTAACAGCCTAAGCTGCTAGAAACACCTCTATTCTACTAATAAGGGATAAATGAACCTGGCACAAGGTGTAAGTACCACAAGGTACCCACTATAAGCCAGGCCAGCCTCCTACACCATACCACAATTAATGTATTCATTAGAGATTAATTGTGGTTCATTTCACATAGCTGGTGTCAGTGTCCTTTGGAAAATGTGGTTATATTTAATTTCTCTCGTGCAAGCATTACAGGAATCTGGGCAATAGATATTGACGGTGGACTTGGTATCCTTGCAATGAGGGTGAAAAAAATGTAAACAGGTGGGATCACTCTCTGGATATGCTTTACCTACTGGACCAGAATGCACCATGTTCCACGCTAGTGGTATGAAATGTTCAGGGGACTTTGACTGGGGGAATGACAAAATGCAAGAAATTTTTTGAAAAGGCCCCATCTGTGATCCTCAATTGTGTTCTTGGAACTGTACTCAAAGTTTCCCATAGAAGTGAATTTAACAGTCCCATTGTACCGCCACATTCTCAAATTCTGTTCAGTAGTATCTAACAGGCCATATACAAAGACATGCCTAGCACCCCAAAAAAACTCACTTTTGTTACAGAATTCTTCGACTAATTTTGCCAGTGTGTCACATACATCAACAGTAAGTTTCCGAACAGACTCATAGGTAAAGTATCTTGTGATATGTTCACTGAAAACCAACAGCTAGCCCTGGAAGGCTACGAGAACCATGACTATCCCAGACCCCTTCCTGGAGATACTGGCGAAAATGTTCCTTAACATCAAAGTTTTGAGAGTGTTCCTGAATTTAAACTGGTCTAGTTTATTCCGTAGACCTCTAGACAGAAAGTTGTGTAATGTCACCATAGGTGCCCATGGAATTATTCCTGAATTTCACTTTTCTTAGCTTCAGTGGCCAATTTGAGAAACTGAGGGGGCCTTGGTTGAGCATATACAGTAGGCAACACATGTCTGTAGAAAGTTCTCCTAGGGTGCAAAGGTCCCTTGCCCGTGATGGCCTTATAGAATATAGTTAAAACTTCAAACATCAGTCATGCTTTCAAATATGGGACAAGAATGTTTACCTTCTTTGGGCAGTGATGCGGCCAATGGAAGATCCTAGATATTGCTCATACTGGCTGATTCTGCATTCTACGCAATCTGGCCAAGCATAGTCTGAGGATACAAAGAGTCAGTCGCCACAAGAATAGGGGAGTAGAATAGAGAATAGAAGAATGTAGCCCGACTAAAAAAAGACAAGTGGGCTTGAACCTTAAGAAAATGCAACATACATCTAGAAAGGAGGATATCTAAGCATACTTCGGCCACTTACAAGATCTGCCAACTCAGAAAAAGGTCAAGATCCAAGGGATCCAATCAGACATTCATTAACTCTTGTAAATGTTTCTGGTGCCAAGCCCAGGAACGCAGGGCAAAGGAAAGGGAAAAATGGTAGTAAGTAGTGTGCTAGCATCACCATCATCATATTGGTGCCAATGAGAAAGTACCTATAAAATATACACAGTAGCAATGCCACAGAACACTATCAAGGGCAAAGCATCTTGACTTGTCTATATGTGAAATACAGTTATTCAACACAAATGCGACCAATTGTATTATAGAAAACCTCTAAGGCCCAGCCACGATTTGAGCTTGTCGCAAGCAATATCAATAGGAATAAATATAGCTACCTATAAAGTAAAAATGGAAAGTATAGCTCTGACCACGTGGGGCCGACGTCACAATGCATTGTGAGAAACGCATCAATATGACACACACAAACTATCTCTCTCTGATTTTTTTTCTCTCTCTCTCTTTCTATCTCTCTCCCTGGGCAGTGCCCTTATTGATGAAAACCCCTGTTTATCTGAGCCTGATCTTGTTGAATTATTTGGACTAAAATATGAAGACCGTGCATTCATAGTGCTGTGAGAGTATTAACCAGTTTAATAATTGGGGCAGGGATTGCGGTTTTCCTTGGCCAACTGTAATTTCCAGCCCTAACGGTTTTCAACCAACAGCCAGTTGTGAGTTTTATTTGGACAAAAAAGATTCCCATTTTTAGATAACTGCAAAGGTGAAATATGCAGGTGCCTAGTGGTTGTGAAAATCCCAGCCATCAGTTAACCTCTTCTCACGATCTAAGGGGATTCTTCTGAAAAAATAAAATAAAATAAAAAAAAGTTAGAACAGTCCTTTATAGGAAAGGCCGTGGAGGGGAGGGAGTGCTATGGCCAAGCCAATATTGTAGACATTCACACCAGTTACAAATGGGTGCTATGGCCAACCCAATATTGTAGACATTCACACCAGTTACAAATGGGTATCACTGGACCCGGCTGAATCCGACCATAACAGGTGGTTTTGGGGCTCCATTAATCTGATATGGAGAAAATTCCAGGGTGTTGAATTTACATTCTGGAGCTGGTTGTCCGTGCATAAGAAGCAAAGTTGGCATTCTTATTTAAACTTCAGAAGTTCTATTATTTTTTCACAGACCGTTCGAGGTCTAAAGATATACACTGGCACTGGAGCAAGTAGAAACCAAGGATACATAGTCGATGTCAATTTTCCCCAGGGTAATGGTTTGCTGTGTTTGTTTAGCACTTACATACACTTAAGTTATGAGGTTCATAAAACCGGTAAACATCTCTCTGAATTCATTGCAGCAAAACAATATAAGTGGCGGAAGTGACATCATCTTTGACACCCAAAATAATTACAGCATGTGGCATAACATGACCTCTGATTCTAATGAAGGCCACTGCTCATTATTAAAAACAAGCTTCAGTGAAAACACAAGGCTTGTGTTTGGCTGTAAATAAATAGTGTGAGATCGCAAGCACTAAGAAGCGGCTACAATTAGTAGCACAAAGAAAAGACATCCTTACTGTGAAATCATCTAAAAACACAGGCCTTTCAAACCAGTCCACAGAGGCTGCAGGCAGCAACACAGGGGTAGCAATGGTTGCACCGAGCTACCCCTCACATACAACAACATTTAAATGGGACAGCGACTAAGAACAGCATTATGAGTGACCTCTTAATATCGATTTGGGTGGAACGTATATGTCAAGACTGGTGTTAAGATATAGCAAGAATTACTGTATATGTGAATATTAATACCTCTTCTGTCAGTAATATCAAATATGGAATTACTATCCCACAATTACAGATGAGGGCGTAACTCCTCCACTCTCATAGGAGGTTACAGGATTTCCTAAGGAAGCAGGCCAGGGTCACTACGGCCTCTACTCTATTTTGATAGAGTGTCTAAGCAATTTTCTCTAGACTCTCCAAGCAGTCATAAGAGGTGAGATGGGTTTCTTGGATGTCAGGGGACATCATAGTTTATTCTCCCCTAAGGCACTTTTCTGTGTTCTGATTTCATTTCAAATTGTGGACTACAAGCCTCGTGTTCTTTAACATCAGAGATGCTCAACGTAGAGCCGGATCCAAAACACATTTTCACAAAAAACATAGATTATGCAAAGCACTCTCATTCAGATTCGTTGTAAGCAAATAAAGCTCATTCAGATATCCTGCAAAAGAAGTATTCATCTGGCCTTTGTGGACTAACGCTGCTAATCTTCAAGAGTTTCCCTTTGTTGTATAACTATTACTTTTCGTTTTTCATTTAATTATCTTTATATTGTTTTCAAATGTGATAAAGGTTTTGTTTTCTTATGTTTATGTGATTTATTCCACCCTTACCAACATACCAGGCACTAAGCTTCTGCTAACCAAGGCCTCCATATATGTCCCTAGCCTCCTTGTGCTCCTTCCTATTTTAGGTCTTTTACCTTGCTTGATTCAACGTTCTGGAATGACCTGTTGGATTCTGTGATACACTTTCCTTCTTGGACTGTGTTTAAATCATGCCTAAACGCTCATGTGTTGAACTTGGCGTTCTCTGATGGATTGTACTCCTATGAATTTGACACTTTGCTAATGATTTGCAACATTTTAAGCCTATCCAGATGGTTTTGTGTACTCCGCTTTTATTTGTTAAAAACGTTTTGGGTAAACGTTTTATGGAAATTCAAATAGCTATATAAATAAACTCCCTTTTCTAGACAATAGACATCCAGCAGCAGGATTTGTGGTGTCACTTTATAGGTAGGTTTTTCATAGATTAACACTCGTGACTGTCCCGATTGCAAAATATACACACTAAAACTGCCTCAAATCAGCCCACAAACACTTAGAGCCATGAAGGATTAAAATAGATGGGCACTTGTTCCCTGGTGTGTTCAATCGCAACTTGGGTGACCTGCACCTTGCTCATGCGAAGATACTTAAAGTGCCAGATTATTATGATAGCAGAACACAGGCTAGAGGCATAGAAGAACAAGGCCCCAATGTTGTTACTCAGACACGCTCTTACAAAGCAAAGACAACTTTGGAGGGTGAAGCACAATAATGCTGCTAATTCCAGAGTCGAATGACTCTACAAAAGAAATATATCACCTACATTTTTCCATCAAGCTATCTGTTAATTGTTAGTTCACCATGGAGAGCATGCTAGTTCACCAATTACACATAAATTATGATGAATGATGGTGCAGCACATTAGACTATATATATATATCTATATATATATATCTATATAGATATATATACACACACACACACACACACACACACAAGAGGTAAATCCAATGGAAATAGCTACTGGGGCTACTAATATCATTGAACACCAAAAGACCAGTTGTAAGAAGCAAAAACAATCAACTAGAATTTTCCAAACAGCAGTTCAGTCCGGGACATCTTAATAATTTTGGGGCCCTGGGCCAAATGGATTTTAGGGGGCTCAGTTCACAACAGCTTTGAATTTATGATCCAATTTCAGCTCTTTCAAGCCCTCTCTGGCCAGGTCACTGACAGTGCACAGGCGCACTCATGCAAAATTTAAATGTGTTTGCATCTAATAACACAGCAGCAACTCGCTAATATTACTGAAAGTAATTTCTGTGAATCCCTTCCATTTCTCATACGTGAGTTCCTTTTTTAATCTAAAAGAAACATTTTTATGGATGTTCAATGAAACAAACACATCATATCTCTGCAAAATGCCCATAATAGACTCTCATACATCACCCACATTAAAAATAAATTAAAAGAAAACAGTAATTAATACAATTTGTTTAAGCATTACTCAGGTTAAGCAGGGCAAGACTCTGCAGAGCAGAGCTGGCTTTATCAGCCCCACCCCCCACACACACCCGAAAGTTTGTGGCCTGAGCCAGAGCCCACTTCCCCCATGCCTTATGACCTCTCCGTGTTCAGTATTAGTCAGCGGGTTGGATCCGGTAGATACCATTTGTAAGTGATGAACTGGAATTTCCACCAGGGCCAATCATCCCGTTTTTCAGACTTTGTCACTAACCGTACTATAAGCTTGATGTAATTTGTTGTTCTGCAAAGACTCTGGCTGTCTCTTAAACCTCTAGGAGAGGTTGGGTACTTGTTATTAACTTATGATCTATTTTAGTGGCATGTAAATCATTCTCCACACAGCTTTCGAAATAGCTGTTAGGCTTAGTATTCTGTTCAATGGTTCTTGTTCCTAGGGACTCGACACTGAGTTTTATTACTCAACGATGTGTTGCACTTATATGTGTTTGTTTGCTTGCATTCCTTTGCCGCTTACAGTTCGTTCAGTCGCCTACAATCAGACACATAGAGCAATGGGTTCATAATGCGCTTCCAGGAATCTTCTGAAAGACTTCTTTCAGTTGTTATGACTATTTTTTTTTGTTTCTGGTGACGTCAATTTCCAAGCCAATGCTTTATTTTCTCCAGCATAACCCCCAGAACACGAAGTTACTTGAAATTCACAACGCCTGGCTAACGTTATCTGCGTCACGCCCCGTTGCAATATCTATAAATCCTGTTCAAGTCTGTGATTCTGAGAGGTAAAGAGCAATATTTTCCATAATGTTCTGGAAAGCATCCACATCCAGTGAAATGTTGCGCTTCAATCACTGCATTATACCTGTTTATGCATAAGCAATGCGGGGGTTTAAGAAGCGTAGGGAAGGGGCATTTGTGTGATAACGGGTAAATAAATTGTCGATCGTGTCACCGGTAGACCCGAATTCCAATCCCAGCATTCGCACTTGCTTGAACAATGTGATCTTCGGCAAAACACCACTTCAAGAGATTTAGGTAACAAACCGTAAAGGCGTCAGGCTGTCTACATAAACTCAATGTGCTACGAAATATCGCTTGAAAGACAGTTTGTACCTATGTAGGTTTTTTAGCGCCAGGAGATTACAAACTGTTTTCCAGCTCCTGTTCGTTTAACAGCACGATGGTTTTGGACCGGACCCCACGAGGGATTTCATAATCACACCAGCCGTTATTTACCGAAGCAGAGGGGTGCAAAGGTGCCTGCGCAGATGCAACGGAAAAAATATATAAAAGAAACAACCACATTTGGGCTTCATAATAGTAATCAAGGTAACAGAGGCCGACCCTCTCGAGCTCCCGTTCCAGGACATTTTAGGCATACCATGTTAAACTCAACGAACACTGATCGAGGGCACCTCTGTACTGTCAAGGTTCATGACACTGAAACGATTCTGAAAACTGCAGAGTAACCACCGTCCTTGACAATGTGCTTAACGGCTTCAGATTCGAGGTTCTGCGTGCCATAGACATATGAACAGGTTGCTGCTGGAAGTCGGTATAAACTTTTACATATTTTTTCAGTTTTGCTAAGAGCCAGCATGGCAGTAGTGCTGCACAGCTCGGCACATTTGCAATCCAGAAATATAAAGCAAACAGAGACGTTTAGTAACATTAAACGGCTAAGTAAACAATTTTAAAGCGAAGTGGAACGAGAAATCATATATCTTATTGACTTTAGTTACGTGGCTAAATTTGTTGGCTTCTGGTGCCAACACAACCCATAGAACTACAACGGTCAATTCTAAATTAAAACAATATGCAGTCAAAATGTTGCATTTGTATGCCCAGCAAATATACTACACACCAGCGGATAGAAGTACGCTATAAAGCACTATATTAGAAAAAATGGTTATATAAAATAACTGGACAGGTACCTCGAATCAAGATTGACTGTACGCTGTGTCCAAAAACACGCCGCTCAACAAAGGCACATTCAATCAGACGTCTCCTGCTTCAAAATATTACTTCCGAATCAAAGCAGTTCCGTTCATTTTCCTAGACCTTAAAATAGCAAAGGAGAGCTAAACGCTAGGATAGACCTAGTTGGCGCCATTCTCCTGGCAGCTACAAAAGATACCTAATGCTGTACAGACCTGCAATTAGTTTATAGTCCGCTCTGCTGCGACTGTCTCTCCCAGGTGCCTCTGCCCTGTCAGCGGTCGCGCGACTATTATTCCAATTAAGCGGTGAATGTGGAGCTTCCTCTTCAGCTTGGCTGCGGCTCGTGCCCCATAAGGTGAGCTAGTGACAGCTGGTTGTCTCGGCTCTGCCGTCAGTGTCCGGGCCCGTCTCCTTGGCTGAGCTGTGGAAGGGGCAGTACAAACTCAGTTCTGCCTCCTCGCGGCCGCGGCACCGAGGATATTACCACAGACTGGGCTCCCTATTGGCTCTGAATACTAAAGGGATCACACCAAGCGCCCTCCTCCTGCCCTCCCTCCCGTCCGCTGTGTTACTCAATGCTCATTTCCCATCTAGCCCGCAGTCAGCCACACGCACTGCTGCCTCTTGAACCGTTTTCTCTATTCTTGCTCCCAGTCTGTGAATTTGCAAATTTGTGGCTGGAGGGAGCATGTTCAAGCAGAAGCCCAAACCCTCTTGTTTATGCAAGGAACATGCTCCTGCTACAAACCCCAAGGAGCTGATAGCCCACAATGGCCCGCTGATGTCTGCGGGCGCACTGGATTTATGAGGCTTTCTTTGCTCAACGTGCCGCACGTTCACACTCTGCATCAGTGGTAAAAGAAGCGAAAGTGTGCAGATATGAGTTAGCAGACAGGCGGGATAACCACAGCTCTCTCTACCCAGATTCCGCATAGGCCGAGAGTAAGACAGGGCTGCCAAAGAGAATAACAGTTCCCAGTAATAGACCATCTCCCGCAAAAGTGACAGATTAAAGCAGTTTCCAGGGAAAATGGGAAGGCGCTTTGTTCGTGGCACGTGCAAGGTGGCATACCAATTGGTTATAATTAATAATCAGTCTGTCTATCTATCTTTCTATCCATCTATCTAAGGTTGCCCTATTTAAAGTTGCTGGAAGTGCCTCCACTGACAGGCTGGAAAACATTAGGGGGCAAAAAGACTGATGACTAGCCTACCATACCATGCGGCTGGATGCACCGGTCAGCAGTTTATTGATTTTTATCCATACACCTCAAAATAGGGTACTGTGTTTATACATAAAAAAAAGTTCACTTTCGACTGGAGGAAACATTTCGAAGAAGCAAAAGCTGGTGGGAATGACGCTGGAAAGACTTCCCAAAAATGTGTTTGTTTCTGTGGCACAATTCTCACTGTCAGATTAGAGTGAGTCAGGCACAATGTTTCTCAGAGGGAGCCTACTGAGCCTTGGTTGTGGAAAAAAAATGCCGCGGTTCCCACACCTTTCAACCAGACAGAGAAATCTACGTTATAGTTTATGCTGCAGCACCTAAATCCACTCAAGACTGTTAGCATGGTTAGCTACAATACGAAAGTGCTTCACCAGTGCTCTGTTTCTGACTGCACACATGATATGAAAGATGTCTTCAAAATGACGTAATTGATTAAATTACTTTTGTTATAGCACATTTCACATTGGATATAGATGGAAGGCGCATGCAGTTTCATTCAATAGTAATGCGCGTGCCCACACGCTTTAAAGACAATAAGGAGGCCTGTGAAATACTGTGGGCCACAGAGGAGCCTGATAACTTTATAGTCCTCCTTTTGTCTTTTTAACTGTTATGTCAACCTGGAGCAACCCAGGAGGTGAGGAAACAAAATCCCCACACTATGGCAATGCAGGAAGGGTAGAATAACCCCACTCTGGATGCCTAGCCTTAACAGAGGACGCTAATACATCCACATTCCTGAGACTGACTACAAAACAGTTCATTCCTGCATACCCAATGTTGGTGGTTGTGAATGAGATCATGACTATTTTCTAGTACCCCAAACCCTGCTCCTTGTTACGCTACGAATCCCAGGGGTAGGATATCCATCAGGGTGTTCTCATACCTTTCCAAACTGGATTACTGTGGAAGTGGCCCGCATGTCTGCCAAGATCCCTACCTCGGGTGCCCACCACCCTCAGACTCCACCCCCCCCCAAGGGCCAGTGCTCATTTCAGACCTTCTGCGCATGCGCTGGTTGTTGGCCCTAAGGGCCAGATGCCAGTGACCGCTCACAACCCCTCGCGCCCCAGTATAATGTCCTCACTTCCCAGCCAGCACCACTTGGAGGGTCCAATTAGCTTGCCACCCAGTTTCTGTAATAAAAAAGGTACCCATTTGTATTTCCAGTCATGATCTCACTCTGCCACCGGCCCACATTGTTGACCAACGATGTGGCCTCCTGCCCCAGCAGAGGTCAAGTACGCTGACATAGCCAGGTGAATGCATTCTCCAAAAACATTTCGTAGCCGACTCGCGAAAGATAGACTCCGTCCAGCAAGAAAAACCCTCTCCTTTAATGCAGCAATGCAAGACTACAGGCAACCTTGGAGTCTGAAACAACTTGGCTAATTTGCTATTGATTCTCATCACTGAGTCATTGAGGGCTTTCACTGAGAGCCCGCCCCTCCACAGACTATGAGGGATCATATTTGACCAAGCAAGGACCGCCTGAGGGAAAGCTTTGACCAACCATCCAATTTCCGACATTACCAGCTCAAACAGCCGACGGGGCCCCAGAGAAACCAAATCATTACCCCCAAGATGCAACACTATGATGTCCGGTGACAAGAACCCTGAGGGTAGCTTTGAATCCAGAAATGTCCTTAATTAAGTGAGCCGCAGCCCGCCTCGGCTAAAGAAGAGATACGGAAACCAGCCTTTGATGCGCGTGATGCAAAGGCACTCCTTGTATATAGTTCACGTGCTCGTCGGACATGTGAATGTTCAATTACCCACACCTTGGTGTCCCCAGCAACTCCTGTGTGTACTGGAGTCTTCAGGACCATCAACCACTTGTCATGAGCGTCTACAAGGAGTACATAGAAAGCAAGACATCAAGGACGTGAACTCATAGCATATGCAATCTCACAAAACGCTTGTAGCAATCCGAGGACCACCTCCCGTTTCTCTTAACTGCTGGTCCAGGAAATCCCATTGCCACAGCCGCTGTGGCTGCCCCTATCCTAAAGGAGTGAGTGCCAAAGTCAGAGGCGTCAAAACCCGCTACCCGAAGAGAGCGTTTGAGCACCTGTGAGAATTGGTACCTAGTAAGTGGTAGTGCTGTCTGCATGTACCAAAACCGCACCCATTTCCCCCGGTGTACGCTGTGCAAGGAAGACCTCTAAGTTATATATAGGACAACACGCGCTACCCGGGGCTCTATGCAGTAGGATGTGGTTCCCCTCCCATCTTGATCCATCTTGGAGCAGGGGACGGTGATCGCCAGGCACCTAGATCCCTCTTGTCTACGAATATCTGCCAACTGCAGTCCCCCAGAGGTGTCCCTTTTATTTCACACAACCAGCGCGCCCAATCTGAAAGCCCCACAAAAGGCCAGCCCCTAAAAACTCAAATTACCCTGACCCCCCACCCCGCCCCTAAAACTACAGTGACCTCGACCCCCAAAAACCTAAACTACCCCAACCCCCCTGAAACTACTCTGACCTCCCACCCTGCTCTTAAACCTAAAATTACCCCCACCCCTAAAACTACTGAACCCCTTTCCCCCAAAACCTAAAACTACCCTGACCCCCCACCTCGCCTCTAAAACCGAAACTACCTCAAACCCCCTACCCTGCCCTAAAACTACCCCAACTCTCCACCCGCACCTAAAAACTAAAATTACCCGACCCCTGCCCCTAAAACTACCCGACCCCCCTTCCAGCCCCTAAAACCTAAACTACCCCAGCCTCCCACCCTTGCCCCTAAAACTACTGCGACCCCCCACCCCACCCCATAAACCTAAAAGTAACCCAATCCCCACCTAAAACCTAAAACTACCCTGACCCCCACCCTGCCCCTAAAACTAACCTGACCACCACTCCGCCCCTAAAACCTAAAACTACCCCACCCCACCCCACCATTAAAACCTAAAATTACCCTGACCCCTCACCCATGCCCTTAAAAACTAAAACTACCCCCAACCCTACCCCAGGCCCACTTACCTGACTGTGTCCTCTCCGATCCTGAGTCTGTGTTCCTCTGCCTTAACCATGCATGTTTGTTGTTCAGACATGCATGGTTAAGCGAGAGGAAAACAGGGTCGTTGTTCAGGAAAGCATTGTTACGCTTTTGTGGACAACGCCCATCGTTGTTCAAGCTGTTGTTGTTTAGGCTGCTTCCCAACAATGCCAATGATGCCATGTCTCACACGTGTCCCCCCAGCTGAAAGTGGGGAGTGCTCCCCAACCCCTTGGGAGCCCTCTGTACTAAGGCGGAAGATCCTGGAGACAACATCAGCATTGGCGTGGTCTGTTTTAGGACAGTGTTCCACTGTAAACTCCATTCCCTGTAGGAACATGGACCACCTCAACAGTTTGGGATTCTCACCCCTAATCTGCATTAACCATCTGAGGGGCCTGTGGACTGTCTGAACCCAGAAGCCAGTGCCAAACAGGTATGACCTTAGCTTCTTCAGCACCCAGACACATCAAAGGCTTCCCTTTCAGTCGCGCTCTACCTCTGTAACCTGGGAAGTAGCCTCCTAGTGATAAAACTTTTGAGTTGATCTAGGCCCTCTTCATTTAGCTGTAAGAGCACCGCCTCTATGCCATGCTCTGAGATGTCCATCCGAACAACCAATTCTTTGGAGAAATCTGGGGCTGTGAGCACGAGTGCAGTGCACATGGCTTCTTTTAGGATGTCAAAAGCTTTCTGGCATGTGTCTGTCCAGATCACCTGATGTGGCTGCTTCTTGGAAGTCATCTCTGTTAAGGGTCAAATATGGTGCCATATCCCTTGATGACTAGCGAGGCTCTCTCACATCTGTCTGGATCATGGGGGTGGGGGTAGGGTCCCAATCCAGAATGATGTCAATATTTGGTTGCAAGTGCTGCACCTTGCTACCCCCTACTTGGTGTCTGAAGTAGACCACAGAACCCTGCCCTCTCTGGCACTTACTTGCCTTGATAGGCTTGCCTTCTGCAGAGCTTGAAGACTTCTCTCAGGTGGCACAGGTGGCACGCCCTGCTGGAACTGAAGACTGCAATGTCATCTAGATAGGCAGCACTAAAGTTCTCCACTCTAGCTAGGACCTGGTTTACCAACCTCGGGAAGGGTGCAGGGGATTTCTTCAACATGAAGGGCATGACCCGGAACTGGAAGTGCCTTCTGGTATAGAGAATGCAGACCTCTCTTTAGCTCCATCAATCAAGGCAATCTGACAGTACCCAGACGTTAGGTCAAACGTACTGAGGAACTTGGCAGTTCCAAGCCGATCTATGAGCTCATCAGCTCTGGGGATGGGGTGTGTATCAGTCCTGGTGACTGCACTGAGCCCACGGTACACAGAACCGAAGTTCAGGTGTGACACCTGATGGGGCAGCCTTGGGGACCAGCACCTCTAGGCTAGACCAAGGTCTGTTGGATGGCTCATTAACCCCAAGTGCCAACATTTTGGAGACCTCCTCCTTAATGTTAACCCTCACCTTGTCAGACAACCTGTAACTTTCATTATTTACAGGTGAACTGCCACCAGTGTCAGTATCATGGGTGCACCATGTAGTGAGTTCTGGGATAGGTGAAAATAGAGAGACATATTGTTCCAACAAAGGGTGGCAGTCTCACTGTTGTTCTGGGGTCAGTGTAAGGGAGAGGCTGACACCCTCCACTGACCCATCCTGATACTTGGAAAACAGGAGGTCGGAGAGAGTTTTACTCTCCTCTTCCACTCCATCATCAGTCACCAAGAGCATGGTAATCTCAGATCTCTCAAAGTGGGTCTTGAGGTGGTTCACATGTAGAATCCTCAAGGGGTTCCACAAAGTTTTGAGGCCAACCAGGTAGGTGACATTACTCTTACGCTCCTTGACCTCATAATGCCCAGACCAGTGGTCTTATAGAGCACGGGGCTCCAAGGGATCCATTACCCACACTTTTTGGCCAGGCTGAAACTCCACCAAAGTGGCATTCTGGACATACCGTCGTTTCATGTCCTCCTGGCTGGCTTCTGTGTTCTCTTCGGGATATTTTGTGAAGTGCACTGTGGTTTTGGAGGGCCAGCATGTAGCTGACCACAACCAGGGGGCTTTCCCGTGAGTTTGCTCCCAGCTTTCCTTCACCAGAGTGAGAGGCGCTCTCACAGGGTACACATACTGAAGTTCAAAGGGGCTATAGCCGACCCACTTCTGCAGTACCTCCCTTTAGGCACACAACAGGCATGGCAGGAGGACATTCCACGTATGCCTCATGGGTTCGGGTAGTCCCAAAGATATACCTTATAAGGTATAGTTGAACTTCTCAACCAACCCTTTGGTTTGGTGGGGTAAGGAGTGGTGAACCTATAGGTCACCCACACTCCTTCCACATGGCCTTCATGTAGTTGCCCATGAAGTTGGTGTGCTGGTAGGACACCACCTCCTTGGGGAGACCCACACAGGTAAATATCCATGGCCACCACGGGCGCAGTCACTGTCCTCAGAGGGATAGCTTCAGGGTACCAGATGGCATGGTCCACCAAGAACAGAATGAATCTGTTGCCCATGGCTGTCTTGGAATCCAGAGGCTCCACAATGTTGATGCAAACCCACTCAAAAGCGGTGCCAACAATTGGTAAAGGTTGCAGCAGGGCCTTCCACTTCCCCCATGACTTGCCACTCACCTGGCAGGTCTGACAGGACCTACAGTATGCAGCTGATGCCTGCCTCATTTGAGGTCAATAAAAGTGGGTAACAAGCCTGTCAAAGGCCTTGTCCTGCCCCAAATGACCTGCCAGTGACACATCATGAGCTAGACCCAGTAGGAAGGATTTGTAGCATTGATGGGCCACCAACACACATGTTGCAGTATGCTCATGATCCTTAGGCTCATGATACAGGAGATCATTATCCCAGTAAATCCGGTGCTTGCCAGAGGCGTCACCAGCTCTCTGGGCCTCAGCCTGCTGCCATAGTCCCACAAAAGTAGAGCACTCTGTCTGCCCTTGCAGAACTCTTCCCTGGTGGGACCCCTTTCATGCTGTCAGTTGGACAGTTCAGGCAGGTTCCCCAGTTCAGCTATGTCTTCCCCCGTAGGTACCAGAGCCCCCCCCCTCAGGTTCAGCCTCCTCCCGGACCATGAAAATCCCAGGAGCAGATTTCCGGAGCCCCTTGCCCTTTCTCTTTTTGGCAGGACCCTGGGCCATTCTTCCAGGCTCCAGGACCTTCTGATCATCCTGTTGAGCTGCCATGGACTGTGTGGTGAGACACACCCACTCAGGTAGCCCATAATCTCAAAGTGTGACCTAAGGCCCACTTCTTTTCAGATAGTGTGCTCCAGGCTGTTGCCCAGCAGACAATACAGAGGCATGGACTGACTCACAGCTACCTTCAGCAGACATGAGAGCCCCCACCCACTGAAAGGAACCATATCCAGTGGATAGTGGCTCTCATTGGTGTCAGCAGCAACAACTTGGTGGAATGTGTTAGGGATTACCTTATCTGAAGACACCAGATGGCACCTGATGGTTGTCATCCTGACTCCTATGTCTCTCAGAGCCTCCACCCTCTGCCCATTGATGGATACCCACTGATCGCACTTTCTATTATTGTCAGGGATGTGGGTTCTTTGTGCCATCTATCCATCACCCAGGGACACTAGGGTTAACTGTACACTCTCCGCAGCACTATCTGAGGACATCTCCTCCCCAACCGCTACAGTAGCCAGCCCCGGTGTTTGCCTACCAGTGGGGGCTGTGCCCGCTTGGGACACTTAGCCTCTCCCTTGTAGTGCCCTTCTTGGTGACACTAATAGCACTTTACAGGAGCCTTCCCTGCAGAAATCTTCTCAGGGAACCCCTTCTTCTTTTTCTCAGAGGGGGAAGGGAGCCCTGTCCCATAGAACTAGTTTGCGGCCCTTTAGAGGACTCCTTACTCTTTTTGTTTCCCCCTCCTTCTTCTGGTGAGGACCCTGTCCACCTTTGGTATGACCCCCCTCAGGTACCTTGGGGACCCAGGTACTAACCCAGCAGTCTGCCTCTTTAGTAAGCTCTCTGGGGTCAGTGTGCTTACTGTCCACAAGGTGTTAGTGCAGGTCTGGAAAGCAAAGACTGAACAGCTGCTCTGTTCCAAACAAATTATACAACCCCAACTAATTTTCACCTCACTGTCCTTCACCCAACCATCCAGTGCCTTACAAAATGTTTCCACACAATCCACCCAGGTCTGTTGGGAAATCTTCTGACTATCCCCGAAGTTCTGTCTATATTTCTCTGGGTTCAAACCAAACTTTCTGATTAGGTCCTCCTTCATGGGGGGATACCTTATCCTGTAATTCCCTTTTATGGCCAGTAGAGTGTCCCTCCCCTCACTAGGGATATGTCCTCACATGCTAGCTCCACAGTCAGCCTCAAGGACCTTGTACATTAGCATAGCAATTGCATATGCCTCAAACCATCTGTTTATGTTGTCTCCCACCACAAAATCAGACAGCAGAACCTTGGGTATGTGGACCCTCCTGTCAGAGGGAACAGAAGAATTGCTATTGCTGCCACATCACTGCTGAACTCTACCTGTCTGACCTTGATGTCCTGTTCTCGCAAGCTCAGTTCCTGAGCCAACAACATTTTCATTTCTTCCATGGCCAATGTTTTTTTCTCCTCCTAGGTGACTTTCCTTTCCTCCAAGGCCTTCTCCTTCTCCAGTCTGAGCTTAGCCAGCTCCAATGTTAGTTCCCTCTCCTCCCTCCTGTCCCCCAGCTTCTCTGGGGTCAGGGTTTAGAGGACACACTCCTTCCTGCCCTAGGGAGAATCATCTACCTTTCAGGCTGGTTGTTCCCTGATTCTCCACTGAATCCTGGTCCAGCTCGTTATCATCCTCTATCTCCACATCATCCTCCTCTGGGGTCTCATGTGGTGCATCCCTTGATTCCAACCAGGCCCTCAGCACCTTTTGCAGCCCCAACTTCTTGATGAAGTCTTTAATAGAAACCCCACACTCCTTGCAAAAATCCTTGAGTTGTTGCACTGCTTACTTCTCCAATTTGGACAACTTCAACTCCAGTTTTGAATGTGTGGATGGATATGCAATTATGGGACCTCCAGTCAGACACATGATTTAGAATAAAAAATACAAATTTCAATCAGGGAGAATTGAAAAAAATGTCAATTGAACATGTAGGAAGCTGCCCTGATTTGTAGTGGGTACCATGGGTACTTACACCTTACACCAGGTCTAGTTATCCCTTATTAGTGAAATGTAGTAGTGGTCTAGCAGCTTAGACTGATAGAGGTAGCCATAGCAGAGCAGCTTACGCTGAACTAGGAGACATGCAAAGCTCCTGCAATACCACTTATAGTTACACAGTACGTATACACAAGTAAAGACAATACTCAGTGTTACCAAAAATAAAGGTAGTTTATTTGGGTGACACAATGCCAAAAATATCTTAGAGGCAATACTTCTTCTGGAGGTCAGTATTATACACAACATATACACTAGACACCAAAATAAGGTAAGTAATTAGACATAGGATAGTGCAAACAATAGGAAATGCTATAGAATGCAATGGGAGAAATTAGGTCTGAGGCAACACAAACCATATACTAAGAAAGTGGAATGCAAATCATAAATTCCCCCCTAGACAAGTGTAGTATGTGCAGAATCGCTGGGAGAGTACGAATACAGTAAAGGTAAGCAAATTGCCCCACCCCAGAGCCCAGCAAAGCAGGAGTAAAGTACTGCAAGTTTTCTTAGGACACACTTCAAGTCATGATTAGAGCTATTGCAAGAACTAACCAAGTCTGCAAACAACAAATGGTGGATTCCTGTACCTGAAGACCTGCAAAGGAAGGAGACTAAGGGGGTCATTCCGACCCTGGCGGTCCAAGACCGCCAGGGCCGGGGACCACGGAAGCACCGCCAACAGGCTGGCGGTGCTTCCCAGCCCATTCTGACCGCGGCGGTAAAGCTGCGGTCAGAAAAGGGGATCCGGCGGTTTCCCGCCAGATTTCCCCTGCATGGGCTGAATCTCCTTGGCGGCGCTGCAAGCAGCGCCGCCATGGAGATTCCGAGCCCCTTCCCGCCATCCTGTTTCTGGCGGTTTTTACCGCCAGGAACAGGATGGCGGAAACGGGTGTCGTGTGGCCCCTGGGGGCCCCTGCACTGCCCATGCCACTGGCATGGACAGGGCAGGAGCCCCCTAACAGGGCCCCATAAAGATGTTCACTGTCTGCTTAGCAGACAGTGAAAATCGCGACGGGTGCAACTGCACCCGTCGCACCCCTGCAACTCCGCCGGCTCCATTCGGAGCCAGCTTCCTTGTTGCAGGGCCTTTACCGCTGGGCCGGCGGGCGCTCTTTTGGCGGTCGCCCGCCGGCCCAGCGGGAAAGCCAGAATGGCATCCGCGGTCTTCTGACCGCAGAGCGGCCATTTGGCGGTTCCCGCCAGGCGGGCGGCTCCCGCCGCCCGCCAGGGTCAGAATGACCCTCTAAGTCCAGAAATCGAAAGAAGTTACAGGAAGGACAGGAGCCCCTTCCAACTTAGAAGAGAGTGCAAAAGATGAGTCCCTGGTTGGACTAAGACTGCAGAAATGCACCCAAGGAAGATGTCAGCGGGTTCCTGCATAATGCACTGCATGTCGCACGGATGTAGGTGAGTTTTGTCGCTGGATTCCTCCAACAAGCCTTGGTTCCGGCAAAGTTGCGTTTTGCATCAGTTAGGCGCTATCTGGACCCAGGAGGGATCTGGGGGCCTCAACTCTCTGTCAGGAGGAGGAGGGATCTCTCAGCACTTCAGAGAACCCTCAGGACACCAGATAGCACCAACGGGAGTCCCAGGACACAGGGACAAAAGAGGTGCAAAATGAGGTTGGTGCAGCACTACAAAGGAAGGTCCCACGCCGCCGGAGAACAATTCAGCGAGTTGAGTATCACATGATAGAGTACTGGGGACCTGGGCCAGGCTGTGCATGAAGGAATTTAGCAAATAGTGCACAGAGGCCTCAGGAGGTGAAGAAGACGCTGTGCAGAGGGGTACTGTCATTCCCAGGGAAGGCAAGGTCTCACCTCCTCCAAATTGGGACAGCAGGACCTCAGGACAGCCTGTGTCGATGGGGTCCACCCTCTGTGTTCCAAGGAGCACGCTCGTCACCAGGAGAGGAGGCCAAGAGAACCGGTTGTTGACTTAGAAGGTGCCTGCGTGAGCAGGGGAGTGACTCCATCACCCACAGGAGATTTTCATCGGTCCTTCTGGTGCAGGGTGAAGACAGGGAGTCCTCAGAGTGTGCACACCATGGAAACTGTTGCAGTTGCTGGCTGGAGCTGAAGTTGCAGAGGAAAATTATCCCTTCTGGATACGTTGTTGCCGTTACAGTGGTTCCTGGAGCAGGCTGCGGTTGATCCGAGGTCAGAGGATGAAGTAGTAGTTGCAGAGGATTCCTGCTGGAAACTTGCAAGTAGAATCTGAAGAGAACCCACAGGAGAGACCCTAAATAGCCCTGTGAGGGGTATTGGCTACCTTATCAGGTAAGGACCTATCAGGAGGGGTCTCTGACGTCACCTACTGGCACTGGATACTCAGAGGCCTCCAGAGTGCCCCCACACCTTGCAAAGCAAGATGGTTGAAGTCTGGGAAACACTGGAGGAGCTCTGGGCACCAGCCCTAGTGGTTACTGCCCTTTCCTTTGTCCAGTTTCGCGCCAGAGCAGGGAATAAGGGTCCCTGCACTGGTGTAGACTGGCTTATGCAAGGAGGGCACCCTCTGTGCCCTTCAACGCATTTCCAGAGGCTGGGGGAGGCTACCCCTCCCCAGCCTGTAACACCTATTTCCAAAGGGAGAGGGTGTGACACCCTCCTCCCAAAGGAAATGCTTTGTTCTGCCTTCCTGGGACTGAGCTGCTAACACCCCAGGAGGGCACAACCCTGTCTGTGAGGTGGCAGCAGCTGTAGCTGCAGTACAAGCCTCAGAGAGATGGTTTGCCAGTACTGGGGGTCCATGGTGGAGCCCCCAGGATGCCTGGAATCGGCTCTCCAATACCAGATTTGGAATGGGGGGACAATTCCATGATCTTAGACACCTTACCTGGCCATATTCGGAATTACAATTGTGAAGCTACATATATGTATTGACCTATATGTAGTGCGCGCTTGTAATGGCGTCCCCGCACTCAGAAAGTCCCGGGAATTGGCCCTGAACTATGTGGGGGCACCTTGGCTAGTGCAAGGGTGCCCTCACACTTAGTAACTTTGCACCTAACCTTCAGCAAGTGAAGGTTAGAGATATAGGTGACTTATAAGTTACTTAAGTGCTGTGAAAATGGCTGTGGAATAGTGTGTGCACTATTTCATGCAGGCTGCAATGGCAGGCCTGTGGAAGGCTTTGTCTGAGCTCCTTATGGGTGGCAAAAGAAATGCTGCAGCCCATAAGGATCTTCTGGAACCCCAATGCCCTGAATACCTAGGTACCATATTCTAGGGACTTATAAGGGGGCGGTCCAGTGTGCCAATTGAAATTGGTAAATGAAGTCACTAGCCTATAGTGACAAATTTAAAAGCAGAGAGAGCATAAGCACTGAGGTTCTGATTAGCAGAGCTTCAGTGACACAGTTAAGCACTATACAGACACACACATTAGGCCATAAACTATGAGCACTGGGGTCCTGACCAGCAGGATCCCAGTGAGATAGGCAAAAACATACTGACATACAGGTAAAAATGGGGGTAACATGCCAAGAAAGATGGTACTTTCCTACAGAACAGAGTAAGAAACACACATTATTCCACAACCCAATTGATTTGAATTGCTCATAATGTGGATAGTAGTGTACACCAAATTACTATGCGGTATTGCACAAGTAATGGCCATCAGGATGCAAATGTTACACCCATGCTCCGTTTGTGTGTGACTGTCTATACGGAATGCACAAATCCCAACTGTCTTCTACCCCAGACATATATTCAGAGACAGGCAGAAGCACAAAATATTTAAAATAAAATAAGTTGTGATTTTAATTTGTGAGTCCAGAGACACCAAACTTCATAGTTCTATCTCATCCCTATTGGAAATTACACTGAAAAGATGTTTTAAGGCACTCCCAGTGTTAACCTATGGGAGAGATAGACCTTGCAGCAGTTACGAATTTACATATGAATGTACAGGTTTAACTAAAAAGTACATGTCCAACATTTTAAATACACTGCATCCTGCCCTTGGGGCTAACCAGGGCATACTTTAGGGATGACTTATATATAATAAAAAGGAAAGTTTGGGCCTGGGAAGTATGTACACTTGCAAGGTCGAAATGGCAGTTTAAAACTGCACATACAGACTCTGCAGTGGCAGGCCCGAGACATGTTTGAAGGCTACTGCATTGGGTAGCACAATCCGTGCTGCTAGCCCATTAGTAGCAATTATTTTACAAGTCCTCGACACATATAGAGCATTTTACTAGGGACGTTCAAATAAAAAATTAGGTGGGCCAATTGTGGGTAAGCCAATGTTACCAAGTTTTACAGCACAGAGCACCTGCACTTTAGCACTGATCAGTAGTGGTAAAGTGCACCGAATCCTAGAAAGCCAACAAAAATGTTGGTATATTGGTATATACGTTGATATATTACTGGTAATGACAGTACACGTTCTGCATTGGGACCAAGGTTGCATTCATACATCAACTCCATCCCGTAATGGTCACTCAACCCCAGGTCAATAACCTGGAAATTAGTAACCAGGCCAAAATATTTATTTAAAGGAAAAATTTAATCTATAGGTGTTTCATTCTTACCATATTTAAATGTAGCGGCTGCTGGGTTTTCACTTATAAAACATCCATTCAAATTCATCAGGCCATTTTGGGCAAGAACCAGTGCTAGCTCCTGTGTATTATTATCAAACTTTACAGTGCAATACTTGTGCTATTTCATAACAGCTCAAACCACTCTGTACACAGTCATCACAAAAATGTTAATGGAATATTTAAGTTGAAGTCTCCTGTGAAAACTACACCGGCAGAGGGGTATCGACCACAGAGCGCTTACAAGTCTTTAGTCAATTTTAACAGATCATCACCTAACTTATTACACTTCGGATGAATACCATTAAAGCAAAGTATGGGATCCTGCATTGTCTTTGGTTTACCATGTCAATATTAAACATGCCAGACACCAGGAGCAAGATGTTTTTAATTTAATACCTCTTTAACATTAAGGGCCCGATTTAGAGTTTGGCAGATGGGTTACTGTGTCACAAACGTGACGGATATCCTGTCCGCCATATTACAATGTCCATAGGATATAATGGAATCATAATACAGCTAACTGGATATCCGCACAGATTCACACTTACACTCTCTTTCTCACATAAACACACTCTCACAAGCAGGTATGCATACAACATACATTTAAAAACATTTTTTACTTACCTCAGATGGCATGGAAGGGATGATTCCAGCTAATTGTACTACATTTTTATATCACTATTAGTGAATAGCATATTATTATTCACTACTACTGTAATAAAGATTTGAGCGCATACAACGAGAGTGGAACCCCAACAGATGTCCGAAAGGACAAGCTGCCACTGTGTTCCTGGCAGTGAATTTGCCACCTCTGAGGCCAGGGGTCAGAAATGCAGTGCCATGGGCAAGCCAGGGGGCGCAGCTTCTCCCCTTGGTGACCCCTAGATGACGTTCGTAAGGAGTAACCCTATCCGCCAAACTCAAAATGTTAACGCTGAATTTTCTAATGAATATTCATATATTCTGAGCGTTGAATTTGCATAGAAAATAAGTTAACTTAGAGAATTAATGCACGCATTTGAAGTTGTGCCTACCTGAATGACCGCCAATGTTCACGAAGTGTACTTATTAATATGAAATGTTGAGCTTTTGTTTTATTAATGTAGTAATATGTCATATTGAAGGTTATGTGTTATGTATTAGCTTTATTAATCGTAGGCCTTAACTTAGCGAGGTCTTGGGCCTAGTTGCACCGCCTCATGTCAAGCTGCATTTCGTAGGGGGTTTATAAAATGGCTGCTTAGAGAAAAATTGTGATTTTCCACTGTACTGACCAAGTGTTCATAGCTGAAGTTCGTTCCCATGGGAACTACTTGCTAGAAAATGTTGTACTAGCTAGGGATACATTGTATATTGTAGTATGTGTAAGAATGACCCTCCCAGGAGAAGACAATGGATGCACTGACTGGAGTACAAGCTGCAACAATATTGATACCTCACAAGCCGAACGATGTTGACAGGAGAAGAGGAACCAATCATCGACATGTGAACCGTGTACTAGTAAATTAGTAGATGTGGAGGTTTATTTTCATTGGACTAAATCTAAACATGCAATTCTTTGACCAATAAGGACGTGGGAAGTAGTTTTGGGAAATCTAACTTAGCCAGACTGCAACAGGAGGAGAGAGGCCATTCTGCTATATTCTTCCTCTGTGTTTAGCTATTATTCTTTTCCGAACTGCATGAAGAGACTTTGCTTTTCCTGAACTTAAATGCTGAATCCTGATGCCTTGCTGACCAAACTGATGTCCAATTGATGAAGACTGTCACAGCTTGCTGAACCATGATGAGGCAAGGTATAAGACGATGTTACTGATTGTTTTGTCTGTTCGCTTTTGTTTCTAGGTAGCTCTCATCCTCTTGGACCTTTCCGCAGCTTTCGATACCGTCTGTCACCACACCCTTCGAACACGCCTCCCCAACACCGGGATCCATGGCAAGGCCCTCGACTGGATCTCCTCTTTCCTCTCCTCTCTGGCAGAACCCAGAGAGTCCGCCTTCCGCCGTACCTGTCCGAATCCTCCGAAACCGTCTGTGGCGACCCTCATGGATCCTCCCTCAGCCCAACACTTTTCAACATCTACATGGCTCCCCTCACCAACATCGCACGATCCCATAACATCAACATAGTATCTTACACAGACGACACCCAGCTGATCATCTCCCTCACGAAAGACGCCACAACAGCAAGAAACTACCTACACAAGGGACTTCAAGCTATCGCCGACTGGATGGAATCAAGCCGCCTCAAGCTAAACACAGACAAAACAGAGGTTCTCATCCTCTGCAGCAACCTCTCTGCCTGGAACGACTCCTGGTGGCCAACCACCCTTGGAGCCGCCCCCACCACCCAAGTACGGAATCTGGGCATCATCCTTGACTCGGCACTCAGCATGACTCAGCAGATCAGCGCAGTCTCCTCTTCCTGCTTCCACACCCTCTGAATGCTCCGCAAGATCTTCAAGTGGATTCCGGTCGAAACCAGAAACACAGTCACCCACGCCCTAGTCAGCAGCCGACTGGACTTCGGCAACGCACTCTATGCAGGAACCACGGCCAAACTACAAAAGAAAATGCAACGCATCCAAAACGCCTCCGCCAGACTCATACTTGACGTCCCACAGCGCAACCACATCTCAGCCCATCTCAGAGAACTACACTGGCTACCCGTATCGAAGAGGATCACATTCAAACTACTCACCCACGCACACAAAGCCCTCCACAACACAGGTCCAGCCTATCTCAACGACAGACTTACCTTCCACACCCCCGTCCACCAGCTTCGCCCTCGCCTCCGTCCCCCGTATTCACCGCTCCACCACAGGAGAAAGATCATTTTCTTACCTCGCCGCCAAGACCTAGAACTCCCTACCACTCCAACTACGCCAGACCCAAGACCTCCTGGCCTTCAGGAAACACCTCAAGACATGGCTCTTCGACCATTAACTACCCTCCCTCCCCCCCAGGACCTTGAGACCCTAACGGGTGAGTAGCGCGCTTTATCAATTGTCTGATTGATTGATTGATTGATTAGGTACCATCCGCTAATTCAGATAGAGCCACAGTTAGATGTTTTCCAAATTTGTGTTGACTAAATTGTTTTTCATGAAGTCCGAACATGCTATTCTAATCTAATGTTAGTTAGGGTTCTCACTGATGAAGTTCGCTACATGGAACAACAGCTGATGTTTTTTCTTTGCTGAATCTAAATGTATGTTATTTTGTTTGAGCAGTTATTTGTATCATTAATTTGTACTGTAGCTTTAGAATGTATAGTAGCTCAAGCTTTGATTAGACTGCGATTCTTTCAGCGCTTTGGTCAGCCAGTATTATTTATGTATGTTTATCGTTTGATCTTGAGACTAAGTCATGTGACACTAGCATTGATAATATAGGGAAATAAACATTCTATGTTTTAACTAAAGGTGTGATTATTTATGGCAGAGAGGAGCTATTGTGAGGCACCAACATCTAAAAAATTAATTGCCAAAGTGTACAGTAAGTGGGCATAGAACTGGGAAATAACAGCATGCCAGTGCCAAAGATTTACAAAATAATGACAATGAAATGTGAAGTAACACTGTCTTACCTGTGTGTCATTGGAAGTACTGTCTGATGACTGCTGTTCTGTTGTCCTCATCCTCATCCTCTGCCACCTCATCCTCACTGTCCACAGGGTCCACTGCTGCCACATGGCCATCCCAGCCTCCTCCGCCTGCAGAAAACACACATGGCGTTTCAGGGCAAGGTTGTGCAACATACAGCATGCCACTATTATCTGGCAGACCTTCTTGGGTGAGTAGCACAGGGATCCACCTGTTAGATGGAGGCACCGAAAACAGGCCTTTAGGAGGCCAAAGGTTCTTTCTATGATCCTTCTGGTTTGCCTATGTGCCTCGCCTCATTGTAGCGTTCTTCTGCCCTTGTCCTGGTATTCCTCACAGGGGTCAGTAACCATGGTAGGTTGGGGTACCCAGAGTCACCTGCAAAAATTGAGGGACAACATTTAGCCACACACTATCCCATATGGCCCACACCATACCCATACACCAACATATACTGGGTGGGGACCAGGGCTCACCTATTAGCCACACCCTGTGCCTCTGTAGTTGGGCCATCACATTTGGGATGCTGCTATTCCGCAGGACAAAGGCATCATGCACCGACCCAGGATACTTAGCATTGACATGAGAGGTGTACTGGTCCGCCAAGTGAGTGGAAACTCTTCAGATTTCTGTACACCTGTTCATTTTGACGGGGGACAAAAGCAGTATGTGTTCCATCAATTGCCCCAATTATGTTGGGGATATGTCCCATTGCATAGACGTCAGCCTTCACTGTGGCCAAATCTTCCACCTTGGGAAATACAATGTAGCTGCACATGTGTTTTATCAGGGCAGACAACAGTCTTGTCAGCACTATTGAGAACATTGGCTGTAACATTCCTGCTGCCAAGCCAACTGTCACTGGAAAGAACCAGTTGCCAGGAAATGGAGCACTGATAGAACTTTGACAAGAGGGGGATCACAGTGGGGTGACAGATAGCAGATATCAGGTCAGGCTCCAATTGGGCACACAGCTCTGTGATTGTGGCCCTGTCAAGTCTATAGGTGAGGATGATGTGCCTGTCCTCCAGTGTAGCCAAGTCCACCAGGGGTCTGTACAGAGAGGTATGTCTCCATCTATTATTCATCCACAGCGGTAGCAATCTAAGGGACAAGAGTGAGGAGCCGGTCACAAACTGAACAATGGGTCAACAACAGTACGATGCAAGCTGACAAATTGAAATGGGCCAGTGAGCATTGTCCTGTATGTCCAAATGTAAACAGTGACACAGTTATTTACCAGGGCCTTCCTCCCCCATGAAATGGCGTCCACCTGTCCTGTGTGGAGGGACTGGTGGAAGTGAGGTAATTCCGCTGATGTTGTGCGTCGTTGCGGGAGGCGGTCGGGAACCGCTGTGCAACTCCTTATCGGTTAAGATTGGGCCCTATGGGGTACAGTGGCCAATGGTGATCTAGGCCGGTGTTGACGGTATGCACCGCCGCGGACATGACTGCCATTTTCTATTTGATTCCTCACATGTTATCTGACCTCCAACAGGAGAGGAACTACACTGCATGTGCTGCTGTGACCTGTGTCTGGAACCTACCATGGCTCGTGTGACTGGAGAAAGGGCCCCTGCCTTCACTTCGGTGGAGTTGGAATAAGTGGTGGATGGGGTCCTACTCCAGTACGGACTGCTGTATGGGCCTCCAGACCAACAGGTGAGTACACTGTGGGCACGATGCATGTGGCATGAATGCATGGAGTGGTGTGTGAAGGCCTCGTGTAAGGGGGTAGATGAATGTCCCTTGTGTGGCATACAGGTTGTGTGATGGGCCATGTGTGTGTAAATGGTGATGTGAAGGGGTATGGTGGGCCATAAGTGTAACAGGCATGACTGTTTGACTAATTCCATGTTCCTGTGTGTTTTTCCTCTGCAGTGCCCATCAAAAGAAGGGTATATGGCATGCCATAGCCACGGACGTGTGGACCCTGGGGGTCTACGGCAGGTGGAGCACCTACTGTTGGAAAAGGTGGGAGGACCTGAGGCGCGGGGCACGGAAGACTTCGGAGGCCCAGCTGGGGATGGCCTCCCAATGAGGAAGGGGTGCCCATTGAACACTGACCCCCCTGATGGCCCGCATACTGGCGATGGCCTATCCTGAGCTGGATGGGTGCTTGAGGGCATCACAGCAGCCACAAGGAGGTTGACTACAGTGGCCATCATTACTACCTAAGTATGGTAGGGTGGTATCCAGGTGGGGGATGTGTGTCGGTGGGTGACCCTAGGCCAGGCCTGACATTGCAGCATAGATCCCCTGGTTGCAAAGGTCCAGAAGGGATAATCCTGCTACCTAGCTTGTAGGTATCCACCACTGGTCAAGACTGCTTGGCTCCCAGGTGTGCTGGATTTGCCAGTGTGTGCCCCTCCCCATGCCTTGGTGTCTAGCAATATCACTGGTAGTGCAATGCATAGTGCCTGGGCCTGTACCCTGTGTGTAATTGTGCTGTGTACACCAACAGTGGTGTTGGTGCAGCCATTGACCAGGTGTATCCTTTGTCTCCCCCCCTTTTTGTTTTGTCACCCTGTCCTTTTGTGGATTAGCATCATCTGGCGGAGGAGCAGAGGTACCTGTGACGGAGGGAGATGCATCCCACAGAAACCAGGAGGCAGAGTCCACCGACGGTGAGGGCACCAGTGGGACAGATGGCGAGGGGAGCACCATCGCGGAGACTGGAGGGGACAGTTCGGACACGGATACCTCCTATGATGAAAGCTCCCTGGTGGTGGCGGACACCTCTGTGACCACCCCAGCTACAGGTACAGCCGCCATCCCCGTACCAGCACTGCCCTCCCAGGAGGATGGGCATCTGCTTTGCCACAGGCACCTCAGGCCCTGTCCCAGTGTGCCCTGCTGCCCTGAGTGAGGAGGCTATTGACATCCTGAGATCCATCTCTGTAGGGCAGTAAACCATTGTGAATGCCATCCAGGGGCTGGCAGCCCAGATGCAAAAGACTAATGCATTCCTGGAGGGCATTCACACTGGCTTGGCGGCCCAACAGAGATCAATCCAGGCTCTGGCCTCCTCTCTGATGGCAGCCATTATCTCTGTTTCCAACCTCCCCCTCCAACTTCCTCTTCCCAATCCCATTCTCCTCAACCCCAACCTATCCCAAACACACAGGTAGACGAGCATGCACACAAGACAACACACAAGCGTGGCACAGGCAAACACAAGCACCACACATCATCCCACAGGCACTCACACAAACACCATCCAGATGAAGACATAACAACATCCACAAGTTCCACTATGTTCCCCTCCTCCTCCACCTCCCTCCCAGTTCCCTCAACACTCACACCTGCATGCACTACACCATCATCCAATACCAGCATCACCACCACACCTAGCAGAACACACACAACCACTTGCAGACACCTCCACAACAGCCATGCACAGGTCCTCTATGTCCTCTCCCACTGTGTCTGTCCCCCTCTTCTAGGGTACACAAACGCAAGCACTCAGAGACCCAACAGCCATCCACCTCACAACAGCATACAGGCCATACACCTGCACCTAAAAGCAGCAAACAGACACCTCCTACAACCACTCCCTCTTCCTCCACTCCCAAACCTTCTCCCTCTTCCCGCCCCAATGTCCCTAAAAAGATTTTCCTATCCGCCATTGACCTCTTCCTTACCCCTCCCCCCTTCCTGCACGTCTGGACAGGGTGGCAAAAACCCAGCCAAGCACCTCAGCCACCCAGTCCACGGGCCCAGTAGTCACCACACCCACTCGTGGTGGGAAAGGATCCAGAGCACATGTCCTGAGGGTGAGGGAGCCTGCCCCAGCTGCTGCCAAGAAGACCAAGGAGCCTGCCCCAGCAGGCAGGAAGTGCAAGGGGCCTGGGGCAGGAGCTCAGATGAAGCCCCCACCACTAACCATGGTTGTGCATCCATCTGAGGCTGTAAGGGATGGGTAGGAGCTTCCCCCAGCAGCAGCAGCAGCACCACCACCACCAGTGGGCAGCCATCTGAGGCTGCAGGGAATGGGCTGTAGCGTCCACCCACCAGTGGCTGCAGCAGCACCACTACCACCACTAAGCAGCCATCACGGCTGGCGGACGGTATGTAGTCCTGCCTCCATGGGCTGCTTTGCGGGCTTCCCCCTGAAAATCCAGTGGGTATGACACCCTCCGGAGAGACTTTGACCTTGCACTCCCCAGGATCACTAGCACAGGGCACGCGGCCCCCTCCAGAACCAGTGGGTAAGATATCCACCTACCCCTGCCTCCCCAGGATCAAGAGCATAGGGCACGATGCTCCCTACAGAACCAGTGGGTAAGACGCCCACCTACCCCAGCCTCCCCAGGATCAAGAGCACAGGGCACGATGTCGCCACCAGAACCAGTGGGTAAGACACCCACCAACCCCAGCCTCCCCAGGATCAAGCACAGGGCATGTTGCCCCCTCAAGAGCATGGGGGCAAGTCACCCACTTGAGAAACTGTGGCCTTGGGCTCCCCAGGACCAAGCACAGGGCATGTTGCCCTCTCCAGAGCATGTGGGCAAGTCACCCACTTGGGAGACTGTGGCCTTGCGCTCCCCAGGACCAAGCAAAGGGCAAGTTTCCCCCTCCAGTGCATGTGGGCAGGTCACCCTCTTGAGAGACTGTGGCTTTGCACTCCCCAGGACCAAGCACAGGGCATGTTCCCCTCTCCAGAGCATGTGAGCAAGTCACCCACTTGAGAGACTGTGGCTTTGCACTCCTCAGGACCAAGCACAGGGCATGTTGCCCCCTCCAGAGCAAGTGGGCAAGTTACCCACTTGAGAGACTGTGGCCTTGCACTCCCCAGGACCAAGCACAGGGCATGTTGCCCTCTCCAGAGCATGTGGGCAAGTCACCCACTTGAGACACGGTGGCCTTGCACTCCCCAGGACCTATCACAGGGCATGTTGCCCCCTCAAAAACCAGTGGTCTTGTTTCATCTCTCGGCTGAGGTGCCCCCATCCCCGTCCCCCTGAGGTGCCTGCCTATTTACCAACTGATGCCCCTGCAGTGCTCTCTCCATGTTGATGCAGGTGACGAGTGGGGCATTGGACTTTGGCCTGTGGCCATGTGGCTCACGCAAACTGAGGACTGGGCCGTGTCCCTTGAACTGTACAATTGTAATTATGGCCCTCATTACAACCCTGGCGATAAATCCCGCTTTTTGCCGTGCAGAAGACTGCCAACATACCGCTGCGGCCGCGGAATTCCGCTACAGGTATTACGACCCGTAGCTCAGAATCCGCCACAATACAGACACCCACACAAGTCCGCCACACCAAAGGTCAGTGATAAACTGGCGATACCAAAACCGACACCGTCACACCAACAGGAATATGCCCACACTATCACGACCCACGAATCAACGCAGCGGTCTTTCAACCGCGGTAATCTATTGGCGGTACACACCGCAGCGCTCAAAATACACACACACTTACAAAACACAACCACATTGGACAATTAGAAAAACACACACCTGACACACATACACACACCACTCCCACACACCCAATCTAATATAAAGCACACACCCTTACAACCCAAAATTTGAAAGAAGGCCAGAGAGAGAGACTACCTAAAACAATACAAGCATCCACAGACACACAACACCATCACTTACACAACATCCACGCACCTCAAATAGCACACACCAATACATCCCCTCACACATCACAACAGACACCACCTCACACATCACCCACACCACATCATGGCACCTCAAAGACAACCAAGGTTCTCTGAGGAGGAGCTCAGGGTCATGGTGGAGGAAATCGTCCGGGTAGAGCCACAGCTACTCGGATCACAGGTGCAGGACACCTCCATTGCAAGGAAGATGGATGGGACAGCATCCAAGAACACGGGATGACACCAGGAAGAGGTGGAATGACCTACAGGTGAAGGTGCATTCCGTGGTTTCAAGACACCAGATTGCTGTACAGTGGACTGGCGGTGGACCCCTACCTGCTCCCCCACAACTAACAACATGGAAGGAGCAAGTCTTGGCAATACTGCATCCTGAGGGCCTCGCAGGAGTAGCAGGAGGACTAGACTCTGGTAAGACATATCTTAACTACTTTATCCCCCACCCCACCTGCATGCCATCACATACCGCCACCCTTACCCTCACACCCATCACCCCAACAACCCACAGATACCCCACTAACACAACCCACACATACCAAAACCAAGCCCTGCATGTAACACCAATGCATGGGCACCCATCACAAAGCATTTTCAGTACAGAGACTCACACATGCCCCAAAATCACCAATCACACAAGGACGAAGCCAATAATGCAAGCACAGGAGTGAAGGGTCACTCACCCATTGCACAAGATGGCACACACAGTTACAATAACTATGCATTTACACCCCAACAGGACCCATACCCAACGTCACCGGACAGGAGGTGCCAGACATATCCAGTCCCCCCAAAGAAGAGACCCACAGTGATGATAGCAGCTCTGCACGCCTGGATCAAGATGACCAGCCCAGCCCATCAGGGACCTCGGGACAGTCGGTTCCCCTGACACAGTCACAAACCACCACTGAACCTCCCCCCTCAGGAAACATCACCACAGCACCCACCCCGCGGGCCCATCCCTCTGTCCCCAGGACACGTCAATCAGCAGTGTGTCCACCACTACAGGGAACCCAGGCAACCCCACTAACACAGGACGATCAGGGACCTGGGGGCAGTGGCAGTGGGCACACGGTTCAGGGGACAGAGGCACAGGATAAGAGGGAAGCTGGGAGGACTGCTGTGCCACAGGGGGAGGACAGGCTCAGGGAACCCACTCTCCACAAGTCACTCTCCAACATCATGGGAGCTTATCACCATTCCCAGGATACCATGGGCATGGTACTGGCCAAGTTTCAGGAGACCCAGCGGCTGCAGGAGGAACACTACCTAGGGATCAGGGAGGACTGGAAGTCCATCAACGCCACCCTGGTCACCATTACAGGGGTACTGGCAGACCTTGTCAACACCAGGAGGGACACAGTGGCACACCAACAGGCCCCTGACACTAGCCTGGACGATGAACAGCCCTCCACCTCCACCGACGCTAGTGGACAGGAGGCACCACCACAGGACCAAACAGGCCACCAGCACCCCACCCCCTGCAGATGGAGAACCACCCCGCAAACGGTCCCTGAGATCCAGGAACAAGACAGAGAACATTGCCAAGACCCCCACCGGGAAATAAGACACCCCTGAATGTCACGCTTCTGTCCCACTATGTCACCCTGTCCATCCTTTAACTGCCATTGCTCCACTCCCTATGCCCCTTTGGACAATGCACCTGTGAAACAAATAGACTGCCATGGACATATCTCCAACATCACCCCAGCCCATTTTACAACCCCCTCCACTTATTTGCACAGGAATAAACACACTTCAATCACATAACAATCTGGAGTCAGTCTGTGCTTTCACAAATGTGTAATTGCAATATCTATGGAATATAGCAATGTCAATTTACTTGTTCACATACCAATATAACACAGCTGTAGGCCAGGAGTAAACATAGCAGAGGGCACAAAGTGGGACCCAGATCTGTGAAATGGAAAGTCAAAGTGACAAGTCAGTGTCCATACACTGAGTGAAAATAACAGACTTATGCTAGCTCCAACAATAGTATGAGATGTGGGAAGCAGTGACATCTTCTTACCTGTGCCTCACTGGAAGTATTGCAAGGTGATGTTGTTTCGGTTGTTGATATCCTCTTCTTCTGCCTCCTCTTCTTCATTGTCCACAGGCTCCACAGCTGCCACAAGACCGCCATCTGGCACAGCCTCCTGCAGAAAAGGCACCTGGCGTCGCAAAGCCAGGTTGTGCAGCATACAGCAGGCCACGATTATCTGGCACACCTTCTTCGGTGAGTAGTATAGGGAACCACCTGTCAGATGGAGGCACCGGAATCTGGCCTTCAGGAGGCCGAAGGTGCGTTCTATTACCCTCCTTGTTCGCCCATGTGCCTCATTGTAACGTTCCTCTGCCCTTGTCCTGGCATTCCTCACTGGGGTCAGTAGCCATGAGAGGTTGGGGTAACCAGAGTCACCTGCAAATGTCGAGGGACAACTGTTAGACACACACTAACCCTTAGGGAGAACCCCATACCCAGACACCTATGTCAACTGTATTGGGACCTTGGCCTCATCTATTAGCTACACACGGTGCCTCTGGAGTTGCCCCATCACATAAGGGATGCTGCTTTTCCTCAAAATGTAAGCATCATGCACAGAGCCAGGATACTTGGCATTCACATGGGAGATGTACTGGTCTGCCAAACACACCATCTGCAGATTCATCGAATGGTAGCTTTTCTGGTTTCTGTACACCTGTTCATTCCTGCGGGGGGGACAAATGCCATATGTGCACCATCAATGGCACCAATGATGTTGGGGATATGTCACAGGGCATAAAAGTCACATTTCACTGTGGGCAAATCCTCCACCTGAGGGAAAATGATGTAGCTGCGCATGTGTTTCAGCAGGGCAGACAACACTCTTGTCAACACGTTAGAGAACATTGGCTGGGACATCCCTGATGCCATGGCCACTGTTGTTTGAAAAGACCCACTGGCCATGAAATGGAGTACAGACAGGACCTGCACTAGAGGGGGTATCCCTGTGGGATGGCGG
This sequence comes from Pleurodeles waltl, assembly GCF_031143425.1. Lineage (NCBI taxonomy): Eukaryota > Metazoa > Chordata > Amphibia > Caudata > Salamandridae > Pleurodeles > Pleurodeles waltl. The sequence goes on from NC_090444.1 coordinate 730,201,129, forward strand.
ATAGCTGACATCAGTTCTGGCTCCAACTGGGCACACAGTTGCAGGATTGTTGCACGATCAAGTCTGTATGTGATTAGGATGTGTCTCTCTTCCATTGTCGACAGGTCCACCAGGGGTCTGTACACTGGAGGATGGCGCCATCTCATCACCTGCCCCAGCAGACGTGCCCAATGGAGGAGAACAGCGAGCAGAGAGTCATCCAACACTGAGGTATCACAATGTGTTAGTTGCAGAAACGTTAGTAATCCGCAATGTGCTGGTATCTGTATTCCCGGCCTAGATAGGTGTGACACAGTTTTCATCCATCCCATGTGGCCCCCTGAAATAGCGGCTGCCTGACCTGTAAGGTGGGACAAGGGGATATGAGGTAACTGCGCTGGCATTGTACGCCGTCGCGGTGGGCGGTCGAAGACCGCGGCGCAATTCTGCATTGGTTAACATTGGGCCCTGCGGGTCCCAGGAGCAATGACGATGTACGCCGGCGGTGACGGTACGCACCGCCGCTGACGTGAGTGCCATTTTCTGTCTGTTCACTCACTTGATACCTGACCTACACTGCAAGTGCTGTTGTGACCTGTGTCTGGAAGTGACAATGGCTACAGTGTCTGGGGAAAGTGGGGAAAGGGCCCCTGCCTTCACTTCGGAGGAGTTGGAGAAACTAGTGGATGGGGTCCTCCCCCAGTACACGCAACTGTACAGTCCTTCAGACAAACAGGTGAGTACACTGTGAGCATGCTGCATGGGCAATGCCTGCTTTGAGTGGTGTGGATGCAAGATACATGGGGGGGGCTGAGGCCTGCATGTGTGGATGGTGAATGTATGTGCGTCAGGGCATGGGTGGGAACTGGAGGGCAATGAGTATGAAGGTCCGGACGGGTGAGTAATTCCCTTTCCCCCTGTACCATTCCTCTAGTTCAGCACCCACCAAAAGAAGGGTATTTGGCGTGCCATCGCCAAGGACGTCTGGACCCTCGGGGTCTACCACAGACGGAGCACCCACTGCAGTAAAAGATGGGAGGACCTGCGCTGCTGGAGCAAGAAGACGGCGGAAACCCAGCTGGGGATGGCCTCCGAACGTGGAAGGGGTGCCCGTCGCACCATGACCCTCCTGATGTCCCGGATCCTGGTGATGGCCAATCCGGAGTTGGATGGGCGCTTGAGGGCATCACAGCAGCCACAAGGAGGTGAGTACACTCTCATTCAGCTGAGTCTGTGCGCATTACGAGGTGTCTGGGTGGGGGAGGTGGGCAGTGTGTTCCCCTAGGCCAGGGCGAACTTGGTATGCAAGGTCCCTTGTGAGGCAGGCTATGTGGCACCCCAACCACACTAGTGGTAAGACCCATCTACACCTAGTCAGGCTCCTGTGACTTCCAGGTGTGCAGCAATTGGGCTTAGGCCTCGTAACCCATGGTCAGGCGTATTTTCTAGGAACTGTTAGTGCATGGCGTAGTGCTGAGGGCTGCTCCCTGTGTGTTGTGTCCGCCAACGGTAGTGGTGTTGCATGCACTGAAAATGTTTCTCTTCTGTCTTTCCCCCCCTTTTTGTGGTCTCCCTGTTCTTGTGTGCAATAGCATCATCAGGTGGATGAGCAGTGGCACCGGAGCAAGAGGGAGCTGCAACCCACTTAGCCCTGGAGGGTGAAGCAACGGAGTCTGAAACCACCAGTGGGACGGAGGGCGAGGGAGTTCCACGGCGGGGACAGGAGCATACACCAGTGACAGCGACTCCTCCTCTGATGGGAGCTCCCTTGCGGTGGTGGGCACCTCTGTGCCCACCGCATCAACAGGTACAGCCGCCACCCCCCCTACAGCACCACCCTCCCAGCAGCCTCTCAGCGTGTGTCCCATGCCCGCTCACCCAGGAGGGTGGGCATCTCCTTTGCCCCAGGCACCTCAGGCCCTGCCCCAGTCAGCCCTGCTGCCCTCGGTGAGGAGGCTATTGACCTCCTGAGATCCCTCACTGTTGGGCAATGTACCATTTTGAATGCCATCCAGGGTGTTGAGAGCCATTTGCAACAAACAAATGCACACCTGGAGGGCATTCATTCTGGGCAGGCGGCCCAACAGAGAGCATTTCAGGCTCTGGCCTCAGCACTGATGGCAGCCATTGTCCCAGTGTCCAGCCTCCCCCTTCCACCTTCCTCCACCCAGACCCAATCCCCTGTACCTCAGCCTATCCCAAGCACACCATCAGACCAGCATGCACACACATCAACACATAAAAGTGGCTCTGGAAAACATAAGCACCACACATCCCACAGGCACTCACACAAGCATCATCCCCATGCAGACACAGCAACATCCACTGCCTCCACTGTGTCCCCCTCCTCCACTCCTCCTCCTCCCTCCCTGTCTCGCCTCCACTCACACCTGCATGCACTACATCCTCAGCCACTACCTCCATCACCACACACCGCTCACGTGCAATCACCACCCCCACCACCATTCACACATCCCCAGTGTCCTCTCCCAGTGTGTCTGTGAGCCCTCCTCCCAAAGTACACAAACACAGGCACACACCCACCCAACAGCCATCCACCTCACGACAGCCTCCGGCCCATGCACCTTCACCCAAATCCAGCAGACGTACACCTCCTACAACCACTACCTCATCCTTACCAAACCCCCTCCATCTTCCCGTCCCAGTGTGTCTAAAAAAACTCTTCCTGGCTAACATTGACCTCTTCCCTACAACTCCTCCTCCCCGTCCTTCCCCTAGGGCCAGGCTTTCCAGGTCCCAGCCCAGCACCCCAGCTACCAAATCCCCAGGCACAGTGGTGCCAGCAACTGCGGGGTCATCGAGTGCGCCACCCATCAGGGCTGCCAGTGTGCCACGTAGCGAGGGCAAGGACATTCCGCCACCTGCCAAGGTGAAAAAGGTGCCCACATCCCGGAGGGAGAAGCTGCACCTACCAGCCACCAAGGGCTAAGCAAAAACAAATGGGGATAGTGGCAAGACAACTGCGGCACCATCAAAGGTGGGGAAGGGACAAAAGCACAAGAGCAGGTCAGGAGAGGGCACAGTGGCACTGACTGAGGGACCAGTGTCACACCTTCTGTCTACGACCACACCAACCTGTATGGCGGCGAACACCGCAAGCTGCCCCGCCACCACAACCGCCACCTGCCCCGCCACATGCACTGCCACCTGCACCGCCACCTGCACAGCAACCTGCACAGCCACCGGCACGTCTACAGCCTCAGCGACAGTCCCCAGCCTCTTCCCCAGTGGACAGCCGTCCGAGGCTGCAGGAGACATTCTGCTGTATCCCTCAGCAGGTGCTGACCCATGCACCATCGCCAGCACCGCCGTCACAGATACCGCAGCAAGCACCGCCACCAGCCCTGTGACTTTCTCGGACAGTGGCACCACCGCTAACATGGCTACCATCCCCAGTGGTCAGTCGTCCAAGGCTGGAGGAGACTTCCTGGAATCTGCCCAGCTTCCATGAGGCATGACCTCCATCACTGTTTGCACCTGCAGGTGGAATGCTAAGTCGCAGCAGTGTGGGGTATGTCGCTGCCTCCATGGCGTATCATGCTACCTGTACCTCGGCAATCTCGTGGCACACACACCCAGGTGAGGGAATTGTACTGGCCACACTGCATGTGGAGCACTCTGGGCACCATGCCCCCTCCAGAACCAGTGGAGAGATACATCCACTACCTCAGTCCTTGGCAGGATGAAGCACTATGGGCACAAAGCCCCCTCCAGAACCAGTGGAGAATCAAATCCACTACCTAAGTCCTAGGCAGGTTGAAGCACCTTAGGTCACAAAGCCCCCTCCAGAACCAGTGGAGAATCACATCCACTACCTCAGTCCTTGGCAGGATCACATCCACTACCTTAGTCCTTGGCAAGATGAAGCACTCTGGGCACAAAGCCTCCTCTAGAACCAGTTTAGAATCACATCCACTACCTCAGTCCTTGGCAGGATGAAGCACTCTGGGCACCAGGCCCCCTCCAGAACCAGTGGAGACTGTTATCCACTTGAGAAACTGTGGTTTTGTACTCCCCAGGATAAAGCAGTGGGCAAACCACCCACTTGAGAGACTTGAGAGACTGTGGCTTTGCACTCCCCAGGATACAGCAATGGGCATGGAGCCCCCTCGTGCAGCAATGGCATAGTGAGTTCATCTGGTTGAGGTGCCCCTCTCCCCCCCGAGGTGCCTGTATATTTTCGATCTGATGCCCCAGCAGTGTTCTCTCCATTTCCAGTCAGGTATCTTGTGTGGGCTTCACCCATGCATTTTGGGCCCAGTGGTCCACGGAAAATGATTGGTACACTATCCGGACTTGTGTAGTTGGTGTGCATATTTGTATATACTGAATTTTGATTTTTGACTATCAGATTTTTCATGATTACAATCGTTACAATAATTTCCTTTTGTCCTTGAGTTCTTCCAGGGGGTGATGGGGTGTATATGTAATGTTGCTGCATGTATTTGTGTGTATGTTGTTGTGGGTGAGGGTGGGGGTATTGCGTGTTGCGTGTGTGTGTCACTCTCTTTTCCCTCCCCCCTCCCCTGTGTTGTAGGAGCAGTACTCACCGTGGTCGTTGACAGCGTCTGTCCTGCTCCTGATAGAGCAGGAGGAAGCATTGGTAACACCCGTAGTTTGGGCTCCATGTCATCCTGGTTCCTCGTTGGGTGTCGAGAGGTGAGTGTTTTCCCTTCTGTGTACTGTTTCCGCTGTGCTTTTGATAGCGTTAGTTCCGCCTGGAAAAGGTGGCGGATAGGCGTGTTGAAATACAGTGGGCGGTACTTTGTCCTCCGCCTGTCTGTTGGCGGTTACCGCCGCGGTGTTTGTTTCTACCACCATGGCGGTCGGAGTGTTAAAGTGGCTGTCTGTGTTGGCGGTTTCCGCCATGGTCGTGATTCCATTTTTTTTCGGCCGGCCTGTTGGCGGTATTACTGCCGCTTTAACACCGACCGCCAGGGTTGTATTGAGGGCCTACGTGTTACATTGGCTAAACTTTATTTATACTGTGTTGTTCTTATTACACTCACTTTAGTGAATTTATTGTGTCCTTGCATTACTTATCCGAGTTACAGGGTAAAATGTTTTGATAATGCAGCTGACTGTTTGTATGGTGTTGTGGGGGGGGGTGTTGTGCGTATGTGTGTCACTCTCTTTTTCCTCCCCCCTCCCTTGTGTGCTAGGTGGCTGTACTCACCGCCGTCGTCATTGGTGTTCGTGGTGTAGCAGCACATAGAAGAGCATGGGGAAGACATGCATCTCGGGCTCCATGGCGACATGGTTGTTCCCTGTTTCTCCAATGGTCAGTCCTTTCACTTCTATGCAGTGTTTCCGCCAGGCTTTTGATGTCATTGGTACTGCCCCAGAAAAGGTGGCGGTTTCCTGTGTCTAAATACGGTGGGTGGAACATTGACTTGCTGTAGGTGGCTACCTCTGTGGTGGCTGTTGTTTCCGCCGTGGTGGTAGGTGTGGTAAAGTGGCTGTCTATCTGAGATCTATTCTCCATAGTCATAATTTGGCAGTACTTACCGCCAGCCTATTGGCGGTAATACTGCTACTTTTACACCAACCGCCAGGGTTGTAATGAGGGCCATTGTGTCTTGAAACTATCTGCCTGTCTCATGCAACTTTTCTGCCACATACTTTTTAAACTTATTTGTTACTTTCTGTCCATGGTACACAGAGTGCAGAAAATGAACAAAAACTTCCTTTCCTGCTACATGGTGCTAGGGTGCCTGACTTTGATCGTTATGTGAACAGACTAATTTGACAAACAACACTCTGAAAGGTAATCATTTCGCTAAGGCCTTCTCAACCAAATACATGTTGTGAACAATGCTGCACACCTCAGACTGTAAACATGCTTGTATTTCTCTTCAATCAGCTCTCCTTAAATGTTCCTAGCACATGGTAAATAAGCATTGGCCATTCGTACCCTACTACAGGCTCATTAAGGAATTGTGACCTACTTTCAAAATACATGTATGTCAAATTGTTTGGGGTGAACCAAACTTCCTTTCCAACCAGTGGCATGATGGAATGTGAGTGTGCTCCCCTGCAACATACATTGTGGGTGGCCCCCACAGTTTGTAGTCAGTAATGACCTTGGACGCCAGGTGACAACACTCCCTGCACACTGCTGGATGGGTCCCCCAGAACCTCTGGGCCTCTCCTGCAATGCATTGTATATTTGGTCTATTGTTAGGCCGCTGTGAACATGCCACTGTGGCAAGGTTTTGTTTTCAATGAGTTAGCTGGTATCATGGCATACTACCCCAAAGACCTATCTGATCCTTCCAATCAAAAAAGCAATTACACATTTTTGCAAGCTTATGGAATATAGGTACTTACCAGCAGGCATTGAAAGCTGAAGACATGGCTCATGAGAAAGCAAACCTTCTCCAACCGCTTCATTCTCTCTAGGATAAGGTTACCCTGGCTCACCCTACCTCCGACGTGATTATGTTGGGCAGATAGTGGACCAAGAGCTACAGAAGACCACCAAATTCCTTCTCCAACAGATTCTTTGCCCTGACCCTCCCCGAAATATCCCTAGCAAAACTAAACATCCTTACCTACAACTAAACTTAAACTAACCCTAGCACCTATCCCTAAAAACTACAAACCCCTAAATAGATGAACACCTAACAGCACAGTGGACAAAATAATACAAATACAATACACAGATAAAACCTTTGGAACACAACAGGGACAGCACAGACACCGGAAAGACCAAAAAATGCAAGCAATCAGCAGAGCACACACCAAACACTTTCATCAGTCAGCACAGACAAAAAGACTGTAAGTGAAATTGTAAGTAACTTCACACTTCCTGGTGTGCAGAATGGCAGAGCCATTGCATAATTTTCTGGGTGGATGTGACACATTTTCTACAAATGTGTGTTTTTTTCTGACGCATCGCTGGAGAAATAGGTAATGCCTGATTTATGCACAATGCATACCAATGCACAACCTTTTTGATGCAGTGGCGTGAATGCATGGCTTCCGAGCGACGCACCAGGTGCAATGCATCATGCAAAAGACTAATGCCCATGTTTTGATTGATGCAACTAGCCTATTGTGTGTGGTACAGTGTATTGAATTGTGTATTGCAGGAAAACACTCCCAGGATTCACTTGTCTTGATCAAATTTTCTTAGCTGTCATGCTTGAAGACTTGGGATGTGCTGACTGTGTGTGTTAACAGTGCTCATATGTGTGACTCATTGCATGAATGGTGGGTACACTAGGACAGGCAATATATTACTATGAAATACACAGACATATAGTGAATTGTTGAGACCTTGACATTATTTATATATTTTATAGTTTGCATCATGCTCGGCTGGATGTACGTAGCTGCATAGTAGTTTTTTTTTATTGCACATATATTGCAGTGCTATGCAAATGTAATACACATTGTAATACAATTGAAGAACATACTATCTGTCTGCATTCCTGACATAGGATGTGTTACAGACACAATACACACTCAGGGAATGACCTACACTGACTGCTTTAGCCAGTCTATAGTGTATCTGGCACCCAGGTCACAGATTGACTGTCTAGATATGAAAGGTATGTGACTAGGCATATATGACAGGCATATATGACACCTGTTAATATGTTAATATGTGGGAGACATCATTTACCAAATGGAAATACCCAATGACCACCATTTAATGTTGTTGCAAACACACATCTGCTGTCTGAGCTTGATGTTTGGAACAATATGCGTGGCCTATGCCCATTAACCCTGCAGAAATGTGTTTGCCTAAATTGGTAGCCTAAAGTTAGATCATCATGAGGCCAGCATGAGTACCATAACAAGTGTGATGACTTCCAAGTAGGAATATGTTTACCATTACCCTGCATCACATTATTTGGCAACAGAGAGGGCTCATGCAAGCTTAGAATGTGGGTAGGCATTCTCACCATGCGGTCATAAGTGCATTTACTGACACAATACGCCACTCTAAGCTGGAATGTGTCAGCGTATGCTATCCTGGCAGGAGTGATATTGCATGTCGTTATACCTTTACATCTACATGTCCGCCCCCTCTGTAGCACCGGGGGCTGCCACCTCCCCAGGGCCATCAAAATTATGAGTGTAGGGGGGGTGCGTGGCTGCCCTGCAGCCCCAGGGACCGCTGCCTCCCCGTGGCTTCAAAATGAATTAATGCAGGGGGCCACCCAGCCCCCGCAGCCCCCAGGGACCGCCACCACCACCATGGGGCTTCAAAGCAAATGAATATGGGGGCCTCCTGGCCCTCTCACAGCCACGTGGACCACCACCTCCCTGAGGCTTCAAACCTAATGTTTGCAGGTTGCCCACCCGGCCCCTCTGCAGCCCCATGGAATACCACCTCCCCTGGGCTTCAAAATAAATGGGTGCGGGAACTGCAAGCCCCCCGCCTCCTCATATACACATATATATATATATATATAAAATACAATGAAAAGGTTTAGGATATATATATATATATATGTACATATATATATAAAATATAATGAAAAGGTTTAAGGTGGGTAAGGGTATATAGGTTTTTGGATAGTAAGGTTTTTTTATGGCTCAGTATAGGTATACATTTTTGAATGGTAAGGGCAGTTTTAGGTTTTAGGGTGAGTATGGGTTTTTCAATGGAAAGTGTTTTTTTAGGTTATCTGGTGGGTATGGGTTTTTGGGTGGTAAGGAAATTGTTAGGGGTTAGGTGGATATGTTTTTTATGGTGATAAGAGTTTTTTAGGGTTTAAGGTGGGTATGGGTTTATGGGTGGCAAGGGCATTTTTATTTTGTAGGGTAGGTATGTGTTTTTGAGTATATATATAAAATATAATGAAAAGGTTTAAGGTGGGTAAGGGTATATAGGTTTTTGGATAGTAAGGTTTTTTTATGGCTCAGTATAGGTATACATTTTTGAATGGTAAGGGCAGTTTTAGGTTTTAGGGTGAGTATGGGTTTTTCAATGGTAAGTGTTTTTTTTAGGTTATCTGGTGGGTATGGGTTTTTGGGTGGTAAGGAAATTGTTAGGGGTTAGGTGGATATGTTTTTTATGGTGATAAGAGTTTTTTAGGGTTTAAGGTGGGTATGGGTTTATGGGTGGCAAGGGCATTTTTATTTTGTAGGGTAGGTATGTGTTTTTGAGTGGTAAGGGCATTTTTAGCTTTCAAAGTAGGTCTGGGTTTTTAGGTGATAAGGGGTTTTTAGGGTACACAAACATACATATACACGTATGCATAAGTGTATATAAATATATATCTATATATAAAGAAATATATAAAATATCTCCACCTTACAGTGTGCCTTTGTCACTAGAGCAGATGTACCGATTTCACAAACATTCCATATACAATGACACACGCAGCTGGATACACATTTTTTCTTAATTATTGTAACAACACCAACACCAAAACAGGACGCTAATGCGTTTTGCCTTACGCCTTCCACTTCGCAATCCATTTCCCCCACCACATGTGATTCAAAAGTAGCTACTCTTCCATGACTTTGCCCTCTTGCTAAAATGACTACAGTGCATAAATCATTTATTTATGATTCAACATGGCCGTCATTAAAGGTCTGTTGAACACACTGGAATTTCATTTGAACCAGTTAAAAATGTGAATACTATTCTCAGTCCCATTTCAAAACATTGTCAGCAGTCAAACACGATTTTCAAATGGGTGCAATTAAACTGAGGCATTAGCTGGCAAAACATCAATGATACAAATCAAAAATCTAAATTGCCAAGATATAAGAACAATGTAGAATGCATAGTACAGATATGGTCCTATAAGACCCAGTTCATTTTGCTTTTGATGTAAAAACAATGCTAAATGTTCACATGTTTACTCAATCAATTCTTGAAACAATCCATAGGAGCTCAAAACATATTCAAAATCAGTAGTGAGTGATTATTAGACATTCTGGACATAGTCACAGACACACTGATTTACTTAGTGCACAAGGCCATTTATTTAGGATAGGATTGCATGTTATACATAAATATATATACTGAACTTTAAACTCTTAACTTTAAAACCCCCACACTTTGAACTTTAAAGTTCTTCCCAGTCCTCTTTTTCACTCATTCCCTCACTTTGACTCCGTTCACCCATCTTCCACTTCAATTCACCCACACATCCCCCCTTTTCCTTTCATCCCCTTCCTGCTTCGGACATCCTCCACACTATCATCCTTCACTTGTTTCTTTCTCCCCCTTGGAAGGGTGGCCAGGCCCGCATCTGACTCTTCACCCTCCCCCATCTACTGCCACCCAGCACAATCCCACCAGCGAGCCAACTGCAACATCGCAACCTTCCTTTGAGCCACATCTTTTCACCCCACAAATCCCCAACAATCAATCGCAGCTCTGTCAGATAATATGCATTGCCCAATTCCGAAAGGTGTACACCATCAGCCCGAAACAGACCTGCTTCCCCTTCTGAAATGTCCTCATGTTTCAAAACGTTAATACCATGTGCCCAGCAGAAAACCCTCATTGCCCTGTTGAGCTTCCTCCTAGCCCTCTCGATAGCCCCATGCTTCACTGCCCAGGTACCATGCATCTTCTGACAAATCAACTCCAGATCCCGTTGCATATGTTGCAGTAAGGTGGGCCCTGAAAGTTTTACCAGGTCATTTTCCCCCAGGTGCAATATCAGCAGTTCCGGGCAACCCCAATTAGGCATCATGGATGTTAAAAAAGAAAGCAGGTTACCCCACCTCATACCCCTTTTTACCCACCACACAACTTTGTGACGGCAACTCAGCAGTCCCAGTGATCGTCCATAGATCTGCTTCTCTACATACTTCGCTGCCCAATGTATAAATGAATGGCCAACCATCCAAGTGACCATCTTTCCACTCCTGGGGCCCGCTACACAACCTGTAAGAAGAATTAATTTAAACAAATTGCCAACCAAGCAGTTCAAAAGCATCATCTCTTCCTTCTCCCCAACAGGCCCCCCCCTAAATAAGGCCACACATAGTTCTCACAGCAGCTAGATCTCCACCTACCAATCTATATTCCTCGTAGGAACTTGCCCTTGCCGTGCACGGCAGGCTCCGATAATGGCAGCACTTCCTCCCCGGTTGTTGGCCCTGCCCCCCTCCCTCCCCATTTCCAGCTGCAGGCCCCTCAGGACGGTCGTCATTTTTGCACGCCAGGGGGGTGGACACTCCGCATCCTCTCCCTTCAGCTGATCTCCTCCTTTTTGGCCTTTCTGGCAAGGTGCAGGCTGCAATTGCAGCTGTGACTCTGCCGGCGGCCGTGCGCGGAGGGCGCCGCATTCCTACCCAGGCCTGGTCAAGCACACCAGGCCTGAGTAGGTCGGCGCGGCCGGCTTTGCCGAGGATGCGAAGCACAGCCCGCACTGCTGCAGCATCGTGGCCTTGGGCCATGCAGCAACAATAAACTTAAGCAACAACGCCTACCTAATGCACCCGGGAGGACTGGCAAAAACTTCCCACCGCGCAATGGGCTGGCGCGGAAGAGGCCGGTCCCTCCCTTCCCCACCCTATATATGCCCACCCTTTATCCCACCCCAAGCTGCCGTCCAATAATCCCGTCCTGTTTGCGCCATTTCCTCCTCCCGAATGATCCCACGGAGAGACTAGACTTCGTCTGCTCTCTGCGGGACCCTCCATTCTTACAAATTGCCAATATGAAAATATCAAACTTTCCTTCGCGTAAAATTTCTAGAATGCCCAACCTAGTAACAGCCTTGCACAGATCCGTAGTATGCATATAATCCAATAGTAGTTGATCATCCACCGTGTAGTGCCTCCTATACACCATATGCTATCTACATCAAGTCATTGTACATTTTGAATATATCTACGTACATCCGTTCTATAGAAGCATATAGCTTTCAGAGAAACACTTTAGTGCCTTGGGTCGTGCACTGAACAACTTAAGGGGTGAAATACTCACTGTGTATTGCACAAGAGTTTGCCAAGTGTGATGCATATGTGTATATGTAAACTGGGATGTAGCAACGGATTGTACCATTCGAAACATTACAATGCATCAATTTCAATAGTTAGAGTTGTGCAGCTCACACAAACACGATCATTTGCAGCTATATATATATATATATATATCTATACATGTAAAATGCTAATGTGCATGCCCCTAACATGTATCTCCATAGTTAGATGCAGGGCCACCAGGCAGCCACCAAATGTACTAACATCTCCCAATGCTGATGAACATTATTTGCATATTGCACCAAAGATCATCAAATAAAGTGGAGAAGTTGAAATTTAAAATAATGTTGTCATTTGAGGTCTCCACTGCTTTGAGTGCAATATATGAGAGTACTGCAACACATCCATCATTAATATTATATATATATATATATATATATATCCAAAACAAAGCGGTCCAAAGAAAACGACGCGCTCAGTAGCTGGTGCGAGGCAGGGGGCTGGCCGAACCCTCAATAATCTTTTCAGACAAAAAAATGATAGCCGCGCACACCATTCAGACTACAAAGAGCAATATCAAAGTTTATCCAGTGCAAAGGTGAACAACGCGTTTCGACTTAGCAGTCTTCTTCCTAGTTACATAGTCCTTCCTCTATCGTCCCTATTTATACTACTTTATTTCAAAGACCAATACAATGCATTCTGGTCAAGGTAGTTCTTCGTATGTTATGTATAATATACACTAATTTTTTATTCAACATTATTCAAAAAATTCAAATTAAATTGATGAATATGTAAATACATTAAAACACAACTCAAATACCAAAAATCAAAGTTAGAGGAGGACATAATAAATCATAAATGATAAGTGAGTTAATAATGATCAGCATCTTCATTTGGAAATAGACATTAAATATGATGAGGATTCTTATGAAATATGCTAAATTGGATTTAGAAGAGATATATAATAAAATCAAGGACTTGGAAGAACAGGTTGGTAAAAGTGAAGAGAAAGATGAACAATCATCACTTAGGAAAAATATGGAAGGTAAATTGGACAAATATGAGACTGAAATACATGAACGTAAGAAAAATAAATTCATACGGGATGAAAAAGACTATAAATATGGCAGAATTTTAACATTTGCTATGAGATTTGAGAGTCTAAAATTTGATATGCAACGGAAGGATATGAAAATCATCCTGAGCAATGAGGATACTCCAAGTGAGTCTGATGTGGATGTGAGTGAGGGGGAGAGTGCCTCGGAACGTATGAAGACCTCAAGTAAGAACTCTTTTTTAGAGGAAATGCAAGTGTTATATCTAGATCAACGTTTAATGAGAGGGAGAGGAAGAAATCAAAGGCGAGGTTTTGGAAGAAAAATGGATCAAATGGAAAACAGAAGAGGGAAAACAGAAGAGAAAAACCAGAAGAGCCAAAAGAAACAGAAAAGAGAGAATACCCCCTCAGAAGCCAGAATAAACAACACTAGAAACGCCACATTTAGTGGCAAATCTTTCAGACTATGAGTTAACATCGTCTGAACTTCAGTTATTAAATAAAGGCTTGTCATTTTGTCCTGAGAAACATTTTAACTATGTAAATACTCGGTTTGACATTTACAAATTCATTCGAAAGTTAAAATTGGTTAAATATCATTCGATGCATTCTAAGGATACGGGATTGGATCAAGATGAAGTAACAACTGATAATTCTAAGAAATCAGATTTGTGCATTGATCAAATTGCAGATTTAAAAACTTGATTTGATTTGTATTATGATCTACCGGATGAGGAGTGCACAGAATTGAGAGCCCTTCAAGAGTTGGGAGTAGACACTAATAAACATCGATTTAGTAACTTTAAAGAAAAATCTAAGTTCTGCCCAGTTTTGTCACCCGGAAATAAAATTGATATCTTTTCAAAATTAATATTGGAGGATTTGGAAAGACTACAAAATATTAGGCATCACGGGCAACGGGAGAACTTAACTAAGGATGAACAAATGGCATTAGAAAAGCTAACAGATAATAAAAACATTATAATTAAACCAGCTGACAAAGGTGGAAATTTCGTGATCCTTAACATACAGAGTTACATGGCTGAGGCATATAGACAGTTAAATGATGAATCTAATTATAAAAAACGTGATCATAATCCCATTAATCGAATGATTTATCAACTGCATTCAAAGTTGGATGATTGATACCAACAATCACTTTTGAATAGGGATGAATATCAATTCTTGAAAAAAGAGAATCCGACCATACCTACAATCTATTTTTTACCAAAAATACATAAATCATTAACGACACTACCAGGGAGGCCAATAGTCTCAGCATGTGACTCACTGTATGGGAGAATTTCTGATTATTTGGACTATTACATGGCACCTATTGTTATGACTCTAAGCTCATATATCAAAGACTCAGGGGATTTTTTGCGGATCTTATCAAATATGAATTGGTCTGAGGAATACTTTTTAGTTACAATTGATGTAGTGTCTTTATATACATCTATCAATCATGAAATTGGACTTAGAGCTTGTGAATATTTTTTGAGACAGAGAAGCATTGTGGAATTCAAACACTCAAAAATGTTATTATCAATGATAGAATTATGTCTTAAAAATAATATTTTTATTTTTAATCATGAAATCTATCAAAAAATGTTTGGGACAGCAATGGGCATTTCTCTCTCTCCAAATTATGCCAATCTAACAATGGGTTGGTGGGAGAGGGAAATAGCTTGGAGTAAAGATAACGATTTATTCATGAAAAAAATTGCACTAGGGGTACGATTCATTGATGATCTATTTATAATTTGGCATGGGTCACTTGATGATTTCTCAGTGTATTTTGACAAATTAAATAGGAATGATAGAGGATTGCAATTCACGTGTGAAACAAGCAGATCGTCAATAACGTTTTGGACATTAACATTTATGTTGAGGACAACAAATTAGAAACTACAGTCTTTCGTAAGAAAACCTCAATGAATAGTATTTTATATGGTAAGAGTTCCCACCCTAAACCTCTTTTGAAGAGTATGCCATATGGGGAGTTAATTAGGATGCGCAGGAACTGTTCTAACGATAAGGAAGTGCAGTTGAAGTATAAGGAGACTATACAAATGTTTAAACAAAGAGGCTATAATCTTAAAATTTTGTACAAGAATTTAGAAAGAATCAAAAATGATTCCCCATGATGAAACATTATTTCCCAAACAATCAAAGACAATACAGGAAAAAACAGATGAAAATAATGTTAGAATGGTAATGGAATACACTAAAGAAAGTGGTCTAATAAGGAAAATTCTATGTAAACATTGGCATGTCATACGGAAAGATTCAGACTTGGGTCCTAAAATAGGCTCAGGGCCATTGATTACGTATCGGAAAGCACGTCAATAAAGGATTATATTGTAAGAAGTCATTTTTCTATAAAAAATCAACAGAATTGGTTAACAGAACAACAACATGGCTTTGTAAAATGCAATAGCTGTAAAGCCTGTAATATTGGCAAATCAACAAAAGTAGTGAAATTATTGAATGAAATGGAAATGAATATTAAACATTGAATAACTTGTAATACCAGATTTACAGTTTATGTAATTGAATGCCATTGTGGCCTGAGACATATAGGCAGTACAATCTGTATGTTGAAGAACTAAATTTTAGAGCATATTAGAGCAATTCTAAATAAGGATCTTACGTATGCCATAGCCAAACATTTTCAGCAGCATGAAACGAGTAGTTGGAAAATATTAAGATACTTTGGAATAGACCACATCCCTGAACATGAAAGAGGTGGAGACAGAGTGAAAATACTGAGACAACATGAGTCTAAATATTTCATTTCAATGAGAACAAAGAGTCCTTTTGGATTAAATAACAATGAGGAGCTTTTTGTTAATCTATAATTGAGGAATAAACAAATTTAGAATTTTATTTACATTTTTTTCAAGTCCTTGACTTAACCATTATAATTATTAAAATTTGTAAATTAATGTATTTTGAATATTATGGAGTATAAATGTATGAATGATTTCATGAATTTAATCGTGATTAACATGTAGAATAATTTCTATTTCCAAATGAAGATGCTGATCATTATTAACTCACTTCTTATTTATGACTTATTATGTCCTCCTCTAACTTTGATTTTTGGTATTTGAGTTGTGTTTTAATGTATTTAGATATTCATCAATTTAATTTGAATTTTTTGAATAATGTTGAATAAAAACTTAGTGTATATTATACATAACTTACAAAGAACTACCTTGACCAGAATGCATTGTATTGGTCTTTGAAATAAAGTAGTATAAATAGGGATGATAGAGGAAGGACTATGTAACTAGGAAGAAGACTGCTAAGTCGAAACGCGCTGTTCACCTTTGCACTGAATAAACTTTGATATTGCTCTTTGTAGTCTGAATAGAGTGCGCGACCATCATTTTTTTGAAAAAAAAATAATATATATATATATATATATATATATATATCAGTGGTGGCTCGAGGGCCGTGGAAGGGGCGGGGAGGCGCGGGAGGCAGGAGGGAATAAACACTAAATTTAAGGAAAAAATAACACTTACCTCCTCCCTCCTCTGTCCCTCGATGCTCCTCTGCCTCTGCAGGCACAGGCTCCCAGCCTGCCCTGCGCCAATTCTGACGCTGCTCAGAGCAGCGTCACGATTGGCTGGAAGCGCCCAGCCAGGGTGCTCCCAGGCAGACTGGGAGCCTGTGCAGGCTCTCTCCAGCTGAGCAACTGTCTGATAGAGCCTACAGCGCATGTGGGTTTGGCCGGCCCGAGCCGGCTGGCCAAACACAAATGCACTGTGAAGGGGGAGTGCTGAGCACTCCCCCTCAGTGCGCGTCACCCCCGTGGCCCTGACGCTTGAAAAAAAATGATAATAAACATAGTTTAGTGTTGTTTTCTTTAAAAGATTTAGCAGCTGCCGCTGCTGGCGGGGGTGCAAAGCTTCTTCGCCCAAATGGAGGAGGACACCATTCTTCCACCAAGGGGGGCAGATCTTGGAGCACAGGACCACAAAGCGGGCTGCTGAGCCCCGCAACCTGTTGCTGCCTGTTGCTACCGGGGGACTTGCGGTCCCAGTACACCATTCTTCCACGGAAAGGGCCAGATCTTGGAGCGTGGGTGCACAAATCGCGCCGCTGAACCCTGCAACGTGTTGCTGCTTGTTTGCCTGTTGCTACCAGGGGACTCGCGGGCCCAGGACACCATTCTTCTACCGAAAGGGGCGGATCTTGGAGCACGGGTGCACAAAGCATGCTGCTGAGCCCCACAACGTGGGACGCGAGCGGGCAAAGCCCAGGCCAAGGGCGGGCCCGTCTGCACCCGTCAGAGTCCGCCTGAAGCCAGGCTGGGCCAACTCTCTTGGTTTGGAGGTAAGAGAGCCTGAAGGTACCTGCTGCTGTTGAACATTTATTGGCTTATGTTGTACATCTTTCAGTATCCTCAATGGGAAAGCGACAGGCAAAAGGAAGTCCGGCATCAGATTCTGCCTTAACAAAAATACCTAAACTTCTCCAATCATCTCACTGCCTTTCCAACTGTGTAACCACTGAAATGGATTATTTGATTGAGGAAGTCAAATCTATATTGAGCAAAAACTAGAAAAATCCATGAAAGGGGTTGAAGAAGGGTTCTCTCTCTCTCCCTACCTGCTTACTAGATGCCCCAGCAAGAGTAGTACTCTTGCTAATGAAGAGGGCTCGCTGCCCCTGGCACCCCAGGTTGGAAGTAGGGAAGTAAATCCTCCTCCATCTACTATAGTGCCTTCCAGTACCAAAGTCCTCAGGCCAGTCAGTGTGACTGTTCATGACATTCCCTGTACCAATCGCTTCTCACTGCTGGAAATACAGGATCCTGTAAATGACCAAAGAAATACCCCCCACCTTTGGAATTTCTAACGCGAAACCCTTTCTCACCTTCGAAAGCTTTGAAAGTTCTGACGCAAGAGGAGTTGGCCTCTCTTGTTATTGGTCTAAAAGATGAAGTGAGAGAATTGAAGCTATTATTGGTAGAAGTACTAAATACCCTCAGACTCTCCAATGTGAGGAAGGATACTACCCACACCCATGAGGACGAGGCGGCCATTCCCAACATTCAGACCCCCTCTTTTCAAGGTCATGAGGCAGCTACATATGCAAGTGGTTCTTGCTGTCCTAGGGGGGATGCTTGTGCGTCTGGAGCCCCCCCTGCCAAGTCTATTTACTCATCGCACCGCAGGGGTCACCCTGAAGCATTTTCTGGCCACAGTCCGTCTATGAAACTGGAATGGGACTCGACCCTTGCTTACGATCCACGCAGATGCCCTGTGAATGGCCACCCAGTTTACATGTGCAAGGTACCTCCCTTGCCCCCCAACACTCGTGAAGATAATCTATCCTTGATTAATAAAGTTTTCTATTGGTTGCGCCACACCAGGCAATGTGGCTCCATCATCTACTCGGATATCATTTTGGCTGAATGACTCAGCGACAAGCCAGGCAATTGGGATTCTATAAAGCTAGTGTTAGCTAGCCCATCTCTAGCAAAGGGCTAGCTATGTATGGAAGCCAGGAGTTCTATGTAGAATGGCTCAAACAACTATCTTACCAGCAGCCGGCCGGTGTCCAGCCCCCTAGTGAAGATTCCACCATTGATTTTGAACCCCAGGGCACTAAAGGGGGGTTCTGGATCTCTAGCCCCCCCTTGGAGTAATACCGTGTGTGACTCATGCAAAGGAACACAATTTCCCAATTGATGGGCCAAATCCACGGAAATTGGATCAAATAGCAGACTCCTCGATTATTGATTGACTGCACCCTCCTGCAACGCCTCAGGGTGTTAAGATATCTTTTTCTATGGATACACCTCTCCTATTTGACAACCTAGCTTTAGAGCCTTCTTTTCCAAGGAGCACGATTCCATTGCCCAATGTTACTGAGGCACACTCTAAATTTGTGGAGAGCTCTGCAAAATCAAGTACTCAGGTCACTTCGCAGGAGGGTGTTTGTGATTTTGAGTCCTCAACGTTGAACCTCATGTCATGGAACGTGGCTGGAATTCGTAACAAACTGGATGATGATGAGTGGGGGAGTTAATCGACAAATTCAAATTCTGTTTGTTTCAGGAAACTTGGCCCACTGTAAATGTTTGTAGACAGGGGTACTGCTCATTTTGTAAGGAAGCTATACCGTCTCCAGCTGGAAGAGCAGCGGGGGGCCTCATTACGTGGATAAGAATCTCCGAGATGGGAAATGTAAAGGAAATTTATGTGGACTCGCCCGATATATTGGCAACATCGATCCAGTCCAACCAAGGTCTACTTGTATCGTGTATTAATGTTTACAATATCCCAGATTCCCCCAATCACTTATCCAAAATGATCTAGATATTGAATTCCCTGGTGTCGGATCACTTCTCAACCCATTATATTATCATAGCTGGCGATGGGAAACATCCTGAACAACTAGGTCTAAACCACTACTTGCCTGAACCACTACTGCCAAACAACTAAAAAGTCTCTACAACTAAGTACTGAATAACTACTGTCTAAACAACAATTGTGCCTGAATAACAATTGCCTGAACAACTAATTTTAAGGTAAGGTTTTCTTTTTGGTTTTTATGGTTTATTAGTTGTTTAGAATATATATATATATATAAGTTGTTCAGGCAATTGTTATTCAGGTTCAATTGTTGTTTAGATATTAGTTGTTCAGTACTTAGTTGTAGAGACTTTTTAGTTGTTTAGCAGTAGTGGTTTAGGCTATAGTTGTTTAGGACCTAGTTGTTCTGTCACATATTCCTGGCGATTTTAATGTGTCCCTCGAGCCCAACTCAGTTTTCTCTGAGACCACTCAATATGAAGACCTAATATGGAATATCCCCCCATATATACAACACAGATGAAACACCCCAATACCACTAACAGGGCCCTCCAGATAATCAGTCTTATGATAGCGCATGGTCTTAGCCCAGGAAATGGGCATTTTCCATCAGATAAGCCTGCGAAACCTACCTTTTTTAGAGGGCCGTATAGTAGTACACTCGATCTTGTTCTTCTTGATGTCAGGATATGGCACCTTATTAATGATGTTAAGGTGGGCGATTTGCATAACAGTGATCGTGCTCCCCTTCTGGTAACTTATGACAGGCAGCTTTTTACTATGATAGATATTCGCAGCAATTATGATGCCCCTGACGAGGTGTCCTCCAACAAGCGGGCTGTAAAATGGGAGTCCTTCAGAAATTCTCATAAACTATGGGGGGAAATGAGTGCTCTAGTAGCAACCCACCATTTTTCTGACGATTCTATCTCATATACCCCGATTGAGTTCATATCATTACATACAGAACATTTCCTGGCCCTCGGAGAGCTATTCCTTAAAACCACCAGGGACAATAAAAATCTAGGAGCAAACCCTCACCAGAGGTGGTTTGGTAAGGTCTGTAGAGAGGCCAAGCATACTCTTATAAAAGCAATAAGATCAAGACACAAGATATCTTGCGCAAGGCGCAACTATGCATCTGTACTTGCAGGGGTGCTGGTCGGCTTCCCTCCAGCCCGAGGACTTCACTCTCCCCATGGCTTTGAAGTTATGTGATGCAGAGGGAGGGCTGCACCCCCCCCGCAGCCTCGGGGACCACCACCTCCCCGCTACAATAAAAGAATGAATGGGGTCTGTTATGGTCCCCCGAGCCCCAGGGACCACCACCTCCCCGGGACAATGCTTGTTGGAGGGGGGCCAAGCAGCCCCCATCGTGGAGCCAATAATGGCCCTGGGGACACCCACCCCCCAGGGCCAGCTCCTGCTATGTCCTGGGATACCCACTCCTGGGACATAGCTCTTTGCTTTTTCTTGATGGGAGCTGAGAGCAAAAGCAAAGTCCATTTTCTGACAGTGGGAGTGATCAAACAGATCCTACTGGCAGAAAGCAGAGTTTTCATATGTTTCCCTGCATGCAAATATGCGTGCAGGGAAACAGATGAAAACATTGCTCCCACAAGCAGGCAGCTGCTTTTTAAAGCAGCTCTCTGCTTGTGAGAGCAATGCTGGCTCCCGCATTACATGGGAAACAGGCTAGGAAGGTGGGGCCCTGAAGCTCCCCAAGCAGTCCTGTCACTCTCTCTCTCTATCTCTCTCTCTCTCTCTATCTCTCTCTCTCTCTCTCTCTCTCTCTCTCTCTCTCAATCCCTCTCTCTATCTTCCACCCCTTAATCGGATGGAAGAGAGAGAGAGAGAGAGCACATACCAGTAAGGAGTCACATATGGCATAAAGGTTAAGGTCAGAGACCCTCACACTGAAAGTTGAGGATTCTACTCCAGGTGTGTCTGTGATCATTTACATCCTTTCATTTCTTTTAAAGTTCAAAAGTTTAAGGTTCATACTGAAAGGTGATCTCACTCTTTTTAATTCACAAATACATTTTTCTTTTCAATTTGTCCAGAAATATATCATTCTAAGTATAACATCAATCAAAGCCTAAAAAACTCTCTCTCTCCCTCTTAGTCTCTTTCTCCATTTCTTCCTCTCTTTCACCCTCTTTCTACCACTCCCACACCCACTCTGACCCTTATGTACCTCTAATAGACCCACTCAGACACCGACGTACCCACTCATAGACCCACTCAGACACTCACACACCCACTCACAGACTGTCAGACTCACCCACTCACTCACAGACCCACTGACACCCCCATGCACTCACTCACGGACCTGCACAGACACTGATGCACCCACTAAGACACTGATGCATGCACTCTCACACCCAGTTAGAGACTCTCACAGCTACTCCCATTCCAGCTACACCCTCCCGCACCTATTATCACACCCAGAGAGACAGGCTGCGGCCAATTCCTACTGCTCACAGCCATAGTCATGTGCAATGTTGTTGAAGTAAGCCTCAGCAAGGCCTACTAGTGCAAGGGGTTCGCCCTTCTCTGCACAAAGTCCTCAGACCATATAGGAAGAAGTTGGCACAGAAACTGAAATAAAAGACAAAGTTTATTAAACCTCATGAGGTGGTACTACAGTTCAAACAGCACCCTTCGGTAATGTTTGAAGTAGCACACTGAACTAAGAGAGCATGGTCCTTTTATACCCACGCAGGGGTTAGAAGAAGGTGGTACTATTATAGAAGCAAGACTTACATACATATAAGGTCATATGGAAATGCACAGTCGACAGGTAGGAGGGGCTAACAGTTTTCAAGGACTAGTTGACACATTACTGTCTGCTACTGATTACTAACAGCTGCAGATCTTACTGGGCATGTGCGAAAGTGGGAGATGCTAAATATCACTTGTCACTAGACAGATTTTCAAGAGTAGTTAACAGAAAGGTAGGACAGAGCACATGGCGAGCACATGGCAGAGAAAATGGCTGCCATGAATACAAAATGGATTCCTCGAAATGTTCACAATAGTTGCTAAATACAAGATGTCTTCTGCTAATGCTTAATTTAATCGCTACTGACTTACAACAGACGACCCTTTCAGCATTAGCTGAAGACAATCGTCTGTCTGGGCTAATCTAAATATTAATCTTGTATATTTATGCTCATCATTTCAGCTATTTCCTTATCTAACATGTGTTGTGCTTTCATTTCTGTAATATTTCTTTTGGTAGGCATACAAGCAGTAATACACATGGAGCAGAACATTGGACCACACTGAATACAGATACAGCATGTGAAAAATATTGCAATCATTACACACAGGATAGTCAGTAGTTTCCAGCCCCAAGCGGAAACAAGAGCCCAAAACCATCCAGAAAAAGTCCAAGTACCAGTCTCTGTGTGGATTTCTGCAACAATTTTATGCAATTTAGATATTGCATCATATACTGAAGGTGAGTGATCTGGAATGAAAACGCAGCAACTACTACCGATGATTCGACATGCACCACCTCGATCAGCTAATATCACATGTAGTACCATACGATTTTGGAGCGCTACAATCCTCGCAATTTGGAGCTCCTCGGTAATATTCCCAAGTGCCAGAGCTGCCTGATTGGTAACAGCTTCCACAACCCTAGTCAATCGTCTCACTTTCCTACGGTTTAACGCAGCACCCACAAAGGAAAACAACCCTAAATTAAAATCAACATATTGTTGCAGGCTAGTGTCCGTTTGCTCTACCTCATTTGTACTTATTGTCCTTTAATATCTATTTTTAATGATGTAATTGAACAGTTTAAAATCTCTGTGATATGATGCAGGGGCCAAAAACACAGGGGGTAATAGAAAGGATACATGACACACACCTGACCACCCAACAGGTAGTTGGTAATATCCATAGTTACCACAAACAAAATATGTATTATGTGAAGCTGTAAAACTACTATTATTTACCCCCTTAATAGTTAAAATCAAGGTACAATCGCTTATCCCTACTGGAATTCGCCCAATGCTACCTATACATAAATCTGCTTTAGTTTTTGTAACAGAAATCACAAATTGTTCTTTCTCATCAGAGTCTCTTATATTTGTGAAGACATATGGTATTGAAACATTGTCCGGTTGATACTCCTCCCATTCCCATTTAGTTCCTTTGGCTTGGGGATACCCATCTTTGTCTTGGTAGCATACTTTATAAAGGCGAAAAAGAAGTCCGCCCTCTGTACGTTTTCCAGATGCAAACAAAAGCGTATACCAAGCTTGACAAGAACCATTGTGTGAAAAAGGAAGAGGAATGAAAGGTATTCCTCCTTTCTTTTGATGCGCAGGTATCATTCCACATACCCAACAGTTAGTAGTATTTGTAGCATTATGAGTATGATGCAACATCTGAATGAAAGTATTATTGAAGTACGATTGACGGTGCTTCTGCTTCTGATAGGGAAGCGTAAAGTAATAGTGATCCTCTGGTACTGGAGTAGTGGCAACAAAAAACTCACGAGCAGGAGCCTTCATTTCAACAAACCAGGTGATTATTGCTATAACCACCAAAACACCAACAAACCCCATAGTACTAATGATCAGTTTGTTATTTATTTTAGCAACAGTGATAATCGACCCTTTCAGAAATTAATTAAAAACAATTGTTGGAACTCTTATCCCTGGGCAGCCGCTTATTTCTTCTCCACGGGCCAAAACGGATGTCACTACTCTAATGCATGGCTGATTCCCCCCCCTTGCCACATTGGCTCTCCTTTTGACTAACCCAGGGCGGTAGCTCAACCAGTTTTCTCCAGCACTACGGGGTCTTTCCTCGGTCTCAAATTATATCGCGACACTCCAGAAATCGTATGGTCCGGGAAGAACTCTGCAGATTCGTCAGGCGATATAGCACGGCCTTTCTCCGTAGTCAAAATCTCTTGATGATCGGTCAGCACAGCAGGTTCCACCAAGGTAGGTAGCACTCTCTTGCAGTGAGTACTATGGACCTAATTCTTTCGGTTCGTCACTCGAACTGCTGTCCTTGTCGCAAGGAGCACCTGCTCTGGGCCTCACCACCTTGGTTCCAAGCTGCTTGATCTTTCAAAGGACTTAATCATCACCTGGTCACCAGGTCGGAGTTCATGGCCTTCACCTGTAGATCTGTCAGGAAGTGCTTCTCAAACCTGTTGATGAATAGAAACCAAATTGTCGGTTAACTGTGCCAAATAATCATTCATCAGGACACAAAGTACATCATATACAGAATTTGGCTTAGGAACTCCCCAAATGTTCATTGGCTTTCCAATCACTATTTCATAGGGGGTAAGGCCTATTCGAGAGTGTGGCACTGACATAATAGACAATAATGCCAACGGTAATGCATCCGGCCAAGTTAAGGATGTGGAAGCCTGTATCTTCGCTAACTTCAGCTTCAAAGTAGCGTTATATCTTTCCACCAACCCTGCTGATTGTGGGTGGAAAACCACATGGAACTTCTGTTTGATCCCTAATCCTTTCAGGACATACTAAATAACTTCCCCAACAAAGTGAGATCCGTTATCATTCCATAAAAGTCTGCAAACACCAAACCTAGGAAAAAATTCTTTCAAAAGCCCCTTCGCTGTGGTAATGGCAGTATTATCCTTTGTGGGATACACCTCTATCCATTTACTGAAGGCACATACCACCACCAAGACATACTTTAAATTGTTGCAGCGTTCAAGCTGAATATAATCCATTTGTAGAACTTTGAAAAGTGCAGTTGGTGTAGCAAACCCTCCCGCATGAGTTTGTGTCCCTTTTCCAGGATTGTATTGTAAACAGATCAAACAAGACTGTACTACTTTCTTAGCTGTACTGGAAATTTCTGGATGCTCCCAAACTTGCGTAAGCAACTTTGTTATTGTTGAAGCTCCAACATGTGCCAGCCCATGTGCCATCTGAACCATAGGTTGTACAAAAGCTATAGGCAATTTCCATTTATCCATCTGCTTATTCCGCCAACAGCCCTCATCATCCAATTCTCCTTCTTCAGACCATTGCTCACGTTCTTTCACAGAAGCAGATTTCAGTATATCTAATACGTCTTGTCTAGCATTATGCCAACGTTCAGCTTGTGACTTCACTACATACATAGAAGTAGTACTTCGCTGCATCGCAGTCTCACGTGCTACGCAGTCCGCAAAGGCATTACCTTACCCTATCTTATCAGTCACTTTCTTGTGTGCACTACATTTCACAATAGCTAGTTTCTTTGGATATGTCAATGCAGTCAAGAGGTTATGCACTAATTCTCCGTGCATTATCTGCATCCCGTGGGATGTGAGAAAGCCTCTCTCCTTCCAAAGCAAACCAAAATCATGAGCCACTCCAAAAGCATAGCGGCTGTCTGTATAAATGTTCACACATAAGTCAGTACTAAGCTCACATGCTCGTGTCAAAGCTATTAGTTCAGCTGCTTGAGCTGACTTCTGTGGTATACGAGCTGTCTTCACTACCGTGTGTATTGTGGTGATTGCATATGCAGCTGAGGTCGTACCGTCTGGCAACTTCAAACAAGACCCATCAACCCACAATTCCCCGTCTACATCTGGAAGGGGTGTATCTTGTAAATCAATACGACCCTTTGTCTGTTCTTCGGTAAGGAATATACAATCATGTGTTTCTTGTGACTGAGGCTGAGTCACCGGATATGGCAACAAAGTGGCTGGATTTAGTGTTGCACATCTCTTCAGTGTAATCTGAGAAGCCAGCAATGTCAATTCATATCCTGTCAGGGGAGCGCTAGTTAAATGTTGTGTCTTTGTTTGATTTAAAAGAGCATCAACCGCATGGGGTACTAACACCAACAGCTTATGTGACAAAACTATCCCTTCACTCTGACGTATTGACACAGCTGTTGCGGCAACTGAACGAAAACACCCAGGCAACGCTCGAGCGACAGGATCAAGTACTGCTGAAAAATATGCACAGGGACGCTGCTTATCGCCATGTGTCTGTACTAAAACTGACAATGCACATCCATCTTTCTCATGTACATAAAGTGCAAAAGGCTTCGTGTAATCTGGAGTACCTAACACTGGTGCTGAACAAAGATTGTCGTAGCTGACGGAAAGTAGTCTCACATTCATCTGTCCATGGGAGGGGCATTGGAGTATCTTTAGTCAAAAGTGCTAGCAAAGGTTTGACAATGTGTGAAAACCCTAATATCCATTGCCTACAAAAAGAAGTAAGACCAAGGAATGCACGAACATCTTTCTGAGTAGAGGGTACTGGTGTGTCTAAAATTGCTTGAATACGATCTGACGTAAGTGCACGGCCCTCCTTATAGAAAAGGTGACCTAAATAGGTTACCTTTGGTCTACAATATTGCAATTTCTTTTGTGACACTTTATGATGGTGTGAAGCAAGAAAAGAAAGTAAGGACAAAGTGCACTTTTCACATTGCTCAGGGGTATCAGCTGCCAACAAAATATCATCAACATGTTGTATGAGAGCCACACCTTCAGGCAAAACAAAAGAATCAAGTTGTCGTTTTAACGCTTGACTATAAATACTAGGACTCTCAGTATAGCCTTGAGGAACTCTGCAAAATCGAAATAATAGTTTATTCAAAGTAGAACCGAACAAATATCGGCTGTCAGGATGAATAGGGATCGAAAAGAAAGCATTCCTCAAGTCTATCACAGAGAACGTAGTTGCTGTTGGGAGAACCAAAATAAGAAGTGTTGTGATGTCAGATACCACAGGATATTGTGGTACCACAATCTTATTGACTTCTCGTAAATCAAAAATGAATCGGTAAATCCTAGTATCAGTATCCTTTTTCAGAATAGGAAGAATCGGACTGTTACAAACATTATACAGAACTTCCTCAACAACTCCAACTGCAATAAGATCATGCACAATTCGTGTGAGTGCTTCTTCGCCCTCCTGTAAAATTTTGTATTGAGGCAAACGTGGCAATACAGCTCCCTCCTTGACACTAATATGTACCAGTGGAATAATCATTTGTCCCACATCAGTATCTGAAGTAGCCCACAAAGTACTAGGGAGTGAAGCTAATGCAATATCCTCTTTAACAAGACAAACTCTTTCCATCACAGGATGATTATCATTCAAAAAAACACGCACCCCTTCAGGAGAGCATCGTATTGAAGCCCTGAAATACTTGAGCATATCAAGACCCACAATATTGTCTGGTGTATTTGGAGAAAGCAAAAATGGACATGGAGCAGTAAATTTATCAACATGGAATGCAAGCGGTTGTGACAATGGGCTAGGGGAAGGTGCTCCATCGAAACATATCGATGTAATGGTTAAGCCAGACAGGGGAGCCCTTGGAATCAATTGTTTAGACAAGGCGCCACAAGAAGCTCCTGTATCAACCAGAAACTGATCAGTAGAACCCAAAACATGTGCTGTAATATAGGGACCCCTCTGATCTACTGGAACTTCAACTGATTCCTTACCCCATCCTAGGCAATCCTATGCATAAGCAAGCTCTTGGAAATCAGGCTGCACATAGTTAGACATCTGGTATTGGTTCCGTCTCTCAAAAGTGTTAAACCCATCCTGCCCTCGTACATTAGCATCAACCCTAGCATGATCATTCATGCTTCTTCTAGGCCCTGAATATCCTGAGCGATTTCTCATTTGTCCCCGACCACGTAAACACTGCTGAACACGTAGTGCTGGACAATCGGCAGCCCAATGCCCACATTTCTTACAATACGCACACTGATCAACAGCCAAATTCGAACGAGTGTAAGAAGAACCATAAGATCCACGTCCACCTCTATCACTACCTCTAAAAGGCGGACCATAAGCTTGAGCTAACATAACCTTTATCTTTAATTCTTTAATCTTTTTATCTTCTAATTCCTGATGTTCATAATACTGAGCCATAGTCAAAAGAGAAACCAGAGTAGAGGTAGTCCATGAACTTTCACTAGCTCTTAGACGACTAGCTTTTCCTGGTAACAGATTTGCGACTTATTTATCGACAAACAAATGTCTGCCCGTATCATCTGACAATAAGTGGCCGCTAAAATCATGAAATGCTTCTTCAAAGCGTGTAAAGAAATCAGAGACCGATTCATCTGCCTTTTGCTTACAAGACGCTAAAACAGTCCAATGTATCTTTTTAGGGGGAATAATCATTTTTAACTTAACTAATATGGCTGTGGGAAAATATAGAATCAACTGATATGGCTTTTTCGCAGGTTCCTTATCCCCGTCCATCTGTTCTAATTCTTTCCATGATTCCCCAAAAACTACACGATCATCAACTTTACAAACAGTTCTCCACGTATCTGGCAGTAATATCAATCCGAAAAATAAATCAATGTCAGCCAAAGTCATAGTACAAGAACTAATTGCTCCCTCAACTTCCTCATAAAAGGCGGCTGGATTTTTCCACGGGTCAGGTAATGCTGTTTTAAGTGCCATTACATCTGCCCTATTCCAAGGAGTATACACCCAATTATAAATAAAATAACCCTTAGCATCAACAAAAGTTTTATCATCACTTGTACCCAATCCTTTTGGAGGAACATACAATGGCGCGGCCTCCCGCATTGGTTTCGCGTGAACTATCATAGTCTTATCTGTTCCGAAGATGGAAGCTTGCACCCCGCCGGTCTGAGATGTCTGTGCAACTACGTCCACAGCCCTTTTCTCCTCTTGCAAACGGACTGCCACAACATATAATTTCACCAAACGCCTGATTGCATCAGCCACCTGGGAGAAAACAAAAAGACCATCACACATTTGCTTATGATCAGCTGCTACATCATCGGGCTCTAACTCATCAGAATATTTCCGAAATAGTTCAATAACTTCTGTGCCAAATGCCTCAGTAAAATATAACTGCTCCTTTTCTGTCCACCCTTTCATGTTGTCTAAAAGTTCAGAAGCAGAGACAAAGCTATGAATTGTTTTACAAGCGATAGATCTAAGCTCAGACGCACGGTCAGCAGGCAACATAGAGCGACTGTCTCGTATCTTCTGTTGCTCCGAACCGGAGACCTCAGCTAACTCATGAGGGGCAGAAGGAACGACATACGGAGGTGGAGGGCGATCTAGGAACAAAAAATCATCGTGTGGTTTATTAAGGATAGGATAGAGAGGTTGCCTAACAGTGTATTGGCCAGTTACCTGTAATTTACGTTCTTTCTTTTCTAGCTCCTTTAAGTCATTTATTTCTTTCTTTCTCATTTCCAATGCTTTCACATATACATTCTTCCGCTGCTCTTTCTCAAGCAAGGCTTGCTCACGCTTCACTCGTCCACGCACTTCTTTCTCCCACATTCGTACACAGTCAAACATATCTTGCCTGGACCTTCGCTTACACATACATTGTTCCACATACTCAATCTTTCGCAAATCAAGTGACCCATGCATAGGCCAACGTAACTCAGGATCCGCACGATTGTATTTATTCCATAATGTGCTGTACATTATAGAAGAAAGACCATGTTTAACATACCTATCTCTATTGGGCGTCCCCTCTGGGGGTGCCAGTTATGATTCTTCCATTCTCAAATTGGTACCATTACAAAAGCAACACATCCTACGAAGTGCGCTAAAAACAGGCATGCCAAAAATAGTGCAGAATATGCAATATTATAATCAAAGTAGCACTTAAGGTGCCGTTCAAATTAAAATTGAATTGGAGAAAATTCTCCTCATTACCTGCCTATATAAATTGCAATTTATATATCAATTCAAAGGACACAAATTGACTAGTCACCCAAAACACGAGAGCCACAGTAAGTGGTGCTAAACTTCATTACCAAACAAAGGCATCAAAACCCACAGCAAGTGCCGTAAAACGGCTCTTACTAATCACAAGGCATCCAGGTTCCAACTGCCAAGTTCTAAAATCGACCAAATGGTCACTGCATGACGAATGAACAAAAAGGATCTCAGTCAAGGACCGGCGCCACCTGGATGGTCAAATCAGAAAGAAGGGAAAAACGCCGTGGTTGCCAAGACTCGGGTCTCCTCAGGCATTGATCATCAGCAGCGAGATCCCAATCCTTCATCACGAGTAATCCGTTGGGCGTCCGATTCACCGATGAGTCCCTGTTCGGGCACCAATTTGTCGAAGTAATCCTCAGCAAGGCCTAGTAGTGCAAGGGGTTCGCCCTTCTCTGCACAAAGTCCTCAGACCATATAGGAAGAAGTTGGCACAGAAACTGAAATAAAAGACAAAGTTTATTAAACCTCATGAGGTGGTACTACAGTTCAAACAGCACCCTTCGGTAATGTTTGAAGTACCACACTGAACTAAGAGAGCATGGTCCTTTTATACCCACGCAGGGGCTAAAAGAAGGTGGTACCATTATAGAAACAAGACTTACATACATATAAGGTCATATGGAAATGCACAGTCGACAGGTAGGAGGGGCTAACAGTTTTCAAGGCCTAGTTGACACATTACTGTCTGTTACTGATTACTAACAGCTGCAGATCTTACTGGGCATGTGGGAAAGTGGGAGATGCTAAATATAACTTGTCACTAGACAGATTTTTAAGAGTAGTTTACAGAAAGGTATGACTGAGCACACGGCGAGCACATGGCAGAGAAAATGGCTGCCATGAATACAAAATGGATTCCGCGAAATGTTCACAACAGTTGCTAAATTCAAGATGTCTTCTGCTAATGCTCAATCTAATCGCTACTGCCTTAGAACAATGTAGGGATGGGTCAACGGTCGCCGTACACACCTGAAGGCCATGTGTGGAGGTCATTGGATTAATGTATAGAAATGAAAATTACTATATGTTAAAAAAACATAGAAATTCAATGAAAAAAACAAAGGTTACGGGGACTTTATAGTTAGGAAATAGAATAAAAAAATCATAGAAATGCAGGGAAAATTCCAAAGGTCACAGGGACGTTATAGTTAGGCTCACATTTTAAACGTACAAAGCCATAGAAACTCACCTGTTATAGTTAGAGTTATCTCAAGTAAGCATAACTCGCACCCTAAGGTAACTAAAACTCGCGCCCTCACCATATACTGCTAATTACCCCACAAATGACTGCACTACGGACATCTTTGATAAAATAACTGATACTATCAATGTAATATTAGCAGTAAAGTATTTCACAAAAAAACTGTGCATGGCAGGGCAGCAGAGTTTTTATCTATTTTACCTGCCCACTGTCATGCATCAAAAAGATGAAAATTTGCTCCCACATGTAGGGAGCTGCATATATAGCAGCTCCTTGTGTGCAGGAGCAATGCCGGCTCCCGCAGAAGGCTGGGAGACGGCTAGGACTGCAGTGACCCTGGGGCTCCCCCTGGTCCGGATTTTGGAGATGTGTTTTTGATACAGAGGAATATGATCAAATCTTCACCAAATAAAAAATCACTTACTTCTGCAAAGTAAAAATCATCCTAAAGTCTTGTGCATGGCCAGGGCAAAGCTCATGTATTTTCTGTGCAGTTCCTCCTTGAATAGTTAAATGAAATTCTTGATGAAGGTGTTTGCATCATTGCTCTTTCTAGTACAATGTTTTATGTAGTGATACTATGAGCATGTAGCGTGACCTACAAGCCCTGCCCCATATATTAGTGGTATGCAATGTCTTCCCACTCTATACGGGTGATGGATAGCTTACTAAAATGCCTCTGAATGCATTTCTGCCAATTTTGGAGAGGCGTTCTTGATGCACAGGAATATGATTACATTTCCACCAAACTAAAAAGCACTTCCATCCGTAAAGTACAAATCATACTCATGTCTTGCGCATGGCCAAGACAGAGCAAGTGTGTTTTCTCTGCAGTTCCACCTTGAAAAGTTATCTATAATCCTCGAAAGAGGTGTTTGAATCTTTGCTGTTGTGATCGCAATATCTCATGTAATAATACAGCAAGCATATAAAGAGGCCTAGAAGTCCGCCTGCGTAGCACCCTCCCTAATCCCCGCCGCGCACAGGCAAAAGTTGTGTGTGACCCAGGTTTGGGTGGTTACAGTAGGTAGACAGCAGGGCCTGGCCGCAAGCCAACCGTCACCTCACATGGCCGAAGGCTGTGCATGGCTTCAGTGGTTATAGGGGGTTGGCCACAGGGCATGACAGAGTGCATTGGTTGATGGATTGACGTTAAAAAGACATTGAAATTCACTGAAAAAAACAAAGGTTACAGGGATGTTATAGTTAGGAAATAGAATTAAAAAACAGAAATTCACTTAAAAAGCATTCTAGTTAGGCTCGCACTTCAAACATACAAAACCATAGAAATTCAACAGTTATAGTTAGAGTCATCTCAAGTAACTATAACTCGTACCCTAAGGTAACTAACTATAACTTGCGCCCTCGCCATGCACTGCTAATTACTCCAAATATTACATCAATCATGACATCTTCTATAACATCATTGATAATATCAATGTAAGATTTGCTGTAAAACTATTGATGAGATAAGTGTACATGGCAGGGGACCACCACCTCCTGGGGGAAAGGCCTATGTTTCCAAAGGGAAGGGGGCTGCATACTGGATGTTTTTCGGCCCTGTGTAATATACTTTCGTGGACTTATTATGTTTTCTTTGGGGCACAATAGAAACCTTGACCAAGTCATTCCTTGTTTTTTACAAAGTGGTTACACTTATAAATTATTTGAATTATATCACAAGTCATGTGTCCAAGACCAGTGTGTGTACGACACACTAAGGCCCTCCTTATTACCCTGGTGGTGAGTGATAAAATGGCAGTAATACCGCCAACAGGCTGGCAGTAATTACCGCCAAATTATGACCATGGCAGTGAGAACTCCCATAGACAGCCAATGTACCACACCAACCGCCAGGGAGGAAACAACTCTCACCACGGGGGTAGCCGTCAACAGGCAGGCGGAAGACAAAGGCCCTTATTACGACCTTGAACCGCCGGGCGGCTGCCAATGCAGCCGCACCCCCGCCGCGGCCATTTGGAGATTCCCGCTGGGCCGGCGGAAACCTAGTTTCTGCCCGCCGGCCCAGCGGGGATCTCGGCCGCAACTCAGGAGCCGGCTCCAAATGGACCCGGCGGTGTTGCGGCCGTGCGACGGGTGCAATTGCACCCATCGCGCTTTTCGAAAAGCTGCACGGGGCCCTGTCAGGGGGCCCCTGCACTGCCCATGCCAGTGGCATGGGCAGTGCAGAGGCCCCCAGGGGCCCTCGACTTCCCGTACCGCCAGCCTTTTCCTGGCAGTTCAAACCGCCAGGAAAAGGCTGGCGGTAGGGGGACTTGTAATCCCCTGGGCAGCGCTGCAAGCAGCGCTGCCCTGGCGGATTACAACCGCCGCAGTCGTAATGCCTTGGGAAGCACCGCCAGCCTGTTGGCGGTGCTTCCTACGAAACAGCCCTGGCGGTCTTGGACCGCCAGGGTTGTAATGAGGGCCAAAGTACCGCCCACCATATTATAACACAAAAATCCACCACGTTTTCCGGGGTGGTACCAACGCCATCAAAAGCCTGGCGGGAACAGAAGAGTGAGGACTCACCATCAGAGAGACAGGGAAGAACAACGCCGCCATGGAACCGGAACTGCAAGTCTTCCTGATGCTCATCTACGTCATGCAGTGTATTGATATAAACAGCTACTAAATAATCCAATTGTATGTGAAACAGATGTGTACAAATGTACACAAAGGGCCACTGCCCAGTCCAATGTAACAAGGGCCCACATGGCCACAGGGCACAGTCCAAGGCCCAACTCGAATCCTGACTTCATCTGGATAGAACTCTGCAGGGGCATCAGTTTGCAAGTGGGCAGGCACCTCAGGGGGAGTGCAAGGCTACAGTTACTCAGGTGGGTGACTTTCCCACTGGTTCTGGAGGGGGCTCCATGCCCATTTCTCTGTGCTGGGGGGTGCAAGGCCACAGTCTCTCAGATGGGTGACTTTCCCACTGGTCCTGGAGGGGGCCCCTCATACAGCAGCCTCTGGAGGTTGGCCTTCATGCCTTCTAGTGGTGGTGAGGCCTGCACTGTGTCATCTGGAGGTGAGGGCTGACCTGTGGCACCCAGTGGAGGCGCCTTCTGGGCAGCCTCTGCTGGTGATGAGGGCTGAACTGTGGTGGCAGGTGAAGGTGCCTCCTGGGCAGCCTCTGCTGGTGGTGAGGGATGCACTTCCTCAGCTGGCGGTGGGGGCCCTGTGACCACTGGTGGTGGTGGAGGTGTCACCCTGGCAGCCTCTGCTGGCATCAAGGGCTTCTTCCCCTTCATGGCATGAGGCGTGGGATCCTTATCCTTCCTGGCAGGGGTTGAGGGCTTCTTCCCCCTCATGGCAGGTTGTGCGTATTCCTTAGCCTTCCGGGCAGGAGTCGAGGGTTTCTTCCCCTTCATGGCAGGAGGTGCAGGCTCTTTCCCCTTCATGGCAGGAGGTGTGGGATTCTTCACCTTCTTGTCTGGTGGAGTGGGATCCTTCACTGACTTGCAACCACAACTAGTTGGTGCCACTACTGTCCACGTGTACTGTTTGGCTGATGTGCTGGGCTGGGTTGTTGGGACCCTACTCTTATGAGCAGGATGAGTGGGGAGGGAAGAGGTTAAGTTGGGCAAGGAAAAGCTTCTTAGGGAAGGTGGAATGGGAGGAGGGAGGTGGGATGGGAGTGGAGGTTGAGGGAGTGGTTGTAGGAGGTGCATGTCTGCTGGATTTGGGTGCAGGTGCATGGGCAGTATGCTGATGTGAGGTGGATGGCTGTTGGGTGTGTGAGTGCTTGTGTTTGTGTCCTTTAGGAGGGGGGACAGAGAGGGTGGGAGAGGACACAGGGGATGCATGCATGGATGTTGTGGAGGTGTCTGCTAGTGAGGTGTGTGTGCTGCTTGGTGTGGTGATGCTGGTGGTGGATGTTGATACAGTGCATGCAGGTGTGAGAGTGGACGTGACTGTGAGGGAGGTGGAGGAGGAGAGGGAGACAGTGGAGGCAGTGGATGTAGTTGTGTGTCTGGTGTTTGCGTGAGTGCTTGTGGGATGAATTGTGGTGCCTGTGTTTGCCTGTGCCACTCTTGGGTGTTATTTTGTGTGCATGCTTGTCTGTATGTGTGCATGGGATGGGTTGGGGTTGAGGAGACTGTGACTGGGAAGTAGTAGTTGGAGGGGGGACGGTAGGAACAGGGACAATGTCTGACATCAGAGAGGAGGCCAGAGACTGAATTGAACTCTGTTGGGCCGCCAAACCACTGTCGATGCCCTCCAGGAATGCATTGCATTGCTGCATCTGGGATGCCAGCTCCTGGATGGCATTCACAATGGTTGACTGCCCTACAGAGATGGATCTCAGGAGATCAATAGACCTCCTCACTGAGGGCAGAAGGGCTCACTGGGGCAGGGTCTGAGGTGCCTGTGGCGAAGGAGATGCCCACTCTCCCGGGTGAGCGGGCACAGGCAACCCACTGATGGGCTGCTAGGAGGGCGGTGCTGGTACGGGGGTGGCGGCTGTACCTGCAGCTGGGGTGGTCACAGAGGTGTCTGCCACCACCAGGGAGCTTCAATGGGAGGAGATATCTGAGTCTGGGTTGTCACCTCCTGTCTCCGCCGGTGTGCTCCCCTCGCCCTCCGTCCCACTGTTTCCCTCGGCGTCGGTGGACTCTGCCTCCTAGGTCCTGTGAGATGCAGCTCCCTCTGTCACCGGTGTCTCTGAACCTCCACAAGATGATGCTAATGCACACATGGACAGTATGACAGAAGAAAAAAGGGGGGAGAGAGAAAATGGAAACACTGGGTCAATTACTGCACTAACACCACACTTGGCAAACACAGCACCGTCACACACAGGGATCAGGCTTGAGCACTATGCATTGCACTGCCAGTGATTTAGCTAGATGCCACAGCAAGATGAGGACCACACACAGCCAACTGCACCCCTCCTGGGACCCACAAAGCCCTGACTGACATGGAATGCTAACAAGCTGGGTTTCCTGCATTTGCCATACACCCATTACCCTAGAGTTGACTCACGCTGCAATGTCTGGCCTGGCCTTAGGGGCACACACTAACTCACATCCATAAACCGATCCCTTCTTTTGATGGGCACTGACCTGCAGAGGTAATACAGACAGGAGAACACCATTACATATTCAATCCAGCCTGTCACACATATGGCCCACCAATCCTGTTTCCATCACCGTTGGCACACACATCGGCCGGTGCACACCGTGTACACCACCACAAGACATTCCCCATCCTCCCTGATGACACGATGCTTGCACACACATCTCCATGCATCCTTCCCACATGCATCGTGCCCAAAGTGTACTCACCTGTTGGTCTGGAGGCCCACACAGCAGTCGTACTACCCATTCACCAATCGCTCCAATTCCTCTGAAGTGAAGGCAGGGACCCTTTCCCCGGTCACACGGGCCATGGTAGGTTCCAGACACAAAATGGCGGTCTCGTCCGCGGTGGTGTACACCGTCACTGCCGGTGCAGATCCCCATTGGCCACTGTACTCCATAGATCCCCATATTATCCAATGAGGAATTGCACGGCGGTGCAAGACCGCCTACCGCCACGACACCCATCGTCGGCGGAATTACCTCACTTCCACCTGTCCCTACATACAGGATAGGCGGTCTAAGTTTAGACCAAAAGTCTAAGTTTACAGCTTTTCAGTATTCACAAAGGTAAGTTACAAATAGTATTTTTACGTCTGCACTAGGGGCAGATCATCCGTACTCGAAGTGAATCATTTGCACTCAGGGTGGATCTTTCGCACACGGGGCTGATCACCTGCTCACGGGGTGGATTATCTGCTCATGGGGTGGAGGAGGTAATACTAAATACTGGCACACCTATGTCAGTGTCTACCACCCCCCCTCCCAGCTCTAGCTGATATCTGTCAGCCCACACCCAATCCCACACCCAATCCTAACCTTACTGTACACATAAAGGCAGAACTGCCAGACCTTTCAACATATCACTGAATGTGTTTGTTGGTTTGGCCCTTGCCATGCGACAGTAGGATTTGAGGAGAAGGAGGAAGAAGAGGAGGAGGAGAATAGAGAGGATCTTCAGACAAAGGATTAACCTCTTTGGGATGTCCAGCCAAGATGTCATGGACGATACCTTTTTCCCCCTGATATAATCTAGGAGATGGTTTGTGAGTAGGAGCAGGATATTGACTCTGTGACCTGCCACTCCCATGCCATCCCATACTATGGAAGATCCTACCAGTCTCTGGTGACCTTGTAGGCATGTCCCAGAAAACCCTGCCCCAATGCCTGCATCAGTTACTGAGCTGCATTAATAGGAGAGCACATCATCACAAACGAATTCCCTATACACTTGCCAGAATGCAAAGGTTAGCTAGAGATTTCTACCTAATTTCCCCCTTTCCACGTGTCCTAAGTGCAATTGATTGCACTCATGTGGCTCTTCATCCACCTCACCACAATGCATACATCTTCTGCAACAGACACCGCTGACACTCTAATGAACGTGCAGGGTATCTGTGATGCAAGTGGTAGCCTCATTGATGTACATGCAATGTTCCCAGGCAGTACCGATGATAGCTATGTATTCCGCAGATCACTTCATGCCCAGCAGATGGCAGCAGGAGAATTTGGCAACATGTGGCTACTTGGTAAGTACCAAGCACCATACAAGTGTGAGATGTGTAATTGTTTTTTAAGATGCACAACAATCAGATGACACTAATCCTCATGCCACATACATGCCCCCAAAAGACACAGGTGGTCATTACAACCCTGGCGGACGGTGTTAAAGCTGCGGTAATACCGCAAACAGGCCGGCGGACAAAAAAATGGAATTACGACCCTGGCGGAAACCGCCAACAAAGACAGCCACTTTAACACATCGCCCGCCTGGGTGGTACAGACAAACAGCGCAGCGGTCACCGCCAACAGACAGGCGGAAGACAATGTACCGCCCACACTATCACAACACACCAATCCGCCACCTTTTCCGGGGCGGATTCACCGTGGATAAAAACACAGCGGAAACAGCTTTTGCAATGGGAAAACGCTCACCTCAACACATCCCACGAGGAACGAGGTCTCCATGGACCCGGAACTGCAAATCTTACCTGCCCTTGCATTCCTGCTCATCTACGACCAACAGCGACGTAGGCGCAGAACATACCGGTGAGTATTGCACCTACGACACGGGGGAGGCAAAAGTTACGGGGACACCCACCAAACACCCCCACCCTCGCATATCACAACATACACACCAATGCAGTCACAAAAATTACAGTAACAACCCACAACCACCCGGAAGAATGCAATGACAAAGCGAATAGCGCCCAAACTTTGTATTTAGCCAATATACAACTCGTAAAAAAATATACAGATATATATCACCAAATCTGTCAAAAATAAATATACAAAACAAGAAGTAGTGCAGATATGTACACAACAATGTCCGTGCACCAACAGTCCAAAAATGCATGGGCGACGCCCACAATAGATACCTGACCAAAATCCGAGAGAACACTGCCGGGGCATCAGATAGAAACACTACAGGCACCTCAGGGGGAAGGGAAGGGGGGGCACCTCAGCCTCAGGAATGCGAAGCCAGATCCACGACTGGGCTCCATGCCCATTGATGTATCCTGGGGAGTGCAAAGCCACAGTCTCTCAAGTCTCTACAGTGGGTGGGTTGCCCACTGTGCCATCGTGGGGAGTGCAAAGCCACAGTCTCTCAAGTCACTACAGTGGGTGGTTTGCCCACTGTGCCATCCTGGGGAGTGCAAAGCCACAGTCTCTCAAGTGTCTACAGTGGGTGGGTTGCCCACTGTGCCATCCTGGGGAGTGCAAAGCCACAGTCTCTCAAGTCTCTACAGTGGGTGGGTTGCCCACTGTGCCATCCTGGGGAGGTCAAAGCCACAGTCTCT
The DNA here is from genome assembly GCF_031143425.1 of Pleurodeles waltl. Classification (NCBI taxonomy): domain Eukaryota; kingdom Metazoa; phylum Chordata; class Amphibia; order Caudata; family Salamandridae; genus Pleurodeles; species Pleurodeles waltl. The sequence continues at coordinate 730,240,277 of NC_090444.1, forward strand.
CAAGTCTCTACAGTGGGTGGATTGCCCACTGCCATATCCTGGGGAGTGCAAAGCCACAGTCTCTCAAGTCTCTACAGTGGGTGGATTGCCCACTGCCATATCCTGGGGAGTGCAAAGCCACAGTCTCTCAGGTAGATGCAGGTCTCCACTGGTTCTGGAGGGGGACTGGTGCCCAGACTGGATGAGTCTCCCCGTGGAAGTACCTGTCCTGTCACTGTCCCAGCTGCACATGGTAGAACGATGCCTGATGTGCCGGACTATTCATACCCACACGGTCTTTGCCCTGTTCAGCGGTCTTGACCATGGCGGTCTTGGCCTTGTTCAGCGGTGCTTTGCCATGGCTGCCTATGGACTGTTCAGCGGTGCTTTGCCATGGCGATCTTTGCCCTGTTCAGCGGTCTTCACCATGGCGGTCTTGGCCTTGTTCAGCGGTGCTTTGCCATGGCTGCCTATGGACTGTTCAGCGGTGCTTTGCCATGGCGGTCTTTGCCCTGTTCAGCGGTCTTCACCATGGCGGTCTTGGCCTTGTTCAGCGGTGCTTTGCCATGGCTGCCTATGGACTGTTCAGCGGTGCTTTGCCAAGGCTGCCTATTGACTGTTCAGCGGTGCTTTGCCATGGCGGTCTTTGACCTGTTCAGCGGTCTTCACCATGGCGGTCTTGGCCTTGTTCAGCGGTGCTTTGCCATGGCTGCCTATGGACTGTTCAGCGGTGCTTTGCCATGGCGGTCTTTGCCCTGTTCAGCGGTCTTCACCATGGCGGTCTTGGCCTTGTTCAGCTGTGCTTTGCAATGGCTGCCTATGGACTGTTCAGCGGTGCTTTGCCATGGCTGCCTATGGACTGTTCGGCGGTGCTTTGCCATGGCGGTCTTTGCCCTGTTCAGCGGTCTTCACCATGGCGGTCTTGGCCTTGTTCAGCGGTGCTTTGCCATGGCTGTCTATGGACTGTTCAGCGGTGCTTTGCCATGGCTGCCTATGGACTGTTCAGCGGTAGCCTAAGATGGCGGTTCAGATACTGACATTGGTGTGTGGCATGACATTCCATCATTGCCCAGCAGGGCTGTGAGATTCTGGACCCTCCTTGGCTGTGACTCCTGCGGTTGCGGTGGTCTCCTGACCAGTAACGATACTTGAGCCCTCCTGGGCTATGACTCTGGCGGTGGTCTCCTGACCAGTAACGATACTTGAGCCCTCCGGGGCTATGACTCTGGCGGTGGTCTCCTGACCAGTAACGATACTTGAGCCCTCCTGGGCTATGACTCTGGCGGTGGTCTCCTGACCAGTAACGACGGTGCTGGAGGTTGTGTCTGGACCGCCGGAAATGATGGCACACTTCTCCGCCGTGACACTCACAACAGGTTGGGGAGACTTCCTCAGGACCTTCCCCACCTTCTTTTGAGTTACAGATGACTCACCAATCGCCTTGGATCCCATTTCACTGTTTGTACCACCAGGAGTCTTGACACGGTCCTGTCGTCCAATCTCCAATTTCAGAGCCTTCACAGGGGGTGGGCTGACAGTGCCTTGGCTCCGGGTCCTACTGCCTGCCCTGGTGGACGGGGCACTCCAAAAACCTGGAACACGCACCACTGGTACTGGAGGCATTTTGGCTGAGGCGCTACGACGGGACTGATGAATTGGAGGGGGGGTTGGGGGCAAAAAGGTCAATTTGACATAGGGACAGTTTCTGACGTACACTGGGATGGGTAGTTGTAGGGGCTCTGGGAGTGGAGGAAGAGGAGGTGGTTGTAGGAGGTGTCACTTTAGGTGTTTTGGGTGCAGGTGCAGGCACTGGAGGCTCTCGTGAGGTGGATGGATGTTGGGTGAGTGATTGCCGGCGTTTGTGTACTTTGGGAGGGGGCGTCACAGACACACTGGGAGAGGACACAGGGGACGTGTATATGGCAGTGGAGGTGGTGACTGCAGGTGAGCGGCTTGCGGTGCTGGGTGTCCTGGTGCGAGTCCTAGTGCCTGTAGATGTGGTGCATGCAGGTGTGTGTGTAGACGAGACTGGGAGGGAGGAGGGAGAAGAGGAGGAGGGGGACACAGTGGAGACAGTGGATGTTGCTGTGTCTGTATGGGTCTGATGCTTGTGTGAGTTCTTGTGGTGAGTATGGTGCCTATGTTCGCTTGAGCTACTTTTGGTTGTTGTCTTGTGTGCATGCTGGTCTGTAGGTGTGCTTGGGATGGGCTGGGGTATAGGGGATTGGGTCTGGGTGGAGGAAGTTGGAGGGGGGAGGCTGGACACAGGGACAATGGCTGCCATCAGCCTGACCAGAATGAATGCCTTCCAGGAATGCATTACCGTGTTTCAACTCTCGTTCTACACCCTGGATGGCATTCACAATGGTAGACTGCCCAACAGTGAGTGACCTGAGGAGGTCAATGGCCTCCTCACTGAGGGCAGCAGGGGTGACAGGGGCAGGGCCTGAGGTGCCTGGGGCGAAGGTGATGCCCACCCTCCTGGGTGAGGGGGCACGGGGCGAACGCTGAGGGGCTGCTGGGAGGGCGGTGCTGGTAGGGGAGGTGGCAGCTGTACCTGTAGAAGTGGGGCGCACAGATGGTGCTGCCACCACAGGGGAGCTCCCATCGGGGGACAAATCCGTATCGCTGTTTGGTGATCCTGTGGCCGACGTGAAGCTCCCCTCGCCCTCCGTACCACTGGTGCATTCAGAGTCTGTGGTGTGGCCCTCCATGGCCATGTGGGATGCAGCTCCCTCGTGCCCCGGTGCCACTGTACCTCCGCCTGATGATGCTGATCTACAGAAGGACAGGGAGAGCAGAAAAAGGGTGGAGACAGAAGAAAGAGAGTTTTAGTGCATGGCATACCGCTACAGTTGGCGGACAAGACAAACGCAGCAGCCCCCTGCATTACGCCGTACTCCTGCCCTCTGCACATGCAATTCCTGGGAAATGGCCTACATGGCAATGGTAGACATCTGCCCACATGGATGGCAAAGGGGCAACTATACATCAATTTGCCTTTTTTTTGAGCTGGGGTAGAGTGCCACATGGCCTACATAACGGAGGGGCCTTGCCTACCTAACTCGCCCTGGCCTAGGGACACCCACAGCCCACCACCCCCACCCAGACAGCTCCACAGCACGCAAAGTCCATTGCATGAGGTTGAACTCACCCCCTTGTGTCTGCTGTGATGTCCTTAAGCGCCCATCCAACTCCGGGTAGGCCAACGCCAGGATCCGTAACATCAGTGGGGTCATGGTGCGACGGGCACCCCTCCCACGTTGGGAGGCCATCCCCAGCTGAGCCTCCGCCGTCTTCTTGCTGCAGCGGCGAATGTCCTCCCATCTCTTACGGCAGTGGGTGCCCCATCTCTGGTGGGCCCCCTGGGTCCGGACCTCCTTGGCGATGGCATGCCAAATGTCCCTCTTCTGGTGGGCGCTGACCTACATGACATGCACAAGGAAAGAGGAACAGTCATTAACTACTGCACCGTCTTTGTAATTGGCCCCCTCCCAACTCTATGCCTGTGGCCCATTCATCCCGATGCATGACTGTTCTATGTACTCTGCCCCCTTCCCTCATCCACCCAGCCCTCTCCACCCAGGCCTAGCCCATACAACGTGCTCCCTGTGTACTAACCTGTTGGTCTGGAGGACCGTAGAGTAGCGTGTACTGGGGGAGGACCCCATCCACAAGTTTCTCCAACTCCTGTGCAGTGAAGGCAGGGGCCCTTTCCCCAGACGCAGCAGCCATCGTCGCTTCCAGACCTAGGTCACAGCAGCACTAGCAGTGTAGGTCCTCTCCTGTCGAAGGTCAGGTATCTAGTGATTGAACAGATAGAAAATGGCGTTGACATCCGAGGCGGTGACGTCCGCGGCGGTGCACATCATCACCGCCAGCGCACCTGTTCATTGGCTCCTGGGACCCATAGGGTCCAATGTTAAACAATGCAGCATTGCGCCGCGCTCTACGACCGCCTACCGCGACGGTGTGCAACGCCAGCGCAGTTACCCCACAATTCCATTGTCCCATTTTAGAGGTCAGGCAGCCGCCATTTCAGGGTCCCACATGGCTTAATTTACTATTGCGTCACACATACCGAGGCCTACACTCAAAACCTTTCCCGGATGGGTTAATTGTCTGGTGTAGTCTTGTGTATGACTGTGGGTACATACCTGGAGGAATGCTGTCAGTTTTTTCGCTGTTGTCCTTCTCAGGCACTGTCAGTTGTGACATATTGGAAGATGGCGGAATCCGCCGGTGTACCGACCGCTGGTGGACCTGTTGACAATGGAAGAGCGACATGTCATGGTGACCTACCGGTTTGACCGTGCCACAATCCGGGAACTATGTACCCAGTTGGAGTCTAACCTGATGTCACCAATCCGCCATCCGACTGGAATCCCCCCTGACGTGCAGGTGCTGTCAGTGCTCCATTTCTTAGCAAGTGGGTCTTTTCAGACAACAGTGGCCATGGCATCAGGGATGTCCCAGCCTATGTTTTCCAACGTCTTGTCCAGAGTGTTGGCTGCCCTGCTGAAACACGTAAGGAGATACATCATTTTCCCTGAGGTGGCGGATTTGCCTACAGTGAAAGGTGACTTCTATGCCCTTGGACATATCCCCAACGTCATAGGTGCCATTGATGGGACCCATGTAGCTCTGGTCCCCCCGCAGGAATGAACAGGTGTACAGGAACCGGAAGAGTTATAATTCGATGAATGTCCAGATGGTCTGTTTGGCAGACCAGTACATCTCCCAGGTAAATGCTATGTTCCCTGGCTCAGTGCATGACGCCTACATCCTGCGGAATAGCAGCATCCCTGATATGATGGGTGAACTCCAGAGGCACCGTGTATGGCTATTGGGGGACTCTGGTTACCCCAACCTGTCCTGGCTACTGACCCCAGGGAGGAATCCCAGGACAAGGGCAGAGGAACGCTACAATGAGGCCCATGGTCAGACTAGGAGGGTAATCGAGCGGACCTTCTGCCTCCTGAAGGCCAGGTTCAGGTGCCTCCATATGACAGGTGGGTCCCTATTGTACTCACCGAAGAAGGTGTGCGACATCATCATCGCCTGCTCCATAACTTGGCATTGCGACGCCAGGTGCCTTTTCTGCAGGAGGATGATCCAGATGACGGTGTTGTTGCAGCGGGGGAGCCTGTGGACAGTGATGAGGATGAAGCTGATGAAGATGAAAACGACAACAGGGAGAGTCAGTCATACAGCAATATTTTCAATGAGACACAGGTGAGTACAATTTCATGTTTCACATTATATTACATCTCACACGTCTACCTCTATCCTGTACCTACATTTCACTCCCTATTTGTTAACTGAGTTGTCCCCTTCCATTTCAGTTTCACTAATGTTTTGACCTACGTGTCAACAGCTTGCACCCTTGAAAGGCTTGTGATGTGTGACATAGGTATGTTGACCTTCCAATGGCTAACCTTTTTTAACACTGTAATTGACAATACAAAGTTCACAATCATTGACTGACTCAAATATTATTGAGGTTTCAAGGGTGTTTATTGAAGTGCATAAAAATGTAGGGGGGTTGTGAAATGGGGAGAGGTCATGGTGGTATAATGTCCATGGCAGAGTCCAGTCTATTAGTCTCACAGGTACATTGCACATCTGGCCATTGGAAGTGGAGCTGGGGCAGTTCCAATCTGGACAGGGTAACAAAGTGGGACAGTGGGGGGACAATCAAGGTAGTCTTATTTCCTGGCGGGGGTCTTGCCATCTTGCTGTGTCCTGTTCCTGGATCTCAGGGCCCGCTTGCGTGGTGGTTGTCCGTCTGCAGGGGGTGGGGTGCTGGTGTGGTGGTCCAGTGGCCGGGCCTCCTGTCCACTAGCGCCGGCGGAGGTGGTGGGCAGTTCGTCATCCTGGCTAGTGTCAGGGGCCCCTTGGAGTGCCACGGTGTCCCTCAAAGTCTTTTGAATGTCTGTCAGCACCCCTACGATGGTGCCTAGGGCGGAGCCGATGGTCCTGAGCTCCTCCCTGAACCCCAAATACTGCTCCTCCTGCAGGCGCAGGGTCTCCTGCAACTTGTCCAGGACCGTTGCCATCATCTCCTGGGAGTGGTGGTATGCTCCCATGATGGAGGATAGGGCCTCGTGGAGAGTGGGTTCCCTTGGCCTGTCCTCCCTCTGTCGCACATCAGCCCTCCCAGTTCCCCTGTGTTCCTGTGCCTCCGTCCCCTGGACTGTGTGCCCACTACCGCTGCCCCCAGGTCCCTGTTGTTGTTGGGGTGGTGGGTTAGCCTGGGTGCCCTGTAGTGGTGGACACACCGCTGATTGTATTTGGGGTTCAGGGAGGAGCTCAGGACCATCAGCTCTGCCCTGGCCACCATCGTAGGGGTGCTGACGGACATTCAAAAGACCTTGAGGGACACCGTGGCACTCCAAGGGGCCCCTGACACTAGCCAGGACGACGGACTGCCCACCACCTCCGCCGGCGCTAGTGGACAGGACGCCCCGCCACAGGACCAACACACCAGCACCCCATCCCCTGCAGACGGACAACCACCACGCAAGCGGTCCCTGAGATCCAGGAACAGGACAGAGCAAGATGGCAAGACCCCCGCCAGGCAATAAGACCACCCTGATTGTCCCCCCACTGTCCCACTTTGTCACCCTGTCCAGATTGGAACTGCCCTAGCTCCACTTCCAATGCCCAGATGGGCAGTGCACCTGTGAGACAAATAGAATGGACTCTGCCATGGACATTCCTCCACCATCACCCATCATCATTTTACAACCTTCCTTGATTTTTTTTGCACTTAAATAAACACCTTTGAAAGCCAAAAAAATCTTGAGTCAGTCTATGATTTGGAACTTTGTATTATCAATTACAGTGTCATAATGGGTTACCCATTGTAAGGCTAACATACCAAGGTCACACATCACAAGCCCTTGAAGGATGCAAGCAGTTGACACGTACGTTACCACACTTGTGAAACTGAAATGGAAGGGTACAACTCAATTAACAAATAGTTAGTGAAATGTAGGTACAGGATAGAGGTAGACGTGTGAAAGTAAATGTAATTTTAAAGCAGAAAATGTTCTCACCTGTGTGTCACTGGAAATATTGCTGTATGACTGTCTCCCTGTTGTCGTTTTCTTCATCCTCAGCTTCATCCTCATCACTGTCCACTGGCTCCACAGGCTCCACAGCTGCCACAACACCCTCATCTGGATCATCCTCCTGCAGAAAAGGCACCTGGCGTCGCAATGCCAAATTATGGAGCATGGAGCAGGCTATGATGATGTTGCACACCTTTTCGGTGAGTAGAATAGGGATCTACCTGTCATATGGAGGCACCTGAACCTGGCCTTAAGAAGGCCGAAGGTGCGTTTGATTACCCTCCTAGTCCGCCCATGGGCATCTTTGTACCGTTCCTCTGCCCTGATCCTGGGATTCCTCACTGGGGTCAATAGCCACTAAAGGTTGGGGTAACCAGAGTCCCCCAATAGCCATACACGGTGCCTCTGGAGCTGGCCCATCATATCAGGGATGCTGCTATTCCGCAGGATGTAGGCGTCATGCACAGAGCCACGGAACATAGCATTTACCTGCGAGATGTACTGGTCTGCCAAACAGACCATTTGGACATTCATGGAATGATAACTCTTCCGGTTCCTGTACACCTGTTCACTCCTGCAGGGGGGACCAGAGCTACATGGGTCCCATCAATAGCACCTATGACGTTGGGGATATGGCCAAGGGCATAGAAGTCACCTTTCACTGTAGGCAAATCCTCCACCTCAGGGAAAATGATGTATCTCCTTACGTGTTTCAGCAGGGCAGACAACACTCTGGACAAAACGTTGGAAAACATAGGCTGGGACATCCCTGATGCCATTGCCACTGTTGTCTGAAATGACCCACTTACACGGAAATGGAGCACTGACAGCACCTGCACGTCAGGGGGGATTCCAGTCGAATGGCGGATTGGTGACATCAGGTCTGGATTGTGGCACGGTCAAACCAGTAGGTGACGATGATGTGTCTTTCTTCCATTGTCAACAGGTCCACCAGCGGTCGGTACACCGGAGGATTCCGCCATCTTCTCCCAGCTGACGGTGCCTAAGAAGGACAACAGCGAAGAACGAATCACTATTCCTCCAGGTATGTACCCACAGTTACACACAAGACTACACCAGACAAAAAAGCCTTCCTGTATGTGTGTTGAGTATAGGCCTAGCTATGTGTGACGCAGTAGTAAATGAAGCCAGGTGGGCCCCTGAAATGGTGGCTGCCTGACCTCTAAACTGGGACAATGGGATTGTGGGGTAACTGCGCTGGCATTACACATGGTCGCGCTAGGCGGTCGTAGACCGCGGCGCAATGCTGCATTGGTTAATATTGGACCCTATGGGTCCCAGGAGCCAATGAGCAGGTGCGCCGGCAGTGATGATGCGCACCGCCGCGGACGTCACCGCCGCGGACGTCGCCGCCATTTTCTATCTGTTCAATCACTAGATACCTGACCTTCGACAGGAGAGGACCTACACTGCTAGTGCTGCTGTGACCTCGGTCTGGAAGCGACGATGGCTGCTGCGTCTGGGGAAAGGGCCCCTGCCTTCACTGCACAGGAGTTGGAGAAACTTGTGGATGGGGTCCTTCCCCAGTACGTGCTACTCTACGGTCCTCCAGACCAACAGGTTAGTACCAAGGGAGCACGTTGTATGGGCTAGGCATGGGTGGTGAGGGCTGGGTGGAAGAGGGAAGGGGGCAGAGTACATAGAACAGTCATGCATGGGAATGAATGGGCCACATGGCCAGAGTAGGGAGGGGGCCACTCACATTGACGGTGCAGTTGGTAATGACTCTTCCTCTTTCCTTGTGCATGTCATGTAGGTCAGCGCCCACCAGAAGAGGGACATTTGGCGTGCCATTGCCAAGGAGGTCCGGACCCTGGGGGCCCACCAGAGACGGGGCACCCACTGCCGTAAGAGATGGGAGGACATCCGCCGCTGCAGCAAGAAGACGGCGGAGGCTCAGCTGGGGATGGCCTCCCAACGTGGGAGTGGTGCCTGTCGCACCATGACCCCCCTGATGTTCCGGATCCTGGCGGTGGCCTACCCGGAGTTGGATGGGCACTTGAGGACATCACAGCAGACACAAGGGGGTGAGTACAACCTCATTCAGCGGAGTTTGCGTGCAGTATAGGTGTCTGGGTGGGGGAGGTGGGCTGTGGGTGTCCCTAGGCCAGGGCGAGTTAGGTAGGCAAGGCCCCTCCGTTATGTAGGCCATGTGGCACTCAACCCCACCTCAGCAGAGTGCCAAGTTGAGGTATAGTTGCCCCTGTGGCATCAATGTGCGCAGATTCCCACTATTGCCATGTAGGCCATGTCCCAGAAATTGTATGTGCAGAGGTCAGGAGAACGGCGTAATGCAGGGGGCTGCTGCGTCTGTCTTGTCCGCCAACGGTAGCGGTATGCCATGCACTAAAACTCTCGTTGTTCTGTCTCCCCCCCTTTTCCTGCTCTCCCTGTCCTTTTGTACGTCAGCATCATCAGGCGGAGGTACAGTGGCACCGGAGCACGAGGGAGCTGCATCCCACATGGCCATGGAGGGCCACACCACAGACTCTGAATGCACCAGTGGGATGGAGGGCGAGGGGAGCTTCACGTCGGCCACCGGATCACAAACCAGCGACACGGACTCGTCTGCCGATGGGAGCTCCCCTGTGGTGGCGGCACCACCTGTGCGCCCCACTTCTACAGGTACAGCCGCCACCCCCCCTACCAGCACTGCCCTCCCAGCAGCCCCTCAGCCTTCGCCCCGTGCCCGCTCACCCAGGAGGGTGGGCATCACCTTCGCCCCAGGCACCTCAGGCCCTGCCCCAGTCACCCCTGTTGCCCTCAGTGAGGAGGCCATTGACCTCCTCAGGTCACTCACTGTTGGGCAGTCTACCATTGTGAATGCCATCCAGGGTGTAGAGAGGGAGTTGCAACACAGTAATGCATTCCTGGAGGGCATTCATTCTGGTCAGGCTGTCCTTCAGCGAACCCTGCAATCTCTGGCCTCAGCACTGATGGCAGCCATTGTCCCTGTGTCCAGCCTCCCCCCTCCAACTTCCTCCACCCAGACCCAATCTCCTGTACCCCAGCCCATCCCAAGCACACCTACAGACCAGCATGCACACAAGTCAACACACACAAGTAACTCAAGCAAACATAGGCACCACACACACCACAGGCACTCACGCAAGCCTCACTCACATACAGACACAGCAACATCCACTGTCTCCACTGTGTCCCCCTCCTCCTCTTCTCCATCCTCCCTCCCAGTCTTGTCTATACACACACTTGCATGCACCACATCTACAGGCACTAGTTCTCGCACAAAGACACCCAGCACCACAAGCCGCTCACCTGCACTCACCACCTCCACTGCCATTTACACATCCCCTGTGTCCTCTCCCAATGTGTCTGTGACGCCCCCTCCCAAAGTACCCAAACGCCGGCAATCACTCACCCAACATCCATCCACCTCACGACAGCCTCCAGTACCTGCACCTGCACCCAAAACACCTAAAGTGACACCTCCTACAACCACCTCCTCTTCCTCCACTCCCAGACCCCCTCCAGCTACCCATCCCAGTGTTTATCAGAAACTGTTCCTCTGTCAAATTGACCTTTTTGCCCCCCCTCCCACTCATCAGTCCCGTCGTAGCGCCTCAGCCAAAAAGCCTCCAGTACCAGTGGTGCGTGTTCCAGGTTTTTGGAGTGCACCGTCCACCAGGGCAGGCAGTAGGACCCGGAGCCAAGGCTGTGGCAGCCCACCCCCTGTAAAGGCTCTGAAAATGGAGAGTGGACGACGGGACCGTCTTAAGACTCCTGGTGGGACAACAAGTGACATGGGATCGGAGGCGATTGGTGAGTCAGCTGTAACTCCAACAAAGGTGTGGAAGGTCCAGAGGAAGTCTGCTCAGCCTGTTGTGAGTGTCACGGCGGAGAAGTGAGCCATCATATCCGGCGGTCCAGACACAACCGCCAGCACCGTCGCCACAGGTACAGAGACCACCGCCAGAGTCACAGCCCAGGAGGGCCCAAGTATCGTCACTGGTCCAGACACCACCGCCAGAGTCACAGCCCAGGAGGGCACAAGTATTGTCATTGGTCCAGAGACCACCGCCAGTGTCACAGCCCAGGAGGGACCAAGTATCGTCACTGGTCCAGAGACCACCGCCAGAGTCACAGCCCAGGAGGGACCAAGTATCGTCACTGGTCCAGAGACCACCGCCAGTGTCACAGCCCAGGAGGGCCCAAGTATTGTCACTGGTCCAGAGACCACCGCCAGAGTCACAGCCCAGGAGGGCACAAGTATCGTCACTGGTCCAGAGACCACCGCCAGAGTCACAGCCCAGGAGGGCACAAGTATCGTCACTGGTCCAGAGACCACCACCAGTGTCACAGCACAGGAGGGGCCAGGACGCCACAGCCCCGCTGGGCAATGATGGAACGTCATGCCACACACCAATGCCCATTGTAGAGATCGTCATGCCACACACCAATGTCCGTATCAGAACCGCCATGCCAAAGCACAGCTGAACAGGGCAAAGACCGCCATGGCAAAGCACAGCTGAACAGGGCAAAGACCGCCATGGCAAAGCACCGCTGAACAGTCCTGAAACGCCATGGCAAAGCACCGCTGAACAGGGCAAAGACCGCCATGGCAAAGCACCGCTGAACAGTTCTGAAACGCCATGGCAAAGCACCGCTGAACAGGGCAAAGACCGCCATGGCAAAGCACCGCTGAACAGGACAAAGCACCGCTGAACAGGGCAAAGACCGCCATGGCAAAGCACCAATGAACAGGGCAAAGACCGCCATGGCAAAGCACCGCTGAACAGGGCAAAGACCGCCATGGCAAAGCACAGATGAACAGTCCTGAAACGCCATCGCAAAGCACCGCTGAACAGGGCAAAGTCCACCATGGCTAAGCACCGCTGAACAGGGCAAAGACCGCCAATGCAAAGCACCGCTGAACAGGGCAAAGACCGCCATGGCAAAGCACCGCTGAACAGGGCAAAGACCGCCATGGCAAAGCACCGATGAACAGTCCTGAAACGCCATGGCAAAGCACCGCTGAACAGGGCAAAGACCGCCATGGCAAAGCACCGATGAACAGTCCTGAAACGCCATGGCAAAGCACCGCTGAACAGGGCAAAGACCGCCATGGCTAAGCACCGCTGAACAGGGCAAAGACCGCCATGGCAAAGCACCGCTGAACAGGGCAAAACCGCCATGGCAAAGCACCGATGAACAGTCCTGAAACGCCATGGCAAAGCACCGCTGAACAGGGCAAAGACCGCCATGGCTAAGCACCCCTGAACAGGGCAAAGACCGCCATGGCAAAGCACCGCTGAACAGGGCAAAGACCGCCAAGGCAAAGCACCGCTGAACAGGGCAAAGACCGCCATGGCAAAGCACCGCTGAACAGGGCAAAGACAGCCATGGCAAAGCACCGCTGAACAGGGCAAAGACCGCCATGTCAAAGCACCGCTGAACAGGGCAAAGACCGCCATGGCAAAGCACCGCTGAACAGGGCAAAGACCGCCATGGCAAAGCACCGCTGAACAGGGCATGCACCGTCTAGGAATGAATGGACCGCCACATCAGGCATCCTTATCCCATGTGCAGCTGGGACAGTGACAGGACAGGTACTTTCACGTGGAGACTCATCCAGTCTGGGCACCAGTCCCCCTCCAGAACCAGTGGAGACCTGCATCTACTTGAGAGACTGTGGCTTTGCACTCCCCAGGATGGCACAGTGGGCAAACCACCAACTGTAGTGACTTGTGAGACTGTGGCTTTGCACTCCCCAGGATGGCAGAGTGGGCAAACCACCCACTGTAGTGACTTGTGAGACTGTGGCTTTGCACTCCCCAGGATGGCACAGTGGGCAAACCACCCACTGTAGTGACTTGTGAGACTGTGGCTTTGCACTCCCCAGGATACATCAATGGGCATGGAGCCCCGTCGTGGATCTGGCTTCGCATTCATCTGGCTGAGGTGCCCCCCCTTTCCTTCCCCCTGAGGTGCCTGTAGTGTTTCTATCTGATGCCCCGGCAGTGTTCTCTCTGATTTTGGTCAGGTATCTATTGTGGGCCTGGCCCATGCTTTTTTGGACTGTTGGTGCACGGACATTGTTGTGTACATATCTGCACTACTTCTCGGATTGTATGTGTAAATAAGAGTGATTTTGAGATATGTATATCTGTATATTTTTGTATGACATGTATATTGGCACATTACAATGTTTGCCCGATTTTCGCATTGTCTTTGCATTCTTCCGGGGGGATTGTGGGTTGTTACAGTGATTTTTGTGACTGCATTGGTGTGTATGTCGTGATATGCGAGGGTGGGGGTGGGGGTGTTTGGTGGGTGTCCCCCTAACTTTTGCCTCCCCCCTCCCCCGTGTCGTAGGTGCAGTACTCACCGGTATCTTCTGCGCCTACGTAGCTGTTGGTCGTAAAGGAGCAGAAAAACAAGGGCAGGTAGGATTTGTAATTCGGGCTCCATGGTGTCCTCCTTCCTCGTGGGATGTGTTGAGGTGAGCGTTTTCCCATTGCAAAAGCTGTTTCCGCCGTGTTTTTATCCGCGGTGCGTCCGCCCCGGAAAAGGTGGCAGATTGGCGGGTTGTAATAGTGTGGGCGGTACATTGTCTTCCGCCTGTCTGTTGGCGGTAACCGCCGCGCTGCTTGTCTGTACCGCCGTGGCGGTCGGAGTGTTAAAGTGGCTGTCTTTGTTGGCGGTTTCCGCCAGGGTCATGATTCCCTTTTTTTGTCCGCCGGCCTGTTTGCGGTATTACCGCACCTTTAACACCGTCCGCCAGAGTTGTAATGACCCCCATAGTGCCTGCACTAGCACCAGCGGGTGTCCACTCATTAGCATGGGGGCATAGCCTCATGCTAATGATGGAATCCCTTTGCCACTGCAGCCATGCCACAGATTAGATGTGGGTGCAGAGGCAAAGAAGCTATCTGGAGGTGCACTTACAGTGTACCACATAAAAGGTGGGGCACTGTCAGTGCATAGCCTGATGGGGGCCCCATTTAGGGGAGACAGGTGGTCCTATGGACCCCACAGCAATACCTTTGCAGGTGGGTGTAGTTACTCACTGCACTTGCCTGCAAGGGCATTACAAATCCCCCTCAAATGTGCATGCAGGTTGACCTCACCACAGTGCTACATGGAGCAGCTGCTTGAAGACAGCTCCTTCTTCCACTTGACTGCGCTGCCGATAGGGCATCACAAGTGTGTGTCTGCCCTGAGGACACTGTATTCAATGTTATGGGGCACACTTCCCCACTCTGCAACTTTTTAAAGCTCTGTTGTGGTACAAACGGATAAAATATGTCTTATGTGTAATAAGGCACCAGTTATCAATGGGGACAGCAGCATGTATCTGTTTCTCTGGGCCCACGTAATTCTGGGACTACCTATCAATCACCCCCTCAGTGAGTATGTCCATATAAGTTTCACTGATTGTGTGAGTACCTCGTCCACAGGTCGTTCAGCCATGTTGGGTGAGGTTATTTCAACAGTGCAGCAGAATGGCAGAGGATCCTGCTTGGAGGTGAGGGTGACTCTGAATGACCATTAAATGGATGTCAACCCCTCCAAATTTTGAAGGGGGTTTGGAGTGCTGCTCAGTACTGATGTATGGAAATCTAAAACATATATATGAGCCTGAGTCACAATGGGCCCCCGCCCTTGGAAGTCTAATTGTGGAGACTCTGCCCCAAGTACAAACACTGAGGGGCCTCTGCCACTAGTGCATAGGCTATTTACAGGGCCAGACTGGCCAGGGGGATTTGGTGTTTCCCCAGGGGTGCTACTGGGGTTGGGGGCTGGTTTTGTTACAGTGTTTTGGGTCTGAACTGGTGCCGCAATGTGTGCCCCCAGTAACCACACACTTGTGTTTCCTGTCTGTGTGGGTACTGGTCTGACATACTTGACAGTGCTGCTATGGCTTCCCATTCCTGCTCTGGCCCTCGGGCCCTGTGTGAATCTGACCCTACGTGTTCAGGGATGATCAACACTACCTGCACCTAATTTGGTGATACACTACAGTCTACTCTGATGTAAGTGCCATATGTTGACCACAAGTACCATAATGTAAAGGGCCAAACTATGGTGGGCAGTAATATAGTGTAGCATGTATAAACACCTCCCTTTCTCCATTTGACTTCCTTTCCTTTTCACGAGTGTTTGCATATGTAACACTTGTTTGACCATGTCTTCCTTACCAAGTGTGGATTCTATGTTCAGAGTAAGGAGAGTACGATCCAGGTGTGTAGAATACACTCCGGGTGCGGATGATCTGCACTCGGTGTGTAGAATCCAAAGTAAGGCCGGAACCCAATTAATTTCTCAGGAAATGACACAGAGGGAATGCTTGGCAGGAAGTTCATGACAGGAAGTTTCATGCAGCCAGTTTATTGTCATTCTGAGTCACCTCCACCTACAGATAGGATCCTCTGCCATCCTGCTGCTTTGTGTACCCTAACTTCCTTCAACATGGCTGAGGGACTTCATGAGAGGGCACCCCCCTTCAGTGAACGTGAATGGGACATTTTTGTTGATGGGTGCTGGAGAATTATTCTCAGCTTTATGGGGGGGCCCGAGGACCAGCTGGGCAATACAGCATGTCCTAAACTCTGGGAGAGCATTGTGCAGCGTTGCAGTGCAGTGGGTGTGTAGCACAGGTGGGCCAGGACCTGCTACAAGCGCTGAGAGGACCTGACACGCTGGGCCGACTAAGGGCCCAGGAACTATTGGGCCCATCCTCCCAGCCCCACGTGCACAGGTCCCACCTTCCCCACTGTGCAGGAGGGTCCTGAGGACAGCCTGGCTGACCCTCCATGCTCAGCTGGAGGAGTTGGATCAGCAGAGACCTGGTAAGTGCATGGGCTGCATCAGGTTCTTTTAGTATGATGTGAGTGGTGACTGAGCTGTGCCATCAGTTGTCTCATGTCACTGTGTACACAACCAGAGCAATTGCTACAGTAGTCATAAAGCCAATGCCTCATTGAAGCACAATGAATGTAGAACCCAGGGTGCATCCTGGTACTTATAATGTTCTGAACACTACTGGGGAAAGGAGCCTCACTCGTGAATTTGAAGGAAGAAATGCAATGCCAATACCATGACTGGTGAACCAGAGGCCTTATCACTGCTGAGTGTAATGGCAAAGGAATGGGCCAGAGAATGTCCACTGTGGGGTCAAGATGTTTTTTGGGTGCTGGATGTGGTATCATGCATGTTTTTTGCTTGTTTTTTCAGTGTTAAGTATAATTTCATGAATCTTGGAGTAAAGGCAGACTTTGGGATACTTGTCTCTCACAAAATGGTACAAACCTTTCCAAGGAAAACCAAAGGCACATGTCTCCACAACAGTGGCTTGTATGTCAAAAGTAATGTCTAGCTAGCAGTACCAACTATTCACAGTTACCAACTGGTTTACAGCACCAACAGGCAGTCTTGGCATGCCAAATGTGCCACCTGACATTTCAATTGGCTGATGTCAGGGATCCTCCAATACATAGACCCACAGCTTAGCAAAGGTCATAACCAATGCTAGTTTTGTATATGTATACCCATTCAAGCATTTGTGTGCAATCAGACCATGCTACACATCAGACGACAAGCGATAGCCAGTGTAAGACTAAGCAGTCTGCACATTACAGGAGGATCATAGATACATGCAGCAGATCCATCCAGACTGTGTCCCACCTCCATGTGTAGACTGACTTTGGAAGATGGCTACGTGGCAAGGACAGGAAAACAGGAAACACTGGGCCCAATTTACAAAGGTAAACTCAGGCATTTGATCTACGTTTACAACAAACGTCTTTGTTTACCTTTGAGAATCGGGCCTAAGTATTGCAATAATGCTGAAGGTGAGGCTTCATCATTACAGCAGTGTATCCACCCCACAATTGTGTCAGATATCAATGTGTGAGTAATGTCAGGACATTACAGTAATAGTACACATACGTTTGGGATCCAAGTCACCTAGATTTGGTTAGTAAGATCAAAGGAGAACAAAGTCAGCACTTGCTTCTTGTACTTGTGTGCCGTGCCCTGATTTGTACACCAGCTACATAATGTTCTCACTTTTATTTCAGTGGACCAGGCTGGCCAGGAAGATCAGAGAGAGGACCATGGACAGGGGAGGGCATCCTCGGGACGTCGACTGGCACGGCCTCTTTCGTCAACAGGAGAGGAAGATTAGGAGGAGGGACCTGGAACAGGAGGGGGAGTGGAACCACCCGGATGTGCACAACATTGGGCACAGGCTGGGTGGAGGCTGTGGACACTGTAGGGGGGGATTGAGCTGGACACCTCAGGCTGGGGGGGGAAGGAATTGTACTCTCCCATTGAAACACAAGAACTATACCTGCCTGAGGTGTCCCCAGGGTGGGACGAATCCACACCTGGGCCTGCCTCTAACCCCTCCCTACCTCTTGATTTCCCCAGTCCATGGGGGCCCACAGCTGCACCCCTGCCACTATTCCCCCTCCAAATGCCTGCCCCAGTGCCCCGAGGAGCATCTCTCTCCCGACACCCCACATCCCTCATGTGAAACCCAAACCCCTCCCTGTTATGTCACCCCAGGGCTCTATCCCAGGAAGGGATGGTGGCATCCGAGGGTGAGCATGGCATGTCCTCTCAGCTCTTACAGCACATCCCTGAGAAACTGCATATGTCCTGAGAGGAAAATGCTTTCGCCAAGGCCACCCTCAATGCCACCCTCACTTCCTGCAGCAATGATGTCTGCCCTGTCCCAGTGTCCCTCCCATATGACCCTCCATGTGTCTCCCTATTCGTCCTCCATCTCTGTTTCCACCCCCCCACCACCACTTGTGTGTCCAGTCCTGTTCTCCACAGTGGGCTGTGAGGTCAGCCATTTCTGCTGTGCACTCTTTTTCTGACCTGTGTTCCAGAAGTAGGAGAACATCATCATGGTCTATTTTACCTGACACTGGTTACGGTTATGTACAGCACACATCCTGAAGTACTGTATTCCAAGGTTCACTCATTTGTGATTATGGGGAAAGGGATGCAAAGTGAAATTGGTCTAATATCACACAATTAGTCATGTAGAGAAGCTGGCCTGTTCCACATCTTTACTGGGTTCACGTTGTACAGTTCATCCATTAGATGTATATGTTTCCCCTCCTCTACACCCACCTTACCAGCCACAACCCCAATCCCCAAACTCAAGCCTTCTGGTACCAGTGCTCTCTCATCCACATCATTAATTTAGCTGTTGGTTCCTGGGATTTTGTCAGCAAGTATTCATGTCATGAACTATCAAACATGTTTTGACTACTCCTCTATAGGAGAGACTTGGGAACAGATTTATGAGCCCCTCAAGGCACCAGAGCATTACTCTTTGCGCAAATCCAGCTGCACACAATAGTAAATCATGTCTATGAGGTCATGCCAAGTCACTTTGCATGATTTGGAATTGCCTCCTAACTATGGAGTGAGTCAGGGCTGCACAAATCACTTTGTTGTCTTACTGTGCACTTGAATGGCATTCCATGAACATTGGGGAGGTGTTCCCACACAACACCTAGGGACCGTGACACTTCCCCAGAGTGACAGAACCATGTACACCTAGGGAAGCACAAACACCTTACACCTCTTGAGGTGAGCCATAATGACTTGTAATGTATAGACTTGCTGCACTGACCTATGCAAAATCCACCTACATGAGGGCCAATATGAACTCTTAGGTAGGTACTTTACACATAGATATTGAGTTAACCTTTCATTGGCCAACGTTAGGATGTGGTATGTTGTTATGAGCCATATGTGAACATATGGAGATGAGTGACAACAATGATATTAGACACACAAAACATGCTGCTGACATTTAAATCACTGTTTAGGAGTATGAACATTTGGTAAAGTCATTTTTATGTATCATTACCAGTGTCCAGCATCTGTCCAGTGTTTGGTGCTGACCAGATGTCAAACCCATACATGTTGCAGAGGTCACTGCAGGCTGTGTCTTTATGGACAAAGTCAAAGGGCTTACAATGATATGCGTGTTTTCAGTTTACGTCTAATTGACACATGTGATACACAACATAACCTAGTTCTTTTCACAGGTTTGGCACAGTTTATAGATTCCATGCAAAGTATCTATGAGTTCACTGATCTCAAAGTAGGAGTTATTGCCCTCTCCTGCCATATTTACATATCAGTTTGTGCAGATGGTATGGGCTGTTGTCCTCCATGACTTTGCCTCCCTCGTTGTACAGGGACCTCCACTCCATTGTGTGACTGTACTCTGGCTGTATGTGGCAACAAAAGGGCAATGTCATCAGACACAACCAAGATATTTGAATTTGTACAACCTGTCACATTTGTACACAATTGCATCTACATGCCAACAGTAGTGGTAAGCCAGTGAGGAGTATTATCTATTGCCATTTACCACTGTTAAGTGGATGAGGCAGGGGTGATGGGCCACTGTTTGGGACTGAGAAATTGGAAGTTGTCACTGCCATCACAAAGGATTCTGGGACTTGTAGTGCAGTGGACTAGCTGAGACAGACAAGGGTCTAACGCACCATGCAGATTGCACATACTTGGGACAACATTCATGGTCACATTTGTGGAGTATCACAGACTTTGCTCATTTGTTGTCATTGATCCTATTATCCAATATTACTTGGCACCACATTGAGGTCATCACTTACATGCAGCCCATTGAGCAGGTAGGGGTGTATGGTGGAGTGGACTTCCCTCTCAAGTGGGGTGAGTTGGAGGTGGGCTCCAGTTGGTACACCAGGAAGGGCTCTGGCCACCTCTATCTTGGTGTACTTCTCCTACACCCTCCTCTTCTCATCCTGCCACTTCTTTTTGATCTCAGTCAAAGTCCGTATGTCCTCCCCTAATGCAGTGACTGTTGTGGCCAACTGCTGCCATAGGGCTGCCATCTGTGTGTAACTGCTGCTTTAGGGTGGTAGGCCATGCAGACTTTTGTAGTTTCTGAACATGTATCTGAGCATCATGGTGGTCTCCTCCTCAGTGTAGTTTCTCTTCCTCCTAGAAGGTAGCATGACTTCTAAGTATTCAGAGCAGGCAGGTGCATTGTAGTTGTGGAGAAAGCAAAGCCTTGCTTGTGTGCTGCTTTTAGCTGTTTTTTAGTGCAGGGTTGCAGGTGGCAATGATGATGTACAAGTGCATGTAATTTCAATGAATCCAGCCCAGGGTCAGATGATCCACCTCGAGTGTGCATGATCTGCCTGGAGTGCGGATACTCTGCCCCGAGTGCAGATGAATCGCCCGAGTGTGGATGAGTTGCCCCAAGCGTGAATGCTCTGCTCCAAGTGTGAATGATCTGGCCCAAGTGTGGATGTAAATATACTACTCGTATCTTTCCTTTGTGAATACTGAAAATTTTAAGTTTACCTTTGTGAATCAGGCCCTAAGTTTGTCTCACAAATATCCAGATATAACATTGGTATCTTTTGTGAATTAGTTTCCGAGGATATATTGCAACTATATAGTGAAAGGGTTCAATCACAGAACTTGAGTCAGAGTCAGTGGAAGGCCTTGTTAACACAACAGAAAGATGGCAATATAGTCATTACACCTTTGGTTAAGGGAGAAAACATGGTTATGCTGTCAAGGGAGAATTATGTTTAAGAAGCATACAGGCAGCTTCATGATGTGTCATGCTATGAAAAAATGGATAAATCATATGACATGGATTTTCAGAACAGGTATTTTGAACATCTTATTGAGTGATCTACAGGAGAGGGAGTGCACCTAACCTGACAGACACAACACCAGGCACAGACTGGGTGGAGGTTGCGGACACTGTAGTGGGGGGAGGGCATTGAACTGGACACCTCTGGCTGGAGGGGAGGAATTGTACTCTCCCACTGAAACACAAGACCAAGACCTGCCTGAGCTGTCCCCAAGATGGGATGAATCAACACCTTGGCCTGCCTCTAAACCCTCCCTCCCTCTTGAGGCCCTCAATCTATTGGGGCCATAGCTGCACCCCCTGCCATAAGTCCCCCTCCAAGCGCCTGCCCCACTGCCCCAAGGAGCATCCGTGTCCCCGACACCCCACATCCCTCATGTGCAAACCAAACCCCTCCCTGTAGGTTACCCCTGTGGCTGCATCCCGGGAATAGATGGTGGCATCTGAGGGTGAGCATGGCATTGCACTCTGCTTCTACAGCAAATCCTTGAGAAACTGCATAGGTCCAGAGAGGAAAATGCTTGTGCCAAGGTCACCCTCAATACCACCCTCACTTCCTTGGGTGCAGCCATGATGTCTGCTCTGTCTCAGCGTCCCTCCCATATCACTCTCTACGTGCCTCCCTGTTCGTCCTCCTACACTGTTTCCCTTCATACCCCTTGCGTGTTCCAGTCCCATGGGGTATCAGGTCCTCTACCGGCCTGCCAGGAAGATGCCACAGATGCAGAGGATCTTATTGTCATTGAAAAGGATGATGACCAGGATGATTTGTGACTGGACAATATACTGTGAATGCATATTTGTTTTAGCCCTTGTATATGGACTGATTCCCCTGACGTTTTCAGATGTGTTTTATTTATTTTATCCCACCCCCTCCAAGTCCTCTGCCAAATCCATATGAAGAGCATTATTTGATTTCATTTCTGCCTGCAATATGGATGGTGTGTTTTTTCATTCAAATCATATTTATATATAAAAAAGCACAGTGTCATGTAGTTCATTGAATTTGCTGAAATCGACGTATGGAAGTATATGTCTGGAGTGGTTTAGCTATGCCGTCAACATGATACCTTTGTACACAGATGGTTCTACTAATAAACATTTCTTAGCCACGTTTATCAACACATATATGGTCTACAACCACAATAAGCAATTGACCATCATCAACTATAACTCAACTCAATTTGAATGTGGAGAATGTCTTTTATTTACATTGTTCAGAGCAAACATATGTTACAGTGCTCATGGGAAATCTTGTTTGCACCTTCTCAATTTTGGTGGTGAGTTTCTTTGTGAGGTTGAGCGTTTCTTGGGGTTCTGAGGTGCAGGTGGGTGCCTGTATGGGGGGGGAGTGTTCCCTGGACAGGGAGTGGTGGTCCCTGTATGGAGGGTGCTTTTTGGACAGGGGTGGTGGTCCTGCTAAGGGGGAGCTTCATGGGGTGGTGGTCCCTGTACAGGGGAGTGCTTCTTGGATAGGGGGTAGTGGACCCTGGACGGGGGTGCTTCCTGGACAGGGGGTGTGGGTCCCTGTACAGGGGGAGGACATGACTGCGCAGTGGGGGGCATGTGCAAGAGGAGTGTTGCAATCATAGATTGATGGGGCTGTAGGAAAGTCCTCCTTTTTGCCCTGGTCACCCCCATACGGCTTGGACAGATACTGGTAGTTACTGACTCTTGTCTGTGCCCTGGGTACTGCTACCCAGTCCCAGGGCCAGTGCGCTGTGTAAAGTGGATATGCAAATTAGGTTAATTATAATTGGCAGTATCAACCTACCTATGGGTCCGTAGTATATAGTAGGTCATGTAGATTTAGGGACCCCAGCACTAGTAGTGCGCCCATAGGTGCACTGCTGAGATGCCCAGCATTATTTTAAAGGCAGGCTTACCTTGCTGGCTGCTTTTAGAGCGAAGTTACCTTTGAATTCAACTTTGGAATTAAAAGTACTTCTAAAGTCTTTAACAACCTTATTTTTACCTATAGGCCACCCCTAATGTGCGCCCAAGGTGTCCCCAGGGTTGGGTGCAGTGTAACTATAAGCAGGGACCTTATAAAAGATGTTTTACACATTGTAGTAAATGAGCTCTAAAGGCTAAAATGGGAAGACTTCATTTTTAATTAATAAAGCCTGTTGGAAATGACCTTTTTTGCAGGATTATCGCCTGTCATTTTGCCTTCTGACCTGGTATACTGGACTCTGTTTTTGCTGTTTTTTTCTCTCTATGCACTGTACCACTGCTAATCAATGCTAAAGTGCAAGTGTTCCCTATATAAATTGTACTGTTGATTGGTTTATCTATGATTGGAATATCTGATTTACTAGTAAGTCCCTAGTAAAGTGCACTAGAGGTGCCCATGGCCTATAAATCACTGATTGTGCCACCCACATAAGTAGCCCTCTGAACAAGTCTCAGACCTGCCACTGCAGTGTCTGTGTGTGCAGTGTTAAACTTCCAATTTGACCTGGTAAGTGTACCCACTTGCCAGGCCAAAACCTTCCCGTTTACTACATGTAAGGCACCCCTAAGGGAGGCCTTAGGTAGCCCCATGGGCAGGGTACAGTGTATGTTAAAGGTGGGGCATTTACTGATGTGTGTTACATGTCGTAAAAGTGAAATACTGCTAAATTCAGTCTTCAGTGCTGCAAGGCCTAGCTCTCTCATAGGTTAACATGGGAGCTGTCTTTAAATAACTTTAAAGTGTAGATCCCCTTTGAGAGCAGATAGAAATGTGGAGTTTGGCGTCTCTGAACTCCAAATTTAAAAATACATCTTTTAGTAAAGTTGGTTTTTAGATTGTTAGTTTGAAAATGCCACTTTTAGAAAGTAGACATTTTCTTTCTTAAACAATTCTGTGACTCTGCCTCTTTGTGGATTCCCTGTCTGGGTCAGTTTGACAGTTGGTCTGTTTCCACCTCTCCTCTAGACAGTGACACAAAGGGAGCTAGGGTGTAGGCTGCTGATCCTGATGAGCCATCTGAGCTGGAGTGGCGGGATGAGTGGTCAGTTACACCTTAAAGTACTGTGCCTGCCCTCACACAATGCAGTCTCCAACCCCCTGGTGTGTGTTTGGGGCCTGGCCTGGGCAAGGCAGGATCTTGCAAACAAGAGAAACTTCCCTTTGAAGTTTCCAACTTCAAAGGTAGAAAGGAGTATAAGTATTGGACCCAACACCCCAGACTTTTAGAATCTTTCTGGAATCAAAAGGAACCTCTGCCAAGGAGAAGAGCTGAAGGGCTGGAGGAGGAGTACTGCCCCTTTGCTGTGTTGCTTTGCTGGGCTGACCTTCAGTTGCTGTTTCTGCCTAAAAAAAGAGGGCAAAGAGTGAATTTGCTGTTCATCCTGCTTGAGAAAGTTTTCCAAGGGCTCCGAGTATAGCTTGCCTCCTGTTGGAAGTCTTAGGGACACCAAAGACTTCAATTTCATCTGCCTACCGCTTTGGGAACTGTGTGTTTTGTGCTGTTCAAGAAGAAAAACCACCCGACGCATCAACGATGCTGCTGGCCTGCACCGTGACCTGCCGAAACCACATAGAGCCGCACTGCCACGCTTTGCACCGTGACCCAGGTCTCACCGACGCTGTCATCTGACGTCGCCACAGAGCCGCTGCTCTCACCGTGACCTGTGGGCCCGCACTCCGGCATTGCCTTGCCCACACCGCAGCCTGGGAATTCCCACCGTCGCCACTCCTGCTGACACCGGCGCCGCTCCCTGCAGCTCTGCCTGTGGACACCGCTAGTGAGGAACACAAAGCACTGTCCTGTCCCGCACCGCAGCCCTGGTCCCCCGAAGCCAGCACCATCGACTTCAATGTTGTCACCAGGCATCCCTGCTTGCACTGTGACCCAGGGACACTGCATGGAACCTCTCCCGTACCGCCAACTTACCTACTGACGACAGGGCTTCAGCAACAGCGATGCTGCTGCCTGCACGTGACCTGGTGACACTGCACATCATACCGCCCCACACCACACCGCAACCCTGGTGTCAACGACGCCACTTGATGCTGTCACTGAGCCGCTGCCTGCACCGTGACCTGTGGGCACAACACGTCGCATCATCCCGCTTAGTACCGCAGCCCCAATGCCATCCATGCCAGCACTTCTGACTTCATCAGCCCGGTGTTTGATCCGCAACGCATGTGACTTCAAGGGCCCAACGACCCCCGCACTGACTCCAGAAAAGACACTGCAATGCCATTCTCGGGAGCTCATTTCGAGGATCATGGCACCCTGCAAATACAAAGGTACTTTTTTGCTGGTCTTCCCGAAACCGTAGCTGGCCTGCAACATTGCAGCCAACCTGAACTGTTAGTTTTGTTGATCACAGTGCTGTGATAACCCCAGGTGGAACTATCGACTTCAAGGAACTGTATTTTTAAGTTAATTTTTGGAAAATTCATATCTTGATTACTGTACGTTGGATTTATCTTGTTTTGGTCTTGTTTTATATAGATACATTTTGGCTATTTTTCTAAAACTTTTGTAGTGTTTTCGCTGTATTACTGTGTGTTATGTGCAAATGCTTTACACATTGCTTCTGAGATAAGCCTGACTGCTCATGCCAAGCTTCCAAGGGGGTGGGCAAGGGTTATCTGAGCAGGCATCTCCCTTATCCTGACTAGAGTGAGGGTCCCTACTTGGAAAGGGTGCAAACCGACTGCCAACTAGAGACCCCATTTCTAACAAAGCCTCAAAAGGAGCTAAACATTTCTGGTTTGGTAGCAAACTGATTGTTATTATAAATCCAACATCTTGCCATCATTGAATTTAATATAACTAGTTCAGGGAAAGAGTTTTAGAACTCTATCTGAAAGTTGCCAACTTCAGCTCTGTAGTGTCCTTCTCTGAATGGCCAGCCTCTGGCAGCCTGGCCAGGCTGCCTTGGTGAGGTGTGACATGGTCTGGGCTGAGGACAAAGGAAGTGCCTGGGGGCAGAGATCAGCCTCAGCAGATGGTAAAACAGGAGGGGGAGAGCAGCCAAACTGGACTTCAAAGGAGGGAAGGACATTTGGAGCAGCTCAGGACCTTCCCCATTTCTTACAAATACAGTCAACCAGGTGCCTCCTTGAATAGATTAGGAGAGGGCAGGAACAGTGTGTGTTTAGGAATTTTAGCCACGCCACTGGGTGGACTCAACCAGACCTAACCTCCAAAATTGAATTTCTTCCATGTTGGATTTGCCACACTTCCCAGGAAGTGGTCATCCAGGAGGGTGGTAGTCTGCCTGTGATTGGACAGTTGCCCTACTCCTGCTTTCCACTCCAGGAGCCAGTATAATTATGGCAATGCTGTACTCACACCTCAGATCCCTATCAGGAACAAAGACAAGAAAAAGAAGGACTGTCCTGCTGGACCCCTGACCTGCACTCGGACACTGCACTCTGAAGGACTACACGAGCTGCACACTTTGGCTTCACCACAAAAATGACTTTGTCATCCTTCAACTGGTTCAAGAAGGGACTCCCTGTTTGATACAGGTAGAAAATAGCTAACCAGATTCCCCTGCACCAAAACCTGAAGACACTGACCAGCTGACCACTGTCCAGTGGTCATTTTTGAGTTTGAGCCAGGTGCATTCTGAGAGCTGGAGTCCTAACCCTCAAAGATCAACTCAGAGCTTCTGGAACCTTGGGGTGAGCTGTGGATTCCTAAATGACCTTCAAAGACCTTCTGGAAGAAGATCCAGAAGTTTGGAGAAGATTGGAGAACTTTTGGAAAAAGCTCCATAAAGGAATCGACCCGACATTGTGAGTCAAACCGGCTAACGTCGTTTGCAACCTGGCCTGACTTGCAGGTTTGTCCAGCTGAAAATTTCCCGAGCCCCAGACTTCCAAAATTTCACTGGGGGCTCCTGGAAAGGCAGTCCCTTGGCATCAACTCGAAATCGGCTTGTTGTGGACGGTCGTTCAACGTCAGAGAGAAAAATCTCCAAAAAACTGACAAAGTCCAAACGTTAAAAGTTGCCTGGGACTTCCCATGCAGCATATCCGGGGAAGGCTCCAGGGACATAGGATCAAATTTCAACTTTGGCCCAGATGCGGCCCAGATGAAGATTTCGACCCTAAAAAATCATCTAAGACAGAAGGTAGAATTCTTCACCAAGGTCTCCTGCGATACGTATCCGAAGAGAGCTCCAGAAAGGTCAGATCGGATTGGTAACTTTGTCCTGGTGAGAAAAATCTTCAAGAAAAAGACTAGGGGGGTCATTACAACATTGGTGGTAAAAGCCGCTTACCACCGTGCAGAAGACCGCCAACACACCGCCGCAGCAGCGGAATTCCGCCACAGCTATTATGACCCACATCTCGAAATCCGACAAAAATCAGACACCCACACAAGTCCGCCACACCAAAGGTCAGTGATAAACTGGCGAAAACAAAACCTCCACCGTCACGCCAACAGAAATACGCCCACACTATCACAACACACAAATCCAGTCTTTCAACCGCAGTATTCCATTGGCGGTACACATCGCCGCGCTCAAAATACACACACTCTTACAAAACACTGCCACATTGGACAATTCAAAATACACACACCTGATACACATACACACACCACTCCCACACACCCAATACAATATAAAACACACACCCACATCACCGAGAGAAAGCCAGAGAGAGACACCAGCATCCACAAACTCCATCCACTACATATCACCACACTTATCACCACACACACCACCCCACACATCACCTACACGACCCCATGGCACGGCAAAGACACCCCAGGTTCTCGGAGGAGGAGCTCAGTGTCATGGTGGAGGAAATCGTCCGGGTGGAGCCACAGCTATTTGGAGCACAGGTGCAGCACACCTCAATTGCAAGGAAGATGGAGCTATGGCGAAAAATGGTCGACAGGTTCAACGCAGTGGGACAATGCCCAAGAAATCGGGACGACATCAGGAAGAGGTGGAACGACCTACGGGGGAAGATGCGTTCCGTGGTCTCCAGACACCACCTGGCGGTACAGCGGACTGGCGGCGGACCCCCACCTCCTCCCCCACAACTAACAACATGGGAGGAGCAGGTCTTGGTGATTCTGCATCCTGAGGACCTCGCAGGAGTCGGTGGAGGAATGGACTCTGGTAAGTCAAACCTTTAACTACAATATCCCCCACCCTACCTGCATGCTATCACAGACCCCCACCCTCGCCCCCTCCCCTATCACTCCAACTCCTCACAAATGTACTAATATCACAAACCACACATCCCAACACCAAGCCCTGCATGCAACACCAACGCATGGACACCCATCACTAAAGCATGCACACTGCACATACGCATACACCCCCCTAAACCATTATCACACAAGCCCCCACACAGGAATGCTAGCACTGGGGTACACGGTCACCCACCCATTGCACACCATGACACACACAGATGCAATAATCATGCTTTTACACCCCTGCAGGACCACTGCCCAACGTCATCAGACAGGAGGATCCAGACATCTCCACCCCACCCACAGAAGAGGCCCACAGTGATGACAGCAGCTCTGTCCAACTGGATCAAGATGACCAGCCTGGACCATCGTGGGCCTCAGGACAGTAGGTTCCCCTCACACAGGCACAGGCCACCACAGACCTTCCACCCTCTGGTAACACCAGCACAGCACCCACCCAGCGGGCCCATACCTCCGTCCCCAGGACACGTCAATCAGCTGTGTGTCCACCACTACAGGGAACCCAGGATAACCCACCACCCCAACAACAACAGGGACCTGGGGGCAGTGGCAGTGGGCACACGGTCCAGGGGACGGAGGCACAGGAACACAGGGGAACTGGGAGGGCTGCTGTGCGACATGGGGCGGACAGGCCAAGGGAACCCACTCTCCACGAGGCCCTCTCCTCCATCATGGGAGCATACCACAACTCCCAGGAGACGATGGCAACGGTCCTGGCCAAGTTTCAGGAGACCCAGCGCATGCAGGAGGAACAGTATTTGGGGTTCAGGGAGGAACTCAGAACCATTAGCTCCACCCTGGGCACCATCGTAGGGGTGCTGAAGGAAATACTTAACACCAGGAGGGACACTGTGGCACTCCAAGGGGCCCCTGACACTAGCATGGACGATGAACTGCCCACCACCTCCGCCGGCGCTAGTGGACAGGAGGCACCGCCACAGGACCACCACACCAGCACCCCACCCCCTGCAGATGGAGAACCACCCCGCAAGCGGTCCCTGAGATCCAGGAATAAGACTGAGCACGATGCCAAGACCCCCGCCAAGAAATGAGACCACCCTGATTGTCAAACCACTGTCCCACTTTGTCACCCTGTCTATATTGGAACTGCCCCAGCTCCACTTCCTATGCCCATATGGGCAATGCACCTGTGAGACTAATAGACTGGACTCTGCCATGGACACTCCTCCGCCATCACCCCTCACTATTTAACTCCCCCCACCAATATTTTGTATGTAAATAAACACACCTAAAGCACCAAAAGATCTGGAGTCTGTCTGTGATATAGAAATAGTGTATTTGCAATTACAGTGACAAAATTTCCAGGAAATAGTAATGTCAACATACCAATGTCAGACAGCTCTAGTCCATGAGGAATCTAAGCAGATGACACACGTTGGAAACCACACCTGTGAAATCGTAAGGGAAAATGACAACTCAGTGACCATACACTGGGTGAAATCGACAGACAGGATAGAGGTAGAAGTGTAAAAGTACTTGTAGTAGGCAGGAATGTATTCTCACCTGTGTGTCACTGGAAATATTGCTGGATGACTGAGTCCCTGTTGTCAATGTCTTCTTCCTCTGCTTCCTCCTCATCACTGTCCACAGGTTCCACAGCTGCCACAACATCGCCATCTGGACCATCCTCCTGCAGAAAAGGCACCTGTCGTCACAAAGCCAAGTTGTGAAGCATACAGCAGGCCACGATGATCTGGCACACCTTCTTTGGTGATTAGAATAGGGATCCACCTGTCATATGGAGGCACCTGTACCTGGCCTTCAGGAGGCCGAAGGTCCGCTCGATCACCCTCCTAGTCCGCCCATGGGCCTCATTGTAGCGTTCCTCTGCCCTGGTCCTGGGATTCCTCACTGGGGTCAGTAGCCATGACAGGTTGAGGTAACCAGAGTCCCCTAATAGCCACACCCGGTGCCTCTGGAGTTGACCCATCACATAAGGGATGCTGCTATTCCGCAGGATGTAGGCGTCATGCACAGAGCCAGGGAACATAGCATTTACTTGGGAGATGTACTGGTCTGCCAAACATACCATCTGTACATTCATGGAATGATAAATCTTCCGGTTCCTGTACACCTGTTCACTCCTGTGGGGGGGGACCAAAGCTACATGGGTTCCATCAATGGCACCTATGATGTTGGGAGAAGTCACCTTTCACTGTAGGCAAGTCCTCCACCTGAGGGAAAACGATGTAGCTCTGCATGCGTTTCAGCAGGGCAGACAACACTCTGGACAACACGTTGGAAAACATAGGCTGGGACCTCCTTGATGCCATGGCCACAGTTGTTTGAAAAGACCCACTTGCAAGGAAATGGAGCACTGATAGCACCTGCACTTGAGGAGGGATTCCTGTGGGATGGTGGATTGCTGACATCAGGTCAGGCTCCAACTGTGTACACAGTTCCAGGATTGTGGCACGGTCAAACCTGTAGGTGATGATCAAACTTCTTTCCTCCATTGTCGACAGGTCCACCAGCGGTCGGTACACCGGAGGATGCCGCCATCTCCTCACATGTCCCAGCGGACGGTGCCTATGAAGGACAACAGCGACCACAGAGTCAAACAACTCAGAGGTATGTACCCACAGTCTAAACAGAACACCATTCATACACAAAATGTGTCCTGTATGTGTGTTGTGAGACTAGGCCTAGGTATGTGTGACGCAGTTGGTAATTAGGCCATGTGGGCCCCTGAAATGGCAGCTGCCTGACCTGGAAAGTGGGACAATGGGATGTGAGGTAATTGCGCTGGCTTGGACACTGTCGCGGTAGGCGGTCGAAGACCGTGACACAAAGCTGCATTGGTTAACATTGGACCCTATGGGTCCCAGGAGCCAATGACGATGTACGCCGGCGGTGATGGTACACACCGCCGCGGACGTGACCGCCATTTTCTAACTGTTGAATCACTCGATACCTGATCTTCGACAGGAGAGGACCTACACTGCACGTGCTGCTGTGACCTCGGTCTGAAAGAGACAATGGCTCGTGCGTCTGGGGAAAGGGCCCCTGCCTTCACTGCAGAGGAGTTGGAGAAGCTCGTCAACGGGGTCCTCCCCCAGTACACACTACTCTACGGTCCTCCAGACCAACAGGTAAGTACACAGGGAGCATGTTGTATGGCCTATGCCTGTGTGGAGAGGGCTGGTTGCAAGAAGGAAGGGGGCACAGTTCTGCGTGAATGAAAGACTGTGAATGCATGTGCCACATGGCAAGGGTAGGGATTCACTTTGACGGTGCAGTTGGTAATGACTTCTCTTCTTCCCCTGTACATTTCATGTAGGTCAGCGCCCACCAGAAGAAGGATATTTGGCGTGCCATCGCCAAGGACGTCCGGACCCTGGGGGTCCACCACAGACGGAGCACCCACTGCCGGAAAAGATGGGAGGACATTCGCCGCTGGAGCAAGAAGACAGCGGAGGCTCAGCTGGGGATGGCCTCCCAACGTGGGAGGGGTGCCCGTCGAACCATGACCCCCCTGATGTTCCGGATCCTGGCGGTGGCCTACCCGCAGTTGGATGGGCGCTTGAGGGCATCACAGCAGACACAAGGGGGTGAGTACACTATCATTCAGCGGACTTTGAGCGCAGTGAAGGTGTCTGGGTGGGGGAGGAGGGCTGTGGGTTCCCCTAGGCCAGGGCGAGTTCCGTAGGCTAAGCCCATTCGTAAGGCATGGCCCAGTGGCCCCCCACCCCACCTCTGTAGAGTGCCAAGTACAGCTAGCCATGCCCCTGTGTCATCTATGTGTGCAGATGTCGTCCATAGCCTTGTAGGCCATTTCCCAGGAATTGCACTGTAGAGCCCAACAGCGCGACGTAGTGCAGGGGGCTGCTGTGTCTGTATTGTCCGCCAACTGTAGCGGTAAGCCATGCACTCAACCTGTCTTTCTTCTGTCGCCCCTCCCCTTTTTGTGGTCTCCCTGTTCTTGTGTGCATTAGCATCATCAGGCGGAGGAGCAGTGGCACCGGAGCACGAGGGAGCTGCATCCCACATGGGCATGGAGGCCCACACTATGGACTCAGAATACACCAGTGGGACGGAGGGCGAGGAGAGCACCATGGCGTCACAGGATCTGCAACCAGCGACACGGACTCATCCTCCGATGGGAGCTCCCTTGTGGTGGCGGCAACATCTGTGCCCCCCACTTCTACAGGTGCAGCCGCCACCCTCCCTAC
Source organism: Pleurodeles waltl (assembly GCF_031143425.1). Lineage (NCBI taxonomy): Eukaryota > Metazoa > Chordata > Amphibia > Caudata > Salamandridae > Pleurodeles > Pleurodeles waltl. The sequence continues at coordinate 730,272,375 of NC_090444.1, forward strand.
CAGCACCGCCCTCCCAGCAGCCCCTCTGCCTTCGCCCCGTGCCTGCTCACCCAGGAGGGTGGGCATCACCTTCGCCCAAAGGCACCTCAGCCCCTGCCCCTGTCACCTCTGCTGCCCTCAGTGAGGAGGCCATTGACCTCCTCAGGTCCCTCACTGTTGGGCAGTCTACCATTTTGAATGCCATCCAGGGTGTAGAAAGGGAGTTGCAACACACAAATGCATTCCTGGAGGGCATTCATTCTGGTCAGGCTACCCTTCATTGAACCGTTCAGCACTGATGGCAGCCATTGTCCCTGTGTCTAGCCTCCCCCCTCCAACTTCCTCCACCCAGACCCCATCTCCTGTACCTCTGCCTATCCCAAGCACACCATCAGACCAGCCTGCACACACCTCACCACACAAGGGAAGCTCAGGCAAACATAAGCACCACACATCCCACAGGCACTTACGCAAGCATCACACACATACAGACACACCAACATCCACTGCCTCCACTGTGTCCCCCTCCTCCTCGTCTCTCTCCTCCCTCCCAGTCTCGTCTACACTCACACCTGCATGCACTACCACTACAGCCACTACGTCCCGCACCAGCACACCCACCACCACACCCCGCTCACGTGCACTCACCACCCCCACTACCATTTACATGTCCCCTGTGTCCTCTCCCAGTGTGTCTGTGACGCCCCCTCCGAAGATACACAAACACAGGCACACACCCACCCAACAGCCATCCACCTCACGACAGCCTCCAGCCCATGCACCTGCACCCAAATCCACAAAAGTTACACCACCTACAACCACCACCTCTTCCTCCACTCCCAAACCCCCTCCAGCTACCCGTCCCAGTGTGTCCAAACAACTTTTCCTGTCCCCCTTAACCTATTTCCCACCACCCCCCCTCCAACTCATAGGTCCCGTACTGGCACCTCAGCCAAAAAATCTCCGGGACCAGTGGTGCCTGTTGTTACAGGTATGTGGAGTGCACCGGCCACTAGGGCAGCCAGTGTGGCACGGAGCCACAGCACAGCCAGTCCCCCCCTGTGAAGCACCAGAAGTTGGACAGTGCCCGGCGGGAGAGGGGGAAGGCTCCAGCCAGCCAAGCCGCTCACAGGGGTCCCGGGGGGAGTGTGGACTCAGCTGTGACTCCTCCCAGGGTAGGGAAGGGGCAGAAGAAATCTCTAAAGTCTGGGAGGAGCAGCACGGCGGAGAAGACCGCCATCATCCCCGCTGCCCAGGGGGCCACCGCCAGCCCCATCGTCACTGCCCAGGAGGCCACCACCAGCCCCATCGTCACTGCCCAGGAGGCCACTGCCAACCTCATCGTCACTGCCCAGGAGGGCCCGCAAGCCACAGCCCAGCTGGCCAGGAGGGCCCTGCATGCCACAGCCCAGCTGACCCATGAAGGACCACCAGCCACAGCCCAGCTGGGCAATGACGGACCGCCATGGCAAGGACCGCTGAACAGGTCAGAAACTGGCAACTCAAGCACCGCTGAACAGGCCTAGGACCGCTGAACAGGGCAAAGACCGCCATGGCAAGGACCGCTGAACAGGTCAGAAACTGGCAACTCAAGCACCGCTGAACAGGCCAAGGACCGCTGAACAGGGCAAAGACCGCCATGGCAAGCACCGCTGAACAGTTCAGTCACTGGCAACTCAAGCACCGCTGAACAGGCCAAGGACCGCTGAACAGGGCAAAGACCGACATGGCAAGGACCGCTGAACAGGTCACACACTGGCAACTCAAGCACCGCTGAACAGGCCAAGGACCGCTGCACAGGGCAAAGACCGCCATGGCAAGCACCGCTGAACAGGGCAAAGACCGCCATGGCAAGCACCGCTAGCCCATTTGTGGCAGGGGCAGTGACACAACTGGGACCGTCACAGGGTGAGTGCTGCACTCTGGGCACCAGTTCCCCTCCAGAACCAGTGGAGACCTGCATCCACTCCGTCTGTCCTGCACAGGATGAAGCACTCTGGGCACCAGTCCCCCTCCAGAACCAGTGGAGACATGCATCCACTTGTGAGACTGTGGCTTTGCACTCCCCAGGATGGTACAGTGGGCAAACCACCCACTGTAGAGACTTGAGAGACTGTGGCTTTGCACTTCCCAGGATGGAACAGTGGGCAAACCACCCACTGTAGAAACTTGTGAGACTGTGGCTTTGCACTCCCCAGGATACATCAATGGGCATGGAGGCCCCGCGTGGATCTGGTGTGGTGCACTCATCCGGCTGAGGTGACCCCCCTTCCCTTCCCCCTAAGGTGCCTGTTGTATTTCTATCTGATTCCCCTCCAGTGTTCTCTCCGTCATGTTCGGGTATCTTGTGTGGGCCTCGCCCATGCATTTTGGGCCCAGTGGTCCACGGACTATGAATGGTGCAAAACCTGCACTACTAATCGTGGTGTATATTTAGTTTATTGTGTATATATATATATATATATATATGTATATATTTGCTTACTGTATTTTGATCTATTACAATGGTTACACTCATTTCCTTTTGTCTTTGCATTTTTCCGGGGGTGTTGGGGGGTGTTACTGTAATGTATAGATAAGCATTGGTGTGTGTGTTGTAGTGGGTGAGTGTCGGGGTGGGGGTTGGGGTTGGGGTGTTGGTATGTCGTAAGTGCAGTACTCACCATGGTCTTCGCCACTGGCGTTGATGCTCCTTGTAGAAGAGCAGGAAGACTAGCGCTGGGAGAATATGAAGTTCCGGCTCCATGTTGCCCTCCTTCCTCGTGGAGTGTGTAGAGGTGAGCGTTTTCCCTTTGAAATGGCTGCTTCTGCCGTGTTTTTATCCACAGTGAATCCGCCCCGGAAAAGGTGGCGGATTGGCCTGTCATAATAGTGTGGGCGGTACATTGTCTCCCGCCTGTCTGTTGGCGGTTACCGCCGCGGTGTTTGTTTGTACCGCCGTGGCGGACGGAGTGTTAAAGTGGCTGTCTTTGTTGGCGGTTTCCGCCACGGTCGTAATTGCAAAATTTTTACCGTCGGCCTGTTGACGGTCTTACCGCCGCTTTAACACCGTCCGCCAGGGTTATAATGACCACCTAAGTCCAAAGGTAAACTTTTGACCAAGGCCTCCCGCTTACTGTAGCCAAGCAGGGCTCCATCTCGGTCGGCTTCAAATTTTGACTTTGCCCCGGTCGTGGTTCCCCTTATCCGAATTTATTCGTTTTGGTGTCAATTTAAAGATATAAATATATCCTATTTTAATAATTTGGTTTTGGATTGTTTAACTATTTTCTGTGTTTTATTTTATTACTGTTTTGTGATATTTGAATGATTTACAGACTTTGGCCCTCATTAGAACCCTAGCGGCCGGTGTTAAAGTGGCAGTAATACTGCCAACAGGCCAGCGGTAAAAAAAATGGAATCACGACCATGGCCGAAACCGCCAACACAGATAGCCACTTTAACACTCCGACCTCCACGGCGGTAGCAACAAACACCGCAGTGGTAACCGCCAACAGACAGACGGAAGACAATGTACCACCCACACTATTACGAGGCACCAATCCGCCAGCTTTTCCTGGGAGGTACCAATGCCATCAAAAGCACGGCGGGAAGTGCAAGGCCACAGACTCCAAGTGGATGGCTTCTCCACTGGTTTTGGAGGGGACTTTGTGCACAGAGTGCTTCATCCTGTCAAGGACTGGGTTAGTGGATGCAGATTTGTGCCAGAGTGCTTCATCCTGCCAAGGACTGGGTTAGTGGATGCCTTTCTCCACTGGTTCTGGAGGGGGCTTTGTGCCCAGAGTGCTTCATCCTGCCAAGGACTGGGTTAGTGGATGCATCTCTCCACTGGTTCTGGAGGGGGCTTTGTGCCCAGAGTGCTTCATCCTGCCAAGGACTGGGTTAGTGGATACATCTCTCCACTGGTTCTGGAGGGGGCTTTGTGCCCAGTGATGCTGCACCTGGGGTGTGGCAGTTGACTTTGTCACACCTGGGTGTCTCAGCCACGCGATGTACCTGGAACAGGGAACATGATACTCCATGGAGGCAGACCCACACTCGCGGCGAATTAGGCTGCCAATTGCTGGTTCGTGTCAGTGCTGGAGGTGGTGTCTCAAGTGGAATGTCCAGGGTCGAGGATGTCACCTGCAGATTCTGACGGCTGCACACTTGGGATGGGGCTGACGTCCGACAGAGTGGCATCGGCTGTGCACATGGTGGTGCGGATGGTGGTGCGGGTGGCGGTGGCTGCGGCGGAGATGCTGCCAGTGCTGGCTGTGGTGCAAGTAACTGTTGCGGTGGATGGAGACACCATAGCGTCTCCGGCAGCCTCGGATTGCTGATCCTTGGGGAGGATGCTGCAGAATGATGTTGTGGCAGTGGTGGTGCAGGAGGTAGTGCAGGTGGCGGTCGGAGCGGCGGTGGTGACTGTGGTGCATGTGGCTGCCATCCCTCATGATATGGTGGTCACAAGCCCCTCACCAGGAGACATCGTGCCCAGAGGTGATGTGCCCTTTGGCTTGTGGCCCTTCCCCATCTTGACAGTCGCTGCGGGGACCTTGGCACTGTCCACTCTGTGTTTGGGTGAGGCCTTGCTGGGTGGGTGGTGTGACTGTCCCCTGCTGGAAGCCAGACCCTTATTGACCTTTGCAAGTGGTGGAATAGGGTGGTCCTTCATTTCTGTCCGTGCCCCCTTAGACCGTACAGTAGTAGCAGGGACCACAGCGGATACCGATTTTGTGGCTGAGGTGCTGGGCTGGGATCCAGACATCCTGGCCCTAGGGCAAGGATGGGGGGAGGTGTAGGGAAGAGGTCAAAGTTAGCTCGGAAAATATTTTTTGACACATTGGGACGGGAAGTTGGAGGGGGTGGTTGAGTGGAGGAAGAGGTAGTGGTTGTAGGAGGTGTACGTCTGCTGAGTTTGGGTGAAGGTGCATGGGTTGGAGGCTGTTGTGAAGTGGATGGCTGTTGAGTGAGTGTGTGCCTGCGTTTGTGTACTTTGGGAGGAGGGCTCACAGACACACTGTGAGAGGACACAAGGGACATGTGAATGGTAGTGGGGGTGGTTATTGCATGTGAGCGGTGTGTAGTGATGGGCGTGCTGGTGATGGAGGCAGTGGGTGATGATGTAGTGCATGCAGGTGTGAGTGGAGACAAGACTGGGAGGGAGGTGGAGGATGTGGAGGAGGGGGACAGAGTGGAGGCAATTGATGTTGGTGTGTCTGCATCGGGATGGTGCTTGTGTGAGTGCCTGTGGGATGTGTGGTGCTTATGTTTGCCTGAACCACTTTTGTGTGTTGGAGTGTGTGCATGCTGGTCTGATGGTGTGCTTGGGATAGGCTGAGGTAGAGGGGATTGGGTCTGGGTAGTGGAAGTTGGAGGGGGGAGGCTGGACACAGGGACAATGGCTGTCATCAGTGCTGAGGCCAGAGCCTGAAATGCTCTCTGTTGGGCCGCCAAGCCAGAATTAATGCCCTCCAGGTATGCATTTGTTTGCTGCAAATGCATCTCGACACCCTGGATGGCATTCAGAATGGTTGACTGCCCAACAGTGAGGGATCTCAGGAGGTCAATAGCCTCCTCACTGAGGGCAGCAGGGCTGACTGGGGCAGGGCATGGGGTGCCTAGGGCGAAGGAGATGCCCACCCTCCTGGGTGAGCAGGCATGGGAAACACGCTGAGGGGCTGCTGGGAGGGCAGTGCTGGAAGGGCGGGGTGGCAGCTGTACCTGTTGTTGGGGTGGGCACAGAGGTGTCCGCCACCGCCAGGGAGCTTCCATCAGAGGAGGAGTCACTGTCGCTGGTGTCCCCTCCTGTCCCCATCGTGGAGCTCCCCTCGCCCTCCGTCCCACTGGTGCCTTCAGACTCTGTAGATTCACCCCCCTGGGCCATGTGGGATGCAGCTCCCTCCGTCGCCGTGCCTCTGCTCCTCCGCCAGATGATGCTAATGCACACAAGGACAGGGAGACAAAACAAGAAGGGGGGAAAGACAGAGGACACACATGGTCAATGCCAGCAACACCACTACCGTTGGCGGACACAACACACAGGGAGCAGCCCTATGCACTAGGCCATGCACTAGCAGTTAGTAGGAAATTCACCAGACCATGGGGTACTATGCCTAACACCATTTGCTGCACACCTGGAACCCACAGGGGCCTGCCTAGTTGTAGATGCCCACTATCACTATTGGGGTTGGAGTGCCTCAGAGCCTTCCCAACAAGGGACCTACCCTACCAAGTTCGCCCTGGCCTAGGGGAACCCACAGCCCACATCCCCCACCCAGACACTTCGTGAAGCGCTCAGCGTCAGCTTAATGACACTGTACTCACCCCCTTGTGGCTGCTGTGATGGCCTCAAGCGCCCATCCAACTCCGGATATGCCACTGCCAGGATCCGGAACATCAGGGGGGTCATGGTGCGACGGGCACTCCTTCCACATTGGGAGGCTAGCCCCAGCTGGGCCTCCGGCATCTTCTTGCTCCAGTGGCACAGGTCCTCCCATCTCTTTCAGCAGTGGGTGCTCCATCTATGATAGACCCCCAGGGTCCGCAGTTCCTTGGCAATGGCACGCCAAATACCCTTCTTCTGGTGGGTGCTGACCTAGAGGAAAGGTACAGGAGGAAAGGAAATTACTCACTGTCTGGACCGTCATACTCATTGCCCACCAGTTCCCACCCATGCCCTGACGCACACACACTCAACATCCTCGCATGCAGACCTCAGCCCCCCCCCATGTATCTTCAATCCACACCACTCAAAACAGGCATTTCCCACGCATCATGCTCACAGTGTACTCACCTGTTTGTCTGGAGGACCGTAGAGTAGCGTGTACTGGGGAGGACCCCATCCACCTGTTTGTCCAACTCCTCTGCGGTGAAGGCAGGGGCCCTTTCCCCAGACACTGTAGCCATTGTCACTTCCAGACTCAGGTCACAGCAGCACTTTACAGTTTAGGTCCTCTCCTGTTGAAGGTCAGGTATCAAGTGAGTGAACAGATAGAAAATGTTGGTCACGTCCGCGGCGGTGTGTACCGTCACTGTACATTGTCATTGGCTCCTGGAACCCATAGGTCCCAATGATAACCAATGGTAAATTGCGCGGTGGTCTTCGACCACCTACAGCGATGCTGCACAACGCCAGCGCAGTTACCTCATTTCCCCTTGTCCCTCCTTACAGGTCAGGCAGCCGCCATTTCAGGGGGGCACATGGCATGACACCTAACTGCGTCACAGCACAATTTGGCAGATATACGGACAAACTACACCACACACAGGTTTATTCACATTACTGAAAACACACTTGTGCAACTTATGTGTACATGACCCTCTGCTCACCATTCTCCTCCATAGGCCACATCAGCTGGGGCAGATGATATGATGGCATCATCCGCCGGTGTACAGACCCCTGGTGGACCTGTCGACAATGGAAGACAGACACATCATTATCACCTACAGACTTGATCATGCCACAATCCAAGACCTGCGTGCCCAATTGGAGCCAGACCTGATGTCAGCTATCCTCCATCCCACAGTAATCCCCCCTCTAGTGCAGGTCCTGTGAGTGCTCCATTTCCTGGCAAGTGGCTCCTTTCAAACTACAGTGACTATGGCATCTGGGATGTCTCAGCCAATGTTTTCTAACGTGTTGACCAGAGTGTTGTCTGCCCTGCTGAAACACATGTGCAGCTACATCGTGTTCCCCCAGGTGGAGGATTTGCCCACAGTGAAAGCTGACTTTTATTCCCTGGGACATATCCCAAACATCATTGGTGCCATTGATGGTACACATGTGGCATTTGTCCCCCCACAGAAATTAACAAATGTACAGAAATTGAAAAAGCTACCATTCTATGAATGTGCAGATGGTGTGTTTGTCAGACTAGTACATCTCTCATGTGAATGTCAAGTATCCTGGCTCTGTGCATGACGCTTACATTTTGAGGAATAGCATTATCCCTTATGTGATGGGCGAACTCCAGAGGCAACGGGTGTGACTAATAGGTGAGTCCAAGGTCCCCACACAATATGAGTAGGTGTCTGGGAATGGGGTCGTCCCCAAGGGTTAGTGTGTGTCTAACAGAAATCCCTCGACATTTGCAGGTGACTCTGATTACCCCAACCTCTCATGGCTACTGACCTCAGTGAGGAATGCCAGTACAAGGGCAAAGGAACGCTATAATGAGGCACATGGGTGAACTAGGCAGGTTATTGAGAGGACGTTCGGCCTCCTGACGGCCAGATTCCGATGCCTCCATCTAACAGGTGGCTCCCTATATTACTCACTGAAGAAGGTGTGCCAGATAATCGTGGCATGCTGCATGTTGCACACCCTCGCATTGCGACACCAGGTGCATTTTATACAGGTGGATGGGCCTGATGATGGTCTTGTGGCAGCGGTGGAGCCTGTGGACAGTGAGGAAGAGGAGGCAGGGGAAGCAGATATTGACAACCGAACGAACATCATCATGCAGTACTTCTAGTGACACACAGGTAAGAGACTGTCACTGCTCCTCTCATATCTGACTACTGTAGGACATTGTATAAGTCAGCCTCTTAACCTCTGTCTATGGACACTGACAGTTCACTTTGGCTTTCCATTTCACAGATCTGGGTACCTCATTCTGCCTTCTGCTATATGTACTGCTGCCCAACAACTGTCATACATTGGTAAGAGCAAATGAACATTTACATTGATATTTGTTCGTGATGTTGTAACTATACATTTGTGAAAGAACAGACTGACTCCAGATTGGTTTGTGATTCAAGGGTGTTTATTTAGGGGCTAATGTGTATAGGGGTATGTGGAAGGGGCTGGGGTGATGGTGGAGGAAGGTCTATAGTAGAGTCCAGTCACTTGGTATCACAGGTGCATTGTCCAAGGGGGCATAGGAAGCGGAGTAATGGCAGTTCAAGGTGGACAGGTGACATAGTGGGACAGAAGGGTGACAATCAGGAGAGTCTTATTTCCTGGTGGGGGTCTTGGCAATGTTCTCTGTTTTCAGCCTGGATCGCAGGGACCGTTTGAGGGGTGGTTCTCCTTCTGCAGTGGGTGGGGCGCTGGTGGGCTGTTGTTCCTGTGGCGAGTCCTCCTGTCCACTAGCACTGGCGGAGGTGGAAGGCTGTTCATCGGTTTGGCTAGTGTCAGGGGCCCTTTGTTGTGCCACTGCCTCCCTCATGGTCTTGCCTATGTCAGTCAGCACCCCTACAATTGTGACCAGGATGGTGTATATGTTGGTGACGTCCTCCCTGATCCCCATGTATTGTCCCTCCTGCAGCCGCTGGGTCTCCTGAAACTTGGACAGTACCGTCCCATGGTCTCCTGGGAATGGTGGTATGCTCCCATGATGTTTGAGAGTGCCTTGTGGAGAGTGGGTTCCCTTGGCCTGTCCTCCCCCTGTCGCACAGCTGTCCTCCCAGCTTCCCTGTTGTCCTGTGCCTCAGTCCCCTGAACCGTGTGCCCACTGCCACTGACCCCAGGTCCCTGATTTTCTTGGGTTAGTGGGTTGGCCTGGGGTCCATGTAGTGGTGGACACACTGCTGATTGACGTGTCCTGGGGACAGTGGCATGGGCCCGCTGGGTGGGTGCTGTGCTGTGCTGGTGTTTCCTGAGGGGGAGGTTCTGTGGTGGCTTGGGACTGTGGCAGGGGAACCAACTGTCCAGAGGTCCCTGATGGGCCAGGCTGGTCATCTTGATCCAGGCATGCAGAGCTGCTGTCATCACTGTGGGCCTCTTCTGTGGTGGGACTGGATATGGCTGGCACCTCCTGTCCGGTGACGTTGGGTAGGGGTCCTATTGGAGGGTAAATGCATTGTTATTTTATCTGTGTTTGCCATCTTGTGCAATGGGTGTGTTTCCCTCCATTACTGTGCTTGCAATATCGCCTTGGCCCTTGTGTGAGTGGTGATTGTGTGCCCTGGGTGAGTCTCTCTCATGGGCATGCTTTGGTGATGGGTATTCATGCATGTCTGTGATGGTTGTCCATGCATTGTTGTTACATGCAGGGCTTGGTTGTGGGAGTGGTGGGGCGTGATGGTGGGGTGTGTGGGAGATGGTGGAGTGATGGGAGTGAGGGTGAGGGTGGGAGTATGTGATGGCATGCAGGTAGGGTGGGGGGATATAGTAGTAAAAAGTTGACTTACCAGAGTCCAGTCCTGCTACTCCTGTGAGGCCCTCAGGATGCATGATTGCCAAGACTTGCTCCTCCCATGTTGTTAGTTATGGGGAGGAGGTGGGGATCCACCGCCAGTCCTCTGTATGGCTACCTGGTGTCTGGATACCACGGAACGCACCTTCCCCCGTAGGTCGTTCCACCTCTTCCTGATGTCATCCCTTGTTCTTGAATGCTGTCCCACTGCATTGACCCTGTTGACAATTCTCCGCCATAGCTCCATCTTCCTAGCAATAGAGGTCTGCTGCACCTGTGATCTGAATAGCTGTGGCTCTACCTGGATGATTTCCTCCACCATGACCCTGAGCTCCACCCCAGAAAACCTGGGGTGTCTTTGAGGTGCCATGATGTGGTGAGTGTGATGTGTGAGGTGATGGTAGATGTGATGTGTGGGGTGATGTGTTGGGGTATGTGGTGTATTGTGCATGGATGGTATCTGAGTGATGGTGTTATGTGACTCTGGATGCTGGTGTGGTCTTTGCTTTTCTCTCTCTCTGCTTCTTCAAAACTGGGGTTGTGGGTAATGTAGGTGTGTGTTTTATAGTGGTGTGAGTGTGTGGGTGTGGTGTGTATATGTGTGTCAGGTGTGTGTATTTTGAATTGTCCAATGTGGTTGTGTTTTGTAAGTGTGTGTGTATTTTGAGCTCGGCGGTGTGTACTGCCAATGGTTTACCGCGGTTGAATGACCACCACATTGATTCGTGGGTCGTGATACTGTGGGCGTATTTCTGTTGGCGTGACGGTGTGGGTTTTGCTATCGCCAGTTTATCACTGACCTTTGGTGTGGCGGACTTGTGTGGGTGTCTGTATAGTGGCGGAATTCTCAGTGTGGGTCATAATACCCGTTGCGGATTTGCACCGCAGAAACAGTATGTTGGCGGCCGGCATCACGGCGGTCAGCGGGAATTACAGCCAGGGTTGAAATGAGGGTTTTGTCTTCTAAGTGAAGCATTGTTGCTCATTGCCAAGCTACTAAGAGTTGAGCTGGGGTCAATTTATTGAGACCTAACTGGGCCTAGTGGGGGTTAGTGGCCTATTACTAAGTGTAGGTAATTACCCTCCCTTACCAATAATCCACTTTCCAACAGGGGCCCTGTGCAGATTTCCTAACCAGGAGCTGGAGGTGATAAGGTGCAGACAGATGTGTTGGCTCCCCTCCATGCAGGGACCGTGAAGGCTTATTTGGTATCACTTTGAGCATGCCCTTCATCATCTTCATAGCCAATGCATTGTGTCTTGCACTTTCTTGTCTCTGTATGGCCATGATGTCATTCAGCCTCTTCACCACATCTTTCCAGGATGTATCCATCCTCTCTAACACCTGGGTTAATCTGTGTGCCAAATGTAGTAGTTAATGCATGTCCTGTAGTGAGGCAGACATGCCAGACAGAGTAGCTCCTATGTCACAAATATCCTGCCTCACATCTGACCTCTGTTGGGAGAAACCCTCCTCCCACTCTCCACCTCTCTGCCAGCCCTCTCCACCCGGGATGGCCTCGGATGTGACCAGCATGTCCACCAGTGGGTGGAGGTGGCATGTGGGAGGTTGTGAGGAGGTGATTTGGACCTCGGGCCTGCCTGCTCCTCATCAGGGCTGGCATGTACCTCAGATGTTGGAAAGAAGGCATGGGAGGCACTGTCAGGGTAGGAGTGTGTATGGGAACCAACACATCTGACCTGATTGTGAGGGCTGTGAGGAAGTGATGGTTGTGTTGGGGTATATGAGGAATGGACAATACTTGAGGGTGTTGGAGGAGGCACTATGCTGAGCAGAGCAGATGTAGGCTTTGATGGAATGCTGCATGGGCCAACAGGGGATTGGCCTCTACATCTATTGGAATCAGGGCCTGATCTTCCTCCTCCTCTAATTCCTCCTCTTCTTCTTGTGCAGTTCTGGCAGCTGACAAGGCAGCTTGAAAGAGGAGTGAGTTCTCCCCTCAGATAGCCTATTGCCCGCCAGTGGTGGATGATCTTTCTTCCTCACTGGACTCATCGTCCAGTGACAGAACCATGTACACCTAGGGAAGCACAAACACCTTGCACTTCCAGACATGAGTAATGATAACTTATAACGTACAGACTTGCTGCACTGACCTATGCAAAATCCACCTACATGAGGGACAATATGAACCCTTAGATATGAACTGTACAAATACATTTTGCGTTGACCTTTCATTGGCCAACATGTTAGGATATGATATACTGTTATGAGCCATATGTGAGCATATGGAGATGAGTGACAACAGTGATATTAGACATACAAAACATGCTGCTGACATTTAAACCACAGTTTAGGAGCATGAGTATTTGGTAAAGCCATTTATATGTATCCTTACCAGTGTCCAACATCCACCCAGTGTATGGTGCCTGACCAGATGTCACACCCATACATGTTGCAGAGGTCACTGCAGGCTGTGTCTTTTTGGACAATGGCACAAGGCCTATAATGATATATGTGTTTTCAGTTTACATTCTAGTTGACACATGTGATACACTTCTATTTATGTTGGTATTTATTTTTTTTTGTCAGGAATTTGACATCATATGTGAGAGACACAAAATAATTCATTGCTAAAATCCAAAATCTCCAATAGGAAGAATCGTACATCATGGTGTGTCTAGATGTAGAAACTTTATATACAAGCATACAACACAGGAATGGGTAGATGCCTGCAAGTATTTCTTACCAGACAGAGGGATAAATGTTTTGGAACATACCCACATTCTATTCCAAATGATTCATATTTGTCTGAATGAAAACATCTTTGTGTTTGAGAACCAATACTTCAAGTAAACACAAGGAAGAGTGATAGGCACCTGTTTCATCCCTAGCTCCGCCAACTTGGTGATGTACTAGTGGGAGGAGCAGGTGCTCTGCGCCATCAAACTTGAATACTGGACTGAGAAAGTAGGCATGTGGCTGAGATACATCGGTGATGTGTTTTTCTTTCGGAATGATCAAGACGATGAACTCAAAGAATTTGCTGCAGCCTTGAATTTAAATTATTTGAATTTATGGTTTACCATGTACCATGGTAAGACAACAATAGTTTTCTAAGATCTTAAACTTATAGTGAGGAACCAAACTCTTAACACAGAATTGTTTAGATAAGGCACAGTAGGAAATTCCATTCTGTGCACACAAAGCGATCATCCACCTAATTTTAGATGGAGTATCCCATATAGTGAATTCCTCCATGCTGAACAGAATTGTAGCTCAGAGGAGTGTTACTTTAAGGACAAGGAGGACATGGTCTGAAGACTAAATGTATATTTAGCAGTGGGAAGGAACCTGTTTGCTTCATAACAAAGATTACAAGTCATGCACACAAGCTTAAATGAATTCTGCAGAAAGGCTGGGACATCATATTGCATGTTCCCACTTTGGAAGAAAAGGGTGGGGCAAACCTATCTCTGACCTCCAAAGAAACACAAACCTGAAAGTTCTTTTAGTGCACAGTTTTCTTCCACCTAAACAAAAAAACTGGTTGGAACCAGATAGGGGTTCATATGATGCGGACACTGCAAAGCTTGCAAACACAGTACTAACACACAAGAGGTAGTACTGAAATGTACACAAAAGAAGTGACACGTTAACAAACACAGTATGTGCAAAACAGATTTTGTTGTGTATGTGATTCCCCTGTGGCAAGTGGTATATTAGATCAATCATTTTTCCTGTTAAAAGGTGCATTTTAGAACATATGTGGGTGGTGACAAACAATGATAGAAGCTACAGCATTGCACAACATTTTAATGAACATCATAAAGGTGATTAGTGATTTCGGTATTGATTCAGTAACCAAACATCCAAGAGGAGGCAATAGGTTATTATCTCTTCAAAGATTAGAAACCAGATTAATTCTGGCAGCTAGGTGCATTTCACAGGCAGGGATAAATACGAATGAAGAATTATTTGTGCATTTATAAAGAACAGGATCACTAGAGATAAAAGTTAGCTCCTCGTCCCCTGACTATATAACAATGACTTGTAGAGTGTCTATTTGAATTTCACATTTGCATCCTTTTTTGGGAAGCATGTTTTTGTTATTTTGTTTTTGTAGGTACTCCATATCAGTGGTTCCCAACCTGTGGTCCAGGGACTCCTGGAGGTCCACAAAGTCTCCTCAAGGGATCCATGACTGCTTAGAAAATTAAATAATATTAACAGATTAGGTCCCCAGCTTTCAGTAATGACTCTGTGGGGGGTCCAATTATTATTCATTTGGTGTCCTCAGTTCCAGTTTAGATAAAGTAGTGGTCCACAGAAGTCAAAAGGTTGGGAACCACTGCTCCATAATATTAACTTGTTCCATGTTTATTTTTATTTTTTGTTTTGACAACTGGAGAAGTGGATATCTTGAAGTAATGAATCCATTTGGCTATTTAGCTCAAAATCATGACGGTACCAATAAGTTGAAGACTACTTGAGCCATAAAATGACTAGACAACATTGAAATAAATTGAGGAAAGATACTTTATTTTAATAATGTGGATTATTTCTATACTGAATTTGCAAATGATTCTGTTGTTGATTGACACTTGAAAATAATGCAATAACATGTCATCATTATTATATTTTTTGGGCATGAGTTAAATATTAAATATTCCTCTATAGTTGTAAACCAGACTAATTAGCTACTTAGTCGGTGAAACAAGATCATAGTAGTCTTTTGACCACCTTTAAAACATTTACCAATACTTTTGTTGTTTCTTGTGATGTATATACATGTATAAATTAATTTCATTACATAAGAAAGCATGTGACTAAGACCCGTGTGTGTTCGAAATGCAAACCTTTCTGTTTGCTGAAGTATCCTGGCTGGGGTGGCTTGTGTATATATATTATATTACCTACTGGCAGTAGTTATAGTTTTGGTTATTTGGTGTAGTTTAGGATCAATTAAATCAAATCCAAATTTGTATATCTCTGTCTGTGAATAAATAGTGAATATTTGTGAATTTTCACGAAGCGCACGCAAATAGGAGCACTGTAATTGGACGGCCACAATCTGAGTAGAAAGTTGTGGCTGCCATTTCATGTTATGGAAGAGGGTCCCTGGGCTGAAAATAGAAATGAAAAGTGGTATAAGTGGGCAGGGTGGAGGTACCTTGACCTCGGGGGTGTGGTATAGGGGTGTTTCAGGGTCAAACTATGGGCTTAAAATTATTTTTCTTCAATATACGTGATAGTCAAGAATATCCTTGAATATCTTTGAATACTCAAGGATATTCAAGAATGTTCTCCAATATTAAAGGATATTCGAGGATATTTGTGAATAAGTAAAAAAGATTAAAGAAAAATACATTCACACACTCATTCACACACTAATTAATTTACTCATATATGCACTCAGGCACTCATTCACCCACTCAGACCCACTCATAGACTCACACACCCACTTTCAGACCCACTCAGACACTCATGCACCCACTCACAGATCCACTGACAGAGGCAGACCCTGTGGCCAAAGGCTGTGTACCGGGTTGGGTGGTTATAAGGGCTTGGCTGCAGGGCTTGGCACTGGCTAGACCCTACGTCCAACATCTGCCGTGCATGGCTGATGGCTGTGTGTGGCGGTTGTTGGATTAACATATAGCAATCAAAATTACTTTATGTTTTAAAACCATAGAAATTCGCTGAAAAAAGCAGAGGTTACAAGGACGTTATAGTTAAGTTCTGAATTCACTTGTACAAAACCATGGAAATTCCACAGGTATAGTTAGAGTTATTTCATGTAACTATAACTCATGCCCTAAGGGAACTATAACTCATGACTTTGCCATGTGAAGCTAATTACTCCACACATTATCACTGATGACATCTTCTTTGGCATCTTTGATACTATCACTGCCACATTGGCAATAAAATAATTGATAAGAAAACTGTGTGACCAGGGCACGAGTTGTAGTTACCTTTGTGTTTTTTTTAAGTGATTTTTTTTTTTTTCAAGTGAATATGGAGGTCACAACTAGGTAGTTATAGGGAGGACCTAGTTTCTATAGAAAGAGCATTTTCTGTTTTGCTTATAACTTTGGCGCCGCTTCACAAATTTTCACAAAAGTTTCAGAACATATACTTTGCTAAGTTCAGCTTCTGTCTTGAAAGTTTCTGGGTGATCTGTCAAGGGGGGCCGAGAAAAGGGAGGGTCCCAAAATGCATCCCAAAATGCGTTTCCGCCATTAATTTTTCCATAGGACCTTTCGACACGTCTACAGCCTGAACCACTCAACGGAATTACACCAAATTTGGGCACAAAACTCGATTCTGTTCTGCAGATCGAGCTTTTTGTGATTCAGTGCAAATCCGTTCAGTAGTTTTGGAGAAATTTAAGGCCCAAAAATATAGATATATAGGGACGTGGCTCCTCCATGGATCTAACGGTACCCGTGCTGATATCTGATTGACTCAGAACACTTCAGCAAGAAAGTGTTGACAGCCATCCTGGGACTTGGCTTCAGCCGAGACCCAGAAAGAAAGACAAAAAAGATAGAAAAGGGGTCAGGGTTGAGTCACCCTGACCCCTTAGCACTGGTGCTGGGTGTAGGAGGCTGGCCTGGTTTGTAGTGGGTACCTTGGGTACTTACACCTTACACCCGGTCCAGTTATCCCTTATTAGTGAAATGTAGTAGTGTTCTAGCAGCTTAGGCTGATTGAGGTAGCTATAGCATAGCAGCTTAGGCTGAACTAGGAGACATGCAAAGCTCCTGCAAAACCACTTATAGTTACACAGTACTTATACACACGTAAAGACAATACTCAGTGTTGTCAAAAATAAAGGTAGTTTATTTCGGTGACACAAGGCCAAAAATATCTTAGAGGCAATACTCCTTCTGGAGGTAAGTATTATACACAATATATACACGAGACACCAAGATAAGGTTAGTAATTAGACATAGGATAGTTCAAACAATAGGAAACGCTATAGAATGCAAAGGGAGAAAATAGGTCTAACGGCAACACAAACCATATACTAAGAAAGTGGAATGTGAATCACGAATTCCTCCCTAGACAAGTGTAGTGTGTAGAGAATCGCTGGGAGAGTAAGAATACAGCAAAGGTGAGTAAAATACCCCACCCCAGAGCCGAGGAAAGCAGGAGTAAAGTACTGCAAGTTTCCTAAGGACAGACTACAAGTCATGATTAGTGTTATTGCAAGAACCAAGCAAGACTGCAAACAACAAATGGTGGATTACTGGACCTGAAGACCTGCAAAGGAAGGAGACCAAGTCCTGAAGTCGGAAGAAGTTCCAGGAAGCCTCTGCCAACCCAGACGAGGGTGCAAAAGAAGAGTCCCCGGTTGGACGAAGACTGCAGAAATGCACCCAAGGAAGATGTCAGCGGGTTCCTGTATGATGCACTGGATGTCCCACGAAGAGAAGTTGGATGCAGGTGAGTTTTGGCGCTGGATTACTCCAACAAGCCTTGGTTCCGGCAAAGTCACGTTTTGCATCAAAGTGGCGCGTCTGGACCCAGGAGGGATCTGGGGGCCTCAACTCTGTGTGAGGAGGAAGAGCGGGCTCTCAGCACTTCAGAGAACCCTCAGAAGACCAGACAGCACCCACGGGAGTGCTGAGGTGAATGAGGTGAAAAATGCAGTTGTTGCAGCACTACAAAGGAGGGTCCCATGCCTCTGGAGGTCAACTCAGTGAGTTGAACGTCACAGGATAGAGTGCTGGGGACCTGGGCCAGTCTGTGCACAAAGGAATTTTGCAAATAGTGCACAGAGGCCTCAGGAGATGAAGAAGATGTGGTGCACAGGGGTACTGTCTTTCTCGGGGAAGGCAAGGTCTCACCTCCTCCAAATTGGGACAGCAGGACCTCAGGACAGTCTGTGTTGAAGGGGTCCACCCTCTGTGTTCCAAGGAGCCTGCTCGTTGCCAGGAGAGGAGTCCAAGAGAACCGGTCGTTGACTTAGAAAGTGCCTTCTTGAGCAGGGGAGTGACTGTGTCACTCCATGGGAGATTTCTTCGGTCCTTCTGGTGCAGGGTGAAGACAGGGAGCCCCCAGAACGTGCACACCATGGAAACTGTTGCAGTTGCTGGGTGGAGCTGAAGTTGCAGAGGAAAAGTAGCCCTTCTGTATACTTTGCTGCTGTTACAGTGGTTCCTGGAGCAGTCTGCGGTTGATCTGAGGTCAGAGGATGAAGTAGTAGTTTCAGAGGATTCCTGCTGGATACTTGCAAGTAGAATCTGAAGAGAAAACCACAGGAGAGACCCTAAATAGCCCTGAGAGGGGGATTGGCTACCTTATCAGGTATGGATCAGGAGGTGTCTCTGACATCACCTGCTGGCACTGGCCACTTAGAGGCCTCCAGAGTGTCCCCATACCTTGAAAAGCAAGATGGCTGAAGTCTGGGACACACTGGAGGAGCTCTGGGCACCACCCCTGGGGTGGTGATGGACAGGGGAGTGGTCAATCCCCTTTCCTTTGTCCAGTTTCATGCCAGAGCAGGGATTGGGGGTCCCTGAACCGGTGTAGACTGGCTTATGCAAGAAGGGCACCATCTGTGCCCTTCAAAGCATTTCCAGAGGCTGGGGGAGGCTACCCCTCCCCAGCCTGTAACACCTATGTCCAAAGGGAGAGGGTGTAACACCCTGCTCCCAAAGGAAATGCTTTGTTCTGCCTTCCTGGGACTGAGCTGCTCAGACCCAAGGAGGGCTGAGCCCTGTCTGTGAGGTGACAGCAGCTGTAGCTGCATTGCAAGCCTCAGAGAGCTGGTTTGGCAGTATTGGGGGGTCCATGGTGGAGCCCCCAGTATGCATGGAATTGGCTCCCCTGTACCAGATTTGGAATGGGGGACAATTCCATGATCTTAGACACTTTACATGGCCATATTAGGAGTTACCATTGTGAAGCTACATATAGGTATTGACCTATATGTAGTGCATGCGTGTAATGGTGTCCCCGCACTCACAAAGTCCCGGGAGTTGGCCCTGAACTATGTGGGGGCACCTTTGCTAGTGCAAGGGTGCCCTCACACTTAGTAACTTTGCACCTAGCCTTCATTAAATGAAGGTTAGACATATAGGTGACTTATAAGTTACTTAAGTGCAGTGAAAATAGCTGTGAAATAATGTGTCCACAATTTCACGCAGGCTGCAGTGGCAGTCCTGTGAAAGGGTTTGTCTGAGCTCATTATGGGTGGCAAAAGAAATGCTGCAGCCCATAAGGAACTCCTGGAACCCTAATGCCCTGGATACCTAGGTACCATATACTAGGGACTTACAAGGGGAGTCCAGTGTGCCAACTGAAATTGGTGAATGAAGTCACTAGCCTATAGTGACAAATTTAAAAGCAGAGAGAGCATAAGCACTGAGGTTCTGGTTAGCAGAGCCTCAGTGACACAGTTAAGCACTATACACACACACACATTAGGCCATAAACTATGAGCACTGGGGTCCTGACCAACAGGATCCCAGTGAGACAGGCAAAAACATACTGACATACAGGTAAAAATGGGGGTAACATGCCAAGAAAGATGGTACTTTCCTCCACTGGGGTCGCTGAGGGACCCTGACAGGGCTAAAAAGCATTAAATAAAAAATAAAATAGGACTAATCTGTGGATCTATCCTCTGAATTTTCCAGTGTTTTTTTTTTTTTTTAAATGTGATCTCCTGTGCTTTCTTTATTTGCCCCGAGTTGGCCAGGTCCCGGGGCATCCTAGAGGAGGGCTCCTTGGGCTTTAGTGAACCCTGGGTGCCCCCACCTCCCCAGGATGAATGTCCAAATAAGAGCAGGAAGCAGTGGCCCCCTGCACCCCAGGGACCACCACCCCCTGGGCAAAAAGCAATTTATTTGCAGGGGCACACGGGCCCGCTGTCCCGGGGCAAATCTTCAAAATAAAGGCGCACCCTGGGCACCATCATCTTCCTGGAGCTAAGGCCATGCGGCCCCCTCGTGCAGCCATTGGTGGCCCTGATGAACGCCACCCTGCAGGGCCGGATCCTGCTATGTCCTGGGATCCCCACCCCCAGGAAATATCTGTTTGCTGTGGCTTGGCTACAGCGCTGCAGCCATGCCACATCAAACACTCTGCTGTCAAACAGCGTGCAGGGGACAGAGATGAAATGCTTCAACAAGCATGGAGCTTCTGTCAAAGCACCTCCATGGTTGCTGAAGCATTGACACTCGACGGGAAGCCTTAAGGCTTCCCCTGCAGTGCCAGGTAGACTGTGAGGGCATTTTATTATAATTTGTTTAATAAATAAAAAAATATGTAGGGACTACGGACCCAGGAAGCCCATAAGGGGCTAAAAAAATGTTTTGAAAAAACAAACTCCTTATAGCTCAGTGTGAAAGTCACAAACTTTCACACTGAGCTTTCTGGGTTCGACTCCAGGTGGACTCATGAACCTTTTTTTCCTTTTTTAAATTAAAAAACGATGTTAAAAAAATATTTACATTTTTTAATTTTATTTGGAGAAAAATGTCTTATTCTCAGTATATCAGACATGAAAGCCTAAAACACTCTATCTCTCTCCCTCTCACTTTCTTACTCTCTCTCTCTCTGACTCCCTTTCAATGAATTCTCCCATTCACACACTTACGCACCCACTCACAGACCCAGTCAGACAGTCATGCACCCACTCACACCCTCATGCACTCACCCAGAGCCCCAGTCAGGCCCTCACGTGTCTCCAAAGGTAAGCTTTGTTGCTTATTGCCAAGCTACCAAGGATTAGACTGGGTTTAATTTATCGTGACCCAACTGGACCTAAGTGGGGTTAGTGGCCTATTGATAGGTGTAGGTGCTTGCCTACACCTTGCATGGGGCTCGAGTCATAGTTGCCTTAGGGAATGAGTTATAGTCACTTATAATAACTCCAACTATAACAGCAGTATTTCTATGGTTTTGTGTGTGTAAATTCAGAACCTAACTATAGGTGCCCCCAGCACCTTATTGGTTAACTGCTCTGGGGAGTTGGTGGTCCCTGGGGAGCAGAGGCTACCTGCTTGCCACCCGGCACCCAATTTCTGCAATGCCCCAGGGGGTGGTGGTCCCCGAGGTGTGAGGGGCTGTGCATCCCCCTGCACATATGTGAATATATCGCACAGGGTAGGTGGTGGGCTGTGGGAGAGGCCATCAGGCCTCTCTCACATTATAAAAGCATCTTGCCCTGGGAAGGTGGTGGTCCCCGGAGTGTGGGGGACCGCATATTTCATTATTTGGCCCAGGGAGGTGGTGGTCCCGGGGCTATGGGGGACCAGGAGCCCCCCCTATTAAAAACAAAACACTGCCATTGGGACCTGGCCCACCAAGGGCTTAGTTAAAAACACGTGTGGGAGCCCACTCTTGTTTTTTAAAAAAGGTTTTACCACGGATTCACGACCCCGTCATGAATCCACTGTAAAAAAAAATAAAAAATGTTTTTTAGCCCTGGGGGGTCCTTCTGGGACCCCAGCACCAGAGCTAAGAGGTCAGGGTGTTCATACAGTTGCCCCTTTTGTATTTTATATTTTATATTCTTTTTTTCTGGGACTTAGCTGAAGCTGAGTCCCAACATGGCTGCCAACACTTCCTTCTTAAAGTGTTGGCAGCCAATCAGATTGCATCACGAGATCGTGAGGGGTTGCTGGAACAGAAGGAGACATTGTTTTGACTCTACTGCACTTATATTATCCCTTTCATGCCTGAGTGGGTAACTGGGGCTGGTAAGAGCTATTGCATTGTTCAGGTAAGAAGATCCTGTAGTAAGTTAGTATTACTTTCATTACACCCACCCCACAAAGTGTGTGATCTGTTTATAGTGCAAACTAAGTCATACCTCAGTAAATCACATCACCTGGAGGAAGAGCGTTAGGGGTTTGATGAATGGATGGGAAAGGGTAATTGGGAAAATGTGGGACAAAGAAACACTACACAACAGAAATATGTACCAGGGTGATGAGAAACACATCATCATGGAGGAGTGAACCAACACAGTTCTAAAAATTCTGATTGTTAAAAGAAAAATTATATTGTTAATGCCAAACTGGGTGGTGAATCTGCATTCTTCTTGAAATGTCTGTCTTGGGTGCATTGCTGAAGTGGTCTGGTAAGGTAAGCAAGAGTATTATGGAGCTTTTGCCTTTCATGCAGGAGATGAGAAGGCCTGCAGATTGTCAAACAGAAACAATATTGTAAAGTCAAGGAAAAAGATAAAAGGTAAGCTTCACGAGAACTCAATCATTCCTTTATTGACTCATCGTTGATTGATTAACTGAGAAATGACAGCAATTTACAACCAATCACGGGCAAGTAACTGCATGTACCAGGCTGATCTATTTCGCAAGTGTCATCATAACATTTAGATGAGTGTGTGCATCATATGATGACAACAGGCCCCTCCAGAGCACAACCACATAAGAGGAGTTTCATATTTGAGCCAGCACATACACTTAGCAGCATTTCCCAAATCAATGCACCTCTTACCAGTCCACAGAGCTGAGTACGCCTCAGTGTCATCATCATCATAGTTTCCCTTTGAAGTTGATAACTTCCTTTTTCTGGCTGTTGAGGTAGTTCCTCCCTGAGTCCTTCCATCCTCCTCCAACTCTGTCCCTACCCGAGCAAGATAGACCTGTAGTGAACTGATGTGGAAGAATTTGAGAATTTTGTGTAAATTTGTATTTGTTAAGTAAAGTGACCGGTCTGGTCTCTGAAGATCCAGAAAAAGGAGTGGACCCTCCAATAAAATCTGACTAAGTGTGAACGGGCCAATCACCTTCAGGAAAAATTACCACCTATCATGCCCCGAACATTGCAAATCATCTAAATCAAATTTACTAAGTAGTTGAAAACTCTCTCCCATTGTCTGAGACCACAGGAATCATCAATCATCACTCACAATCACTCAATATTATATCACTCAGTTGTGCAATAGGTCCTTGTTCCAATCCAAGCACAGTGGTAGGTACACAATTATATTACCTCTTTGATGCAAGCAACACATTGGAATTTGGCAGTCTTGTAAATCAAGGGATCGTTCTTGTGCAACCCTGTTAGGTGATGAAAAGAAAGGATAGGCATGGGAGGGAGGCAGGTATTGTATCCAAAGACCTGAATGGAATGTGGAGGCTTCTTCACTGCACACTGGTCCAACCCCAATCCAGCCATACATGTGCCTAAAAATAGTGGGCTGCATAACTCAGACACAAACAAAATATAATGTTCCTCTAACTATATTAATTTTTTATTATTGTTTTTGTGGAAAAGCATTAAGAAGTTTGGCGATGAATAATTAAAAAGTTCTATGTTGGCTT
This sequence comes from Pleurodeles waltl, assembly GCF_031143425.1. Lineage (NCBI taxonomy): Eukaryota > Metazoa > Chordata > Amphibia > Caudata > Salamandridae > Pleurodeles > Pleurodeles waltl. The sequence continues at coordinate 730,295,750 of NC_090444.1, forward strand.
ACCCAGTCAGGGAACTAGAGTTTGTTTTCAAACTCAGTGAGGTTCGCTCAAAGGTTGGTCAGCTACAACACTTAAATCTTGAGGTGGAAGACTGGTCCTTCTGACAGTGCTAACAGACCCAGCTGCACTGAGAACACTCTCCACAGACAATTTATTACCAGCTTGCTGAGCTCAGGCAACTGTCACATCTTCCCATAACAATAGGCCAATGGGTTTTTATCCATGTAGATCTCTTTTGGGTCATCCAGATAGTCCTGTAACATCCTTTGAATGGTCATTGGTGCTGCCACTTGCTCACCATTTTTTGCCTTCACCTCTGCATTTAACGTAAGTCCTGTCACTTGAAACCTAGTCATTACAGAGTTTGGGTCTGAATCTTCTGTTGCTGTTGTTGCTGGTGTTCTTGGTGCTGGTGTTAGCTTCTGTGAGACAACAGCACTGCCCTCTCTGTAAGTTTAAGGCTGCACACCAGAACTTATCCCTGAGCCTCTAACTTTCTACCGTTCCTCTTCCAGGCCTTTTGCTTGCTCAACAATGCACTTCTTGTATAGTGAAACATCCACTTTTGAAATAAGAATGAAAGTTACAGAATTTTTCTGCACTCTGGATCAGTATTGTCTCACAGATGTATTCTCTGGAGGACAGAAGCTCTCTTTGCAGCTTTGGATTATCAGCCAAGCGAAGAATTAAGCTCTCAATCAACTCATGTGCTTCTCTGTAGCCGTTCACAACAAAGAACCTTTGCAACTCTTTTTTTAACTGTTCCTGTAGCAAGTGCAATAATGGGACTGCTTGGCTCATTGAAGAAAGCTACATCTGTGTCAGGCATTTGACTAGGCCCCATTTGCACGCATCAATGGTCATGCTTTTCCAAATTGCATCCCCTCCGCTTTGAATGACATAGTCATTGATTGGTCTGTACTGCTCAAACAGATGTTGCAGCATGCAATAGGTTGAGTTCCAACATGTTGGCACCTCCTGTCTGAGGGCTTTAACTGGTAATCTATTAGCACATTGAGAGGCAGATTTAAGAAAAGTGATGCTGCATCCAATGCAGCGCCACTTTTCTAGCCCCCCTTTGCGCCCCCATACCACCACCATGTGTGAACCATATTTAATATACAGCAAACCATGATGCAGGGTAGGAGCAATAGTGTCAACGTTTTTTACGCTATTGATGTCCTTTGCAGGACTAGCACCAAAAACTTTAGTTCTAGTCCTGCAAAGTACATATAGGCCCATTTTAACAAATAGTGTGCCTCCTTTTAATGCCTGCTCAGAGCAGGCATTAAAAAATGCTTCTAAAATGTGCAAAGAAATCTTTTAGATTTCTTTGTGCTATTTTTTTGAGCCCCTTAATGGAGGAACACCCCCTTCCATACATTATGCCTGGCGCAGGCAGAATGTGGCACAAAGGGTTACAAAGTGGGGCAATTTATGCATTGCGCCACTTTGTATATGGTGTGATGATTTTTTAACCCTAATGCCACATTAGCATCAGAAAAATGACGCTAATGTGGCGCTAGAGCTTCTTAAATCTGGGCCTGAATTTTCCTCAAGTGCTTCCAGGCTCTAAAAGAACAGCTGAAATGAGTGAAGGTTCTTCTGCAAATGGTCAGTATGTTCCTGACTGTGAACCTGATTTAGAACATGGTGGGACTGATCCCATTGCCACTTTTTCAGCGGTCTTCCCATCTGCTGCCTTGGTGGTCCACCCACGTGATTTAGATGTTGGCCGGTCATTGGAAGGAAGACCGCCACAGTACTGCTGAGTCTGCCAGGATTTGTCTCCCGCGTCGATAGTGCACAGCCTATAAGGGCTGGCAAGGGGACTCCAGCCAAGAGTCCAGCTGAGCTGATCACGAACTGCCGTCCCGCCGAGGCAACAGTGGTAGGAAGACCTCCAGGCTCAAATTGGTGGAACCGACGGAAAAGAGGTATAAATTTACCTCTTTTCCTGTTTTCTCTTCCGTTTCCATCTTGAACCCTTTTATCCTAGTCGATCCTTTGATGCTCTGACCCCATCAGGATGCCATCAACTAGGGGTGGGTGGTTGGTGGTGATCTCCAATCTGCTGGCGGAGTGCCCAGAGTTTTTGGCACTCCGCGGCTCCAAGCTGAGTGTAGAGTTCAGCAAAAAAAAACTCTGCAGCCGGCAGCGGAGCGGATTTCACTGGTGCACTGCTCACCCACCCCTAGTTCTCATCTTTTGCTGTTACACATCTCCAAATATCTCATGCTGGCTGTTTTATACCTTGGCGTTTTTTTTGTGTTGGGTAGAGCTGAGCTGCTTCCTAATTGGTGACTGATGCTTCACCACTAATTAAAACAAATCTCAGTTCGCACAAATAACCTTCACTATGCACCTTTCCCCGGGGTAGCTAGTACGACACTTCTACTGCACTTCTACTGCACAGATTTTAATGAGGAAGGCTGGAACATATTTACATTTGTCACGGGCCTTGGCATGTCTTGAGTGCAGAAGTGTGAATGACTTAGTAGCACCTCTGCAAGCCATTTGCACATGTTTTATCCTCGTGAATTTGCACTGCCCACAATGCAGCTTTTAACCAAAGGGCTAACTCAAAGAGGAAAACAAACTTTGTTAACTAGATGCTTCCTTTTTAAAAGTGCTGCTCTTTGTAGCTAAGTGTGCACTACATCAAGTCACCTCCCTTAAAAGGAAAGCAAGAATTTCTGCTTATTGATATTCTCTTGATAATACTTCCAGACAGTTTGGAAAATTAACACCAATGGGCAATCTAAAATCAATCAACAATTTCACCAAGGTGGCTTACGTGTCGAGTATCACACAACCTCAGTCTGGCTCCAGTTGGCCTTATAAAAAATACAGCAAGCTTGCTCCTCGTCGACCAGGCAGGTCCATGTGTTATCTTAAAAGCAACCAGATAGCAAATACTTGCCTGAAAAACCCAGGCAACCCAAATTCTTTGCTACATATTTTATCCCGATGTGCCTAAGTTAGTTATCAATTTAAGGTTGCACGTACATCTGTATTTTGGTCTCAAGTAACAAAAGTCGTTCCTCCAAAACCCCAGGTGGTGGCTTCCGCTCACTAGTCACGTGCCCAGCGTGGACAAACCAACATGGCTGCGCTCTTGAGATTTGTCCGTCTTCTGGCACTGTCATGTTATTTGCAGAAATGCTGCTGTACTTCAAAATATCTCCCATCATTAGCCCCCCTTCCAGTGTTGCAGCTAAGGCACTTTACCTTGCAGCTGGTTGCACCCACCGTCACAGCTGGTGAATCCTATTTTATACTTTGCAGCTGTACATGTTTCTTTGCACACTTTGATCTGCAATCATATGACCTCTCAACAAGTCTTGCAAAGGTCATATTTTATAGTGGCAGCATAGGCTATCTGAAAGACTGTAGGGGTTCACGTGTGTCAGCAATCGTGTACACTAGAGTCATCATCATCACTAGGACAAAGCAGCATTCTGCTGCACATGGAACTCCTCAGAATTCCACCAAGTTTTTGGATGCGTCCATGGAATTCCACGGAGTCAAACTCCACGAGTTGTGCCCACCCCTACAAACAACTCTGTTGCTGAAGAGAACTCATGTGAGCTACTTATACTATTGTCCTATGTGTAGAGTGTTGACGATCGCTGTGGCCTTGTTTTGTGTGTGTGGCATGCAATATGTCACCCAAAAGGACTTAAGACATTGCCTACATATCACTGCATGTAAACATGACACATAGCTGTATTTATATCTTAAACATTTTACTTACCTGTCTCCATGCCCCTATGTACCT